>NC_133152.1:7027949-7691282 GCF_048418815.1 Hemitrygon akajei
TCAGAAGAAATTTCCATGCATCTTAGTATTAAATGAACTACCCTTATTTTGTATTTATGTTCGTTTGTTTCTGGCTTTTCCACTGGTGAAAACATCTCAACATCTACTCCTTCAAGTCCCCTTTGGACCTTGTATGTTTGAATAAGGTCGACCCCTCATTCTTCTAAACTCCAAGGAACACAACTCAAACTCTCCATTCCCTTCTTGATAGGATAATGTTCTTATCCCAAGTATGGGCCTGGTGAATCTCTTCTGGAATGGCTTAAAAGCTGCTATGTCTATCTTTACATAAAGGGACAGAACCAGTGTCAACATTTCAGAGGTGTGGCCTTGCTAACACTCTCTACAACTAGAACTAAACCTTCCTATTATTAATCTTCAACTCCTTCACAGTGAAGGCTAACATACCGTTTGTATAAATACCAACTTGCTACACTCTCCTGCCTCCTGCTAACTTGGTGTGATTCATGCTGAAACTCACCTGGATCTCTCTGGTCTCTCTTCATTTCAATAAGTATCTGAGGTTTGATTTTTCCAGCTTAAGTACACAACCTCACACTTCCCCACATTAAACTCCATTTGCCTGTTTCCTGTCCAAAATCTCGAGCAGAACCACATTTATTATCACTGACTGAAGTCAAGAAATTTGTTGCTTCATGGCAGCAGTACAGTCAAGACATAAAAATTACTATGAGTTGCACAAAAAAATAAGCAGAGCAAAAGATAAATATCAAGATAATGCTCATCAATTCAAGGACCATTCAGAAATGGTGCAGGAGGAGAAGTTGTCCCTGAAAGGCTGAGTATGGGTCTTCAGTCTCCTATATCTCCTCCTCGAAGGTAGTAATGAGAAGAGTGCAGATGGTGGTGGTCTTCAATGAAGGATGCTACCTTCCTGAGGCACTGCCTCAATGACGGGAAGGGTTGTCCTGTGTTGGAAATGTCTGAATCTGCAACCCCCGGTGGACTCTGTTATCCAATGCACCGGAGCCTCCATCCCCCAGGCTGTGATGAAACCAGTCCGAATGCTTTCCACCATAAATTTACAAGAGTCTTTGGTAAGACAACACTCACTGAAATTACTCCTATGCTGCTTAGACCGAGTGATAAGAATTACCTATCTAAATCAGTCCCATTTAGAGCCCTTGATCTGTAGCTTTAAAGCTTTTGTGAATCAGGTAATCATCCAGGTGATGCTGTGAGCTTCACCATGGCCTCAAAAACAGCACGTTCTACACTCCAGCCATCATGCGAGTAAATATCACCATCCAGTCATATCCCCTCTAATCTTTCAGCCCTTTTACCTTTCACCCTTTACCCAGATCTATTCCTTCTAGATCTATCATGTCCGATGTGCAGGAGAGGTTTGAAGGTGGAAAAGCTTTTGCAGTGGGGCAGTTCCACTCTCTTGACCTCAGAAGTCCAGGTCGAGGTATGAACGAACAAGCGCCACTAACTGGAGTCTTCCTTGTTTGCAGTGGATGACCATGACCATGATGCCTTCTCTGCCTTGTAGAACCGCCTTCCTGGCCATTGTATCTCACCACAGATCCCATCTGCCCAGTCTTCCAGAGCATGTCCCTACTTCACCAGGGTATGAGACAAGCCCGCTACTCTTGCCTTGTTTAACCCACCTGTCAAAGCAGTGTACCAGGGTGTGGCCGCTGTCACCAGCAGGCAGCTACTTGGAGCCACAGGGGAGAGCTGAGTGGGGACCAAGGTGAGTGAGCTGTCTCAGAGTGGACACAAGCCCCTTCACCAGAAGTGCTACCCCTCCCTTTACACCCCTCACACCTCTAGATCTAGACACCTCTGTTACTGGAAAAAGATTTGGATTATCTATTTTGTCTGTGTCCATCATAATTTTATATACCTTGTTCGATGTTGCTTCAGTTTTAGGGAAACTATTAGCATATTGGGAATTACTTTTATTAGTTATTGAGATACTGCGGAATAAACACTTCCCGCCCTTCATGCCACACCACCCAGCAACCCCCGAATTAACCCTAACCTAGCCATGGGACAATTTACAATAACCAATTAACCTGCCAACTGGTAGATCTTTGGACTGTGAGAGGAAACCGGAGCACCTGGAGGAAAGCTACACGGTCACGGGAGGAATGTACAAACACCTTACAGACAGCAGTGGGAATCAAACCCAGGTCACTGGCACTGTGACGTTACCATGTTTCCCCACGGTGATATCAGAAGAAGCTAACTGAACTGCCCACAATATAATTGTTGCTCTATGGCTAATACCTGCTCTATCTGCTTCTGAATTGGCTGCAATATGATTTATGTACTCATTGTGGAAATCTCCCTATATTTATTTCCATTCAGACTATCTTTTACTTTTGGACTCCTAGTGTACATCAGACTCACTTATAATTAAACTATATAAACCAAATTATTTTCTGTTCAATAAAATCAATGGTTGGGAAATAATGGTGTCTCAAGTTCAATTTCATTCTGTGCCCTACATGCCCTATGGTTCAGCTGAGCCCAGGAGAAAGAGATGTACAATATTTTCATTAACCAAACACTGGACAAGTGGAGAAAGGTTCATACCGCACTGAACCAGGCCCTTCAGCCCACCAAATCCTTGCTGACCATCAAGTACCAATTTACAAAAATAATGTATAGCCTAGTTAGATAAACATATAATATTTGTGTCAAATGCAACACAGAAGGTTCATTTGATGAAAAAATAAATATCAAGCTGCAACATGCAAGATAGAGGGAAGTTAAGGAGAGAAAATGGAGTTTAAAAATGCAATAAGTAATGCTAAGCTAAAAGTAGAATTAAGCGTTAATTAAGAATTGGATCTGGAATTAGTTTACTATTGTCACATTTATTATTTTATTATTGAGTGGAAGTTTTCTCTTGCATACTGTCTCTATAGAGAGATTAATCACACAGAGCATCGTGCTAGTAGAACGTAAAACAGTAAGAGAGTGCCGAATAAAATGCAACAGCTACAGGGAAAGTGCTCTGCGCGAGACAATAAGGAGCAAGATCATAACGAGGAGATTGTGAGGTCCATCTTATTATATTAGGGAACTATTCGTTAGTCTTACAACAACAGAGGTAAAAGCTGTCCTTGAATCTGGGAGAATTGAGAGTGTACAAGATGGGTGGGGTCTTTGATTATACTGCTGCTTTAATGAGGAGTGTACACAATGGAGGAGAGGCTGGTTTTCATGCTGTGCTGAGCTGTGTCCACAATGCTGCAGGTTCTTAAGGCCATGTGCAGAGCAGTCACCATACCAAGTCACAGTGCACCTAGATAGGAGGCTTTCTATGGTGCATTGATAAAATCGTGAGCCAGTGGATAACGTCATGAGTAGCTGGTGGAATCAATAATCAAACATGTTGTGAAGTTTCCAAAGCCACTAATGGTTTTAATCAATGATTTCAGATAGATTAAGTTAAAATAAAACATACCAACATAAATAGCTAAAATTCCTCCCATTTTAAATGAAATTTATTATTGACCTGCTGTTGTATGATAACTAACAGAACCAAAATAAGACTGTTATTAAATTTTAAGATTTTTGTTAATAAGGCATTAAATGCAGGAAACAGAAAACAGATTAAACAGCACCTGTGTAAAGAGAATGAGTTATGGAACAATTAATTACATGTGACCTGCTGAGTCTTTCCAGAAATAGTTATTTTTTAAATTTCAGATTTGTAGCAACTGCAGTTTATAGGTTATTATTTAATATTTGTGTTGTTATGTGTATGATTTAAAATATCATTACCCAATCATAGTTTAAATAAAACATGAGTGACCCTCAGGAATGATACAACTGTGTGTCACAAGTGAAGTGGTAATTCAGGTCTCTCCTTCCAGAACCCAGGACAGAAAATGAGACAACCTGAGCCCACGAAAACAACCAGATTACAGCAGCCCTGTCTGCGAGGTGATCAGTGGAAGGAAGAACTAACAAAGGACTGTGTTTGGTAGGAGATGAGCAGCAAGTAATTACAGAAGAGCATACTGCTGACATTGAGCATATATGTACTTCACCTCAATGACGATGAAGCCAAGTTGACATTTGGGATTTCCCTGAAACGATGATGAAACCTTTCAATTTCTCCTAAAATGCATTAAAATCAGGTGTTCTGCTTGCTGAACTGGTGCACAGGAATGTACCATTCAGAGACATTTCCTTTGGTATAGGAGATATATCTTAACAAAGACCTTATGTAATTAATATCATGACCTCCGTTCATTCTTCCCTTCAGTTTCCCGAAGAAAGCACCGCTTGCTACTTTCTTTTCTCATTGGCTTCCAGCTACCAGCAAAGCTTTTCATTTTTAGATCAACAAATAATGGGTCAGGTTATGTTTCAAGGGATGCCTCTGGTGCAGTTATTATTGATTGTTTTGATGGTGGATAGGTGTGCCGACTTGCAATGCAATGGGAGCTCTGTGAGTTTCACCACATCAAAGACGATGAGACTTAATTATTATTTTCGTCAGTGAAAGGCATCAAAGAGCAATCTGCCTTTGGGACACAGAAATGTATCCACAGGTGTGTTCACGTTACTAGTCTAGCTGCTTATAAATTTATAGGTTGCATTGTCCATCACTGTTTCAAAGAAAACAATGCCCATCCTATTGACATGTGTAGGCAACATAATTCAGGTTGATAATCTAGGAACATGGAAAATACCCACGACAGATTTCAATGAGAAAATTTGTATATCGGGCACATCATATCAGAAACAGGCCAGAAACGTCCAAAAGTAAAAATTTACTGTCATATTAATTTCATTAATTCTGTTTTTTTGAGACATTTTCACTAGGAAGTGAAGCAAGGAATGTGTAACTGGTAAGCGTTTGCTCTATCCTGTGCGCCATTTCTGTAACTGCATGCTATAAGTTGAGTAAAATATAGGCACTGACATTTGAGACCACTTCAAGCAGTGGGCACTGATGAAACTTGTATTTATTTGGCTTTTGAAATATGTAGCAATCATCATGATACCTACATTGCACATTTCTCCTCTACAAAGGACACAGAATGTGCAGGTCTCAGGTTAATGATGTAGCCTGGGGTAATTGCCTGGGTGTGGCCCGCTCCCGAGTTCCACTGATGCTCCTGAAGTGACTCCTTGTCCTTTTGCCTCCCCTACCATCTATCAAAAGCTGCAGGCAGCGGTGCTGAGAGTGCTGAACAGCGGACGTCTGGCCTTCCTTCAACTTGCAATGAGCATGCTTCAGACCCGCATCCGAGGCAAACTTTAACGGAGACGTACGAGCAAATTTTTCACACAGAGACTGAGACGGGCTGCCTGGGAAGTGCTGGAAGCTGACACGATAGTAATGTCTAAGTGGCTGTTAGATAAAAGAAATAAATAACAAGGGAATGAAGGGAAATGGATCGTGTGCCTGCAGAAGAGATTTAGTTGAGATTTAGAAGAGAATATAGTGTAGTTATTGTGGTGAACTAGATATACCTGTCTGACTGCTCCTGTGGCTCCTCCCACAGACCCTGCGGACTGCTCCTGTGGCTCCTCCCACAGACCCCTGTATAAAGGCGACTGTGGGCTGCTGCTCTCCCTCATTTTCCCCAGGATGTAGTGCTGTTTATTCTTCCAGTCAATAAAAGCCGATATCTCGTTTCATAAGTCTCAGCGTGAGTTATTGATGGTGCATCAGTTATTGTGGGTTAAAGGGTCTGTTTCTGTGTTGTACTGTTCGGAGATCTGTTTTCTAAACGTTATAAACATGGTCACCAATTACAAAAACACAACCAAGAC
This sequence comes from Hemitrygon akajei, assembly GCF_048418815.1. Lineage (NCBI taxonomy): Eukaryota > Metazoa > Chordata > Chondrichthyes > Myliobatiformes > Dasyatidae > Hemitrygon > Hemitrygon akajei. The sequence goes on from NC_133152.1 coordinate 7,033,722, forward strand.
GTGAACTGTTAGAATCACCGTGGCTAAATGAAACTTTGACCAAGCATGTGCAACAACTTGTTCTACTCCTGTTTCTGAATTGAAGATGTTCTGTGTAGCAGACACGCTGAATGAACATCAAAGAGACAGACAAAATCTCCGGTCAAGATGGAGCTGGGTCATGGTCTCCACTGGGGTTTCGGCTCAGAATTTGCTGCTTTTTAGGGTTCAAGGGATGATTCTGGGGACAGCAAGGGGAGTTACACTTATGGTTGGTCCTTTGTTCCAATCTGTGTTTGAAGGCCAGTGTGGAACGAAGAACATCAATGGTCAGACCAGACCAGTGAGGACAAGGGCGGGTGCACCCCAGGTCAGTGAATCATCAGCAAGTAACAGGATCAGGTTTCCATGTGGCAAGAGGCATGAAGTCTGGTAACTCCCTAGCCACGCGGATCGGTGAGACCTGAGATTGAGGCCTAGTATTCAGGATCCCACTCATCAGTGAGCCTTGAGTTTGGGATCCTCATCCAGGGTCTTCATCCATCATCATTTGCAAGTCCTGGGGTTGATACCAAAGATCTAAACCTGAAGGTCAACCAGGATTCTGGAAGCTGAGGCCTGATGGCCGGAGTTCAGAGTCTGAGGAAGTCAAAGCCCTTTGCCTGTGAATCCTGTGGAGGCTGGATGAGAGAGCCAGAGACAGCCACTCCTGGGTTTGGAGGACCAAGTGTGGGTGTAAGGGAGGAATCCAGCTTGTTTTGCAGTTGTTGCTTTGTTGTTTGTTGTGTTCTGTGTGGTTCTTCCTAGCATTGTGGGCATGGCATGCTGGCACCAGAATGTGTGACAGCATCTGTGGGCTTCCCCAGAGATCCTCAGGTTGTGTAGGTTTTTAACGTAAACAACGCATTCCACTGATGTGATAAATACATGTGAAAAATTAATCAGAATCGGAATCTGAGTACAGCATGGAAACAGGCCTTTCAGCCCGCAAAATTCATTCCAGCCATCAAACCCCCATTTTACATCAAACCTACACCAATCTCCCATTTCTTTTGTTCTCCCAACTTTCCCCACATCACCCCCCAGTTTTACCTCTTACCCAGACACTTGTGGCAATTAACCTACATACAATGAATTAACACAGTGATTACACTCATACACATTCACACCACAGTGATCACACCCACACACAGTCACTCCACAGTGATCACACTCACACACGTTCACTCCACAGTGATCACACCAACACACAGTCACTCCACAGTGATCTCTCTCTCTCTCTCTCTCACACACACACACACACACACACACACACACACACACACACACACACACACACACACACACACACACACACACACACACACACACACACACACACACACACACACACACACACACACACACTTTTACACTCAAACGTTCACACTGGCTGATTTATCTCTTACCTGCTCACTCTCTGTATGGTACCATTCTCCATTCTCACAAAGGCACAGTTCAATCGTTGATCTCACATGCTGACTTTTTAAACATTCACAACTGCTGAATGACACATTCTTATACATTCCCAGCAGCAGAGGTTCCATAAGGCAAAAATCATTTCTTAGCATTATTGGAAATCACATATCTTTTCACAATGCTACTAAATAATTCAAAATTTATTCTCAATAATATCTACATCTTTCAAAAATTGCTTTAAGGCCCCAATGTCCTTCCCTTCAAACAGTGCCCAACTCAATTTTCAACTTCTTAATATAGAGTCATAGGTGCCTTGCCATTCTGCTGTTTTATTGTTTAATAATTTTTATAGAGTTTTAATGGTCCATTCACATTATATCTTCCATTAAATGCTTATTTCCACAACAAAGAGCAGCAACATAAAAAGTAATTAGCAACGTGCTGTCACAATTGCATTTTGCAGGTGCAGTGAGGCTGAATATTTATTCTTTATGTAATACTTTAAAGAAACAAAAGTGTATTCCTGTTGATGTATACATGGTTGTAAAAAGGTCCCTTCTGGTTATTCCTGTTGACCTGTGTCGGATACAGACCTGAAGCTGCAACAGGAACTGTTTGGCCCATCTCTTCCTTGCATAGGATGGACAGAACTCCAGAAGAATACTCCCATTAGGTCGCATTGATGTCAATAGCTGATAACAGAGTCTGAAATTGAGCAGACATACTGCTGAAAGTTAAATCAACAAAGAAAAATATCATTGAAAAGTCAAATGTATAAATAAAGCTGACTAGTAACCACAAAGGCCTCATGTCTATTTCTAATTATGAATCTTCATTTGGGAAAACCTCAGGACAGGCAAAGTACAACAGTTTTCATGCAGCTGGAATAGTGCAGTGCTAAATATTTGTCCACAATGCTTAGAAGCTGATCAGGCTTAGCATAAGATTTCCTGTTCATTAATCTTAATGGGTGGAAGCTTAATGCTTGGTTTCCATCTGTACTGGGAGAAGCAAAGGCAGAGCTGTCATGTTTGTGATTTTTGGAGTTGACTTGAATTAAAACACAAGAGATACAGGGTCCACTAGCCCTTTTCTTCTGCAGATGTTGCTTGACCCTCTGAGCTCCTTCAGCAGTTCGTTTTTACAGCTTGAACTGAAATGGTTTCAAGAATTTTACATGGAGTTTCAAAGTCCATCAGAGAGTCACTTCAGCCAACAATATGCCAAGGAAGTCTAATCCCTCTCTACTTCATCTGACACCATCTGCTCTTCCCTTTGTTCCTCCAGCCTGACCCCTCCTTAGCTGCTTCTTCTGGTAGCACAGTTCACATTCCACTCACTCTCTGGTTAAAGACCTTTCCCCTGTGTTCCTTTCTCGATTTATCATTGCTTAGCTTCCCATTCCGTATACACCTCCATTGTCTATCTTCAAATCACGTCACGATCTTAAAGGGCTCCTCAGTCTTCCATTTTCTAGAGAAAAGAACCCCAACTATTTGTGTGCAAGATATATTCTCAATCATGAAATCATTTGCGTAAATCTATTTTAAATCATGATCCCACAATATACGAATAGCTTGGTGTGAAATTATTCCAAAATACATCACAGTTATCTGGTTTTTGTTCACTTAATAAGGATTAACAATGTAAGATCTGCAATGTCTTTGCTTCCTCTGTTAAATAAAGGTCACCATATTGCATTGAATTAGACACATTTATTTTCTGCGTAATTATCTTATGTTTTCCCCTACAGATTCTTGGCAAACCTTTAGTGCAACTTACAGATTTACATTTTCTATTTGTTCTGATTCTGTTCCTCTTCCACAGTGTTTAGCTTCTGTTTGTTTCTATGGAAACCCAAGTGTTAGTGACATCAGTAGATTTAAATGTGGTGAATGTTACCTGCACAGTACTGTGTCAAGCATGGGGCAATGAGTCCATTCATTTCAATGCAGAAGAATAACCCCAATGGGCATTGGTAGTTATAAAGTAAGTGTCATATTTTGAATTAATTTTTTATTCGGGCATTTTAGCTTTAAATATTTGTTCTTTATTTTTACTTTAAAGAAACAAGGTTGATTAAGTTTTGATATTGTCGCATTTTTCTGAATGTCAGGAACCTTCTTAGCATTTATGTGCTGTTCTGGCCCAGATGCATGACGGGATTGACTCCCAGAAGACATTTGGTGACTCTACAATATGAGTCACAACACCTCTCTCCAAGATGGTTTCGTGGGAGAGTGTGTCAAGGTTAGTGAACTGGGGGCTGCTCACTGCTGCCAGGAAATTCTGGACCAGTCATTTTAAGGAGCATTTGTCTTTTTCAAGTTCACTGTACATGTATACAACCAAATGAAACAACATTCCTCTGGATCACAGTGCACCCACAATACATATATCGCACACAGCACACAAGACAAAACCGCAAAGAAGTTAAGAAAATATAATTGAAAATGCATGTACTGAGCATCACAGGCAAGCAGCTCACTGTCCTTCTGATGAGACCTCAGTGGTTGCAGGGCATTCATTAGTCTCACTTCCTTGGGAAAGAAGCTGTACCCAGTCTGACAGTATAGTCCTGGTCTATCTGCACCTCCTTCCTAACAGCAGTGGGTCAAAGAGATGGTGGGATGGGTGGTGGGGACCCTCAATAATGCTTTGGGACCTTTGCATACAACATTCCCAGGAAATGTCATAAATAGTGGGGGAGGGAGACCTTGGTGATCCTCTCAGTGGTTTTTACTGTTGTGTGCTCTGATGTCTCACAGCTTCCACACCACACAATGAGGCAGCCAGACAGGGCTCTCTCGATGGCGCTCCTGTAGAAAGTGACAGAGACTTGCATGCTTCAAATGTCTCAGAAAGCGTATATATTGCTGTGAATTCTTGACTAATGAGGAGGTATTGTGGGGCCAGGTTAGATTGTCTGTTAGGTGCGCACCAAGGAACTTTGTGCACTTCCCTCTCTTCATGGCAGACCCATTGATGTAGAATGAAGGGTAGTCAATCTGCACCTTCTTTAAGTCCATAATGTCTTGTCCATGTTCTCCACATTGAGGCTGTTGTCATCCCACCATTTGACGAGCCTCTCCACCACCTCTATGTATGCTAACTCACCATTGCTGCCGTCGAGGCCAATGGCTGTCGTATCAACAGGGAGCTTCACGCTAGAGCTGGCAGTGCAGCAGTCAGTCAGCAACAGCAGGCTGAGCACACAACCATGGGGCACAGCGCTCAGAATGATAGAGCACGGGATGCTGCAGCTAACCTGGACTGACTCGGGTCCTTCCATCAAGAATTCCAACATCCCGTTCCAGAGAGGCGTAATGAATCCAGATGAGGGCAGTTTACCTGTAATGTACTTCACCAGATTCACATCTGCTAATATGCCACCTGGTTACTGCAAAACAACCGTTTTCCTCATCATGTTCAATTTAAAATGGACGGAAATAATCTAACATAAGAAGGGATTAAGTCAAAGGACAATTTTCTGAAGCAAGTTGAGCACCTCTATCCTTCAAAGGACACATAACTTTTGTAAGACTTTGTTTAATATTTCCTCTGTCTGGAGAATTGGTTCTATGGATGGGATACATTTAACAAAAGAAAAATCCAAGTGCACCCTGGGGTTGATTTTGAAAGTAAAAGTGAAAACTGCTTCAAGCAGGCCAGGGACTGCACTCAGGTCACAAGGCACTGCTGCTCATCTTGGGGAAAAAATACAATGGGGAAAAAATGTGTCCTCTATAGACATAAAAGAGCAAGCAGGATTGCACATGCTTTAATAGAATCATACAGTACAGCAAGCAGGTCCTCCAGCCTGGCATATTCTTACTGGCAAAGAGGTACCAATCTATACTCATTCCATTTCCCATAGCCTTCTAAGTCATTGCATTTCAAGTGTACATCTAAATACTTCTTTAATGTCTTGAGTGTCTTTACTTCTATCACTCATCCAATCAGCAGTTTTATCTTTCAATACCATCTGGGAGAAAAAAAATATCTGTAAAGTCCCCTTTAAATTGTCTCTTTCTGACACTAAACCCATGCCCCCAATACATCTTATAATACTGTATATGCTTTGAGGTTCCTCTCTGACTCGTCTGCTCCAAGGGAAAAGAGAACGAGTTATCCCTTATAACAGAAACACTCCCTACCAGGCAGCTTCCTAGTGAATCTCCTCTGCACCCTCTCCAGGACAATCACATCTTTCTGGGAATGAGGTGAGCAGTGCAGCGCATATACTCAGTGGGCACTTCACTAGAAACTTACTAAAGAGGGCTCTGCGTGTACTTCTGTACGTTCATGGTCTTCTGCTGCTGATGGATTACACACTCAGAGATGTTCCTCGGCACACCACTCCTGTCACGTGTACTCATCTGAGTTGCTCTCACTTTCCTGACTAGTCTGGCCATTCTCCTCTGACCTCTCTCATGAACAAGGCATCTTTGCTCACAGAACTGCAGCTTCTTTCAGACCGTGTTAGGGAATCGGAGCAGAGCTGGATGACCTCCAGATCACTTGGGAGGTTGAGGGGGTAGATTGACAGGGAGGTAGTTACACACAAGGTGAAGAACACAGTCAGGAGAGGGAAAGGGGGAAGGCAGCCAGTGCAAAGTACTCCTGTGGACATTGCCCTCAATATTAGGTATACCACTTTGGATACTGTTGGGGGGTGGGGGGGGGGAATGACCTAGCAGAGGAAAGCCACAGTGGTCATGTCTCTGGCACTGAGTCTGACTCTATGGTTCAGAAGGAAAGTGGCAAGAAGAGGCGTGCTACAGTTATAGGAGGTTCGTTGGTCTGGGGAACAGACAGGAGGTTCTGTGGATGAGAATGAGATTCCCAGATGGTATGTTGCCTCGCAGATGCTAGGGTCAGAGACATCTTGGATTGAGTCCACAGCATTCTTGAGTGGGAGGGTAAGAAGCCAGTGGTCATGATCCAAGTCGGTACCAATGATGTGGGTAAGGAAGGGTGACGAGTTCCTGCAAAGTGATTTCAGGGAGTTAGTGTAACATCTAATTGGAAGAAAATCATGGGGAGTCCAGAATGCATGTCTAACTTTGTTTTTACTATTAGCAAGGTGCACATATATGACCTGGTGGCTCGATGATATATGCCATTTATGAATCAAGTCCTTCTAACTTTTCCCTGTAAATACAACCTTATTTACATCTTTCCTGTAGGAAGATGACCTAAACTGCATGCAATATTTCAAATTAGAGTTCACCGACTTTTTATAAACAACTCAGCTCCGGTACCCAATGCTTTAATCTATCCAAGCCAATGGGCCAGAAGATTTCTTTACAACCCTATCTACCTGTGACGCCATTTTCAATGAATTATGGACTACTATTCCCAGATTCCCTGTTTCCTTTACTTATCCTGCCTGTTATTACCTCAAAGAATTCCAACAGATTTGTCAGGCAAGATTGACCTTAAGTAAACCATGCTTAATGTCGTATTTTATCATGTGCCTCCAAGTACCCCAAAGCTTCATCCTTAATAATGAACTCCAACATCTTCCCAATCACAAAGGTCAGGCTAATTAGCCTATAAGTTTCTTTCTTCTGCCTCCCTCCCTTCTTAAAGAAAGAAGCGACATTTTCACTTTTCCAGTCTTTCGGAATCATTCCAGAATCTAGTGATCCTTGAAAGATCGTCACTAATGCCTCCACAATCTCTTCAGCTACCTCTTTCAGAACCCTGGGGTGTAGTTCATCTGGCCTAGATGATTTATCTACCTCCGATGCTTCAACTTCCCAAACACCTTCTCCTTAGTAGTAGCAACTGCATTCACTGCTGTCCGCTGACACTCTAGAATTTCTGGCATACCGCTAGTGTCTTCCTAAGTGAAAACTGATGCAACATACTAATTAAATTCATCTGCCATTTCTTTGTCCCCCATTACTACCTCTCTAGCTTCATTTTCCAGCACTCCAATATCCATTCTCACTTCTCTTTTACTCTTTATATATCTAAAAAATCTTTTAATATCCTCACCGTCTCACTATACAATGCATCAATTTGAATACCAGCTGCCCAATCTTCAGCCCTATCACTCCATTTCTCCCCCCCCCCACAAGTTTAGCTTAATCCCTACCCAACAGCACTAACAAACCTACCCATAGGGATATTGTTCCCCCTCGTATTCAGTGTAACCTATCCTTTCTGTAGAGGCCATACCATCCCCAAAAGAGATCCCAATGATCCAAACCTGATGATTATCACCTTAGAGGTTCTGCTCTTCATCTCTTCCCTTACTCCCTATATCCAGTGTGCAGGGCCTCTTCCCCCTTTCTATCTATGTCAATGTGCACCACAACCCCAGCTGCTCACCTTCCCTCGTAAGAATATTCTGCAGCCACTCTGAGACATCCTGGACCTTAGCATTTGGGGGGAGGGCAACACACCATCCTGACATTGCTTTTATGGCCACAGAATCCCTTGCCTGTCCCACAAACATCAAGTCTGATGTCACTGTCGCTCTGACTGAGTTTACCCTTTCCGACTGAGCCCCAGAGCCAACCACAGTTCCAGTGGCCTGGCTACTGCTGCTATGTCCTGAAAGGCCATTACCCCCAGCAGTATCCAAAGGGTCGTACTGATATTGAGGGGAACATCCACAGGGGTACCCTGCACTGGTTGCTATACTTGTTGCTGAGGGAAATGGCCACAGGGGAATCTTGGACTGACAGCCTGCTCCCTTTACTTCTGCTAGTGGTCACCCATCTACTATCTAAAGTCTGCAGTCTGGGGGTGACCACCTCAGTAAAAGTCTCATCTATGACATTCTCAGCCTCCCAGATGGTCCTGAGTACATCCAGTTGCAGCTCTAGTTTCTTGACCTTGTCAGTCAAGAGCTGCAGTTGGACGCACTTCCTGTAGATGTAGCTTTCAATAAGACTGTCAGGTATGTTGAAATCCCACATCTCACAGGAAGAGCATTCCATTGCCTGAATGACTATCCTCTCTACACTTGTTATACCTCTAACTTTTCAAGCTTCAGTTCTAGCCTGTGCCTGTTCTCACCCAAGCCTGTTGAGCCAAAGCCAAACCACTCTAACACTGACCCATTCCAACAGTGACCTCTCCATAATGGCCACTCTGCTTACACCTTGCTTATTGAACCCTGCAAAGTTACCAATAACACAAGCAACTGTCCGCTCTGTAGACAAGTCCTGAGAAGCCTGGTCACTTTTAAAACTTTTTTTTACTGCATATACCATTTCCCTGTGTTACTTACAAGCTCATCAATATTACTGTGCACCTAAAGGTTTTCATGCCATTCTGTGAACTGATGGATCATAATTCCTATATTCACAAGCAAATTGTTAACATACATACCATATATAGTAAATAGTAAGGGTCTAAGGACTGATCCTTCTGCTGCATTACTCATCCATGATTTCAATTGCATTAAAAATACTTCACTGTCACTCTCTGTCCCTTCTCACTCAGCCAAGAACTGATCCAATTGCCAAAATGCTTTGGGTCCCATCCTTTGTTTTGGACCACTCATCCTTGTGTGATGTTGTTTCTTTAAAGTTCATTCCAAGGAATTTAACAGTTGACATGTAGAGCTTCATGTAAATCATTTCAGCATAATATAAACACGAGAAATTCTGTAGATGCTGGAAACTGAAAGGAATACACACAAAATGTTAGAGAAATCAGCAGGTCAGGCAACATCTATGGAGATGAATAAACAATTGACATTTTGGGTTAAGAACCTTATTTAGACTGAAAAGGAAGGGGGGAAGATGCCAGAATAAAAAGGTGGGGGGAGGGGAAGGAGGCTAGCTGGAAAGTGATAGAGAAAGCCAGATGGGTGGGAAAGGTAAAGGGCTGGAGAAGAATGAATCAGACAGTAGAGGAGAGGGGACCATAGGAAAAAGGAAAGGAGGAGGCACCCCGGGGGAAGTGAATCGCAGGGGAGAAGAGAAAAAAGGCCAGAGTGGGGAATAGCGGAAGAAGGAATGGGGAGAAAAACATTTTGTTTTACTCGAATGAGAAATCAATGTTTATACCATCAGTTTGGAGGCTGCCCAGACAGGATATAAGGGGTTGCTTCTCCACCCTGAGGGTGGCCTCATCTTAGCACAAGAGGAGGCCCTGGACTGAAATGCTGGAAAGGGAATGGGAATGGGAATTAAAATGTTTGGTCACTGGGAAGTTCCACTTTTGGTCAAAGGAGCAGAGGTGCTCGACAAAACGGTCTCCCAATTTACAATGGGTCTTACCAATGCAGAGAAGGCCTTATCGGGAGCTCTGAACAGAACAGGTGGCCCCAGCAGCTTCACAAGTGAAATGTTGCCTCACCGAGAAGGACTGCCTGGGGTCCTGAATGGAGGTGAGAAAGCTGGTGTATGGGCAGGCGTAGCATTTAGGCCACTTGCAGGGTTGAGTGCCAGGAGGGAAATTAGTGGGGAGGAATGAATGGACAAGTGAATTGTAGAAGGAGCGATCCCTGCTAAAAACGGAGGAAGAGAAGTAAAGACGTGTTTAGTGATAGGGTCTCTTTGGAGATGATAGAAGTTGTGGAGGGTGAAATGCTGGATGCAGAGGTTGATGGGGTGGTTGGTAAGGATGAGAGGAACTGTTAAGGCATGAGAAGGTGGGGTGAGTGCAGATGTTTGGGAAATAGAGGAGGTGTAGGTGAGAGCAGACTCAATAGTGAAGGGAGGGAAACCCCGTGCTTCGAAGAAGGAGGACATTTCTGATGTCTTAAAATGGAAAGCTGCACCCTGGGGAGGCAAAGCAACTGAGAACAGGGAATAGCATTTTTACAGGAGATGGGATGGGAAGATGTATAGTCAAGATATCCATGGGAATTGGCAGGTTTAGAAAAGATGTAGGTCGACAGTTTGACTCCAGAGGTGAAGAAAGAGAGATGGAGAAAGGGAAGGGAGGTTTCAGTGGTGGACCAAGTGAATTTAAGGGCAGGGTGGAAGTTAAAGGGAAAGTTGATGAAATTGATGAGCTCAGCATGGATGCATGAAGCATAAAATTTAGCATAAAATGCTTCATTTGTTTACTTGTTCATCCCTGGAAGAAAATTCCATCTCAATGGGAGAATGAAATAATATCAAAGAAAATCCTGAAAATACAATATACTGAATCTGTGCCGTGAAAAGGTTTTGATGCAGGGTCTTCTATCCCTTTGCCTCCACAGATATACTTGGCCAGCTCAGTTCCTACACCAGTCTGCTTTTCCCTCCAGTAAAAGAGAATGTTGAATATTATTTGTGACGGGGATGAGAGCTGCCATTTGGTGGTGATGAAGTGTTATTCTGATTTAGATTACAATAGCCTTTCTTCTTGGAGAGTGGGTTCAATATTAATGCAAGTTGTGTGCACAATGGGACAAATGACAGTGATGAATATGTGGAATGGAAATTGTACACGACAAGAGATGTACTCTGTTGGAAAGGAAACTAAATTAGCCTGACATTCTGGGCAAACAGCATCACTGTTTCCAACCTCGTGCATTGTTGTGTGTCCTCAAAACGTCTGCTCCTTTGTAGTGGTTTGAGATTAACAGAGTCAAGATACACCAGGCAGCCCGTAACAAAGGTGCAAGCTCCCGTACACAAATTAATTTTCAGTTTTCACCACTGTCAAGGTTCAATTTTCTTCTCCGATCTTCCTATTTTGATAAGTGATGCATCTCTACATCCATGTTCAAGTGGTGGAGACTCCTTCTGACAAAATGTCAGAACTCCCCAGTCTGGGATTATCACCCGAGCCACTGCAATGCTTCCCATTCTGAACAACGCTAATCAAGATTATGTTGCACCGTATGCTTTCACTTCATGTCCTATCAATACTGCAATTAAAGAGAAGGCAATCTAACCCACTGCCAACATTTGTCATACTAAAATTTTTTCTCTTTAGTTTTGCCCAATTTAGAATGAAATATTCTCATATTAAACGGGCTTCAGTAGCAACTGGATAAAATTTCAGCCGTTGTAACAAAATTATTGCCAAATATTGAAAAACTCATTAGAATTCAAAAAGAGTTCTAATTGTCCTGGTTTGAATAATGAGAGATTTAATTTTCTGCAAATTTATAAGTATTTTATAACAGAATTAATTATTTTTTGAAATGATGTCTGAAGAGAAGAAAATGTCAGTCAGGATAAGGTTTGTCTCTCTGCAATGTGATGCTAAAAATTTCACAAAGTAGAATACGCTCAGATTTATGGCTAATTAATGACCCAACATATTACTCACTTTATTCTGCATTCTGTACCAACTCAATGCACTGTTGCAATAAAAGACAAACATTTCACTGCATCTCAGTACATGTGGTAATTATAAACCACCTCCAAATCCAATTGCCATTCCAGTTCCATTTATATTACCGTTGTGTATTAACTGAACTTTCCAGTTTCAGGTAACTCATGCTTCCTGTGTTCCTTGCCCATTCTACAGGTTCACCTATGCTTTCTCTCTTTTTGCTCACCTTTCCCATGTGTATCTGCCCTTATCCACCTCGATTTCTTCCTGCTGTCCTACCTTCCGCTCCCCGTCTGCATCAGGTTCCATTTGCCCATTATCTTTCCTTATCTGGTACAATTCTCACTTCCCAGCCTCTGCCTCTACTTTTCCCTTCTCCTCCAGCACTTGGCGCCTCTGCCCACTTTTCCTATTAGCCACCAGCTTCTGTCTTGAAACGACATCCACCGTCTGCCTCAATCTTTTCATTATTCCCCCACCTTATCTATTTCCACCTCTCACCTGCTTCCCCTTCCTCACCCATCCTTCTCACCCTTTATACTGGCTATCTGCTCTCTGCCTCTCAAAGTTCCACCCTACATTCCCATTGTGAGAGGCTAGTTAACAGGGGCCCTGGTGAAGCTGTACAGGCCAATCTCCTGTTCAGTGGATGAAATGGATTGCAGAGGGATTGATGAACTTCCACCATGCCACCAACTTCAGAGGATGATGGAGACTGGAGATCATTGATAGCCTACGCTCCACTTAGGAAATGAAGGCCCAAGTATGTAAGTATCTGCCTTCTGCAGTCTCAGTCCTCATGCAAGGTCATAATCTAAAATATCAGTCATGCCTTTGCCTCCACAGTTGTTGTTTGACCCCTGGGTTCCTCCAGAGCTTTGTTCCTCTCTCCCAGCGTCTACAGTCTCTTGTGCCCCTTGTTCCTCACTTGGCCCAGACCTTCAATCTCCTGCCTGATCCATCATCTCTCTACCACCAGGTTCAGCAGACCGCAATGCCGTGAAATATAAACAATGAAACAGCTCATACTCACTCAGCAATAACTTCCTCTGATACTGGTTTAAGTTTTAACTGGAGCATTCATCTCCATATCTCAGCAAGGAGCTCTTGTGAGGCTGAAGCACATAAAGTAAAGGAGAAAACATTGTAGTTAGATCTCATACAAAGTAACTGATTGCCACCCTCCTCACTTCCATTCAGGATCCCAGGCAGTCCTTCAAAGTGAGGGAACACTTCACCTGCAAACTTGCTGTCATCTACTGTGGCTGGTGCTCCCGATGTGGCCTCCTTTGTCGAGCCGCTCTGGTGGCCAAATATGTCAGTTCCCATTTCCATTCCCGTTCTGACATGTCAGTCCATCACCTCCTTTTGTGTCTTATATTCCATCCAGGTGGCCTCCAACCTGATGGTATGAATATCGATTTCTCCTTCCAGTAAACAAATTTCCCCTCCCCTTCTTCTATTCCCCGCTCTGACCTTTATATCTCTTCTCACCTGCCTCAAACTTAACCCCGGATCCCCTCCTCCTTCCCTTTCTCCCATTGTCCACTCTCGACTCCTATCAGATTCCTTCTTCTCCAGCCACTGACCTTTCCCACCCACCTGGCTTCACCTATCACCTTCCAGCTAGCCTCCTTCCCTTTCCCCATTTTTTTATTTCGGCAACTTCCTCCTTTCTTCTCAGTCCTGAAGAATTTTCTACCTATTTCATTCCATCGGTGCTACCTGGCCAGCTGTGTTACTCCAGCATTTTGTGTGTGTTGCTTTGGATTTCCAGCATCTGCAAACTTTCTCGTATTTGGAACTGTTCATGTTTTAAAAGGTCATCATTCTGGCCCAAGGATTTTACTGCAGACGTTCCACAGGACCTTGGCTCTATGCCCAACCATCTCAACTCTTCTTCAATAGTTTGGTGAGGACTATAAATTGCATCATGTTCCATCATATCGAGGAGGCACAGTGACACAGCCTATGGTGCTGCTTCAGCACAGCTCCAGAATCTTGCATTCAACATTGGTCTTTGATGCTGTCATAGTCATAGAGCCCTACAGCATGGAGAGAGACCCTTCAGTCTATCTGGTCATGCTCACAACAATACCTATTGAAGCTAATTCCATTTACCCATGTTTGGCCCTAATCCTTCTAAACCATTCCCATCTAATGGTGCTTTATAAATTTTAAATAAACCTTCCTCAACCACTTTCTCTAGCAGCTCATTCCATAGATGGACCACCCATTTTTTTTTTAATAAGGAAGCTGCTTGCTGTAATTACCACCAGCATAGATGCACAGCTAAAGAACCAAAGGGTGTTGATGGGCAGGTGATAGAGACTAGGTTGCAGGAATGCTTGAAAATTAAATGTTCTCTCTGCGACTATGTTGATTTCCTCAGGGTCCTCTAGTTGCCTCCCATCTCCCCAAAGCATGCAGGTTGGTAGGTTAATTGGCTACTGCAAATTCCTCCTAATGTGTAAATGAATGTTGAAGTCTTGGAGGAGTGATGGGAATGTGAGCACAATGAAATGTGACTGTGGTATGATTCCTACAAATATCTAATAGAAGACTGCCACAGCTTGATGGGCTAAATCGCCAGTCCCCAAGTTGTATTATTCTAAATTTCTATGACTTCTCAGTAAATACAGCAAAGTATCGACAACATGCAGATGTTAGCTAATAATTGGCAAATAACATTCACATCTCACAGGAAGTAAGCTGGGGGAAAGAGTGTAACCATTTACACCTTCAACATTCAATCCCTTTGGATCCCACACAGTCAATATCCTGAGCTTCACTCCTGAGCAGAATTTCAAACAGACGAACCACACGTGGCTGCAACAGCTGGTCAAAGGTGTGCCACTCTTCTGCCACCCCAAAGTGTAGACACACAAGTCATGGGAATGATGCAAAGCCTTGCATTTGCTTGGATGTGGGAACTCCCCCGATCTGTAAAGAAGCTCTGTCTCATTTAGACCCGGACTGAACTCCAGTACGGGAAAACATGCTGTCACACAATCTTCCTTTTAAGCAAGATGCTGAAATGCGTAGATAGTAGACTGCCTAGTGGTGTTTTTTTTTCAGCCTGACTACACTTACGATCACCCTCTGTTACCCAACCTCAGGGGAGTCCGAATCGAAATCAGATTTATTATCACGGACTTAAGTTGCAAAGTTTGTGATTTGTGGCAGTGGGACAGTGCAAGATTTAAAAATTACTGTAAGTTTTATTCTATAAATAAATAGTCCAAAAGTGGAACAGTGAGGTATCAAATACCGTCCAGATATCTGATGGCAGAGGGGAAGAAACTGTTCATAAAACAACGGGTGAGAACCTTAGGGCTCCTGTATGTCCTCCCTGATAGTAAAGAGAAGAGGGCATGTCCCAGATGACGAGGGTCTTTGATGGTGGGAGGCTTGTACCCGCAATGGAGCTTGCTGAATCTACAACTCTCTGTAGTCTCTTTTCACCCAGCACATTGGAGCCTCTGTACCGGGTGGTGATGCTATCTGTCAGACTGCTTTCCACTGTACATCTGTAGAAATTTGCACACGCTTAATGGAGTAGCATGCCTTAGAAGATAGAAATTCTACAACACATTACAGGCCCTTCAGCCCACAGTGTTGTGCTGACCATGCCTAGAATTTCTCTACTGCATAGCACTCTATTTTTCTAAGCTCCGTGTACATATCTGAGTCTTTTAAAAGACCCTACTGTATCCTTCTTTGTGATTGCATTAATGTGTTGGGCCCAGGATGGACTCTTTGAGATATTAGCATCCAGGAACTTAAAAAACTGCTCACCCTTTCCACTGCTGACCCCCCCCAATGAGGATTGGTGTGTCTTCTTCCAACTTCTTCTGGAAGTCCACAATCAATTCCTTGGTCTTACTGATGTCAAGTGCAAGGTTGTTGTGACACAACTCAACCAGCTGATCTATCTCACTCCTGTATGCCTCCTCATTTGAAAAGAGGCAACTCGTTTTTGCAAGTTTCAATGTCGCGCTATTGCGTAGCAAGTCCCGAAGGCATGGGCTTCCAGCGCATGCCAACTTTGAAGTGGTGCAACACCAACCAAATGAGTTGTTGTTCTACGTTGTTAGACTCACTTCAGTGCAACCTTCAGAGATCTGTAACCTGTAGACATCTGCCTGCTCCATCAGCTGGAAGTAAAAGATCCCTTGGCAATCAAAGAAGGAAGACATCTTACAATCTAGATTTCTCCCTCAACCAAGATCTCTGGAAAAATACAATGAGGCAGAGGTATCGTTTTGGCCCAACAGGAGATCTATGACCTACAGTTCCAGTGGCCCAAGTTCAAATCAGACCTCAGTTGTTGTTTGTTGCTTGGATTTTCTCTGCGAGTTTTCAATAAGAATTGAAGCCCACACCCCATGAACATAGATTAATTGGTTGCTGCATAAGCCCCTAGTGGCTAAAGAAACAAAGGGGAATTGATGGGCATGTGAGAGAGAATAAATTGCAAGAATGAAAGAAAATAAGGAGACAGGGATGTGGTCTGGTAAGATGTTGTGTATCAAACTGCCTAATACTACCTCAGCATAGCAACATGATGACTACTTTGCTTTGCAATGGCTTTTATTTGTTCTAATTGTGTTCTTTCTTGAAAAAAATAGTGTATAATATGTATAATTTATGTTTTTCCTATGAATGCTGAGTACCTGATGGTATGTAGCAAGTTTTTCATTGCACCTGTGCATAGATCTACTTGCCCATGTGACAATAAACGCTACCTTGACCTGGAATTTGATGGACTGATGTGCATCCTTTGTTTAACATGAGTTTTACATTTCCTTAATATTGATCAATGAGTCATTTAAAAAGTGTGGACAGCTCAAGTCAGATAATCCTGATGTATTTTCCACCAGAAGTCCATGTGTTTTTCATTCATACCTACTTTGATTTTGCTGACGTGAATCTCTCCACTTCTAAATTATGGGCTTCTTAGCTTTGTGTCTGAATCGTTCCAGTGGACAATAGAATGTCAGGGAGGAAGGAGTGTCCACTATCAGCTGGCACAACAGATTCACCCTGAGTGAAATAATGTGAACTTCACAATGCAAATGAAGGTGATTGTCAGATATTGTAAAAGGTTTGGACTTCATAATTTCAAAACAGAATTCATTACTGTCAGATTTTATAACGTTTTCTACTAACAGTTTAGTTTCAGAATTTAGAGAGCTTGTCAAGATATTGACAATGCTAATTCTTTTCTTTGAATCTTTGCACACTGTACAGCAGAAGAGTTAAAGCATTCACAATGTTTTTTATGACTGTAATTCTGAATTAAGATGCTTTTGTAAAGAATGATTTTACAGGAGGCTATGGACTGCTTATGGGGTTACACTATTATTTATGTTCAGTTTCTCAAGCTTCTGGAGATCAAATCATACCAGCATTATAATTAATAAGTCATGCCCTTCACCTGGAAGAAATCCGTATTTTGTGGAACTACTTGTCAAGCAATCCATTCAGGGAGTAACTGAAAATGAAGGGAATAGACAGCAGCTCAGGCTTTTGGTTTAAGATGATGCTGGTGAAGCACAGTGATGACTTGCTGGCAGCAAACACAACTATCAGCTACTTTATTAATCACACTTTTTCTTCGTAAAGGATCACTGCCATCAATAGCCTGTAACTTCCCTTTTGGAAATGAACTTTGAACTTTAAACTCCAAATGCACCTGAGATTTTCACACATATTGCGCCAGCCTAGGGAGCAAATAGTTACTTCAACATTCAACATCCAAAGTAAATTTATTATCAAAGTTCATCTATGCCATCACACGAAATCCTGAGATTTGTTTTCTTGTGGGCATACACAGTAAATCTAGGAAACACAATAGAATCAATGAAAGACTGCACCCAAAAGGACGGACAGACAACAAACGTACAAAAGATAACAAACTGTGCATGTGCAAAAGAGAATATAATAATAATAATAATAATAATAATAATAATTCAAGCCTGATTCAGTTTTAGAGTCAGAATTCCACAAATTATAATACAACTGATCTGCTATTACAGATAGGACAAACCAGGTATAATAACACAGGCTAAACAAGTAAGAACACTTTGCTTAATAGGCATAGCCATTCCAAACACACGTAACATACAGAAATCGATATGTGAAAAACATCAGAAATATGCTGAATTAAAAGAGGAAATTGAATGACTTTGGACATGAACAGGATATACATTGTCCTGATAGTAATATCTACAAGCTGGTAACATCACAAACTCACTGCACAATAGCATTAAACAATTAAGGCTACACAGCAATATCTATGTAAATCTTCACAAAGCCACAAAATTAAACACCACTAGAATAGTCCAAAAGTTCCTAGCAATTGAGAAATGAGTGTGCTTGGCTATGCCCATGCTATACGATTTACCAGCTAGAGCTGAGAAAAAATAAATAAAACCAATAAATAAATAGCCAATAAACATCAAGAACATGAGATAAAGACTCCTTGAAAGTAAATCTGCAGTTTGTGGGAACAGTTCAGTGATGGGCGAGTGAAGTTATCCTCTCAGGTTTAAGATACTGATAGTTAGGGGTTAATAACTATTCCTGAACCTGATGGTGTGGATCTTAAGGCTCCTGTACCTTCTTCATGATGGTGGCAGTGAGAAGAAAGAATGGCGTGGGTGGTGGAGTTCCTTGATGCTTTCCTCTGCAGAGCTTCATTGTACATGGTGGGGAGGGCTTTCCCTGTGATGGATTGGGCAATCACTTTTGTAGGATTTTCTGTTCAATGGCATTGGTGTTTCCATATCAGGTCATAATGCAACCAGTCGATATGCTCTCCAGTATACACGTATAGAAGTTTGTCAAAGTTTCAGCTGATATGCTGAATCTTCACAAAATTCTAAGTGGATGTGCTTCGGTTTCTTCAGAATTGCACTTACATGCTGGTCCTGGACAGATTCTCTGAAATGACAACACCGAATGATTTAAAGTTACCGACCCTCTCCACCTCTGAATCCCCAATGAGGACTTCATTCATGGACCGGTAGTTTCCTCCTCCTGAAGTCAATAACCAGGTCCTTGGTCTTGCTGGTATTGAATGAGAGGATGATATTGTAGCATCACTCAGTTAGATTTTGAATCTCCTTCCTCTTTGTTGATTTGTCAGCAAACCTAAATATGACATCGGAGCTGTGCTGAGCCTCGGAGTCATAAGTATAAAGCGAGTAGAGCAGAAGGCTAAGCACACAGCCTTGTGGTGCACCTGTGCTGGTGGAGATTGTGGAGGAGATGTTGTTGCTAATCTAAACTGACTGAGGAAATCAAGGATCCAATTCTACAAGGCCAAGGTTTTGAAGCTTATTGATTAGTTTTTGGATGATAGTATTTAATGCTGAACTGTAGTCGATAAAGAGTGTCCTGATGTATGCATCTTTGCTGATCAGGTCTTCCAAGGTTGAGTAAAGAGCCAATGAAATGCATCTGCTGAGGCCCTTTCGTGCCAGCAAGCAAATTGGAGCTGATCCAAGTTGCTTCTCAGGGAGGAGTTGATACGTTCACTTGGAATCTTAAGTCACACAGTCTCGCAGCACAGATGTAGGTCTTTAAGCTCTCCAAGTCCACGCTGACCATTAGAAACAACCATTCACATTAATCGAACATTAATCCCATTTTGCTCTCTCCGTGCACTTGGGTCTCTGAAGTTGGGAGGTAGCAGCTCCACTAACTGTACTGTTGTATCATTAAAGCAGCAATAACTCTCATAAAATAATATTGTGTATGTTTCCTTCTCGACTGCAGCCTGATGTAATATTTCCAGTATGTTCTGTGCTAGTTCTTGCATCAGCAATGTTGTGCTTTTGCTTGGAATTTAAATTGATGGTATTTGCTCTTTAAAGTTCATTATGGAAATGAATACATAAAACACAGGAGGAACACACCAGGTCAGGCAGCAACAATGGAGAGAAATGACAGTCAATGATTTGGGCCAAGACACTTCATCAAAGCTGGTAAGGAAGAGGGTGGAAGACTGAATAAAGGTTGGGAGGAAAGGGCTGGCAGATGATAGGTGAATTCATGGAAGAATGGGAAGATATAAAGGTGTGGGAAGTAGGGGGAGAAGTGACAATAATGTGAAAAGTTGGAAGCTGCTTGGTGGCTGACGCAAAGAGCTGAAGAATCAGGAATCTGCCAGGAGAGGACAGTGGACCATGAAATCATGGGAAGGAGGTGGGGAACTTAAGTGAAGAAGGCAAAGGTGGTTAACAGGTTGTGAGAAGGGAAAGAGGAGTGGTAAAAGGGTCAAAAGGGAAACCAAAAATGGGGGTGGGGGACAGAAGGGAATGGCTACTGGAAGTTGGAGAAACCAATGTTGATACCATCAAACTGGAGGATCCCAAAATGGAATATGAAGTATTGCTCCTCCAATCTATATCTAGCCTCAACGTAACAATGGAGAAAGCTGTGGATGGATATGTCAGAGTGGGAATGGGAAGTGAAATTAAAACAGCTGCCACTAGAAGACCCTGGCTGGTGTGGTAAACAGAGAGAAGGTGCTTGATGCAGTGGTTCCTTAATCGGCATCTGCTCTCACACATGTAAAATTCTTGGAAGAACTGTTTAGGGCCCGGAATTGTGCTGAGGGAGAAGGTCTAGGGGCAGGAAAATGATCAGAATGGAGATGAGAGTTGTGTGAGCTCAAGTGAATTCAGGATTGTAGTAAGAGCAATGATATTCCATCAAACTGCTCCATCTCC
The DNA here is from genome assembly GCF_048418815.1 of Hemitrygon akajei. Taxonomy (NCBI): domain Eukaryota; kingdom Metazoa; phylum Chordata; class Chondrichthyes; order Myliobatiformes; family Dasyatidae; genus Hemitrygon; species Hemitrygon akajei. Next base: position 7,054,145 of record NC_133152.1, read on the forward strand.
ATTGCTGTGATGGTTAATACAGACCTCACCTGTACAGTATTCAAGAGAAAGGAGTTTGAAAGTTAAAAGTTAAGTTCTTGTCATATGTGCAAGTACATATATGAACAGGTGCAATGCAAAGCTTAACTGCTCCAGCGTCACATGTACATGACATTAGAGACCCACCACTCAGAAGAAAAATATAAATTAAATATAAATTATACAAAATTATCCAAGAAAGAAGACAATTTAAAAAATCCATTGTGGTGCAAAGTGGTCAAAGTGTCATAGTGTTACCGTACTGATGTAGTGATTAGATTTGTGATGGTTGGTTAAAGAACTGAATTGTTGAAGGGTTGAAATCATTGTTCTTGACCCTGGTTGGATGGAACTTCGGGCTTCTTGCTGAATGGTAGCTGTGAGAAAACGCCATGGTCTGGCCAGTGGGGATCTTTGACGACATTGCTATCATTCACTCTTGGGGTGTTTTGTTTCATGGATGTTTCTACGAAGACTATGAGTTTCAGGTTGTATACTGTATGTATTCTCTGATTTTAAATTGAACCATTTGAAATGTTGCCGTCTTGAGATAGGTTGCTCATGTAGATACTACCGATGGTAAGGAAAGATGTGCCTGTAATTTATAAGGCAGAGTCCACTACTCTCTGCAGTTCCTTATGTTGCTGCACATTCGGATTGCCATACCAACATGACAAGGTTAGTACAGCAGAGTGCACAGATATAATTCATCGTGAATTATAAAGTCCTGCATTACTTCTGTATTTTTATATACCTGCAAAGAATGAGAGGGTGGGGGAAGTGATTTCAGCCCAGACACTGGATCTGGGAGAGAGGAAATAGCAGTGCCACAGTGACCCCACTGGCAGAAGAGTGTAACTACAAAGCAACAAACTCTCAGCTGTGGACCTGCACACTCAAAATGCTGGAGAAACTCAACAGGTAAGGCAGCATCTATGGAGGACAACATTTCAAGCCAAGATTGTTCATCGGGGCTGAATAGGAAGGGGACAGAAGTCAAAATAAGGAAGTGGGGGAAGAGGAGGAGTGCAAGCTGGCAGGTGATAGGTAAGACCAGGTGAGGGGGAAGAAAGGTAGATTGGGGAGGTGATATGATATGAGAAGCTGGGTAGTGATAGGTGGAAGACATAAAAGGATGAAGACAATGGAATCTGATAGGAGAGGATTGTGGACCATGAAATAAAGGGAAGGAGGTGGGGAACCAGTGGAAGGTGATAGGCAGGTCATGAGGACCAGGAAGAGGAAAAGTGGGGGTGAGAGGGTAATCAGAATGAGGGTAAATAAAGAGGGGTTTGACAGAGTGGAATCACTTCTGGAAATTGGAGAAGCTGATGTTCATGTACGGGTTGGTAGGTTAGGTTAATTAGTCTCATAAGGGTAATTGGGTAGAGCCAGCTCGTTGGGCTGGAAGGGCCATTTATGGTGTTGGATAATGAAATATATAAGTGGAAAAGGTTCAACAGCTTCTTCCCATTGCTATCACGATCTTGAACCAACCTAAAAAATTATACTTCTACCTTGAAATATCTTTTGCTCTTTCTTAACTTACACTGAAGTCATTGTGTTTCTTTTGTTTATTTTGTCACCTCAGTTATGTATAATTTGTATTAATTTAAGTTTACATTACTTACTATGTGTTTGTCATGTTTGCAATGTACTGTGCTGATCCTGTAAAAGCTCATTTTCAAAGTATTTATACACTGTGTATCATGATCTGTTATTTTTTTGCTCCTTTCATTACCTCTCCAAGCTCAGTAAGTGCAGAGATGGGCTTTATGCAAGTGAGGGATTTTAATGAGGAAAAGGAAACAGTTAAGAATTAAAGTAATTAAATATCTAAATAGGATTAAAACTAGTGTGGCGGAGCAGGTGAAGGAAGTGGGAGCTGCAGGAACTCAGGTTCAGTAGCATCTTGTGGTGGGAAAGGAATATAGGCTGGCTTTCCGGCAAGATGGTGGTGCGACTGATCACAGCGACTTCTACAGAGTCAACAAAAGATGCTACCATTGTACTTAACCGTACGTCTAATAATCGCAAGACCCTGCTATACGTTTAGAACTCAGAGGACTGCAGGCCTACACCATCAGTGAGTTGCTCGCTTGCGGAGATAATGAAGGAGCTGCACAACGTGCTGCTGCCTGAGTCGATGGATGCTCACAGTCAAATAGTGACTGGGCGTCACGGTCGCTTTTCTTATGATCACAAGACCCCTTTTGGACATCATAAGTAAATAAATCAAATTCACTGGTTTATTGGATGTGACCAGGAGGCCAAGGCCTTGGTTATAGCGAGGACTAGGCCTGAAACCATGGAGTCGCCTGTTTCCAATTGCCCAGAGTGAGGGGATGAAGCCGTTGTGCTTCACCGGGGCCGGTATGGCACGCTGTCCAGAACGAAGTCGGAGCTGCCCTCCCAGAATTTCACTCGACAGAAGACAAGCTCTCTTGTGGCCAACTGCAGACATTTTAGTGGCAATCGGTGGACTTGGTCCTCAAGATGTGGGGTCACTTGCTTTTCAGCCAACGGAAGAGAGGCGTCAGAGCCATCGTTCTCTACCGTGGGTGGTGTAGCACAGTGGTGGTGACTGAAGATTTAAAATGGACTGAGGGGACTGCACAGTATACATATGTATTTGTCTGGTTGGCTCCGTAAACTGGGCCTCAGCCATGGTGTTGCCTAGTGGGCGTTGGGGGCCAGTTGACAGATGATATCGGTGGGATGGGGGGGGGCAGCGAGCTGGGCATCAGGACCCTTATTATGTGAGTGTGATCTTGTGTGTTCTGACTGTGTGTGACTGTTGGTAATGTGTCTTTGCACCTTGTCTCTGTAGTAAAGCTGTCGACTTTCTACGGATGAGCAGCTATTTCATCTAATGAAACAAGAAACAGGATGGCCAGCCAAGATGAAGAACCAGTGCAGGAACAAAATGCTTCATGACATAGCAGATTAAATACGGTTTGATGTACAAGTTTATTTTTATTCGAAGGATCTGAATTTGATTTTCTGCAAGAACTGACTATTTTTGCAAAGAATTTGATAAGTTACTGAATGAGATTTACTTTGTTTAAAAGTTGTGATGTTGGAGAATTGTTGTGAAAGGTGTTAAGCTATATAGATATGTATATAATTTTTGAATTAGAATTTGTAGACACACTGACTTGAACTGAAAATGAAATTAACCATAATGCCTAAGAATAAGAATTCCATTAGTTTTCTAACTAGGGATAAATAAAACAGAAAGGTTAGTCTGTAAACTTTTAAATAGGGAATAACACTAGATCTAATTAGTTAGAGAAATTGGAGTAATAGTGGTTATTCTAACCAACAACACTGATTCTTACTGAACAGGAATTTGGTTTTTGTTTGATATCTGAGAGTTGGAACCTAAACAGAATGTTGGAATTTTGAAGTGTTCTTATTTATGTAAATATTCTGTGTATCTTTTTTTAATAAACAAAACTTACTTCCAGAAGTGTATGTTTTCTATTCATTGCCTCCTTCCACTATCTAGAGCTTCAGATGGCCTGCTAGCACCTAGTATAGTACTAAGTAATTTGATTTTACTAATAAAGAGTGTGATGACCAGTTACATGAGGACTGGTACATAACGAGGACTTGTAGGACAAGTGCTACAGAGGTGTTACATAATGGAAGAGCATGACCCTCCACAGAAGACATCTCCATGAGCTAAGCAGCCTAGATGGTCAACAAGGAAGCATCATATGCATGGCTCACAGTTGGAGACCTCTTCCCAGAACCAGAAGGGTTCCTTGTGCCAATACAGGACCAGGTGGTTAACACAAAATATTATCAAAAATATATAATAAAAGACCAACAAATTCAAGATGATAAATGCAAAAAAAAAAATGCCAAGCGTAACCAGAAACATTCCAACATATTACAGGATCCTGCAGCAGATTAACTCAATCTGATTACCAACACAGGCACGATCAAGTGGCAAACATAATTCGCCAAATCTCGCTTTAAAGTAAAAAACTGATAAGACGCCACACATTACGATAAATATAAGCCTGATCTAGTTTTAGAGTTTGAATCCTACAAATTATATTATGACCAATCTATTATTACAGGCAGGCTGATCAATAATAAACATCTGTATATAATATTACAGGAGAAACAAGCAAGAAGAACTTATATAATAGGTCTGGCCATTCCAAACACACACAACATACATAAATCAATAATTGAAAAACACCAGAAATATGCCGAATTAGAAGAGGAAATTGAAAGACGATGGAACATGAATAGGATATACATTGTCCCAATAGTAATATCTACAACCGATGTTAACCTAAAGTCACTCCACAATAGCATTAAACGATTAGGGCTACACAACAATATCTATGTAAATCTTCACAAAGCCGCAATAATAAACACCGCTAAAATAGTCTGAAAGTTACTAACAATTGAGAAATGGGTTTGCTTGGTTATGCCTGGACCTCAGGTTTTATCATCTTGAGCTGAGAAAAATATAGAAATAACAATAAAAAATAAATAAGCACTAAATATCAAAAGCATGAGATGAAAGAGTGTCCATAGATTGTGGAAACAGTTCAGAGTTGAGCTGAGTAAATTTATCCCCTCTGTTGAAAAACATGATGGTTGAGGAGTAATAATTAGTCCTGAAGCTGGTGGTGTAGATCTTGAGGCTCCTGTACCTCCTTCCTGAAGGCAACAGTCAGAAAGAAGCATGACTTGCTTGCTGGAAGTCCTTGATGATGGATTCTGTTTTCCTGCAACAGTACTCCATCGCAAAGTAGCAGTATGCATGATGCTATTACAGCTCGAGGCTTCAGAGTTTGTTCAGTTATGGTGTTCTCTGTAGGAAGTCTATGTATCTCTTTCCCATGTAAATTGTGAGTTCTCCCCAAGAGGAGAGTGTGGCCTGGTTGGTAGGGGTTCCTGATGATGGATGCTGCTTTCCTGTGATAATGCTGCATCCAGATGTGCTCAGTGATGGGGAAGGCTTTACCACACTGGACAAGGATGTATGTACTAACTTTAGTAAGAGTTTCCAATCAAGGGCGTTGGTGTTTCCATATCAGGCTGTGATGCACATCTATAGAAGTTTTTGATGTCATGCTGAATCTTTGCAAACTCCTACGGAAGCAGAGATGCTGCCATGCTTTTTTCATAGTTGCAATTACATGCCGAACAAGTCCTGTGAAGTAATAACTCTGAGGAATTTGCTGACCACTCTGGATCCTCCAATGAAGACTGGATCATGGACTCCGGTTTCCTCCTCGTGAAGTCAGCAATCAGCTCCTTGGTCTTTCTGACATTGAGTAAGAGGTTGCTTTTGACCCACAACAATGGTGGCATCAGCAAGGTTAAACACGGCATTGGAGCTGTGCTTAGCCATCCAGTCATAAGCAAGTAGAGCAGGGGGCTAAGCACACAGCCTTGTGGTGCACCTGTGCTGATGGAGATTGTGGAGGAGATGTTGTTACCAATCCAAACTGACTGGGGTCTGCAAGTGAGACAGTCGAGGGATCTGATTGCTAAAGCTGGTGCTGGGGCCAAGGTCTTGAAACTTATTTTGAGAGGATGGTGGAATTGATTACCAAGCTGATGTATCCATTTTTACTGTCCAGATATTCCACGAATTAGCGAAGAGCCAATGAAATGTTAGTCAAATTGGAACCAATTTAAATTGATTCTTATACACAATACAGACCACATGCTTTCACTGCAGCTCAATACACGTGACGATAAAAACCAGAAATACCAATAACACTCAAAGTGAACTTTATTAAAAAAGTATACACATCTTATCATGTACTACCTTGAGATTAATATTTCTTGTAGGCACTTACAGGAAAATAAAGAAACGTAATTTATTTTACAAAAAAACGCTACATAAACAAAGACTGAGAAAGAGCCAATGTGCAAAAAAGACAAATGGTGCAAAATAAATGGAAAAAAATACTGAGAATATGATCTTTAAAGAGTCTTTGAAAGTGAGTCTGTAGGCCTGGCAGTTGTAGGGTATTAACTATTCCTGAACCTTGTAGTGTTGGACCCAAGGCTACTATACCTCCTACATGATGGAAACAGTGAGAAGAAGACAAAGCCTGGATGGTGGGGTTCTTGAAGTTGGAGGTTACTTTCTTGTAGCAGCACTCAATATGCAGTAAATGGATTTTCCTGTGATGGGTTCAGGAAAACCACCACTTTCTGTTGAATTTTCCGTTCCTGGGCATTGGTGTTTCCACACCAGGCTGTGATGCAACCAATTAGGATACTCTCCACTGTGCATCCATAGAACTTCATCAAAATTGTTTGTGATATGCTGAACCAATGCAAACTTTGAAGAAAGTGAAGGTGTTGTCATGCTTTCTTTGTGATAGCACTTATGTGCTGTTCCCAGACAGATCCTCTGATATGTTAATGCCGAGGAACTGTAAGCTACTGATTCTCTACACCGCCATTACCCCAACGATGACTGGCTCATGAATCTGTGGATTCGTCCTCCTGTAGTTAATAATCAACTCTTCGTTTTTGCTGTTGTGGAGTGAGAGGTTGTTGTTGCGGTACCATTCCACCAGATATTCAATCTCCCTCTAAGGTTCCAATTCATCTCCATCCTTGATTTAGCTGTCATCAGCAATCTTAACTATGACATTGGAGCTGCATTTAGCCACACAATCATAAGTATAGGATGGGTAAAGTGGACGCTAAGCACACAGCCTTGTAGTGTACCTGTACTGATGGTAAGCATGGAGGAAACTGACTCAGGGCAGTAGATTGCACAGAGGTATCTACTCTGTGTAGTAGTACACAGGTAACTACTGATAAAGAGGATTGTCCCCATTTGCCTCAAATGCAAGAGGATCTAATTCAGCTATACTCATTATGATAGTATGAATCTGTGTGGATCAGTAACATTATGGTATTCCATCATGGCAGAATCAGATAACGAGGAGATGGAGGAAAGAGTGAATGGTAACTATTGCTTCTGTAAGCAGAGTCCATCTTGGTGACTGACATAGCGACAGTAAACGTATCTGCTGAAACTGTGGCAAATCAGGAAAACCTCAGCCGCTTTTCATTGAACAAAGCATTGTAGGGCACACATGCCAGAGGGGACTTCACGAGGTATGTACTAGCAGCAGATGGGTCCAGCTGCCTATATAATGGGCTAAAACCATGCTGCAGTAATCATGGGGATAAACTGAACTATGTCCTCAGGCCGAAGGACTGTGGGTGTGAAAGAGCTGTAGGAAATCCAGGAGTCCCACCTCTCAAAGTTTTCAAGGTTTCAAAGGTGCATTTAATGCCAGAGAAATGTATTCAATACACATCCTGAAATGCTTTTACTTCTCAACCATCCACGAAAACAAAGGAGTGCCCCCAAAGAATGAATGACAATTAAATGTTCGAAACCCAAAGCACCCCCCAGCTTCTCTCCCTCCGTCGCACAAGTGGAGGCAAGCAACAAGCCCCCGTCCCCCCACCGGCAAAGAAAAGCTTTGGCACCCACCACTGAACACTTAAGCATGAGCAAAGCAACAGCAAAGGCACAGCCTTGCAGTACTCCAAAGACTACTTGTTCACCCGGTATTCAACATACCACAGGCTCTCTCTCCCCCTAATAAGGGGAAAAAAGGTGCCCCTGTTTCACCGCGAAAGGAGAGACATAAAAAGCCACTCACTGGTTTACGATGTTAAAAGTCCGCCACATCGCTTTTTCTGAGCTCTGTGCCCAAAGATGTCAGGTGTCTGGGCACACAGAGACCTTCTGACTCCCATCTCCTGTTGGGACACCGCTATTCAATCTGCCCGTCTCCAGAGCCACAAAATCTTAGCCCTCCAAAGGTCATCTAAGCTCTTAGGCTTTATAAAATATTTTTAACTATTTTGAGCATGAAACAATTACGTGCATATTGGGCCATCAGAAAGCTAAGCTAACATTACTTTGGCGGCCCAGATGGGCAGTCAATGGCTGTCATTCCCAAATCTGAATTTATGTGCTGCCGATAATCAGTCTTTCTCTTACACTTGTTCATCACATTTCAGCAGTGGTGCAACTGTTCAGTGCGTCCAGTGTTCGGTGCGGCCTTTTATATATTGGTGAGACCCGATGCAGACTGGGAGACCGTTTTGCTGAACACTTATGCTCAGTCCGCCAGAGAAAGCAGGATCTCCCAGTGGCCACACATTTCAATTCCACGTCCGATTCCCATTCCCATTCTGATATGTCTATCCATGGCTTCCTCTACTGTCAAGATGAAGCCACACTCAGGTTGGAGGAACAACACCTTATATTCCATCTGGGTAGCCTCCAACCTGATGGCATGAACATTGATTTCTCTAACTTCCATTAATGCCCCCCTCTCCTTCTTACCCCATCCCTTATTTATTTATTTGTTTGTTTGTTTGCTTGTTTATTTATTTATTTATTAATTATTTATTCCCCCTCTTTTTTTCCTCTCTTTGCCCCTCTCACAGTCACTCCTTGCCTGTTCTCCATCTCCCTCTAGTGCTCCCCTCCCCCTTTCTTCTTGCTAGGCCTCCCGTCCCATGATCCTTTCCCTTCTCCAGCTCTGTATCCCTTTTGCCAATCACCTTTCCAGCTCTTAGCTTCACCCCTCCCCCTCCTGTCTTCTCCTATCATTTCACATTTCCCCCTCCCCCTCCTACTTTCAAATCTCTTACTATTTTTTCTTTCAGTTAGTCCTGACGAAGGGTCTTGGCCCGAAACGTTGACTGTACTTCTTCCTATAGATGCTGCCTAGCCTGTTGTGTTCCACCAGCATTTTGTGTGTGTTGTTTGAATTCCCAGCATCTGCAGATTTCCTCGTGTTTGCGTCATCAATTAATTTCTGTTACTTTGTGATCAGCAGATGTTTTATCACCACCATTCTTTAAAAATGTAATGCCATGTCTGTGAGGCCTGCTGAATATTCACAATAACCTTCGTTTTTCAGTTTCTCGTGATAGATCTTTGCATGTTTCGTGATTAGCAGCATACATTCACTCTGACACTGACTAATCCACTCCTTCACTACACGATCAAGATCTTCACTTTTCGCTTTATACTGTGTTTTTCTATTTTTCATTCACTTCCTTTCACTACATATGTGAGGTTATTTTTCAAAACTGTCTGTGGTGCACAGAGATCTGCGCATTGCCTGGGAAACTTCCAGGCTGTCTTGTGATATTTTCCACTTGTGACATCACCTCAGCGATCAAAAAGAAAATCTGGATTTCAGTGCTTTTTGGATTTTGGAATTTCTGAAAAGGAGTATTCAAGCTGTACCAACTGAGTCCCCCCTCAGTGGAGAAGACAAGACTGGACAGGTTCACAGGAAGAGTTCAACACCTACAAACATTTTAGAGTATACTGACTTCCATTTCAACTGAGTCAAGCAGAGGCTGATTTGGTTTTATTAAGAGAGGCGGCATTGCAATGTAGAAGCTTTTCAATTACTTTGACGATCCCATGAGGATCCTCCTCCTGTCAGCTTAATACAGCGAAGCCAGAGTGCAGCAGGCTCGGTGTGGAGACTATGAATGCACAGAGCAGAGTTAACATATGATCCAAACACAGAGGTGCTTCTGCTAAGGTGCTCTGGTGAAAGACTGAACATTAAGCTTCTGATTGATGAGCCTTTTATGTCTGGCAGCTTCTGGTAACATTCTCAGCAATTACGTTAAATGTAAATGATTGAAATTCATAGAAATTTTGTTCCTGATAAAAAAACATCATGTGTGCTTTCAAAAACCATTTTAACTGATTTGTTTCACACTTGAACAAACTGTACCAGTGAAATATTTTCACTTTGATAAATGATTTTCCACATAAATTCTTCCGAGAACTTTTCCAATGGACCCTGCCAGTGTAAACTTAACAAATTCTGCCTACACCTCCCTTCAGAGATGGTGCTGCAGCTCAGCAGAAGGAAACTTAACCTGCACAAGGGCAAATCCTATCAACTACTGTAATTCCCATTTAAAATATCTATAATGTATGGATCTATTTCTTTCAGCACAATGGCTTCCCATACCACTAATTACTGACTGATAACTTATACATGCGCATTGATTTGTTGCTCTCTCTGCCAAGTGACTATACACGTTAACTTCTCCTTCGAGTACATGCCTTTATTTATTTGATATGTTGTTGTACAGACATAACAAATTGATGACGAGCAGGAACCTGCATGTCAGCAGATATCACCAACTGCACCAACAGTAATGAGATGACAGATTCAGAGGAAAGGAGAGAGACAGCAAGAGGAAAGAGTAAATTGAACCGGTACTGAGAAGACAGTCACGGATGCTAAAAAAAGTTGCATAAGCAACAGTACACAGTGAAAGACACACAACTTGCAAAGCTAAACTAAAAATAATGTGACAATGGCTTTAGTTGGGTGAGTTGATGAATATGATAGTGCTATGATGACTGGGAAACATATATTGAGAGTTTTGAACTGTATTGTAATGCTGACAAAGTGGATGAGGTAAAGAAAGTCTCCACACTTCTTAGCTTAATGGGTGCTAGAACGTAAAGTTTCTTAACGCAAATTATTAACTCCTGAAAAGCCAGCACGCAAGACATTCAACAAAATTGTTGCAACTTTACAGAATCAATTGATTCCAAAATCGTTAGTAATAGCTGAGTGCTTTAGATTTCACAAATGGAACCAGTCAAAAGATGAAAGAACTTCTGAATACATTGTAGAACTATGCAAACTTTCTGAAGGCTGTAACTTTAGAGATGGACTTTCTGATGCATTAAGGACAGGCTTGAATGTGGCAAAGCACTCAAAAGAGGATACTGTCTGAAAGAGACCTAACCTTAGAATGGACATTGACCATTGCAATATTGTTAGAGACTTGCAGCAAAGGATGCGGCAGAACTACAGAAAAAGAGTTTAGAATGTGAAATGCACAAAATGTTCCTGAATGGTGCAAAAATCCAAAAATGTTATCAATGTGGCAAATCTTTCCATGATACAAATAACTGTTGGTTCAAAGAAAGAGGTTGCAGACATTGCTACAGACGAGGTGATGTAGAGAGAGTGTGCAAGTCAGACAAAAAGCAGAACCAAAGAGAAAAACAATACAGAGTGAAAAGTTTCAATCATAAAACTAAACAAATGCATAAAGTGACTAAATTGCCTAAATGTGAAATTGAATTAGACAACACAGAGTCTGACAAAGGTGAGCTGCCATGCCTAGAACTGTATGGAATTACTGAAGCAGTTTGAAAAATCATATAGATCACAGCAGACGTGTCTGGTGTAAATCTGAACATGGAGCTGGATACAAGGTCAGCTTTGTCAATAATTTCAGAGGCTAACTACAACAGACTGTATTCTAAGCTACTTTGAGAAAAGACCTCGGTGATGCTAAAGACCTACAAGGGTGAAAAAGTGTCTTCCAAAGGCAAACTGAAAGTGAATCTGATGTACAGCGGCAAAACACAGTAGATAGATCTTTGGTAAACTCAAAGGCATGCAGGCCAGAATTGAACTGGTTGTAACAGTAACATAAAGATTTCATAAAGTGCGTCCAGTGCCTTATGGACTATGTCCTAAAGTGTATGCTGAATTGCAGAGCTTGGGAGTGTCTGGAATTCTCTCCAAGGTTGAGTGGTGTGATTGGACCATGTCCCAGTGATGAAGAAAGGGAAGGCTGAAGTTTGCATATGTCGGGACCTCAAACTGAGCAGCAACCCCGTGCTGCATATTGTGCAGCATACCCTGCCATGAATAGAATATATTCATTCTTATCCTTGGCAGATCGGGAGCAATTTTCAAAGATTGACTTGTCACAAGCCTATCTGCAAATGGAGATTGAAGAGTCAAGCAGGAAGTACCTCACAGGTCGAGGCAAGTCAAGTTTATTGTCGTTTCGACCATAAACTGCTGGTACAGTACACAGTAAAAATGAAACAACGTTCCTCCAGGACCCTGGTGCTACATGAAACAACACAAAACTACACTAAACTATGTGAGACAGCACAAGGCTACACTAGACTATGTAAAACAACATAAAAACTGCACTAGACTACAGACCTGCAAAGGACTACATAAAGTGCACAAAACCCAGCAGGGCAGTACAATAATTAATAAACAAGACAACAGGCACAGTAGAGGACAAATTTCAATATAATAATAAATGATGTAGATGTCAGTCTAGACTCTGAGTATTGAGGAATCTGATGGCATGGGGGAAGAAACTGTTGCACAGTCTGGTCATGGTAGCCCGAATGCATCGGTACCTTTTGCCAGATGGTAAAAGATGGTAACACTCCCAAGGTACTGTTCCAGTGTAATCATCTCATCTTTGTGCCATTTCAGTTCCAGCAATTTGGCAAAGAGCAATGGACCAAGTGCTCCAGGCTGACTGAGTATGGTCTGTGCACAAAGAGAGAGAAATGGGAGTTTTTCAAGAATGAAATCTCATATTGTGGACATGTCATTGACAAACAAGGCTTACGTAAGTCACATGAGAAGACTGAAGCAGTGCTGCAGGAATCCAAGCCAGAAAATGTGCCTCAACTCAGGTCATACTTGGGCCTTGTAAACTACTACAACAGGCTTCTCCCAAATCTTGCTACAGTGCTGCACCTATTGAGTGCATTGTTGCAAACAGCAGCAAAGTGGGAATGGCCAGAAAGTTATGAAAGAGTATTCAAAGAAACAAAGAAACTAATAACAGCAGATGAACTGCTCACCCATTATTACCAATCTCTGCCCATCTGACCGGTGTGTGATATGTCCCCTTATGGAATTGGTGCTGTTTTGTCACACACTATGAAAGCTGGATCTGAATGTCAGATTGCATTTGCTTCAAGATCACTGATGAACGTAAAATGTAAGTACGCACAGATTGACCGAGAGGCCCTTAGTCTAGTATGGGGAATGAAGAAGTTCCACCACTACCTCTACAGACAGAAGTTTATGCTAGTGACAGACTTCCAGCCCCTTTTGTCTATATTCAACCCCAGCAAGCGAATCCCAGTGATGTCTGCTGCCTGATTGCAATATTGGGCACTTATCTGGGAGCTGACTCTTATGACATAGAGTTCCAGGGTACCAAACAACACGGGCTTGCTACATTTACCACTGCTGACAGCTGAAAAAGAAAAGTCTTCACTCTGTATCCCAGCAGAAGTGTTCCACACAGTATTGGTGGACCAGCTGCCGGTCACAGATCCTGAAATGCAAAGAGAAGCAAGGAATGACCCAACGTCATTACCACGGCAAAGATGGCCAGCTCATGGTAATCCCATGTTTCCAGAGTTCTCAGTGAGACGAGACCAGTTGTCTGTATGTCAAAAAACCATAATGTGTGGATCTCTCTAAACTGCACATCAGAGTGGTAGAAATTCTGCATGAAGGACACCTGGGAACAGTCCAGACAAAGAGTCTCACCTGGAGCTATGTGTGGTAGTTGGGAGTAGGTAAACAGACTGAAGTTCAAAATGCACCCCCACCTTTACACCTGTGGGAGTGGCCATCTTCACTATGGCAGAGTACATATTGACATTGCTGGGCCATTCATGAACTCCATGCTTCTGATTGCTGTGGATGCTCACTTGAAGTAGCCTGAAGTCATACCAATGAAGTCAACCACATCAGAAAAGACTGTCTCTGCTCTGAGGACTACCTTCTTCAGAAATGGTTTACCAGGAAAACCTGCAAGTGACAACGGACCACAGTACACATTAGAGGAGTTCAGACTACTCATGAAGAAAATTGGCATCAAACATTTCAAGTCAGCTCCTCACCACCCAGCAACAGATGGGTTAACTGAAAGGTTTATCCAATCCTTTAAGAAGTCTATTAAAGTTATGGACAAGAAGGGTATTTTTCTACAGGACAAGGTGGAAAACTTTCCTTTCTGTGTATCGGAACTCTGTCCATCCGACGACAAATCAAGCACCTGCAATGATGTTGATAAGCAGGAATCAGAGATCTCACATAGTCCTCCTGAAACCAAATCAACAGTGGGAAGTGAGGAATACACAATTCAGCAAGTTGCCAAGTAAATCAGCAAGGAGCTTTGAGGTTGGATAGGAAGTCCTAGCACATGATTACTGAGAAGACAAGTGGACACCCAGTAGGACAGCTATAAGAACTGGACCACTGATCTACACTGTGGACATTGGAGAGCAGACACAGAGACATCATGTAGACAAGATACTGGATGCTCAGCTGAAGGACACACCTGAGTCAGCTGCATCCAACAAGACGGACACATTACAGTCACTGCAATTACCTCTCAGTGATGATCATGTCACTAACAACAATGTGACACCTACAACAGAGAAAGTTGGCCTTAACAGGACACCTGCCAAACCTAATACCACTCCACAGGTCCAAAGGCACTATCCTGAAAGAAACAGAGAGCCACCTAAAAGACTGAGCCTTTAGTAAAGTGATTTGTTATGGACTGTTATTCTGAAGTTATGTTTATTTGAATAGGGTCTGTTAAAGGGAAATTGAATGTTTTGTTACATGTACACTTTTATGTTACATTAATCTGAAGGGTGAGGAAGTGCAATGTATGGATCTATTTCCTTTAGTGCAATGACCCCCTTAGCACTGATTATTGACCGATAACATACGCAGGCGCACTGGTTAGTTGTTCTCTCTACAAAGTGACCATACATGTTAACTTCTCCTCCGAGTGCATGCCTTTATTTATTTGTACAGACACAATGCTATTAACAGAGCAATTTGTTAACAGAGCATAGAAATAAGTACATCATACTTATTAATAAAATGGAGGCTTTTATACTTGTGTCCTGGTGCAAATATTTAAAATTTAACTCATACCGTGCATTGGCATTATTCATCCACATGACTCCATATACGACAAGATTGTACAATTGTGCATGCATGCATTCAGATACAGTATGTGTATATTAATGCACTTATATGCGGAGTTATGCACATGTGTTTGTATGCATGTCATATATAAGTTCATGTTGATAGCATCATCTGGAATATCCTGAAATATTGAATTTGAGCTTGGTTTCAACAAAACAAACTGCCCCACTGTGGTCCTTGTACTTTCTTTTTCTACAAGCACAACATTCTGTTTTTTCCTCTTTTGTACTAACTTGATGTACTCATTATGGAATGATCTATCTGGATGGCAAACCATCAAGAGCTTTTCACTATATCTCCACGATGTGACTGAAATCAAGCTGAAGTTCAAGTTCAAACTTAATTGTCATTCAGCCATACATGACCTCTTGTGAATAAAGCCGATCGAAACTGTGTTACTCAGAACCAAGGTGCAAAACACAACACCAACAGTCACTCACAGCACAAGGAACACATAGCATATATAAGACAGCAATAAACTACAGTCACATGAAGAATATACTCCTGAATCCCTGAATCCATGAATATTGCAACAGTGTGCCGTCAAACACAATACATCTTGTTTTCCGCCAAATGAACACCGGAGAGCAGCACTGAATCCAGCATGGCTGCCACACCACATTATCTCTGGTAATCTGGTGGAGCGCACCGACTCAATACCTCTCTCCTCGGTGGCTTCAAACAGACGACACCACAGCTCGGTGCCTAGACCTCAGCACGACCAAAGCCACTAATCTCCCCACCATTCGCCAAGTGGATCAGTGGATCGGGCTTGCAGCATTCCACATTACCCATGTCCAGCAGGGTCTTGCAATCACAATAAAAGTGACTAAGATGATCGTTCACTGTTAGACTGCACACTGCAATCTCCCACTGAAGTTCAGCTCCTTCAGCTTCTTCACGATCAAGCAATTTGCTGATTGGGTAGACCTGCTGTACTCTAGGTTCTTAAAGTCCATCAGGGTCTCGTGATCATAGCAAATACTTTTTTAAAAATGTTAACATCTTTGGTTAGCCCAGTAGAAGCCATTGCGTCTGAGCACACCACCATCTTACCAGTATGTATATATATATATATATACACACCAGTCAAATAGAATTGAATAAACCAATATCAATATTAATAAATTGATAAAAATAAACTAGCTACCAACTACCAACTGTAACGAGCTCATGGTATCCTCAGCAGCGTAGTGCTTAGTGCAATGCTGGAGTTCTGACGCCACCTGCAAGGAGTCCATGTGTCCCCCCCCCCCCGTGGAACGCGTGAGTTTTCTCTGCGTGCTGTGGTTTTCCTCCCACTATCCAAGGACGTGCTGGTTAGTAGGTTAGTTGGTCATTGTAAATGTCCCATGATGAGGCTAAGGTTACTCGGGGGGGTTGCTGGGCAGCACAGCTTGAAGGGCCAGAAGGTCATATTCCGCACTATATCTCAATAAATAAATAACTCTGTCACACTTGAAAAGTAATTCCTTGATTTTATCAAAAGAAGATAGCTCATTGCAAAAGCTGATAAGTCTTAGGCAGTCATGAGGAACTAGGATCACTTGTTTCAAATTGTGCCCTGTGGGTTCTGAAATAACTGATGAGACCAGCACAGGACTAAAAACTTGTCCACAGATGGGGCAGGAGGAGTCCAGTAGGGCAGGTGGGTGGATAGTTTATGAGATTGTACATTCCTTCCAAAATCAAGCAGAGCTTCTGTGTGCTTCCAAATCACAGACGGAAGATTTTCAATAACATCGTAAATGTGCATTCTTTCACATTGACTGGTCATGGACCAGAGACTGCCAGGAGTCAGTGAGGATGTTATATTTTTTCTAGAAGACTTTGAGCACATCCTGGAATTTTTCTTCTGTCTGCCTAGTAATCCCTTTGCCATGACAGAACTTGGATCAAAGTGTCTATTTCGTGAGTCTGCCCTAATCTGTGAACATTATTTAAGTCAGAAGAATGCATGCACATGACAAAGGGAATTGAATAAAATGAGTGGAAATCTGTCATCACTCGGGCCAAGTTAAAGGCTATTGAAGTGCCTAATGTGTGGTCAAATACCTCTTTAATCGTAGAACTGAGAACTTTCAACTGTCAAACACAGAAAACTGATCTTTAAGAAAATATAAATTTTGAATTATTAAAGTTCAAATTTTCTTTTAATATTTGAAATGGGCACAGAGCAAGGAATTTCAAATGCAAACAAAATTCTGTTTTGATAATACTGGCCAAGAACAGATGAAAAAAATCCATATTTGTTTAATTTGGCTTCTTAACAGGCACCAGAACCTATTTGCCTCATGAAAGGACAACGTTCTCATCGATAATGTTATCCAGTCCTGATGACTTTAGTCATAATATCTATTTTCCTTTCTTTGTGTATTTGTACTGATTAAAATGGAGGAGGAGAGTTGGAAGCACACGCTGTGAAGCTGGCTCTTTTCCCTTTGCCCACAGTTGCTGAGTGGAGCACTGTACTTTGCTATAAAATGCACTGAATCTGATGCAACTCACCTCTGTGGGATTCTGTGAACCCATCAATTGTGCTGAAATTGAGAGCACATTTATGCTTTGAGCTTAAACTCTTGGAGTCATCTGAGAGAAAAAGTCCTTAACCATCTGGACTGCATTTGGAGTGATGAATGGACAGTATTCTAATATACAACATTATGCACCCCTCTGGACTAATATAATTTTAATTGTATCCTATTTCATTCGCCTGTCAGTCACATTTGAACAATCCACATTTGAAACTAGAGGAAAAGACCCAGAGTATGTGCCATTGTGTGAAAGGGTTAATTTCCTTTGTGTTATCACAGAAGTGTCGATATTAGTAACATAGATGGTTTAATATTTTTGAAGACTTGACAATGCATTAATAAAGTAGGTGCGCCAAACATACTTGATGCAAAGGTTTCCTGTCATTATTCCATATCATCTCCTGGTCCATTGCAAGCCTTCAGCTCCCTTCTACAATACTTCTCATGGAAGAGGTTTAAGACACAACTTACACCTGTTCATCTTGTGACCTTCATAACTTAAATGACTTCATAGGTAAACCATTTTGACATCATTTTGGCCTGAAGCATTAACACTATTTTCATCTGTACAATGCATCTGACCTGCTGAGTATTTCCAGTACTTTGGCATTTTAATTTGAAGTTTGCAACAGAAGACAGATCATCTAACTGATGAAGGTAGCTTTCAGAGATGACAGGACAGAATAGTTCATGAAGATTAGTTAGCTAAGCTCCTGTTGGACACAGGGATGTCACTTCCTCTGTTTCTAATCCAATTGATATTATTAAGCATTGACATCCTGCCGAAGCATTTGGCTTTTTGTAATGACACAATGGTCAAGCTAACAGACTGAAAGGATACAAAAAGGTTTATCAAGAAGCTGCTGAATTAGAAGGAATGAGCTACAAGGAGAAGAGTCATAGAGTCACAGAGCAAAACAGGATGGATACAGGACCTTCAGCCTAATGGACCAGGCCAATCCATCTAATTGCAATTTCCTGCATTTGACCCATATCCTTGTAAGCCCCACCCCTCAATGTACCTGTCCAAGTGCTTCTTAAATGGTATTGTTGTACCTGCCTCAATCACTTCTTCTTTCTTTCTTTATTTATTTATTAAACTTTAGAAAATTACAAAGAATAAATGTGATGATAAAATAGTGAGAAAAATAATATTAACCCTCCCCCCTCCCCTTAACCCTCCTCCCCTTAACCTAAAGAAAGAAAAAAAAGAGAAAGATTGCCTGGATATCGGAGGATCCCCACATGGAGTTCAAAATAATTTTAATATTTATTTTTACTTTCCCCAATTCCTTCATAATTTTATCTTCAAAGGACCTATGTACTTAATCCTATCTTTTGTAAGTATGGGAGCCAAATTTTCAAAAATATATCATATTCATTTCTTAGATTGTATGTAATTTTTTCAAGTGGAATACAACTATGTATTTCATTATTCCAACAATCCATAGTTAAATATAAATCAGATTTTCAAGTAACTGCGATAACTTTTTTGGCTACTGCCAATGCAATTTTTATAAATTTTTTCTGATACTTATTCAATTTAAGTTTCGGTATTGTCCCTTCAATGTCTCCTAATAAAAATAATACTGGACTATGTGGGAGTTGTACTCCAGTAATTTGTTCCAATAAAAGTCTTAGATTTATCCAAAATGGTTGAATTTTAAAACAAGACCAAGTAGAATGTAAAAAAGTACCAATTTCTTGATTACATTGAAAACATCGGTCAGACATATTTGAATTTAATCTATTTATTTTCTGTGGTGTTATATATAATTGATGTAAAAAATTATATTGTATTAATCTAAGTCGAACATTTATTGTATTTCTCATACTATCAGAACATAATCTTGACCAGTTTTTTCCATCAATTTTAACATTCAAATCAGATTCCCATTTTTGTCTTGAGTTATGAATTCCTGATTTAATTGTCTGTTTTTGAATCAAATTATACATACAAGATGTAAATTTTTTAATTTTTCCTTTTTGAATTAATATTTCTATTTTACTAGGTTTTGGCATCAACATTGTTTGTCCCAGCTTTTCTCGTAAATAAGCCTTTAATTGAAAATAACAGAAAAGAGTGTTATTTGATATTTTATATTTATTATTTAATTGATCAAATGACATCAATATACCTCCTTCAAAACAATCACCTATATATTTAATCCCCTTTTGGAACCAATTATGTAAAAGTTTATTATCCATTGTAAAAGGAATAAGCCTATTTTGAATTAAAGTTCTTTTTGCTAATAAAGATTTCTTTATCTCATCGTCCATATTTACCTTATTCCATAAATCAATCAGGTGTCTTAATATAGGAGATTCTTTTTTTTCCCGTATCCATTTGGATTCCCATTTATATATAAAATCTTCTGGTATGTTTTCTCCTATCTTATCTAATTCTATTCTAATCCATGCCGGTTTTTCTTCATCACTTCTTCTAACAATATGTTCCATATATTCACCAACCTCTGCATAAAAAACGTTGTCCCTCGGGTCCCTTTTAATTCTTTTCCCTTTCATCCTATGTCCCCTAGTTTTTGACTCCCCTCTTCTGGGGACAAGACTGTCACATCCACCTTATCAATGATCTTCAGGATTTTATAAACCTCTACAAGTTAGCCTCCCATTTTCCTTTGATTCAAGGAATAAAGGTCTGGCATGGGAAACATCTCTATATAACTTAGGTCCTCTAGTCTTTTGTAATTCGTTTCTGTGCTCTTTCCAGTTTAACCGGATCTTTCCAATAACAGGGAGATCAAAACTGTAGCGTTCTCCAAGTCTGGCCTCACCGGCAACTCATACAACTGCAACATAATGTCCCAACTCCTATACTTCAACACCCTGATTAATGAAGGCCAGTGTGCTAAATGCCTTTTTCACCTATCATTCTTAAACAACGGAACAACATTAGCCACCTTCTACTCTCGGGAAATTTCACCTGTGGCTAACAAGGAAACAACCGTCTCCATACAAGCCTCTGCAATTTCCCCTCCATGCCTCCTGCAATGTCATAGGATCCACTTGGTGAGGCCTGGGGATGTGCCCACCTTAAAGCATTGTGAATCTGTAAACACCTCCTCCTTAGTAATATGATTGTTCTTCAAAACATCTTTACCTTTTCTCCACATCTCTTGAGCAACCGTGATCTTCTCCTCAGTAAATAATCAGGAGAAATATTCATTAAAAATCCTACCATCTCCAGTGCCTCAAAAGGTAGGTAGGACTGCAGATCTCTAAGGGGACATAGGTTCTCCCTGGCCATTTTTGTTTACTCACAATATGGAATCCCTTAATATTTTCCTTATCCTTATCCTACCAGATCCATCTCATACCCTCTCTTTGCCTCTTTATTTCCTTCCTAATCTTTATATAGCCATTGAGAGATTCACTCATTTTTGACCTTTCCTCTTTAGCTTGACCAGAGCCTCTATATTTCTCATCAGCCATAGTTCCTGGAACTTGCCAAGATTACCCTTCACCCGAACAGGAATGTATAGTTCCTCTACTGCTGATATCACATAATCACTTGCCATTTGATCCTTTTCCTTCAAACACCCTCAGCTCTTCAAAATTTGCTAAATCCTATCTCCTTCCCCCAAAGTTAGCCGAGCTCCAGTTTAGGACCCTAACCTGTGGGTCGGTCCTATCCTTCTCATTCACCATCTTAAAGTTAATAGAACTATGGCCACTGGAGCTCAAGTGCTCCCTGACTGCCACTCAGTTACTTACTCTGCCTTGCTCCCTAAGAGAAGGTCCAGTATAGCACTCTCATAAGTATGGCTCTGCATATCCTACCTCAGGAAACTTTCCTGGAGGCATTTCACAAATACCACCCTGTCCACGCCCTTTATACTCAGGGTGGCATAGTCAATACCATGGAAATTAAAATCTCCCACTAATACAACCTAGTTATTCTTCCAACTATGAGCAATTTGACTGTAAATTGTTCCTTAGGGTCACATTTGGATGGTTTAAAATGACCATCCCTTTCTTGTTTATTGGACCTATACTGGCCACACTGGAGAATTCCCCAATAATGCATCTCTCAGTACTGTTGTTACATATTCATTTATCAAAAAGGCAACTTGAAGAGCTGGACAGTCTTGTGTTGTTTTCTCTAGAGAGTGCTGGAGGCTGAGAGGAGACCTGAATGATTTAATTACCCTCTCAACCCAATTTTCCTGCCTTCTCCCCATAAGATGCAGTGCCCTTACTAATTCAGGACCTATCAACCTCTGCTTTAAATATACCCAATGACTTGGCCTTCACAGTCATCTGTGACAAGGAATTCCACAAATTTATGAATTTCTACCTCCTCATCTTTGTTCTAAAGAGAAATCCTTCTCTTCTGAGGCTTTGCATTCTTGTGCCAGACTCCCCACTATTGGAAAAAATCCTCCTATTGTCCATTCTCGGACATTCAATATTTGATAGATTTCAAACAAATCCCCCCACTTATTCTCCTAAACTCCAGAGAGTATGGGACCGGAGCTATCAAACTCTCCTCAAAATTTAACTCTTTGATTCCTTGGATCATACTCATAAACCTCTTTTGGTCCCTTGCCAATGCCAGCATATCCTTTCACGGGACCTAAAACTGCTCACTATACAGCAAATGTGTCTGACCAATGTCTTATAAAGCTTCAGCATTACACCCTTGCTTTTATATTCTAGTTCTCTTGAAATGAAAGCTAACATTGCATTTGCCTTCCTTCCCACTGATTCAACTTCATGCTAACCTTTAGAAAACTTGTACCAGAATTCCTAAGCCCCTTTGGGCTCTGATATTGTTTAGCAAGCTTATTTGTGATACCTTGTCAAAAGCTTTCAGACAATCCAAGTAAACAATATCCAATAACTCTTTGTCCAACCCGACTGTTTTAATTAATTAATTCATTCATTCATGATGTGCCTCCACGTATTTTGAAAACGCTAACATCTTACCAACCACTGAAGTCAGCCTAACTGGTATATAATTTTCTGCTTTTTGCCTCCCTCCATTCTCAAAGAGTGGAGTGACATTTGTGACTTTTCAGTCCTCTGGAACCATCCAGAATCTGTTGATTCTTGGAAGATCCCTACTAATATCTCTACAATCTCTTCAGCTACCTTTCAGAATCCTGGGATGTAGACCATCTGGTCCAGGTGACTTACTGACCTTTCAGTTTCCCAAGCACCTTCTTCTTATTAATAGTGCCTACACTCACTTCTGCCCCATGGCACTCTCACATTTATGGCTGAAATTGAAGACGGATGCAAAATATTCACTGTCAGCCCCTTTTCGTTGTCCTCCATTACTAATACTTAAGCATAATTTTCCTGCTGTTCACTTTTGCCTCTGTTTACTCTTTATATGTCTGATACAAAATTTTGGCATCCTCTTTTACATTATTTCCTGGCTTACTTTCATATGTCATCTTTCCTCGTCTTATTGCTTTTTATCAGTTGTGTTTGTTATTTTTTAAAGCATCACAATCCTCTAGCTTCCCCTAGACTTGTTATACCCTTTTTGTTTACTTTTATGTGGTCTTTGAATTCATTTGTCAGCCACAGTTGCTGCATCCTCCCCTTAGAAAACAGATTGTTTAGAATGAAACAATCCTGTCTCTTCCAAATTATTCCCAAAAGTTCCAGCCTGCTCTGTCATCATCCTCGCTGGTGCCCTTTCCAATCACTTTGGCCTGTACACATAACTCTGTACTTACTTTTCTTAACTGTAATGCTAATACATCTGCTCTTAGCTTTTTCTTCTCAAAATGCAGAGGGAATTCCATCATATTATGATTACGGTCTCCTACGGGTCCTTTTACCTTAAGCTCCCTAATCAAGTCTGGTTCATTGCTCAACACCCAATTGAATTGAGTCTATTCCCTTAATTACATTATCCCCAACTACAACTACATTTCACTTCTGCCCCCTCTTGAATGGCTCCCTGAACCACAGTGCCATTGCTCATCTTTTCAATAGCTCCCACTCTCAGCCTCACCAGAAGCAACAATGTCAGACCTTTTGGGAAAGCTCAAGAGCTGAAGCTTCTCTAGCACTACCTCTGGGATCCAATCACACCCTCTTGTTCTTAGCCACAGAACAAATTTGAAGCAGCTATTCCAATGAATGCGTCCATCTCCTAAAAGACAGTGTCCAGTTAAATCTCCCTTTCCTTGAGGCACCATTGTGTTTGAAGCTCATTGATAGGGTAGACAGTCAGAATCTTTTCTTTTCCCCTCAGAGACATGTAAGTAGGGAAAAGTTTATGGAAGGTGTGTGAGGCAAGTTCCTTTATACCAAGTGGTGGGTGCATGGAATGGAGTACCAGGGGAGTGGTGGAAGCAGTTCCAATTGTGACATTTAAGAGACTTCTAGACATCTAGAAAATGGAGGGATATGAATCATGTACAGACAGAAGGATTTCATTCAATTTGCCATCATGTTCAGCACCGACACAAGGGATGGATCAGCCTGTTGATGTGCTGTATTGTCCTGCGTTCTTGAATTTAGAGTGAATTATTAGTTTTAATGAGGATCATAAAACTTCATGCACAAGGCATGAGAGTGCAGAAGCCAGAAATCTGGAGCAGCACATATAAAATTCTGGAAAAGCTCAACAAGTTTCATACCATCTGTGTGGTTAAAAAAAAAAGCATCTTATTTACTGGTGTAATATACATAAAATGCTGGAGGAACTCAGCAGGCCAGGTAGCATCTATAGAAAAAGGTAAGCAGTCAATATTCGGACTGAAACCTTTCATTAAGACCGAATGGTACATCCTCATGAAGGACACATTGACTCTTTTCCATAAATTCTACCTGCCCTGGTGAGTTCCTTCAGTGTTTTGTGTGCATTACTTTGATTCTCTCTTGTTTGTTATTCACTACTGTCCTTCAAAGTAGGACAAAGGCTGGCCTATACTTGACTCCATTCCTGCAGTAATTTGTTGGCTGGTGACCGTCTCCTGAACTGGTCCAGCAAGACACAGAGAAGGGGCAAAAGTAGACCAAACACCTGGAGTGAACATAGACACAAGATGCAGTGCAGAGAGGTGGGTCAACCAACTGCATTTGCGAAAACAGGACTAGATGTTTGCTAAATGTCAATGCACAGAACAAGATGGCCCTACAGCCAATGAATCAGGTCAACGTTCTATAATTTTGTCACCATCGCTCATGAAAGGTGGTGAACAAGAAAGCAACAAGAGTGAAAATTCCCAAAACTCAAAGATGACAGTTTAATTCACTCCATGGGCTATCGAAAAAGAGCTGAGAGCACTGAATAGAGCAATGGCTATTGAACTAGATAACTTCTTATCTATATGATAAAGACCTGCACTTCAGAAACTTTACCTCAGGCCAAGTTTTTCTCGTACATTTCTAGTATTGGTATCTATCCACCAATGTAAAAATCAGGCATGTGCCAACCAGTAATTGTCACTCATCATTCTACTCTCAATAATTAGCAAATTGAAGGAAGGTGTCATTGGTGATGTTCTCAAATGGCAACTTGGTAACTTGCTTGCTAGTTAGGACGCACATACTTGATCCAAACATCAAAGAAACAGATCATTTCCAGAACCGAGGTGAGAGTAACTGCACATGACTTCAATGCAGTGATCTGACTAAATAAGGCATCAAGGAGTCTTGGTCAAACTGAAGCCAATGGGCATCAAGAGAAAAACACTCTAGTGGCTGTAATCATAGCTTGCACAATGGCTGTAGATGATGGAGGTCAGCCCCAAGCCATCACTCCAGAAGTTGATCATGGTAGTGAGCTGGATACTACCATTTTCATCTATTCTGTTGATGGTTTTCCTCATATTGTTAGAGGTGGGAATATTTGTTGATGTTTGCAGGAAGTTCTCTTCCATTCACAATTCATCCACAAACGAAACAGTCCATGTAGCGAGACCAAGGCAATAATCTCATGTGGGCTGAGAAGTACCAAGTAATATTTATGCCACAAGGTTGCCATGTAATTACTGCCTCCAATAGAAGACAGTCTCACCACCAACTGTTTCCAGTCAATGACATTACCAATATAAAGACCTCTGCCATCAGCATCTTGGAGGTCACCAAGTCAAGCCCAGTTTTTATTGCCATATGCACAAGCACAGGGAGATACAGATACAATGAAATGCGTCTTTGCAGCTGCATCACATATATATAGACTCAGACAACACAAGAATATATGTAGGTTATGCACAGGTTATACAAGACAATAAAGGTACAATGGTGCAAAACAAGGTATTACTGCAAAAAGGGCACAGACAAATCCATGGTAGTGCAAGAGATCAGTTCAAGAACATGATGGTTGTAAGAAAGTAGATATTCCTGAACCTGGTCCATTAACCATTGACTGTTATGTCATATAGACCACCCATAGAAAAATTGTGGTTATATGTTAAAGGTTGGCACTGTCCATAAGGATCACAAGTGGTTTTGCCATAAGCAGCCTGACTTCCATTGATTTTGATGAATTTGGGATTAGCTGCACTGAGGCAGAGACAGAATTCTGCCCAGCTGGTTCAGCCTCTTTCCCAATATGACACTAACCATGCATTAATTAAATATACAACACTTACAAACAAAATACATGGTCCAGTTGCAATTAAACTGAAAGAAAACAAAGCAGTTTCAGTAAATTAAATAAACTTCGGTGCTCTGGCTGTGACAGCACACAATTATTTTATATTGCAACCTGTGAATGTTTTCACCGAAATAGCAACATGTCACAGTGTTATTTATTGCAGCCAAGAAAAATAATCACGATCCTGATATTTAAAACATGTTTACTAACTTCCATGGTTACTTAAACTGCCAATTAATTTCAGTCCTAATTTACAAAAGTTCAGAAAAAAAGAGGAGGAATTTTGCTGACATAATTCAGTACATGTTATAAGCATGGGTATCCGTAGTAGACAGGATGCGAAAGGTAAATTGTGGAAATTTAAATGACTGCCTAAATCATTGTCAATAACAGCAGCCAAAGTGAAAATTAACCTCATCACTAAAGCTGTCTGTGAGGATTTATGAATTTCAGACATGAGTCCAAAATTCCCTTTCTCTAATTTGCCTACATTGACAATGTTATGGCTTGGTTGAAGCTTATGGTCAAAATTGGCTTTACCAGTTGCTCCTAGATTTCCATAAAAGTGTTTCTCCATCCAAACCTGAATTTTCCAGTTCTTCCCATCACAGGTGTTGATACAACAGCCTTGGTTGTTTGTGCATTGAGGGTCATGGTTTCCAAGCTCCTGTCCAATAGGAGAACTGGTGTAACTTTTCTATATCAAATGTATTGGTAATGTTGTAGCATTTTGTTGCATTAGTGAATTGGTGAAGCATCTGAAAGACATAGCTAGTGGTGCTGGTACATACTGTAAGCTCATCCATGCCTTCTTCAACCCACATTTAATGCATTGCTCATTCATTCTTTCAATATGCACACACATTCACGAAAAAAACAGACTTGGATAGCATCTCAGAATGGACAGAAGCCAGAACAAGAATTGGATTCTCCTTTCAAAGTTAGTGGCCGTGGGCTATCTTTCTGAGAACAATTTTATCATCATTAAATAACATTGGTCACCAGTCTGCTCCTTGGCCTGAATGCTGTTTCTGCAAGATCAAGTCAGAAGTTACATCATTAAATGTGTGACTAAGATCGCACGTCATTCCTCTACTCTCCAAGGAATACAGGCACAAACTGTCCAGCCCTCTCTTGACAGGATGGCTCTCTCATCTCCGGAATTATCCTGGTTTATCCCCATAGGACTGCTTCCACCACTGTTATATCCATTTTCAGGTAAGGAATACCAAGACTGCATTAAAAACTGTTAGACCATGGGTCTGCTGTTCTTGCTTAGTGTAAAGATTCTAATTATAGTAAGAATGTTCAAAGCACTGTAGCAGTGTTAATTTACCAAAATAAGTAACTCTTTATTATGTCAAGAGACACAAGATGTGAAGCTGTTTTTGCTGAAGAAGAGAAGGCTAGCTGGGAATTTAATAGAGGATTTAAATACTTACATATATTCTAAGTTATTTGAAATGGTGGACAGATAAGGGAGTCTTGGTGCACTCTAGTGGTTGATAAGTCTTTAATGAGGTGTCATCCCTTTAAAATTATAGAAAAGAGGCAGCAGGAGTAAAGGGCACCATGGTCGTGTAGCGGTTAGCACGATACTATTACAGTTCGGGGCATCAGAATTCAGAATGCGGGAATCCCGGCATCTTCTGTAAAGAGTTTGTACATTCTCCCCACGACCACATGGGTTTCTCCTGGTGCTTGGGTTTCCTCCCATGGTCAAAAAGACATACTTGTTAGTAGGTTAATTGGTCATCATAAATTATCCTGTGGTTAGGTTAGAGTTAAACTGGGGTTAGCTGGGTGGCACTGCTGAAAGGACCCGAAGGTCCTAATCTGCACTGCATTTCTAAATAAAGATCAATAGATCTTCCAGAGAGGCTGAAAGATGGGATGTTAACCTCACAAGGAATAGCTGTGTCTGAATTGTCAATCAGTATGAGATAACATTTGAAAGAGAAAAAGCGACATGGCTATGGAGAAGGCATCACATGCTTTAAATTTCAGATCCCTCCTATGAAAAGTTGGCAGAATTACAATGATTTGAATGGGTTGCTGATACCCATAACACTGCAGTTCAGCGTGATATTAAAACAGAGCACTGCCATTTTCCCTGGGTCCAATTTCTCACCTTGCTTTCGTTTGGAATTTTACATCCACAGTGTGCTAAGCCTGAGCAGGAGCCTTTCATGTGGAACTTTATCAGAATCTTTCAGATTCCCTGTACATGGTGCAACACAGAATGTTCAGCAGTCCACTTGGAATGCAACTTCTTCCGTAAAGCCAAGGAAGTTGATTAAGCAGAGAAATTCCCTCCTGAATCTGAGTTGGCTCCTGTTTATGAGTTCATGAATAAAACAGATGTAGGTAATGAAATGGTCATTAAAAACTGGAGTGCTTAAATATTCATTAGGCATCAGGGCTCGATGGAATGCAGCCAATAATACCCAAGGAAATGAGACTAGAAGCAGAATAACACTGGATCAAAATTTTCACAGCTCATTAAATGTAGAGGGTGTATCAAAAGGTTGGAAAATGGTGAGTGTTGTTCCAATTTTAAAACAAGCTGTGAAACATGATAAACGGTCTGTTGGAAAAAAATTATCCAACTCTATTAAAAGCGTGCAATAAAAGGGGGAGAAAAATTTCCCCCAGGAAATTTTTATAAAATGCAAACAATAAATATTTCAGATATTTAGAATTCTGTGGTACTCTGCTGACTACCCTAGGTCCTTCAGCCCATTGTACAGGAGCTGATAACTGGAAGTCACACAATTATTTTGGTGGCCCTACAAAATTTTCCTTTTCAGGTTCGCATCCAACTACAATTTGCAAGTTATTGAATTTGCTTTCTCTGGGTTTTCAGGCAGATATCCCAGATAGTAACAACTTGGTGAATTCTACCATCATCAATGCTAGTTCCCACGGGTCCAAACACCTTCAGACTGCTAGTTGCATGATCCGTAGCTCCAGCTCTAGCTTGGACTGTGACCACCAGCACTTAGAAGCAAAATCTTTATGTGTTGCTGCTGGACGCACTGTCTCCCTTTCCACCACTACTACCACTCAGCATTCCCATGTTTCTCAGGCCCCAGCGTCAGCTCTTGAGTCTTCCCCAACCCTTCTCTCTCCTCTGACATCAACAGCAAAACCAATTGATTCCCACAATTATCTCAACTATGCCTCTTCCTGTCCTATCTTTCGTAAAAATGCTATTCCCTTTTCTCAGTTTCTTCACTTTTGCAACATTTATTCTCAGGACATGGCTTTCTGCTCCAGGATGTCAGAGATGTCCTCTTTCTTTAAAGAATAGGGTTTCCTTCCTTTTACTATTGATGCTCCGCTCACTCACATCTCCTCCATTCGCCACACATCAGCACTCACCCCATCTTCCCGCTGCCTTAATAGTGAATAGTCCCTCTTATCCTTACCCACCACTCCATCAGCCTCTGGATCCAACACATTTTCCTCTGTTACTTCTACCATCTCCAAAGGGATCCTCCACAAAATATATCTTTACCTTCCCTTGCCACTGCTGTGCTTTCCACTGGGATTACTCACTTCGTGATTCCCTTGCCCACTCATCCCTCCCCATTAATCTCCCTCCAGGCACCTCTCCCTGCAAGCTGCCTAACTGCTACACCTGCCCATTCACCTCCTCCCTCACTTCCATCGGGGGACCGAAACAGTGCTTCCAGGTGAATCTACAGGGGTTGTCTGTTGTGTCTGGTGCTCCCGATGGAGCCCCGTCTACATTGCTGAGACCCATTGTACACTGCGGACTGCTTTGTTGAGCAGCTTCACACTCTCTGCCACAAGCAGGACTTCCTAGTGGCCAAACATTTTAATTCCTATTCCCACTCCCATTCCGACGTGTCGGTCCATGGCATGCTCTTCTGCCAAGGTGAGGCTATCCTCGGGGTGGAGGAGCAACACCTTATATTATGTCTGGATGTCCTTCAACCTGATGGCATGAATATTGATTTCTCCTTTTGGTAAACAAATTCTAACCCTTCCACCCCCCAGCCTTCCTCTATACCCCACTCTGACCTTTTACAGCTTTTAACCTGCCTATTGCCGCCTCCTGGTTCCCCTTCTCTTTCCCTTTCTCCTATGGTCCACTCTTTTCTCCTATCATATTCTTTCTTCTCCAGCCCCTTGACCTTTCCCACCCACCTGGCTTCACTTATTACCTTCCAGCTAGCCTCCTTCTCCTCCCCCATCTTTTTATTCTGGCAACTTCCCGCTTCCTTCTCAGTCCTGAAAAAGGGCCTTTGTCCAAAACGTCGACTGTTTATTCTTTTCCATCGATGCTGTCTGACCTGCTGAGTTCCTCCAGCATTTTGTCTGTGTTGGCTTGGTGAATTGTTTTAATTGTTAAATTAGCCCACTATTGTCACATGTACTGAGGTTCAGTGAAAAGAAATGTTTTGCTCACCATCCATACAGTTCAGTTCATTGGGGTTGTACAAGGGAAAAGAATAAAGTGTTTTATTCAAAGAATAAAGAGTGGAGAATAAAGTGTTATAGTTACAGAGAATGCACAGTACAGCTGGACAGTGAGATACATGTGCCAAGATGATGCCGAGACAACGTATACAAAATACTGGAGGAACTCAGCAGGCTAGGCAGCATCTATAAGAAAGAGTACAGTCAACATTCCAGGCCAAAACCCTTCATCAGGACTGGAAAAGTAGATGAGGAGTCAAAGTAAGAAAATGTGGTGGGGGGAGGAAGAACCTCAAGGTGCTAGGTGAAACCAGGAGGGGAGGGAGGGCTGAAGTAAAGAGCTGGGAAGTTATTAGTGAAAGAGATACAGGGCTGGAGAAAGGGAAATCTGATAGGAGAGGACAGAAAGCCATGGAAGAAAGAAAAGGGGGAACATAATAGAGGAGGCCATAGAGTGATATTACAGAACAGGAATGGGAAGTGGAATTAAAATGGGTGGCAACTGGGAGATCCCACTTTTTCTGGAAGATGGAGTGAAGGTGCTCGGTAAAGCCATCTCCCAATTTATGTTGGGCCTCACCAGTATACAGGAGTCCACAACAGGAGCACCAGGTACAGTAGATAACCCCAACAGACTTACAGGTAAAGTGTCGCCTCACACTTCCTGATTGGTAGTGAGGGAGGAAGTGCAGGGGCAGGTGTAGCACTTGTTCCGCTTGCAAGGATAAGCGCCAGGAGGGAGATCAGTGGGGAGGGATGACGGACAAAGGAGTTGCGTAGGGAGCGATCCCTGCAGAAAGCAAAAAGTAGGGGGAACAAAAGGTGTGCTTGGTAGTGGGATCCCACTGGAGATAGAAGAAGTTATGGAGAATTATGTGCTGGACGTGGAGATTGGTGGGGTGGTAGGTGCATAAAAGAAGAACCCTATCCATGGTGGGGTGGCAGGAGGATGGGATGAGGGCAGACGTGCAAAAAGGGAGAGATGTTGAGGGAAGCATTGATGGTGGAAGAAGGGAAGCACCTTTCGTTGAAGAAGGAGGACATCTCATTAATTGTAGAATGACATTTCCTGACAGCAGATGTGGCAGAGATGGAGGAATTGAGAGAAGGGGATGACATTTTCACACATAAAGGATGGGAAGAGGTATAGTCCAGGTAGCTGTGAGAGTCTGTGGCCCCAGACAGTCCTTCCAGGTGAGGCGACACTTCACCTGTGAGTCGGCTGGTGTGGTATACTGCGTCCGGTGCTCCCGGTGTGGCCTTTTATATATTGGTGAGACCCGACGCAGACTGGGAGACCATTTCGCTGAACACCTATGCTCTGTCCACCAGAGAAAGCAGGATCTCCCAGTGGCCACACATTTTAATTCCACGTCCCATTCCCATTCTGATATTCATTCCATGGCCTCCTCTACTGTCAAGATGAATCCACACTCAGGTTGGAGGAACAACACCTTATATACCGGCTGGGTAACCTCCAACCTGATAGCATGAACATTGACTTCTCTAACTTCCGTTAATGCCCCTCCCCTTCTTACCCCATCCCTAATATATTTAGTTTTCTCCCCCTCCCCCTTTTTTTTCTCTCTCTACCCATCACTCTGCCTGTTCTCCATCTCCCTCTGGTGCTCCCCTCCCTCTTTCTTTCTCCTGAGGCCTCCTGTCCCATGATCCTTTCCCTTCTCCAGCTCTGTATCACTTTCGCCAATCGGCTTTCCAGCTCTTAGCTTCACCCCACCCCCTCCGGTCTTCTCCTATCATTTCGCATTTCCCCCTCCCCCTCCTACTTTCAAATCTCTTACTATCTTTCCTTTCAGTTAGTCCTGATGAAGGGTCTCGGCCCGAAACGTCGACAGTGCTTCTTCCGATAGATGCTGCCTGGCCTGCTGTGTTCCACCAGCATTTTGTGTGTGTTGCTTACAATACTATGCCATGTTTTTTTGCCTTCCCTTGTTGCACTTGTTTCACTTTTGCTAATTAATCTATGCTAAATTGATAACTTGGTTGATTATTGTCACATGTACCGAGATACAATGACAACTGTGGCACAGCAGAGTGTAAGTACATTGAGATATACAAGGGAATTGCAGTCACACAGTGCAGAATCTAGTGTTATTGTTACCAAGAAAGTGCAGTGCAGATTGTTGTACTCTTTTCCAAATAGCAGTTTGTTTTCTCCTCATCATTTAAGTGCACTTAACAGCATTGTTGGGCAAACTGGCGTATAATTGCTGCCTATCTTCCGCTTCCTTGGCAGAGTATGTACCTCCTGCTATCTGGCATCACTCTACAAAGAAAGGAGAAAAAACAGGTTGTAAATGGGCGAGACTCAGCTACCAGGGTGAATAGTGGAGACCAGGTGACATTCCAATGTTAAACTATGCCAAGTTTTTAAATTTCTTCCACTTCAACCAGTTCCCAACATGTTTTCATCCCTGGGACATGGACCTCATTGTCAATGCCAATATTTATTGCTGTAGACTGAAGAAGAAGTTGTTCAAGCTCCTTAAGTTTGGAGTCACGTATAGATCAGACCAGGTAAAGACAGCAGATTTCCTCTAGGATGGACCTTTTGAGCCTTCTAATAACAAAACAAGTGGCTAACCATCAGTGAGAAATTCTGGTTTTTAGGAGAAAATCAGAGATCTTCCAGTTTAAGTGTGAACCCCAAAATTACCACTCTCACCTTAAAAGCATGCCCTCTGGACATTTCAGGACACTTCAGCCCTGGAAAAAAGATATTGTCTGTCTGCTCTGTCTATGCCTCTCATAACCTTATAAACCCCCATCAGCCTCTGCCTCTCCAGAGAATATAATCTAAATTTGTCCAAACTCTCATTATAGCAAATCCCCTCTAATCCAAGCAGCATTCCAGTAAACCTCTTCTGCACCCTCTCCAAAGCCTATAAGCACTCCCTATAATGGGGCGACCAGAATTGTATACAATACTCTAGAAAAACCTTTCTCAAACTTTTTGACCTGGAGAAATCCTTGAATTAATTTTTAGGTCTCAGGGAACCCTTGCACAAAAATTATTATATCTACAGCTCATGTTATTTTAGTATGATCAATAAGTTGTAGAAATAATAATCCAGAAATTATAGTCAATGCTCTTTTGAGTAGAGAATGAATTTTTAGCCAACCTTTCTTGTGAAAGACATATAGTTAAGCTTAGCTTATCTTTCTTGAAATTACTTTTTCTTTCTCTTTAATAAATTTTAAAAGTTCATTAGGCAAACATAATAAATTCCTCAATTCTGGGCCAAACTTGAGGTAAGCACACACGGATTTCACCTTCAACTGAAGTGACACAATTTCTATCCTTGCTCTTGATGCTTGTTAAACAAGAAAATGCTTACTGAGACATGTAAGAAATTGAAAACTGCAGCTAAATGCTCATTGCTTTTCTATGAATGGTGGGATAGTCTTCTTTCACAGAAATCCAGAATTAGTCCAGGAGCAGGTCAGTAAATCTCATCTTAAATGTATGATCAGAGTGCAACTCACAAAGTTCTTCTTAGAATCATAGAAAACCTACAGATCAATACAGGCCCTTCGGCCCACAAAACTGTGCCAAACATGTCTTTAGCTTAGAACTACCTAGGATTACCCATAGCCCTCTATTTTTCTATGTATCCAATCAGGAGTCTTTTAAAATACCCTATCATTTCAGCCTCTATGTCTGTCACCAGCAGCCCATTCAATGCACCCACCACTCTCTGCATAAAAAGCTTACCCTTGACTTCTCCTCTGTACCTACTTCCAAGAACCTTAAAAATATGCCCTCTTGTGCTAGCCATTTCAGCCCTGGGAGAAAGCCTCTGGCTATTATTATCTTGTACACCTCTGTCAGGTTACCTCTCATCCTCCATCGTTCCAAGGAGAAAAGGCAGAGTTCACTCAACCTATTCTCATAAGGCATGCTCCCCAATCCTGGCAACATCCTTGTGAATCTCCTCTGCACCCTTTCTATGGTTTCCATGTCCTTCCTGTAATGATGCGAACAGAATTGAGCACAGTACTCCAAATGGGGTCTGATCAGGGTCCTATAGAGCTGCAAATTACCTCTCGGCTCTTAAACTCAATCCCACGATTGATGAAGGCCAATGCACCATATGCCTTCTTAACCACAGAGTCAACCTGCGTAGGAGCTTTGAGTGTCCTATGGACTCAGACCCCAAGATCCCTCTGATCCTCCACACAGCCAAGAGTCTTACCATTAATGCTATATTCTGCCATCATATCTGACCTACCAAAATGAACCACCTCACACTTATCTGGGTTGAACTCCATCTGCCACTTCTCAGCCCAGTTTTGCATCTTATCAATGTCCTGCTGTAACCTCTGACAACCCTCCACACTATCCACAACACCCCCAATGTTTGTGTCATCAACAAATCTACTAACCCATCCCTCTACTTCCTCATCCAGGTCATTTACAAAAGTCATAAAGAATAGGAGTCCCAGAACAGATCCCTGAGGCACACCACTGGTCACTGGCCTCCATGAAGAATATGACCCGTCTACAACCACTCTTTGCCTTCTGTGGGCAAGCCAGTTCTGGATCCACAAAGCAAGGTCCCCTTGGATCCCATGCCTCCTTACTTTCTCAATAAGCCTTGCATCAGGCACCTTATCAAATGCCTTGCTGAAATCCATATACACTACATCTACGGCTCTATCATCATCAATGTGTTTAGTGACACCCTCAAAAAATTCAATCAGGCTCGTAAGGTACGACCTGCCTTTGACAAAGCCATGCTGACTGTTCCTAATCATATTATACCTCTCCAAATGTTCATAAATCCTGCCACTCAGGATCCTCTCCATCAACTTAACAACCACTGAAGTAAGACTCACTGGTCTACAATTTCCTGGGCTATCCCTACTCCCTTTCTTGAATAAGGGAACAACATCTGCAACCCTCCAATCCTCCGGAATCTCTCCCATCCTCATTGATGATGCAAAGATGATCGCCAGAGGCTTAGCAATCTCCTCCCTCACTTCCCACAATAGCCTGGGGTACATCTCATTCAGTCCCGGTGACTTATCCAACTTGATGCTTTCCAAAAGCTCCAGCACATCCTCTTCCTTAATATCTACATACTCAATCTTTTCAGTCACTACAAGTCATCCCTACAATCGCCAAGATCCTTTTCCATAGTGAATACTGAAGCAAAGTATTCATTAAGTACCTCTGCCATCTCCTTCGGTTCCATACACACTTTTCGACTGTCACACTTGAATGGTCCTATTCTCTCACGTCTTATCCTCTTGTTCTTCACATACTTGTAGAATGCTTTGGGGTTTTCCTTAATCCTGTCTGCCAAGGCCTTCTCATGGCCCCTTCTGGCTCTCCTAATTTCATTCTTAAGCTCCTTCCTGTCGCCTTCTAGTCTTCTGATCTCTATCATTACCTAGTTTTTGAAGCTCTCATAAGCTCTTCTTTTCTCTTTGACTAGATTTTCGACAGCCTTTGTACACCACAGTTCCTGTACCCTGCCATCCTTTTCCTGTCTCATTGGAACATATCTATGCAGAACCCCACGCAAATATCCCCTGAACATTTGCCACGTTTCTTCCATACATTTCCTTGAGAACATCTGTTTCCAATTTATGCTTCCAAGTTCCTGCCTGATAACCTCATATTTCCTCTTACTCCAATTAAACATTTCCCGAACTTATCAGTTCCTATCCTTCTCCAATGCTATGGTAAAGGAGATAGAATTGTGATCACTATCTCCAAAATGCTCTCCCACTGAGAGACCTGACACCTGACCAGGTTCATTTCCCAATACCAGATCAAGTACAGCCTCTCCTCTTCTAGGCTTATTTACATATTGTGTCAAGAAACCTTCCTGAACATACCTAACAAACTCCACCCCATCTAAACCCCTCACTCTGGGGAGATGCCAATCAATATTTGGGAAATTAAAATCTCCCACCACAACAATCCTGTTATTATTACTCCTTTTCAGAATCTGTCTCCCTATCTGCTCCTTGATGTCCCTGTTACTATTGGGTGGTCTATCAAAAACACCCAGTAAAGTTATTGACCCCTTCCTGTTCCTAACTACCACCTACAGAGACACCATAGACAATTCCTCCATGACTTTCTCCTTTTCTGCAGCCATGACACTATCTCTGATCAACCTCTTTTGCCTCCCTCCCGGTCCTTTCTGAAACATCTAAAGCCTGGCACTTGAAGAAGCCATTCCTGCCCCTGCACCATCTAAGTCTCTGTAACGGCCACAGCATTATAGCTCCAAGTGCTGATCCACACTCTAAGCTCATCCGCTTTATTCACAATACTCCTGGCACTAATATGGACACATCTCAAACCATCAGTATGAGTGCATCCCTTCTCTATCACCTGCCTATCTTCCCTTTCGCACAGTCTCCAAGCTTTCTCTATTTGTGAGCCAACCTCTCTTTCCTCTGTCACTTCAGTTTGTTTCCCACCCCCCAGCAATATTAGTTTAAACTCTCCCCAATAGCCTTTGCAAACCTCCCTGCCAGGATATTGGTCCCCCTGGGATTCAAGTGCAACCCGTCCTTTTTGTGCAGGTCACACCTGCCCCAGAAGAAGTCCCAATACTCCAGAAATCTGAATCCCTGCCCCCTGCTCCAATCCCTCAGCCACGCATTTATCCTCCACCTCATTCTATTTCTATACTCACTGTCATGTGGCACAGGCAGTAATCCCAAGATTACTACCTTTAAGGTCCTGCTTCTCAACTTCCTTCCTCACTCCCTGTAGTCTGTATTCAGGACCTCCTCCCTTTTCCTACCTATGTCATTGGTACCAATATGTACCACAACCTCTGGCTGTTCTCTTTCTCACTTCAAGATATCATGGATGCGATCAGAAATATACTGGGCTCTGGCACCCGGGAGGCAGACTACTATCCGCGTTTCTTTCCTGCGTTCACAGAATTGCCTATCTGAACCCCTAACAATAGAGTCCTCTGCAGTCATCCTCTTCCTTTCCCTACCCTTCTGAGCCACAGGGCCAGACTCCGTGCCAGAGGCGCGACCACTGTTACTTCCCCCCATGTAGGCCATCTCCCCCAACAGTACTCAAACAAGAGTACTTATTGCAATTCTTCTTCTCTCAAAGTCAAGTTCTCAGGCTGAGCAGAAGATCTGGAGAAAGGGTCCCTCACCCAGACATACACTGTGTTGAAAGGAAAGAAAAATACTTCTCAATTTTGTTCTGCAGATCTTCCAGGTGGTTTTCAATAAAACTCAAGACTCTATGATATCCTTCCTCATTCTCAAGCCCAAACAGGAGTGAAAATATTTCAAGATTTCCTTTTGGAGCATGGTTTTTTCCAAAGATTTAGTTTCCTTTTAAATCCAAGAATTTTGACACTTGAAGTCAAAACATTTCTAAACATTTTCTCCAGGGCTTTGGTTCATATGATGAAAAATGTCTGTTAGGTTGGCTAGTTTCTGCAGCCATTCTTCATCATTAAAGCACTTAGCAAATTCTGGCCTACTATTTTCGTGAAAGTACTCCTACAATTCTCCTTCCAGTTCAAACACCCTGCGGAGAACACTTCCTCTGCTAAGCCACCAGATTTCCGTATGTAGCAGGAGACTGGTGTGCTTGTTGTCCAGGTTTTCACACAGTTTTTTAAACATTCTCCAGAGAATTGGTCTTAAAGCTGCTAAATACCTTGCTTCCTGAATCCTCTTATTGACTATGACTTTAATTTGAAAATCTGTTTGCTTTGAGATTCCAATAGTCATTTAAAATAATCAGCCCTTTTACATGTCATGTGGCTGTGGTCTGTAGTTCAGTGTCTTCAGTTTTCCTGGAGCCATTGGTACATTTGTGAGTTGTTTGCCACAGACCAGGCTCAATGGAACAGGACAATTTGGATCACCAGTCCATGTAAAACCCATTGCAAAGATCAGGTACTGGCTGATGACTTTAGTCCTGCCTACTGCTTTTGTCTCCAGGATTCAGAAGAGGCAGGTGAACTTCCTCTGGCTTACAGGTCTCTGCCGCAGTGCTGAGTCTTCCGATCACAGTGGGCACTCAGTCATTGGCGCGTGCACCCAGCTGGTGACTCTCTGCCTCGGGACCTTGCAGAGATATCTGTACAGTGACCAGCCTCCGAGATGGCATGCGTTGGCGATGCACTTTCTCTGCTGGGGACACTGCCTGCAGGAGGGCACACAGATTCCAGTAGCTAGCACCAGCTGCACCACTTTGAGGGAATTGCTTTGCTTTTACTGAGAGCTGTTGAGGGTTTGGGGTCCAGTCTCAGGGGGCTTCTGCACCAGTGGGGCGTAGTCTCTAGCTGCAAGGGGGACTGATCCCCATCCTATCATGGCGGGTGTCAAGGAGGCTCAGAGAAGTGGAGGGGTTCTGGCTGCACCACCATCTGATGGGCTAAAAGTGCTCTTTGGACCCAGGCCTCGGGACACCACATGGGAGAGGGTCTCACACAATGTGAGCTGTCTCAGAGGGATGCCCACCGTGTCATTCCATGGCGCTCCAAAATGTTTCTTGTATGAGCTCCTCTTGAACACCTTTCACTTCCTTGCCTTCGCTTGCCAACTAGACTTGCCTTGGCAGTCTGAATTACCATCTGGCAGCAGAACAGGTCCCCAGTGGAAATCTCTTTATGAAGGGGTGATTCCCCTGTACCTTGGGGACCTGGAGTGGAGGGTGTTTCATGGGGCAGTACTGTGCTATGGGTTTTTAAGCAGGTTTACTGACACCCCGTCCACCTGTCCGTTCTGTGGCCGGGAGAGTCAGTATACCATGCTTATATGGAGTGTGAAAGGTTACAGTCCTGTCTGAGTATCTGAAGGGGTTGCCGCTCAGCTTCTGGTTGCACTTCAGTCCCATGACCCTTATATACAGGCACCAGCACGGAGCAGGAGTAGGTCAGTATACTGAACCACACATACGGAGTGGGAGAGGTTGTACAGAAGAGGGTGGGTTGCGAGGAGGTTCTGCTGGTGGGTTTGCTCCTGGGGCCTGGCGAAGATGGTCATTCATGGGTCTAGGCGATGAAAAGTCGAGGGCTCTACAGCCGGCCCCTCTTCGAAGGATACGTTCATCCCTGGCTAACCTTGGAGATGAAGCATGTGGTCACAATGAGTGCAGTGGGGGATTTCCAGGAGTAGTGCCACCCCCTACCCCAGGGAAGTACCTATTTTATAGACAGTAATAATCCTGTTTTAATTTGAATGATTTCACTGTTTGTACTTTGTGTATTTTTTGTCCAAATAAACTTAATATAGTTTTGTAAAAACAGATTGACTTTTTTGTGTTTGTTGTTGCACTTGTGCAGTGAAATGACTCAGCAGATTGTACTTTTTCATCATTAACCTGATCAGACTTGTCCACAGGCCTAGGCCTAGAATCCAACTCACACCTCCTCTACAAAAATCGCCACACTAGACCGTCTTTAGAATGAAAAGTTTCCTCAAGTTTTCTACCACACTGGCAGAGTATGTTCGCTCCCATAAGTCAGTTGGCAGTGCTTAAGGGGAAGTTGAGGGAGGTAACTTAGAAGGGAGAGCCTGATGTCACAGCCCAAGTTAGGAGAGTTCATTCAATGCTTGGAAAATGCACTTCACACCCTTCATTAGACTACCGTCCTCCCCTTCATTCAGGGACCTTGCCTATGGCTAGGGAGGATACGAAGATATGAGTCAAGGTCCCAACAATCTCTTCTCTTGCCTCTTGCAATAACCTGATGTATATTCCATCAGGCCTTAGGGACTTATCCACTTGTCCTGTACTCTGTGCAGTTGGTCTTTAAACACTATCCACATGTCAGATTTGGACTTGCCCAAAAACAGCTGTTCAGAATGAATTTTCCCTAGTTCCTGCCAGATGCTCTTATAATATGCACAGCTCCAATTTCATACTCTCCTACAAAGTCCATATCTACAGCTTTCTTAAAACTAGTCACTGTTCACTCACTGAAAGCTCAATCACCTGTCCTGGCTTATCACCCAACACCAGGTCCAGCACAGCCCCTCCTCTCGTTGGACTATCTACATATTGATTTAAGAAACACCCCTGGATGCACCAACTAAGCTTCTTGCACTCAAAATGTCTCCGTTTAAATCAGGGAAGTTGAGGTCCCAAATGACAGCAACCCTATTGTCTTTACAGCTTTTCTTAATTTGCCGGCATATCCAATGTTCCAGTGGCTATTGGAGGGCGGGGGGTTGTCTCTAGTACAATGCCATCAGAGAGATTGCACCCCTCCTAGTTTTGAGTTTTACCCACAGAGACTCAGAGAATGATACCCTCAGCAGTGATATTGCTCTGGACTGGAAATGCATCTCTCTCCACCCGACCCCCCTACCTCCCTCTCTATCATTTCTAAAATATCAAAACTGTGAACGTTAAGTATTCATTCCCGTCCCCCTTTCAACCAAGTCTCTGCAATGTCCACAACGTCATAGTTCCATATACTGATCCATTCTCTACATTCATCACCCTTACTTCTGGCATTAAAATGCACACACTTCAAATTATCCATCCCATCCTATCTATTACTATGCTCCTGCCTGTTTTTTACTGGTCCTCACATCTACCTTCCTTTCAATCCCTCTGCTTTCCGACCTGATGCTTTGATTCCCATCTCCCTGCCAAACTAGTTTAAGCCCTCCCAAATTGCACTAGTGAACCCCCTGGCTAGGATATCAGTTCACCTCCAGTTTACGTGAAATCTGTTCTTCTTTTACAAGCTACCCCTGCCCAAGAGAGGTTACAATGATCCTACAACCTGAAATCCTGCACCTTTACCTCAGCCACTCATTCACCTGTACTATCATTCCTTTCCTGCCCCGACTAGTACGTGGTACTGGAACTAATCCAGAGATTACTACCTTAGAGATCCTGTTCATCAGCCTCTTTCCCAACTTGCTATACTCACTGTGCAGAAGCTCTTTCGCCTTTCTACCTATGTCATCGGTGCCAATGTGCACCATGATCTCTAGCTGGTCAACCTCCCTCATGGGAATATTCTACAGCCGTTCTGAGACATCCTGGACCCTCGCACTTGGGAGGCAATATATCATCCTGGTGTCTCTTTTACAGCCACAGAATTGCCCATTCTTCCTCTTAACTATTGAGTCACTGTCACCCTGCCTAACTTTAGTCTTCCCTGCTGAGCTTTAGGACCAGCCACAGTGCTACTGATAGGTGTCACCCCCCCCCCCCCAGCAGTATACAAAGGGGATTGACCACGGAGGAGCCCTACAGTAACTGCTTATTCCTCTTACTTATCCTGGTGGTCACCCATCTTCTATCTGCAGTCTGCACACTAGGTGTGACCACCTCAGTAAAGTTTTCATCTATAAGGTTCTTAGCTTCCCGGATGGTCCTGAGAGCATCCAGTTCCAACTCAGTTCCTTCAATTGGTCAGTGGGGAGCTGAAATCACATGCACTTCCTGCAGATGTAGTCATTAGGAGACAAGAAATCCCTCATCTTGTAGGCAGAACCAGTAAAGCTCAGTTCACATGGACCGCTTCGAGGCACAACCATGCCTTCTGACTCTCAGAGCCAGGCAATCCTAGGCTTAGATCTGTCTAGAACCAAGGCTATCAGATTACGGATATGGAGAAACAAGAGACTGCAGATGCTGGAATCCGGGAAAAGCATCAAACTGTTGGATGAACTCAGCAGGTCAAGCAGCATCTGTGGAAAGAAAGGATGCTTCCGTCAAAACCTGACAATTGCTTTTCCCATAGGTTAGGGTTACCCTAGACTTAGACTCAAATACCTAGGCCCAGTACTGGGCTATTCCAGCTCAGAGCAGGGTGCTAGGGCTCAAACCCAAGCTCAGGAGCCAGATATCTAAAAGAATATTGGTGAAACACCTGAAACAGGGATAGTGATGTGGTGCAAATATTTAGTGTCAGGTCTCAATGTCACCATAGGGAACTCCAATCCAAATGCAGGGCTAGCGAAGCAGCTAGTCAGATCAAGCTGTGCAGGTAATGATGTAGCAACTCATTGGAACCAGCTCTGAGGCTGATCTTGTACATGCAGAGCATTAATGACACCACACTGGAGTCCACGAAGAGAGTGTTTCAAGAGAGAAAGAAGCAAAGGTGGTGACTCACTGATGAGTTTGCTCTACGGATGTGAAATCAATGTGATCCCATGTAAATGCAGATGAGAATGAAAGGTAAGATTAACATAGGAATCTTACGTACAAGCAGGTTGTTTGTGATCAATGCAGACTTGACGGACCCTAGTTCACTTTTCTTGCTGTATTTCTCTGCATCCGGAAAAATATGAGAAAGTTGCTCTGGGAATTTATGATGCAGAGTCTTGCATTTTATATGAGCAATGGAACAAAATTAGCCATTCAAAGGTTTTGTTTGCCTGAAAGGGCTGTAAGTGTTCGGCCTTGTGCAGTTATTGCCCAGAGATGACCATGGAAGCTCAGCCCTATTGTTGCTGCCTGGCCTGGGGACGGCAGCAAGCGGAGCTCTGACTGGAGTTACTTGGAGGGTGGGCTTGGTTGAAGCTGAAGAATGCTCCATCTGACTGAGGCTCTGGGCCTACTCCGGCTACTCCAGGAGTGGATCTGGGACTGAGTCTGGTTAAGGATGCTGTTGGCTTGCTTCTATCGTTTGCATGATGTGTGTGTGTGTTTTTTTTCTCTCTCTCTCTTTCTCTCAGCAGTGATTTTTGTTTTTTGTTTATTTGGGTTATTCAGGTCTCTTGCTTTGTGGCTACCTGTAAACAGACAAGCTTCAAGGTGTATAGTTCATACATTCTTTGTGCTTTGAATTTTTGAATATAGACGTGCCTTCTCAGTTTTGCAGGAGGCTGTGAGTGATAAATGCATGAATCCAAATGATCTAATGATTCGAGTGATCTCACCCTGCAAAGATGAGGGTAAAGAGCAGTGCAATATAATGATGAGAGCACAGAACTACCAAATGTCATGGGCAGTGCAGACACAGGAAGGAGCCATCATTACCAAGAGATACCAATGGATGGTGAAGGTGCTGACTGTGTTCGTACCTTTGAGAGAGCCAGTACACTGCCAGGCCTGTGGTCCGAGTCATTTTATCAGGAGGAGGAACCTCTCATTAAATATAGGGGGGGGGGGGAGAGAGAGAGAGTATGTGTGTGTGTGTGCGTGCATGCGTGTGTGTGTGTGTGTGTGAGAGAGAGAGAGAATATCAAAATGAGTGTGAATCTGTGTGTATATATGAGTGAGCATGACTTGGTGTGAGAGAGACTGAGAATGCAAGTGAGTGACTGTATGTAAGATGCTGTGAAGGGGGTAGAGCTGTAAGGAGTGTGTCTGTCCCTGTTATCCAGTGAGAGTGTCAGTTGCAGACTGACAGGAGTCCCCAGATGTTGTGGGAGTTCCTAGCTCAACCTACCTTCCCTGCACAGCTGACTGCTGCGGGCTGATTCACCAACACCCTCTGCCTCCTCTACATCCCAGCTTACTGGCACCTAGTACTCTGCCTCCTCCTCTCTGTTTCAACCACCAGCGTGCTATTGGCACCATCTGATTCAGGGGCCTGAAGGTGAGGAGGGGTGTGGCGACAAAGGTATTCCAGCCTCCCAGCGGTGCCTTTCTTGTAAATGTTTCATTGCAGACAACTGCAGCCTCCCACAGCAGTCACTTGGAAGGTTTATGTGCTGACATCAATCAGCCAAGGATGGTCTATTATGAGACACCAGCTGGAAGATGGTCACCAGGCTGGATCTGAGATCTCCAGGTGGACTGGGCATTTGCATTGGAATTGGAATCAGGTCTCATGTTTGTAAACACACTGGGTTAGACTGACGGATTCATACACACAGAAACAGACCACATAGCCCACCATGTCCATGGTTACCATTGCAGCTCTCCGTGCTATCCCATTTACCATCACTTAGTCTATTAAGTGCTGCTCCTGAGGAGCAATTGTTTTCACTATTCTACATTTAGTCTATTCAACCTGCCTTAGGAAAAATAGCTAAATTCATAGTTAATATTCTGTTATGTTAAAGATGGCCATGATCAAAAAAAAGTTAAAAGAAAAACACAAAGACAAGAGATTTGTATAGCTGAATCACAAATTAGACTGATAGATAATAGTGTCAGAACATCATATACGATTAAAGCTTCAAAGGAACTTACATCAAGCAAAAAACAAAACAATTCAGATGAAAGATTGATTGTAAACTCAGTTCTTCCAAAGGCATATTAAATGTTGAGGTTAGTAAGCCAAACTATTAAATACAAATCCATTTTTCAAAGTATCTGTGTAATGTGGTAGTTTGAATGAAAAGGTAGTGATTGAGAACAGTAAAATGCTTGTAATCGCTTTATCAAACAGAATTAGAAAGGAATTGTTTGCTTGTTTGCACAATTTGTTTTTCTCTCTCTGCACATTG
This sequence comes from Hemitrygon akajei, assembly GCF_048418815.1. Lineage (NCBI taxonomy): Eukaryota > Metazoa > Chordata > Chondrichthyes > Myliobatiformes > Dasyatidae > Hemitrygon > Hemitrygon akajei. Next base: position 7,099,000 of record NC_133152.1, read on the forward strand.
GCTGTTTGTTGGATTTCTTTAAATACATTCTTTTGGGTCTCTTGTTTTGTGGCTGCCTGTGAGGAGATGAATCTCAGGGTTGCATAATGTATACACACTTTGATAATAAATGTACTTTGAACGTTGGAAATGATTTCTGGTTTAACATTGTAGGCGTGTGATCTATGTTTCTCAGTGTACAGTAGGTAATTAATATTAAGTATAAGAAGTGGGGAAAATATCTCATACAAACATGTAGATAATTGATCAATGTGTAAGGTGTCACCAAAAGGCAGTGGTTCCTCATTCAGTGGTAGAGAAATTGGGATGGGTTAGTGCCAGGAGGAATGAGAATCAAACCAATCAATGGAAAAGGTTTAGCATGAAGAAAGGCTGCCTCACCTCTCTGTAGTATTAATGAGGTGATTGGAGAAAGCAAAATTGTGAGGGAACTTGACTAGGGTTCTTTAAGAGCTGAGAAGTGTCAATAATGTGGATATAAGCAAATCCAAAGTAGAGAGCTAAAGGACAAAAACACTGAATTAACAACCCTAAGGTGAGAACCAATCATTTGAATGTTTATCTTCTGTTAATGTTAAATAAAAATACAAAATCATATAGAAAATGGGCACTGCTTTGTTGATTAGCTTATTAAGAAACTTATTGAATCAATATCTAGTTAAAAACAGGATTTGAGATTTTAAGACCTATACTTGATGGGCAAAACTATTTAATCTGCTTTAATTCCAGTCCTGCTGGGGCATGTTATCAGTGAAAGGCAGCAGTTTAAATTATTTCTGTGAGTTGGAGAAGAGTTTTATAGATGTTTGCAACACACACACACAATGGTGGAGGAACTGAGCAGGCCAAGCAGCCTCGAGTGAGGGAAATAAATATGTTGGCCAAAATCCTTCATCAGGATCTTGGTGCAAAATGTCACCTCTTCATTTCTTTCCATATATGCTGAGCTCTTTCAGCATTCTGAGTGTTTTACTCAAGATTTCCAGCATTTGCAGGCTCTATTAGATGTTTGTGATTCTGATGGGAAAGTGTATAAAGTATGATATCCACCCACAAGGTCATACACACCAATGGCCAACCCCAGTTAATTCCAGAAACTGGAGTGAACTGGAGTGAGTGAGCTGGTGCTCTGTACCATACCTGATCTTTTGTTTTTCTGAAACCTCAGCTTACTACATGAAGGACTGAGGTTCTGGGTCAGAGAAGCCTAGGCCTGCACCAAACAATGGGAAAAATATTGTCGCTGAGGCCAAAGTAATGTTGGTTAGGTGGCTGGGACATTTACAAATCATGTCCAGAAGCAGCAAATTTCTCATGGCCTTGCGCCATGTTTTGTCTGGTTACACTTAACAATACATTGTGTCATCCAAACTTTATATTTTACTTTCATTTTTATTTAGGTTTAAACTAGGTTTGCGGGGGGGGGGGAGCTGAAATGAAGAGTCAGAGGATGGAGTGTTTGGCGCACAAGTAGAAACAGCTTGTTGGGAGTTTATGAGGAGGGATAGGCAAATGATAGAGCAAAGAAGCACTCAGCCTGTTTCCTACTTCCACCCACAATGACATTCCATAGACATCAATGTCAATAGACATCCCTCCATGAAATCCTCTTTCTGCAGCCATGATACTATCCCTGATTAGCAACGCCACACCCCCACCTCTGTTGCCTACCTTCCTGTCCTTTTTGAAACATTCAAAGCCCAGCACATTCAGCAGCCATTCCTGCCCCGAGGCATCCAAGCCTCTGTAATGGAACAACATTATAGTTCCATGTATTGATCCATGCTCTAAATTCAGTCACCTTGTTTATGATACATTAAAATAAACACATCTCAAATCATCTGGCAAGAGCATCTTTGCTCAATCATCTGTATCCTTCCTCACAAACTCCCTACAAGCTGTCTCTACTTGTGTGCCAACTGCCCCATCCTCTGTCTCTTCACTTTGGTCCCCACCTCCCTGCAAATCTCATTTAAACCCTCCCCAATAGCATTAGCAAACCTCCCTCTCAGGATATTGGGTTCTCTCCACTTCAGGTGCAACCCATCCCACTTGTACAGTTCACTCCTTCTCCAGAAAAGGTTCCAGTGATCCAAGAACTTTACACACTGCCCCCTGCACCATCTCCTCAGCCACCCATTCATCTGCACTATCTTCCTGTTCTGACCTTCCCGAGCTCATGGCACTGGGAGTAATCTGGAGATTATCACCTTGGAGGTCCCACTCTTCAGCGTCTTTCCTAACTCTCTAACTTACTCTGAAGGACTCCCCACTATCCACTTCTTTCTCCAAAATCCAGGAATAAATTAAACACAGATTGGCCCAGTTGGAAAATCTGCTGCCTCATAGCTCCTAGGTTCAATCCTGACTTTGGGTGCTGTTTGTGTAGAGCCTGCATGTTCTCCCTGTAACTCTGAGTTCCCTCCCCCCTCTCAAGGACATGTAGGATGGTAGGTAAATTACCCTCAGTATGTAAGTGGTAGAGTTTTGGGTGAGTTAATTAGAATATGGGATTAATATCGGATTAGAGTAAATGGGTGGTTCATGATCAGCACAAATTCAATGGGCTGAAGGGCTGGTTTTTGTGCTCTGTGACTAGGCTACTTTGGACATGGTAAACAGACCATAAGGTTAGACATTCATAACTCTATGGGTATAAGGATCTTAGATAATCAAATCCAGCCAAACCCCAAAGAGGGAACACTCAAAGGCAATACCCCTTGCATGAAGTTGTATGAAGTGGATCTGAATTGAAGATATAGAACATAGAACATAGAAAACCTACAGCACAATACAGGCCCTTCGGCCCACAAAGTTGTGCCAAACATGTCCCTACCTTAGAAATTACTAGGCTTACCTATAGCCCTCTATTTTACTAAGCTTCATGTACCTATCTAAAAGCCTCTTAAAAGACCCTATCATATCCGCCTCCACCACCGTTGCCAGTAGCCCATTCCATGCACTCACCATCCTCTGAGTAAAAAACTTACTCCTGGCATCTCCTCTTTACCTACTCCCCAGCACCTCAAACCTGTGTCGTCTTGTGGCAGCCATTTCAGCTCTGGGAAAAAGCCTCTGACTATCCACACGATCAATGCCCCTCATCATCTTGTACACCTCTATCAGGTCACCTTTCATCCTCCATCACTCCAAGGCCAAGTTCACTCAACCTATTCTCACGAAGGGTCCCAGAACAGATCCCTGAGGCACTCCACTGGTGACCGAACTCCATGCAGAATATGACCCGTCTACAACCACACTTTGCCTTCTGTGGACAAGCCAGTTCTGGATCCACAAAGCAATGTCCCCTTGGATCCCATGCCTCCTTACTTTCTGAATAAGCCTTGCATCAGGCACCTTATCAAATGCCTTGCTGAAATCCATATACTCTACATCTACTGCTCTTCCTTCATCAATGTGTTTAATCACATCCTCAAAAAATTCAATCAGGCTCGTAAGGCACGACCTGCCCTTTACAAAGCCATGCTGACTATTCCTAATCATATTATACCTCTCCAAATATTCATAAATCCTGCCTCTCAGGATCTTCTCCATCAACTTACCAACCACTGAACTAAGATTCACTGGTCTATAATTTCCTGGGCTATCCCTACTCCCTTTTTTGAATAAGGGAACAACATCCACAACTCTCCAATCCTCCAGAACCTCTTCCATCCTCATTGATGATACAAGGATCATCGCCAGAGGCTCAGCAATCTCCTCCCTTGCTTCCACAATAGCCTGGGGTACATTTCGTCTTGTCCTGGTGACTTATCCAACTTGATGCTTTCCAAAAGCTCCAGCACATCCTCTTTCTTAATATCTACATGCTCAAGCTTTTCAGTTTGCTGCAAGTCATCACTACAATCACTAAGATCCTTTTCCATAGTGAATACTGAAGTAAAGTATTCATTAAGTACCTCTGCTATTTCCTCCGGTTCCATACACACTTTCCCACTGTCACACTTGATAGGTCCTATTCTTTCACGTCTTATCCTCTTGTTCTTCACATACTTGTAGAATGCCTTGGGGTTTTCCTTAATTCTACACGCCAAGGCCTTCTCATGGCCCCTTCTGGCTCTCCTAATTTCCTTTTTAAGCTCCTTCCTAGTAGCCTTATACTCTTCTAGATCGCTAACATTACCTAGCTCTCTGAACCTTTTGTAAGCTTTTCTTTTCTTCTTGACTAGATTTATTAAAGCCTTTGTACACCACGGTTCCAATACCCTACCATAACTTCCCTGCCTCATTGGAACATACCTATACAGAACTCTACACGAGTATTCCCTGAATATTTGCCACATTTCTTCCATCCTTTTCCCTGAGAACATCTATTTCCAATTTAAGCCTCCAATTTTCTGCCTGATAGCCTCATAATTCCCCTTACTCCAATTAAACACGTTTCTAGTTTGTCTGTTCCTATCTCTCTCCAATGCTATTGTAAAGGAGATAGAACTTTGATCACTATCTCCAGAATGCTCTCCCACTGAGAGATCTGACACCTGACCAGGTTCATTTCCCAATACCAAATCAAGTACAGCCTCTCCTCTTGTAGACTTATCTACATATTGTGTCAAGAAACCTTCCTGAACACACCTAACAAACTCCACCCCACCTAAATCCCTCGCTCTAGAGAGATGCCAATTGATATTTGGGAAATTAAAATCTCCCATCATAACAACTCTGCTATTATTACACCTTTCCAGGATCTGTTTCCCTATTTGCTCCTCGATATCCCTATTACTATTAGGTGGCCTATAAAAAACACCCAGTAAATTTATTGACCCCTTCCTGTTCCTAACCTCCATCCACAGAGACTCAATAGACAATGCCTCCATGGCATCTAACTTTTCTGCAGCCGTGACACTATTCAACAGTACCACACACCCACCTCTTTTGCCTCCCTCCCTGTCCTTTCTGAAACATTTAAAACCCAGCACTTGAAATAACCATTCCTGTCCCTGAGCCATCCAAGTCTCTGTATTGGCCATCACATCCAAGTACTGATCCACACTCTCTCATCCACTTTGTTCACAACACTCCTTGCATTAAAATAGACACATCTCAAGCCTTCATTCTAAGCATGTCCCTTCTCTCTCACCTGCCTATCCTCTCTCTCACACTGTCTACAAGCTTTCTCTATCTGTGAGCCAACCTCCTCTTCCCCAGTCTCTTCAGTTCGGTTCCCACCCCCTAACAATTCTAGTTTAAACTCTCCCCAGTTGCCTCAGCAAACCTCCCCACCAGGATATTGGTCCCCCGGGATTCAAGTGCAACCCGTCCTTTTTGTACAGGTCACACCTGCCCCAAAAGAGGCCCCAATGATCTAGAAATCTGAATCCCTGCCCCTGCTCCAATCCCTCAGCCACGCGTTTATCCTCCACCTCATCTTATTCCTATTCTCACTGTTGTGTGGCACAGGCAGTAATCCCGAGTTAATTACATTTGTGGTCCTGCTTCTCAACTTCCTTCCTAACTCCCTGTAGTCTTTTTTCAGGACCTCTTCCCTTTTAATACCTATGTCATTGGTACCAATATGTACCATGACCTCTGGCTGTTCTCCCTCCCACCACAGGATATCTTGGACGTGATCAGAAACATCCCAGACCCTGGCACCTGGGAGGCAAACTACCATCTGAGTTTCTTTCCTGCGTCCACAGAATTCGCCTGTCTGACCCCCTGACTATAGAGTCCGCTATCATTACTGCCTTCCTCTTCCCTTCCCTACCCTTCTGAGCCACAGGGCCAGACTCTGTGCCAGAGGCACGGCCACTGCCGCTTCCCCCAGGTAGTCTGTTCCCCCCCCCCAACAGTACTCAAACTGGAGTATTTATTGTCAAGGGGTACAGCCACTGGGGTACTCTCTAGTACCTGACTCTTCCCCTTCCCCTTCCTAACCATGACCCACTTGTCTGTCTCCCATGGCCCCGGAGTGACCACCTGCCTGTAACTCCTCTCTATCACCTCCTTGCTCTCTCTGACCAGACGAAGGTCATTGAGCTGCATCTCCAGTTCCCTAACTCGGTCCTTCAGGAGCTGCAGCTCGACACACCTGATGCAGATATGGCCGCATGAGAGGCTGGGAGACTCCAGGACCCCCCACAACTCACACTGAACACAGAAAACTGGCCTCACACACATACTTCCTACCTCACCTCGTCCTGTTACCACCTAAGCCCATTGAACCAAAGCCCTACCACTCTGCTGCTCACTTTGACACTGCCCGCTGGATATGGCGGCCTTCTTTCTAAACCTTTCGCGCTCTACCAAGAATTTGACCAGATATAATTGTCATTTATAAAGGTATTATTTTCCAAGAATACTTTTCCAGTTAGGCCGGCAAAACCCTCTTTGATTCATTTGAAAATGTGCTGAGGGTTATAAGAATGAGTTCGCCCTTCAAAGCATGATGTGTCAAAGAATGAAATTTCACTTCTTGACCTTCTGCGCATCTGATGATTTTAATGAAATTTCATTAGCTTTTGGGAGTTTGTTAATGAGAAAATTACAACCAGTTCCAGTTTCTAATTAACACAGACGGGGTCACTTTCATCAGAAGGACTTAATTTTGCATAATTGTGCACTCTAGTCCGGAAAAGGAAGTTATGACAACTTAAGACAGAAGTGCTTGGTTCAACAAAATAACAGGGTAAAATAAAGCTCATGAAAGGCAGGCAACAGGTTGACAATACAATTGATTGCAGCAGGAAGGGAAGGTAAAAAGGTAGGATAGAAACAGAGGTGGAAGGAATCCAGAAATATTCTATCAGCATGGAAATAGTCATCATGCAGTGAAAGGAGAGATGGGTTCAAACAGGAGATCTGCCCACAGAGGTTGAGATATTAAAGGAATGCATTCCATCAATTGATACCAAGGGAGAAAACAATTCTGGAGGCTTTGAGATACCAGACAGGTTAAACATTGATAAGGAAGAGTTATTTGACAGGTTTTACTTCATTGGGTGAATCTACAGGTCCAGATGAGATGTTTTGTAGTTTGAGGAGGGAAGTAAGAGAGGAAATTGCAGAGGCTCTGATCATAATCATCTAAATATAATTCTCTTCTAAATATAATTCAGATTTTTTTATTTTAATAAAAATAATATTTGAAGATATTTGGAAACTACAAATGTCATACCCTTGATATTACCCTGCATTCAGCATCAGTAAGACCAAAGAACTGATTGTGAGTTTCAGCAAGGTAAGTGGAACACACACTAGTTCTCATCGAGGGATCAGAAGTGGAAAGACTGAGCAGTTTCAAGTCCCTGGATGTCAACACCTCTGAGGATCTATCCTGGATTCAACACAGTGATGCAATTGGAAAGAAGGTATGAAAGCAGCTGTATTTCATTGGGAGTTTGAGGAGATTTGGTATGTCACCAAAGAAACTCGCAAATTCTGACAGGGTGCATCACTGTACCTGCTGGGGTGGGGGAGAGGTACCACTGTACAGGATCAAAGTGACCTGCAGAGAGTTATGAACTCAGTCAGCTCCATTATGGGCACTAGCCTCCATATCATCCCGGACATCTTCAAGAAGTGATACCTCAACAAGGCAACTTTAAGGACCCGAACACCTAGGACATACCCTCTTCTCATTGTTATCATCAGGAAGAAGGTATAGGAGCCTGAATACACACACTCAACAATTCAGGAACAGCTTCTTTCCCTCCGCCATCAGATTTCCGAATGGACATTGAATCCATGAACACTACCTCACTACTTTTTTGCACTACTTATTTAATTTAACTCAGTTAAATTAATTATATATTTTTTTCTATGTAAACTTATTGTAATTCATAGTTTTTATTATTAAGTGCTGCTGCTGAAAAAACAGCAAATTTCATGGCATATGCCAGTGATGTTAAATTTGATTCTAATTCAAAAAGTAGAATATAAGATAAGCTCAGAAAATACAGACAAGTCTGTTTAACCTCGATGGTGGGGAGTATTTATTTCAGAAACATTAAACAGGGAGAGATTTAGCAGTCACAGAGAAGCATCAGTTGATAAGAGAACAACTGAGATCTATTAAGGCAAAGCAAATTTTAATTAACTTGATGGCGTTTTTGGTGGGGGTAACACAGATTGCTCAAAAGGTGTTAATGAATTGTGACTTCATAATAGAGGATCCTCTGGGGAAGAGTGATCATAATGATAGAATCTTATATTTGGTTTGTGAGTGAGAAACATAGATATGAGACTAAAATAAGGAAAGTTGAAAGCAGAGTATGTCAAAGTGGAAAGGGAAAATGGATCAAAAGGTGAATGGTAGTTAAATAGCAAAATAAATTTAAGGCAATATTTATCTTCCTAACAAAGATATATTCCATTGAGAAATGAAAACACTGCAAGAGTTGATCTAATCAAATAGGTTAACAATGGCACCAAAGTAATAGAAAAAGCACAGACATTGCAAAACACAGTGGTAGGCCAAAAGCTTCCTTAATTGTCAGTATCAAGGATGACTACACGAATTGATGCACAGAGAGTTTAGAGGGATATCAGTCAGACACAAGTAAATGGGATCAGCCCAGGAAGACTTCTTAGTCTGGATGGATGATTTAGACCAAAGGGACATTTCCATGTATGACTATATCTCTATGACTCTGTAAAATAATAAAAGTCACAAAATATTTTCTGAACATTATAACAAGTAGGATAAGAGTGAAGATAAATTTTGGTCCCTTCAAGGATAAGATTACAGAATTAATATTGGGAAACAAGAAAGGCAGAGTCTTTGAATAAATACTTTGTATTCGTTGTTATAACCATATAACCATATAACAATTACAGCATGGAAACAGGCCATCTCGGCCCTTCTAGTCCGTGCTGAGCGCTTACTCTCACCTAGTCCCACCGACCTGCACTCAGCCCATAACCCTCCATTCCTTTCTTGTCCAGATACCTATCCAATTTTACTTTAAATGACGATATCGAACCTGCCTCTACCACTTCTACTAGAAGATCATTCTACGCAGCTACCACTCTGAGTAAAGAAATTCTTCCTCGTGTTACCTCTAAACTTTGGCCCCCTAACTCTCAACTCATGTCCTCTTGTTTGAATTTCCCCCACTTTCAATGGAAAAAGCCTAACAATGTCAACTCTATCTATCCCCATCATAATTTTAAATACCTCTATCAAGTCCCCCCATCAACCTTCTACACTCCAAAGAATAAAGACCTAACTTGTTCAACCTTTCTCTGTAACTTAGGTGCTGAAACTCAGGTAACATTCTAGTAAATCTCCTCTGTACTCTCTCTATTTTGTTGACATCTTTCCTATAATTTGGTGACCAGAACTGTACACAATACTCCAAATTTGGCCTTACCAATGCCTTGTACAATTTTAACATTACATCCCAACTCCTATACTCAATGCTGTGATTTATAAAGGCCAGCATACCAAAAGCTTTCTTCACTACCCTATCCACATGAGATTCCACCTTCAGCGAACTATGCACCATTATTCCTAGATCACTCTGTTCTACTGCATTCTTCAATGCCCTACCATTTACCATGTATGTCCTATTTTGATTAGTCCTACCAAAATGTAGCACCTCACACTTATCAGCATTAAACTCCTTCTGCCATCTTTCAGCCCACTCTTCTAACTGGCCTAAATCTCTCTGCAAGCTTTGAAGATCTACTTCATTATCCACAATGCCACCTACCTTAGTATCATCTGCATACTTACTAATCCAATTTACCACCCCATAATCCAGATCATTAATGTATATGACAAACAACATTGGACCCAGTACAACAAATCCCTGAGGCACACCACTAGTCACTGGCCTCCAACCTGACAAACAGTTATCCACCACTACTCTCTGGCATCTCCCATCCAGCCACTGTTGAATCAATTTTACTACTTCAATATTAATAACTAATGATTGAACCTTCCTAACTAACCTTCCGTGCGGAACCTTGTCAAAGGCCTTACTGAAATCCATATAGACGACATCCACTGCTTTACCCTCGTCAACTTTCCTCATAACCTCTTCAAAAAATTCAGTAAGATTTGTCAAACATGACCTTCCACACACAAATCCATGTTGACTGTTCCTAATCAGACTCTGTCTACCCAGATTATATACCATCTCTAAGAATACATTCCATTAATTTACTGACGTCAAACTGACAGGCCTATAATTGCTAGGTTTACTCTTACAACCCTTTTTAAACAATGGAACAACATGAGCAATACGCCAATCCTCTGGCACCATTCCCGTTTCTAATGACATTTGAAATATTTCTGTCTGACCTCCTGTTATTTCTACAGTAACTTCCCTCAAGGTCCTAGGGAATATCCTGTCAGGACCCAGAGATTTATCCACTTTTATATTCCTTAAAAGCGCCAGCACTTCCTCCTCTTTAATCGTCATAGTTTCCATAACTTCCCTACTCGTTTCCCTCACCTTACACAATTCAATATCCTTCTCCTTAGTGAATACTGAAGAAAAGAAATTGTTCTAAATCTCCCCCATCTCTTGGCTCCACACATAGCTGTCCACTCTGATTCTCTAAGGGACCAATTTTATCCCTCACTATCCTTTTGCTATTAATATAACTGTAGAAACCCTTCGGATTTATTTTCACCTTACTTGCCAAAGCAACCTCGTATCTTCTTTTAGCTTTTCTAATTTCTTTCTTAAGATTCTTTTTACATTCTTTATATTCCTCAAGCACCTCATTTACTCCATGCTGCCTATATTTATTGTAGATCTCTCTCTTTTTCCGAACCAAGTTATCAATATCTCTTGAAAACCATGGCTCTCCCAAACTTTTAACCTTTCCTTTCAACCTAACAGGAACATAAAGATTCTGTACCCTCAAAATTCTCCTTTAAATAACCTCCATTTCTCTATTACATCCTTCCCATAAAACAAATTGTTCCAATCCTTCTAAATCCTTTTGTTAGGATCTCCTCAATGTTAGCCTTTCTCCAATCAAAAATCTCAATGCTGGGTCCAGTCCTATCCTTCTCCATAATTATATTGAAACTAATGGAATTGTGTTTACTGGATCCGATCTGCTCCCCAACACATACCTCCGTCACCTGACCTATCTCATTCCCTAACAGGAGATCCAACACTGCCCCTTCTCTAGTTGGTACCTCTATGTATTGCTGCAAAAAACTATCCTGCAAACATTTTACAAACTCCAAACCATCCAGCCCTTTTACAGTATGAGCTTCCCAGTCTATGTGTGGAATATTAAAATCTCCCATAACCACAACCCTGTGTTTATGACAAATATCTGCTATCTCCTTATAAATTTGCTCCTCCAATTCTCGCTCCCCATTAGGCGGTCTATAATACACCCCTATAAGTGTTACTACACCTTTCCCATTCCTCAATTCCACCCAAATAGTCTCCCTAGACGAGCCCTCTAATCTATCCTGCCAGAGCACAGCTGTAATATTTTCTCTGACAAGCAATGCAACACCTCCCCCTCTTTTCCATTCGATTCTATCACACCTGAAGCAACAAAATCCAAGAATATTTAGTTGCCAATCACACCCCTCCTGCAACTACAACATCATATTTCCAGGTATCAATCCATGCTCTCTCATTCACCTTTCTTATAATTACCCAATTTCCCTTGGGATCAATAAAGTATGTCTGTCTGTCTGTTATAATGTTCCTAGCATTAAAATAAATGCATTTAAGAAATTCTCCACTTTTTCCTCTCTGTTTCTCTCTAACAGTGCACACAACTTTACTATCTTCTTTTTCTTCCTTCTCCCATACATCTGTTCCTACACTCTGGTTCCTCTCCCCCCTTGTATCTAGTTTAAATCCACTGGAGCCTCTCCAGCAAATCTACCTGCAAGAATATTTGTCCCCCTCCAGTTCAGATGTAAGCTGCCCCACCGGAACAGGTCCCACCTTCCCTGGAAATCTGCCCAATTATCTATAAATCTGAAGCCCTCCCTCCTGCACCATGTCTTCAGCCATATGTTGATCTGTGCTATCTTACTATTTCTAAACCCACCTGCACGTGGCACTGGTAGCAGTCCTGAGATTGCTATCCTGGAGATCTTGTCCTTTAACTTGGCTCCTAATTCCCTAAACTCACCTTTCAGGACCTCCTCACTCTTCCTACCCACGTCATCGGTCCCTACATGGACCACGACATCCGGCTGCTCACCATCCCTCTTAAGAATACTGAGAACTCGGTCTGAGATATCGCAGACCCTGGCACCAGGGAGGCAACAGACCATCCGGGTTTCTCGATCTCTTCCACAGAACCTCCTATCTGACCCCCTAACTATCGAATCCCCTATCATCACTGCTCTCCTCTTTTCCCTCCTTCCCTTCTGAGCTGAGGGTCCAGTCTCGGTGCCAGAGACGCAACCACTGCAACTTGTCCCTGGTAGGTCGTCCCCACCAACGGTATACTTATTGTTGATGGGAACAGCCACAGGGGTGCTCTGCTCTTCCTGTCTATTCCCCTTCCCTCTCCTGACGGTCACCCAGCTACCTGCCTCCTAACTCTTAGGGGTGACTATCTTCCTGTAACTCCCGTTTATTTCTGCCTCTGCCTCCCAAATGATCTGAAGTTCATCCAGCTCCAGCTCCAGTTCCCTAACACGGTTTGTCAGGAGCTGCAGCTGGATGAACCTTTTACAGGTGTAGTCATCAGGGACAATAGTGCTCACCCTGACCTCCCACATACTGCAAATGGAGCACTCAACTGCCCTAGCTGCTGCCTCCATTACCTACTCCTAAGCTAATTAGATTAATTAAAGGAGCTTACCCGGCCTTACCTCACTTGGAGCGAAGCTCGTCCTCAGCCTCTGCTCAATTTTTAAATTCTCCCACTGATCTCAGAGGCCGACTTTCACGCGCTTGTGCAGTCCTGCCCCGTTCAATCTTGCCTCTGCCTGTTCTCGCTGAAGCCTGATTGAGCCAAAGCCATCCCACTCTGCCTCAGTCCACTCTGACGATGGCGGCTATTTCTAGCAGTCTTTTTTTTAAAACCTTTTGTGCGCTACGTCATGCGCCTGTGCAGTCTAGCCTCTTTTCCCTGATCAGTTAAAAAAAAGGCTTCTCTCCGAGATGCCTTTACTTCTTCCCTCTTCGCCTCTTGCTTTGATTTCGTTATGATAGAAGGTCTTCCCTTAATTTAGAATAACTAGATGTAAAAGGCAGAAAGATTCTGACGAGAGTAAGTATCACTAGAGAAAAACTACTGAGCAAACCAGAAGGCTGAAAGCTAAGGCTGTTGAACCTGATGGCATAATATAGCGTATTAAAGAGAAGTAGCCTCAAAGTTCAAAGGTAGCAGATGCATTGATTGTGATTGTCCAAAATACTTTTGAGTCCACACAGCAGCTGTCAAGCCTCTACAAACAAGGAGGACAAGGGCATCAAGTGCTCCATTGCCCAAGCTACCCCGACTTGGAAATAAATAACCATGCTTCATTGTCAATAGGTCCAAATCCCAGAACTCCTTATCCAAAAGCTTTATGGAAGTAAATTCACCTGATGGAAAGTAACAGTTCAAGAAGGGGATTCACCAAAACCTTCTCAATTACCCAGCAAAACCCTGACCTGATCAATGATGTCCACATACTTAAAAAAAAAGTTTAAAAAGTAACAACCAGTTAAAGATAGCGGAGTCATAACTGCATTTGGGAAAGTACAATGCAAAGAATTTTCTTCATTGATGAGCCTGTGCTCACTCACTGCTTCCACAACAAGAACATCCTTTGATGGAAAAAGAGATCAAAACTGCACACTATATTTTAACCATGGGATTCTGCTTCTATGCTCAATTCCTCATTCCATGAATGGCAACATACAATTTGCCCACTTAACAGCCTGCAGCACCTCCATGTTTACCGCTATGGACCAGTGCAGAAGGACACCCAGGTCTCACTATATCTCCCTCTTTCCTAATCTCTTGATATTCAGGTAGTATCTACATTATGCTTGCATTTACTATGTATTTGCCCACTCTTTCAACTGATTCCAAATCATATGATGTATCTCTTCTCCCTCCTCACAGTTCATACTCCCACCCAACTTTGTGTCACCCACAATGTGAATATACTCTATTTAACTAAATCATCTAAATCACTTATCTATTAAAAAATCATCTATCTACCTGTTTTCTTTTCTCTTCTTTTTCCTCCCTTTTTCTATTCTCATCTTCCCACATCTGTTGCAAGGACGTGACTGGGGATGAACCCAGGTGCAGGACACAGGCACGGAGACAAGGTCAAGAGGTGCTAGCACAGTCGCGAACGTGGAACCGATACCCAGGAGAGTCTTTACTCGAAGACAAGGGTTATGTTGAATATCCAGGGAATGGTGTGGAGCTTAGAACTAGGGGATCAGGAAACGATTTTACACACACTAGAATTGACCAACGAACTGGCAAAGCATGGCTGTGATGCCAGAGTTCTTATCCTATGTTCACTAATGGGAACCAGGTGTGTTGTAATTAATGGAACTAGCAACCATTGAGAATCAGACAACAGGAATTAAGGCACAGTCAAGGAGATAATAGCAAGATGGGGGATTGCCAGATGGGACCATGACACTATCTCTTCCTGCCATCTTCTCCTTCTCCCATTTCCCCCTCCCATTCACCTCCAGCTTTACTCATTCATTCCCCTGCTGTCCATCTCTCCAATTCTCCTATCGTGTGCATCCATTGTCTATGGATTTTCTTATGGGCATAAAGCACAGGAAGTTAGCAGGCAGGTGAAGTAAGTAATTCCAGGAAGACCAGGGTGAGCTGCCTCAATGACTATTGTCGAGATGCACTCACATCTACTGTGAGGAGTGCTTTGGGAGATTTGTCATGGCCAGAATCAACTCCTGCCTAAACAAGGACCTGTACCTACTGCAACTTACCTATCACCACAATAGGTCTATAGAGAATGTAATCTCACTGGCGTTGGATCACCTAGACAATAGCAATCGTCAGGATGCAGATTATTGATTGCAGCTCAGCTTTCAACACCATCATACCCTCAGTACTAATCAACAAGGTTCAAAACCCGGGCCTCTGTACCTCCCACTGCAACTTGACTTTTGACTCTCTCTTCTGGAGACCATAGTCAGTACAGATTGAAAATAACTTCTCCACCTCGCTGATAATCAACACTAATGCACCAAGGATGTGTGCTTAGCCCACTGCTCTACTCTCTCTACACCCATAGCTGTGTGGCTAGGCACAGTTCAAACAGAAACTACAAATTTGACTATGGCACAACTATTGTTGGCAAAATTTCAGATGGTGACAAGGAAGCGTACAGGAGCAAGATAGACCAGCTGGTTAAGTAGTATTGCAACAACAACCTTGCACTCAATTTTGGTAAGATGAAGGAATTGATTATAGACTTCAGCAAGGGGAAATTGAGGGAACACACACCAGTCCTCATTGTAGGATCAGCAGTGGAAAGGGTGAGCAGTTTTAAGTACCTGGGTATCAACGTATTGATGATATTGAACATCAATCCTGAGTCCAAAATATTGATGCAATTACAAGGAACACCCTTCAGCAGTTATATTTCATTAAGAGTTAGAGAAGACTTATTATGATAACAAATACTCTCGCAAATTTCTACAGGAATACCACAGAGAGCATTCTAAATCATTGCATCTCTGTCGGGTATGGAGGGGCAACTACACAGGACTGGAATAAGTTGTAGAAAGTTGCAAACTCAGCCAGCTCTGTTTTGGGCACCAGCCTTCCCGACATCAAGAATATCATCAAAAGGCAATGCCTCAAATTACAACAGCCATCATTAAGGATCCCCACCACCCAGGGCATGTTCGCTTCTCATTGCCACCATCAAAGAGGAGGTACAGGAGCCTGAAAACACACACTCAATGTTTTACGAACAGCTTCTCCCCCTTCGCCATCACATTTCTGAATGGGCAATGAGCTCATAAAGATGACCTCACTACTTTTTTTTAACCTCAATACACCCTATCCTCATTTTATGCGAGCAATACGTTCCTCGTAGTCAACACATAATGTGAAATTGCATAATGTGAATAATTATTTAAATGGAGAAAATAGGGATGTGTTCCAGATAGCTTCCTAAATATGTTTTATCTGTAATTTATTCACATTTTCATACCAATACAACACAAAAGCAGAACCACAAGGCAACATTTGTATTATATTTCATCAATTTAAGGTAATATTCAATGTAATAAATCACAGAAAGTTAACATACTAGGGTGTACAGTACTCACCAACAGTGGCAGGTGTGTTCGCTCCAGGTGTGAGTGGTTGTTGCAGTGTCGGGCAGCTTTACGTGGCTGAAGTGGATGGTTGTGGGTCGTCAGGGTCATCAAGCACAGCAAGGGGTGAAGGAAGACTCACAGAACTCTTAGAACTGCCGGCAGCAGGAGATGACACCAGCTTGAAGAAAGTGGTGAGGATTGTTTGCTTGGCAGCATTTTGTTTTTCAGCATAAATTTGCTTGTAGGGAAGAAGGGTTGACAGCAGGGAACGACTGAAATGCTGACTCCGTTCTAAACCATATAAAAAAATACGCCTTGAATGTGGATCACATCTTGGTCGAGTGGTTGAATCAGTGATGTTGTGTTAGGCGGCAGGAAATGCACTGTTATGTTACAATGAATGCTGTCCAAATGTTTAGGATGGGTTGGCATATTGTCAAGCAACAAAAGAACTTTAAAGGCAAGATTCTGTTCCTGGCAGTAGCGTCCCAGAGCTGTGTTACCTTTACCTGATGCCGCTGTTTATAATTTCCAACTTTTTTCAAGTGTTAAAGCGGTTCTCTGCCGCTCGGCTGATGGCCCAGGACATGACATCGGACGCTTAGGAGGCATAATTAAATATTTCAAGCACAAAATCACTGTACCGTAGGTAAAACCAACAAAAGTTTATGAGCGCAAGATCGCACATCCACACCTTGCCAAAACCAATGTGAGACTGGCGGGAGTGAGATTGTGAGGCGCGCGCATCTGACTTGTATTGGCGGGAAAGCAGTGCTTCTCATCCCAACAGTGAGACTGTGAGGTGTGTGCACGTGACTTGTATTGGCAGGAAAGTAGGGCTTCTCATCCCAACGGTGAGACTGTGAGGCGTGTGCACGTGACTTGTATAGGTGGGAGAGCAGGGCTTCTCACATAACTGTGAGGTTTGGACGCATATAAGGAGACGTGGATAGAAATAGGTTCCTCGCCTAACTGTGAGTCTGCATAGTCTGAAGACGCATATAACGAGGATAGGGTGTATATGTTTTTCTTTTTGCTTCTTTTTGCATGACTTACTTCATTTATTTTAAAAAATATACTTCTTATTGTAATTTGTAGTTTTTATTACTATTATGTCTTACAATGTACTGCTGCCACAAAACATTACATTTCATGATATCTGCCAGTGATTTTTAATCTGATTCTGATAGGAAACAAAGTACCATAGGGATTGGTGCTCTGAAAATTGGGAAGTAGTATTATTGTGCATATTGTTGATCAGGCTGTACCTGGAGTAACATGCACAGTTTTGGTCCCCTTATTTAAGAAGGGATCCACTTTCATTGTAAGTAGACCAGAACAGATTCACAGTTCAAAAGTATATTTATTATCAAAGTACATATATTTTACTATATGTAGCCTTGAGATTAATTTTTTTGTGGGCATACTCAATAAATCCAATACCATAAATGAATCAATGAAAGACAACACCAACAGGGTGGACAACCAATGTGCAAAAGAGAAAAAAAAAGTGAGTCCATAGATTGTGGGAACAGTTCCATTGTAGGGCAAGAGAAGTTGAGTGAAGTTATTCCTTCTGGTTCAGGTGCCTGATGGATAAGGGGGTAATAACTGTTCCTGAACATGATGGGGTAAGTTCTGAAGCTCCTGCAGCTTTCCCTTAAGGCAGCAGTGAGAAGGAAGCATGACTGGGTGCTGGGGGTCCCCAATAATGGATGCTGCTTTTCTACAACAACTCTCCATGTAGACGTGCTCAGTCCGTCTCTCTCATCCTTGGAATTTACGAGTTTAATTCCAAGGATGAGAAGGTTATGAGTGACTAACAAAGCTGAACCAATATCCCTCGGAGTTAGAAGAATGTGCAGCGATTTTATTGAAACACTCAAGATCCTGCAGGTGCAAAGCAAGTTGGACGTTGAGATGTTTTCACATCTGAGCAAATCTCGAATGAAGGAATAGTTTCAAGATAAAGGATTTGTCATTTATAAATTGGGTGTGAGGGACCAGTGTATCTCTGGATTTCTCTGCTCTGGAAAGTTATGCATCCAGATCACTGGGAAAGTCAAAGGAAAGGGAGAACTTTCAAAGGCCATGAAATCGAGAGCTGATATAGAAGGTGAAATGAGGTCTGGGGCAGATCAGGCATGATCATATCAAATGGCAGAGCAGACTTGAGAGGGCAAGTGGTCTGCTTCTACTTCTTTCCTCTTGTGGTCCTAGATGTGTTTTTTTTCTGTTCTTTCAGTGAGAAACATTGATGAACATTTGATCAATCGTCCTCTGTGCAGACAGTGAAACCACCAATCTAGTGAATGCCCATAGCACTGCCCCAAAATTAACCATATATATTCATTCTTTGTCAGGTTCCCAAGTCCATGTCACCTCTACTCCCAACCGTAGTTGAATTCCAGAACTCCTACTAGACTTCCAGTCGATTGAAGAGGCATTTTGTGGATTATGTACCACATCTCCACAACTTCCATTTTTCATTCAGAACTCCTCATAAACCTTGTAATTCCTCTCTCAAATATGCTGACCTAATTGGATACCTGTGGGACAAATAGCTGAGAGCTGAAAGCAAGTAATTTGAATGAATACCAAGAAGCTGACTTTGGGTGACCCGTTCAAACAAAATAACTGAGTCAGCTAAGTGGAATCACTTCAATATTTTTACCTGACCAACCAAAAATGCTTTATTAAGTTTAATTTTCATATTTTAATTAGTTTTACAAAGACCAAATTGCCATTTATCATGTTCCTCCCTATTCTTTCCCATGTGTGAATCACCAGGAAGCTACCCAAAGATGCTAACACTCTCTCAAGACCTCATTAATACTGCATCAACGTCAAGACCATGAACATGTATCTACCTCTGGCTGCTCAGTATTGACAGGCCAAACTCCCCAGACACATGTCGCCAACAATGCTACACTGACAAGTACATAATTGTGTAATCATAGAATCTACAGCACTGAACTAGGCCCAGCAGTCCACCATATTAGGCTAATGATCAAGTACCGATATATATTTATTCCATTTGGCAAGCATTTGGTTCTTAGCCTTCTGTGTCTTGCTGATTCAAGTGCTTGAAAAGATAAACATTGTGAAGGCACCAACTCAAGCGGTGAATTCCAGATTTCAATCATCTTACAGGTGAAAAAGCTCTTTCACCAGTCCTCTCCCTCTTTCTTTTACACAGTCTTTTTTTCACTCTATAATTTAATAAATAACTTATATTCAATTTGCTATCTGTGATACTGCTACAATCAAACTTTTATTGCAGATTCCTTGAGTAATACAGAGTCAGATCACCACTCATTCCCCTGTGCTCCAATGGATAAAGTCTCAATCTGCTCAGCCTCTCTCCATAGTCACTCAAGTCCTGACATATCTCTCCACTCTTTCTAGCTTAATGGCATCTTACCTATAATAGGCTGACCAAAACTGAACACAATAATTTTTTTTTCAAATGCAATCTTGTACAGCATCTTGTGCAACTGCAGCATAATATCCCAACTCTATACTCAGTGCCCTGACTGATGAAGGCCTTCCTCACTGCCCTGATACATGCACCACAACCTTCAGAGAACATGTACTTGTATTTCTCAGCACCTCTGTCTACAACATTCCCCAGGGACACAAATATCCTGGTCTAACCGGCAACTGAAGGTAATAAGGGAGCAGTTCCAGACCAATTGAGTATTCTCTACATTTATGATTTAAGTTAATGCCAAGATTACAAGACCATTAGATCATCAGATTTAGGAGAAAAATTAGGCCACTTGGTCCATTGAACCTGCTCTGCCATTTCATCATGGCTGATCCATTGTTCCTTTCAGATCCAATCTACTGCTTTTTCCCTATAGTCCTTCATTCCTTGACCAATCAACAATCAATCTAACTCTGCCTTAAATATTCATAAAGACTTGGCCTCTCAGCTGCCCGAATTTCACAGATTCACCACTCTTTGGCTAAAAAAATTCTTCGACATCACCTTGATGTCGACTTTGACCATGGAATTATTGTTGATGTCAGACTTCAAAGTTCAAAGTACATTTATTGTTGAAGTATGTACTATAGACATTATACAACCTTGAAATTTGACTCCTTACAGGCAGCCACAAAGCAAAGAAACAGAACAGAACCGATTAATAAAAAGACTAGTGCAAAAGAAGCAATTTGTGCAAAGTAAGCAAATTGCATTCAGAGCTGAAGTCCACAGACACAAAACCAGGCATTACTACAGCTAGAACAGGTCACATCCTCATTTCAGTGCAGAGCCGCGTAAACACTGCGCTGCAACGTTTTCATGTAGGCTTTCCCACATGAAATTATGCCACAATCAGACAACAGATTTCCTGTGTAGTCGCTAGCTGAGGTTCAGTGATGTCATCCTTATCACTTTCATTTTCCCCTTCTTATGGGTTGAAACAATGCTCTCGACAATTGCATCCCCCAAAGCTTCATTTTCATCGTAACATTCAAAATGATTGTCGATATCTTCAAATTCTGCGCGGTTCCTAACTTGCTGAAGTACTGAAATTATTTCATTTTACTTCCCAGCTGTTTCCAGCATCTTCAAGTCACAATACTTGAAACTGCCGTGAGCAAAACGGTTCTGAATTGTCTTGCTGCTTATTTCTCACCGACGGTCACTGACAAAGTGCACTGCCAGTAAAAGTTTAACCCTTGCACTCACCTTCCTGGCTGTTGAAGAAGAACTCAGCAGATTTTCTTCAATTGCTTTGAGAATGTGTTCACCAACATACCTCAATACATCACCATTAATTTTTTTAATGATTCTCATGTCTATTGGTAGCACCAAGGATATTATATTGACAGGCAGAAAATCCAACTGGATATTTCTCAAGTATTCTACACTTGGGTGTACTGGACAATTGACCAGAAGAATTTTGCTTGATTTCTGCTGTAGCTCCATATCCCAACTCATCAGCAATATCTTAAAAATTTCAGAAGTCATCCACGCATTCTTATTAGCATAGTACTTGATCAGTAAACTATCCATTCTTAGCCCCTTAAAGCACAGAGGTTTAACACTTTTCCCAATGGCCAACCATTTCTTTTTATCTCTTCTTGATATATTTGAACAACACAATGCAGCTATGTGATCCATTGTTTTCTTTGAACTTGATAGTTTTGTGTGTTTGTAGCAAAGGGAACATCTGGCTTGGCACGATAAAAGAAAGGCCTGTTTCATCGGCATTGTAGATGCCATCTGCACAATATTTTTGAAGCAAGTTGGGGAGTTTTGTAGATTTCCATGTTTCTGCACTTACAACATCCACACTACCTTTCTTGCCGTGTGCTCCCTGAATTTAATATGGTGCCTACATTTCCATCGAGACAACCAACCATCTGTTGCTTTACAATCTTCATGACCCAGCTTCTTAGCTAGCTTCACTGACTTGTTTTGTAACATTGGTCCACTGACACACACACACACACACACACACACACACACACACACACACACACACACACACACACACACACACACACACACACACACACACACACACACACACACACACACACACACACACACACACACACCTCATCCAGTTACAATGGAAAACCATTGATTGACGGCCTCTTCAACATCTGGACCCTGACCTTCACACTTCTGTTTATTGGGATTTTCCATGTTGTCCTCACGGAATGCCCATTTTTCTCACAGTTTATCTTGCTGATGTATCAAGCATGCAATTGTACATTTGGGCTCTCCAGTTATTTCTGGTAGCTGACCATGAGTGGTGTTAGCCAGATGCCATTTCATTTAATGCAGTAAGGTAATATATTTTAGCTAGTGTCAAATTTTTTGTGGCACCTTGGCCAGAGTCTCTAACATTTTTTAAAGACAAAATTAGAAAACACTAAATTATCAAAAATCACTGCATTTTGAATTTACATCCATCAGTCCAAATGGATAACATAACACAAGAAAATGCAACTGACACAACTGTTCACTCTCAGCACGGTGTAGTATCTAATGACCACGCAAGTGCACGTGAATGACCATCTCTTGTCCTAATTAAGAGGATTAGTGTCCCAAATATACAAAGGGTTAACTATTTTCTTGATTTGTTTTTGGTCTTTTAGAGTTGTCCCAAATTCACTATGTTTGTATTTTTTAATAGCTTTATATGTGGGATAGGGAAAATGTCATCTCTATTAGAACATAAGGAATAGTACAGTCCCTTCAGTCCGCAAAGTGATGCCAACCCATATAAATCTACTCCATGAGAAAATAACCCTTTCCTCCCACATAGCTCACAATACTCTATTTTTCTTACAACTTGGCGCCTATCTACATGGAACATAGGACATAGAACAGTAATGCATAGTGCAAACCCTTCAGCTCATGATGTTCTACCAGCCTTTGAACCTACTCCAAGATCAATCTAAAACTTTGATCCCACATTGCGCTTAATTTTTCCTTCATCCATGTGCCTGTCTAAGGATCTTTTAAATGCCCGCGTTATATCAGCTTTTGCCACCACCCTGGGCAGTGTGTTCCAGGCACCAACCACTCCTGTTATATAAAAACTACCTCGGACATCTTCTCTTAACTTTCCCCTACTCACATTAAATGGACCTTCGCTGGTATTGACCCTGGAGAAAAGGCACTGGCTGTCCAATCTACCTATACATCTCATAATCTTATACTCCATCAGTTTAAACAGACTCATTCAGCCTTTCCTCATAAGACTAGCAGCATGCTGGTAACTTTCATCTGCACCCTTTCTTAAGCTTTCATATTCTTCCCACAATGAGGTAACACAATGCTCTAAGTGTGATCTAACCAGAGTTTTATTGAGCTTCTTCGTTGCCTCGCAGCTGTTGAACTCAGTCCCCTGACTAATGACTCTATGTGCCCTCTTAACCACCCTATCAACTTGTATGGAAACTTATGTTTCTTAATCACAAATGACTTTTGTAATTGGTACGAGAAATCCTGAGACCAAATCATCAGAGTACACAAAGTCAGAAGATTTTGAGTGAAAATTAAGATAGAGGAAGGACTCCACAAGAACAAAAAAGCCAACAATTCCTTCCCTCCCCCATCCATAGATACTGCTCGACCTGATGTTCCTACAACAGACTGTTTATTGCTCCAGATTTACACTCTCTTATGTCTCCGGGGTAAAATCACTGGAAACATTACAGCGATGATAACAGTCAAGGATTAATAAGGCCAGCTAAGGATCTGTAGCAGTTGCTGAGGGATAAGCAAGCCGAGCAACAAGCTCAAATTGCAAAACAACCTTGTTCCAGGATTCCCACTGTGTATCTCCAGCTGGTAATTTAATACTCAGAAAGTGATGACAAAATCTCACAGCAAGAGTGGAACACTGTTATCCTCCCTCTCCAGCCTTATCGTCCTTCTCCAGAAGGATGTGTGATTGAAAACTGAAGACATAGAAGAAAGATGGGAAGAATTCTATTTCCATTGGACTCATTACATCCTGAGGTAGTTCTAAAGTAAGTTTCAACACATGAAGTGACTCTGCACAATTAAAGTGGAGGGAACAAGATAAACATTATGAAGAAAACAAGGAATAGATGACGTTGTCGAGGTAATGGTGGAAGAGGAATAAATATTTATGTTGTGGAGCAAGCATACTGTGATTCTTTGAAACCGTTCTTGGACAAACTCTAGTGATACGTTAAATACTGGCAGAGAGAAATCAACTGGCAACTTTCTGTGAACACTTGACTCTTAAAAAGTGTAGAGGGTGGGGTTGGCATGGTTTGTTGTATGGGTTGAAGAAAGAGGACACTGGCTAGTTCATTAAATTTCAAACCATAAAGCATTGTTATCAAATGAGCAGAATACACATCGTGACTGCCAAGTCTGCAAACTTCTGCTGGGCTTTCAGTGTGAATGCCCTTACCAATATGGCACCCAGAGCAATTCAAACCTCAAGTGAACATCTGCAGAATACACATTACTTTTGACCTTCAATATATCCTGGCAGGCACTTCTTCTTCTCACTTATTGAACCATCATAGAAATGTCAAGCCAATAAACAACACAGAGGAGCTCAATAACTGACAGGAAGAACTAAAACGGAGAGTGGCAGGAATATTAAACAAAGAATAAGACAGTTAAGTGAATAGGTGCACATAAAATAATCAGTTATTAACAAATCCAAAGTGTCCAACTGATGAAAAAGATATTGAATTAATCAATCTCTTTTTATGTGTCCGTGGGAGAGGATCATTACAGACTCTAAATCTGTGTGGGAGGTGAAGGTGGAATGGTTTTGATGTTAAATTAGGTGTTACCCAGTTGCAGAGCAAAAAAAAAACATTTTCTTATTTGGCTCAGCAATTAGCTGCAACTCTGCTAAAAATATTGGGTGTATAACATTTGCTGCTTAACTACTGAAATAA
Source organism: Hemitrygon akajei (assembly GCF_048418815.1). NCBI lineage: Eukaryota > Metazoa > Chordata > Chondrichthyes > Myliobatiformes > Dasyatidae > Hemitrygon > Hemitrygon akajei. The sequence continues at coordinate 7,123,638 of NC_133152.1, forward strand.
CCAGCAGGTTGAATTCAAAGAAAAGTTCTATCTTATTGCAAATAAAGTAAAATCAAGGAAAATAAAGGAGGACCATTTGCAGTGATTGATTGTTTTTTCATTTCATAGGGATGGTTTTAAGGACAATGCAGGGAGTTGGGGACAGGTTAGGGTTTAGGAACAGTGATGAGAAGTGTTAGAGGTAATCAAGGCAGAAGCATCCTTCCTATAAAAGTCCTAACAGAGGAAAGTCACAGTGGTACTGAGTCTGCTTCTGTGACTCAAAAGGGAAGCAGGGGAGAAGAGGCATGCTGTGGTGATAGAAGATTTGTTAGTTAGGGTAACAGACAGAGGCTTCTGTGGATGAGAACCATATCCCTGGAAAGTATGTTGCCATGATGCCATGGTTTAAGGTTTCTCGGATCGAGTCCTCATTATTCTTAAGTGGGAGACTGATCAGTCAGAAGTTGTGGCCCATGTAGGTACCAGTGACATAACTAAGATGAGTAATGAGGTTCTGCGTAGGGAGTTCATGAATTTAGGTGCTAAGTTAAACCTCCAGGTTTGTGATCTCAAGAGAGCTACCCATTCCACGTGCTAGTGAGGCCAGAACTAGGAAGATTATGCAGTTTAATGCAGAGTTGGTGTAGGAAGAAGAGCATAAGATTTTCTGATCATTAGGCTCTCTTCCAGGGAAGGTGGGACCTGTACAGAAGGGACAGTTTGCACCTGAATTGGAGCGGGATTAATACCCCAGCAGGAAGTTTTGTTAATCCTGCACAGTGGGGTTTAAGCAAGAGTTGCAGAGGGATGGCAAACCAGAGTGCCAGAACAGGAGAGGTTGTGGAGGCAGTTGTTGGCAGGACCTTAGACAAAGTTAGTAATCAAAAAGATGAGCATGGTGCCACTAGTGATCTGAGCTGCATATATTCCAATGTAAGAAGTATTGTAGGAAAGGTGGATGATAGTGCTGAAGATGTGGTAGCTGGTTTACAGGTAGAGGCAATTTGTGGTGAGGAAAGGCTGTTGACAGGGCAAAATTGCAGTAAACAGGATGAGTTGCAACATAAAAGGCACACAATCGAGAAAGGTGAATACAGGACTGAAGGTGTTATATCTGAACACGTGCAGTAAATGGAATAAGGTAGATGAATTTGCAGTGCATCTGCAGATTGGAAGGTATAATGTAGGTATCACAGAAACATGGCTGAAAGAAGATTATAGCTGGGAGCTTAACATCCAAGGATATACATTCTATCGAAAGGACAAGCAGGAAGGCAGAGGGAGTGGCGTTGCTCTGTTGGTAAAAAAATGAAATCAAATCATTAGAAAGTAGTGATATAGAGTCGGAAAGTGTTGAATCGTTGTGGTAGAGCTAAGGAACTGCAAGGGTAAAAAGACCTTGATGGGAGTTGTATACAGACCAGCAACTACAATAAGGATGTGGTCTACAAACTACAATGGGAAATAGAAATGCATGCCAAACGGGCAAAGCTACAATAGTCATGGGGAATTTCAAATGCAGGTAGATTGGGAAAATGAGGATGGTGATGGATTCCAGGAGGGGGAATTTCTAGAGTGCAAACGAGAAGGCCTTTTGGAGCAGCTCATGATTGAACCCACTAGGGGTTCAGTTATTTTGGATTGAATGTTGCGCAATGAACCAGAATTGATCAGAGATCTTAAGATAAGAGAAACCTTTGGGGAAAGTGAACATAATATGATTGAGTTCACCCTGAAATCTGAGGAGAAGCTAAAGTCATCAGTATTACAGTAGACAACAACACACACAAAATGCTGGTAGAACACAACAGGCTAGGCAGCATCTATAGGGAGAAGCGCTGTTGACGTTTCAGGCCGAGACCCTTCATCAGGACTAACTGAAAGGAAAGATAGTAAGAGATTTGAAATGGAGGGGTGAGGGGGAAATGCAAAATGATAGGAGTAGACCAGAGGGGGTGGGATGAAGCTAAGAGCTGGAAAGGTGATTGGCGAAAGTGATACAGACCTGGAGAAGGGAAAGGATCATGGGACAGGAGGCCTCAGGAGAAAGAAAGGAGGGGGGGGAGCACCAGAGGGAGATGGAGAACAGGCAAACAAATAAATATGTCAGGGATGGGGTAAGAAGGGGAGGAGGGGCATTAACGGAAGTTAGAGAAGTCAATGTTCAAATTACCAAATTACAATAGAGTATTCTAAAGGACACATGACATAGCCGTTGCTAACAAGAGAAGTCAAAGTCAACATAAAAAACAAAGAGAAGGCAGATAATGGGCCAAAAAATGAGTAGGGAATTTGAGTATTGGGAATCTTTTAAAAACCAACAGAAGGCAACTAAAAAATTCACTCAGAAGGTAAAGATGGAATACGAAAGTAAGCTAGCCAATAATATTAAAGAGGATACCATAAGTTTTTTCAGAAACATAAAGTGTAAAAGAGAGGTGAAAGTGGATATTGAACTGCTGGAAAATGGTGCTGGAGAGGTAGCAATGTGGGACAATTAAAGGGTGGACATATCGAATAAGTATCTTGCATCAGCGTTCAATGTGGAATACACTAGCAGTATGGTGGAAGATCCAAGTGGCAGGGGTCATGAAGTGTGTGAAGTTACCATAACTAGAGAGAAGATTCTTAGGAAACAGCAAGGTTAGAAGGCAGATAAGTCACCTGGACCAGTTGGTGTACACCCCAGAGTTCGGAAGTATGTGGCTGAAGAGATTGCGGAGGCATTTTTCAAGATCACTAGATTCTGGAATGGATCTGGAAGACTGGAAAATTGCAAATACCATTTCATTTTTCAAGAAGGGAGCGAGGCAGAAGAAAGGAAACTATAGGCCAGTTAGTCTGTCCTCAGTAGTTGGGAAAATGTTGCAGTTGATTACTAAGGATGAGGTCTCGGAGCACTTGAAGGCATATGATAAAATAGACTGTAGTCAGCATGGTTTCCTCAAGGGAAATCTTGCCTGACAAATCTGTTGGAATTCTTTGAAGAAATAACAAGCAGGATAGACAAAAGAGAATTGGCTGATGCTGTGTACTTGGATTTTCACAAGACCTTTCGCAAAGTGTCACTCATGAGGCTACTTAACATGCTTTAAGTCCATGGTATTTCAGGAAAGATTAAGCAGCGGCTGATTGGCAGGAGGCAAAGAGTGGGAATAAAGGGAACCTTTTCTGGTTGGCTACCAGTGACTTGTGGTGTTCCACAGGGGTTTGTGTTGGGACTGATTCTTTTTATATGTCAATGATTTGGATTATGGAATTGATGGCTTTGTTGCAAGGTTTGCAGATGATATGAAGATAGGTGGAGGGGCAGGTAGTTTTGAGGAAATCGAGAATCTACAGAAGGACTTAGAGAGATTAGGAGAATGGACAAATAAATGGAAGATGGAATATAGTGTCGGGAAGTATGGTCATTCACCTTGGTAGAAGAAATAAAAGTGTTGATTGCTTTCTAAATAAAGAGAAAGTACAAAAAATAACTAAGGCAAAAAAGGACTTAAGAGTCCTTGTGCAAGATTCATGAAAGGTTTCAATAAGGGGTGACCTTATTGAAACCTATCGAATGGTGAAAGGGCTTGATAGAGTGGATGTGATGAGAATATTTTCTATGATGGGAGAGTCCAAGACCAGAGGACACAGCCTCAGAATAAAGGGTGTCCTTTAGCCAGAGGGTGGTGAATCTGTAGATTTCTTTGCCACAAGCAACTGTGGAGGCCAAGTCTGTATGTATATTTAACGTAGAGGTTGATAAATTCTTAATTAGTCAGGGCTTGAAGGGATATGGGGAGAACGCAGGAGATCGGAGCTGAGAGGAAAATTGACTCAGCCATAGTGAAATGGTGGAGCAGACTATGGGTCAATGGCCTAACTAGCTCCTATATCTTATGGTTTTGCTATCTAATTTGCAGGTTGAGCCTGTGGTGAGGAAGGCAAATGCAATATTAATATTCATTTCAAGATGACTAGAATATTAAAGCAAGGATGTAATGTTGAGACTTTATAAAGCCGTGATGATGCCTCACTCGGACTATTGTGAGCAGTCTTGCCCCCTTATCTGAGAAAGGATGTGCTGAAACTGGAGAGGGTTTAAAGGAGGTCCACAAAGATGATTCCAGGACTGAATGGCTTGTCATATGAAGAATGTCTGATGGCACTGAGCCTGAATTCACTGGAATTCAGAAGAATGAAGAGTGACCTCATTGAAACCCCATCAAATGTGAAAGGCCTTGATAGAGTGGAGGTGGAGAGAATATTTTCTACGGTGGGAAAGTTTAAGACCAAGGAGACAGCCTGTGAATAGAGGTGAGGAGGAATTTCTTCAGCCAAAGATTGGTAAATCTGTGGAATTCTTTGCCACTGGCAGCTGTGGAGACCATAATTTTATGTATATTTAAGGCAGAAGTTAATTGGTCAGAGCATGAAGAAATATGAGGAGAAGACAGGAGATTAGGCCTGACAGGAAAATTGGACCAGCAATGATGAAATTGCTGAGCTGACTCAATGAATTAAATGGCCTAATTCTGTTCCTAAATCTTATGGTCTTATAATGGAGTGATCAGAACTGAGTACAAAGCTCCATATGAGACCTAACTATGTTTTATATAGTTGCAATGTAACTTCCAAATTTTGTACTCAGCTCCTCAACTAATAAAGACAACCATGACATATGCCTTTGTTGCCATTTTGTCAATCTACTTCAGGAAGCATTAGACCTGGAACCAAAAAGTCCTCTCTTAACAATACTATTAAGTATCTGCAATTAATGGTGAACTGTTTCTTTACGTTTGAACCCTCAAAGTGCAACACTTCATATTTGGCCAGGTTGAACTCCATCTGCCATTTTGCTACCCATGTTTGCAAATGATCTATAATCCCACTGTATCCTTTGCCAATCTTCTATGCTATCCACAACAACACCAATCTTTGCATGTATGCAAAATTACTAACCCTCCCATCTATATTTTCAGTCAGCTCATTATTATATATTACAAGCAGCAGAGGCCCCAGTACGGATCCCTGCAGAACATCACTAGTCATAGACCCCACCCCCCACAAAGAATAATTCCCATTAACCACTACTCACTGTTTTCTATGGGCAAGGCACTTCTGAATCCAAATGGTTAAGTTATCGTGGATCCTATGCATCTTATTCTGAATGAACATCCCATGAAGGACCTTGTCAAACATCTAGTAACAACAACATGGACAACTTCCAAAGCTCTTTCTTCATTAATCACCTTTATCACCTCCTCAAAAAACTCAATTACTGCACAAAGCCATGTTGAGTGCCTTTAATTAGGCCCTGTTTTCCTAAATGCTTATAAATCCTATCCCTGACAGTCATTTCCAGTATCTTCCCTACCACTGATGCGAGACTCACTGGTTGATAGTTTCCAGGATTATCCTTTTTTGTTTCTTGAATAACGGAATAGCATTGACTACTTGACAGACCTCCAGGTTCTCGCCAGTGACTACAGAGGACATGAAGACATTGATTATGACTGTAGCAATCTTATCTCTTGCCTCTCTTAATAACCTGTGCTATATCCCAGTTTAATATTTTTGAAAGATCCCACACTACTTCTTTATCTTGAAATGCTGTAGCATGTTAGCACACTCCACACTAATTTCTCTCCACATCTAACTCTTCAGTAAATATTGAATCAAAGTACCCATTTAGGTCATCAACAACATCTTCCACTCATTTATACATGTTCCCTCCTTTATAAATGAGTAGTTCTACCTGTACCCTAGCTATCCACTTGTTCTTGAGGTATGAATAGAATCCTATAGATTTTCTCAAATGCTACTTGCCAAGAATTTTTTTTTATGGCTTTCCTAATTCTGGCTTCTATATAATTCTCAAATGCTCCGTTTGATTTTACTTTCCTGAAACTTATATATGTTTCCTTTCACTGCCTGAATAAATTCACCACCTCTTTGGACACCCAAAATTCCCTGACCTTGCCATCCTTGTCCTTCCTATTTGCTAGAATGTCCCTGATCTGTACTCTGTGCAGTTGATCTTTAAACATCTTCCACATGTCAAAATCTTCTGTTTCCAATTAACTCTCCCTTGTTCCTGTCTATTACTTTCATAATTATGTCTGCTAATTTGCAAGAGAACACCTAAGAAGGAAATCAAGAGGGCTAAAAGAAGGCATGAAGTTGCTCTATCAGACAAAGTGAAGGAGAATCCCAAGGGCTTCTACAGATATATTTATATCAATAGGACCCAGCAATATTCTAGAATATCAAAGTGGTCTTCTATGTACTTCTAAGGTAATGGGGAAGACTTTAAATGTATTTCTTGCATCTGCATTTAGTTGAGAGATGGACACAGAGCCTATAGAAATGAGGCAAAGCAGCAGTGAAGTCAAGGGCAGAATACAGATTACAGAGTAGGAGATGTTTTCTGTCCTGAGGCAAATCAGGGTGGATAAATCCCAGGGCATGACAAGGTGTTCTCTAGGACCCTGAGGGAGGCTAGTGCAGAAATTGCAAGAGCCCTAGCAGAGATATATAAGTGTCCTCAGCCACAGGTGAGGTGTCAGAGGATTGGAGAAGAGCTAATGTTGTTCTGTTGTTTAAGAAAGGTTCTAAGAATAAGACCCTAAAACCATAAGATATAGAAACAGAATTAAGCCATTTGGCCCATCAAGTCTGCTCCACCAATTCATCAATACTGATCCAATTTTCCTCTCAGCCCCATTCTCCTGCCTTCTCTCTATATTCCTTCATGCCCTGACCACTCACAAATATATCAACCTTTACCTTAAATATAGGTATTTAGGAAATATCTTCTCCACATTCACTCTATCGAGGCCTTTCACCATTCGATGGGTTATTATGAGGAATAACCCCTCATTCTTCTGATTTCTAGTGAATACAGCCCCAGAGCCATCAAAACTTCTTGGTTAGACAAAACCAAAGAGTCACAATGCTCTACAAAAAGGAACTTGTATACACTCTATTTTAAATGACAATATCTTTACCTTGTAACTATAGATTTCTGTGCTTGGGGCTCTGGAGAGGGTCATGAACTCATCACCATCTAACAAAGAGGCAAGAGTGCTACCAACTGAGATGCATCAGCATATTGTTAAACAACACACAAAATTCAGAAAGAACTCAATGGATTAGGCAGCATCTATGGAAAGAAATGGACAACTTGTGTTTTGGGTCAAGACCTTTCATCAATACTTAGAACGAAGGACATAGAACAGCACAAACTTTTCGACCCACTATGTTTTGCCAAACTAATTACATAATAATCAAATGACCAACTAAACTAATCCTTCCTGCCAACAAAACGTCCATATCCTTTCATTCATATTCTTATCTTAAAGCCTCTTGAATGCAGCTATCGTATTTGCCTCCATCACCACCCACACAACACATCCCAAACACCCACCATTTAGTTTCATTTTCATTCTTAGTCCAGATGAAGGGTTCTGACCCAAAACATACACTGTCCATTTCCCTCTACGGAGGCTTCCTGACTCGTTGACTTCTTCCATCCATGTTCCAGCACCTGCAGTCCCTTGTGGCTCCAGAATTCACGTTAAACCTTGTTAATCAAAAATGCCCACTTCTTACTCTGAAATAAACACAGAAAATGCCAAAAAGTTCAGAAGGTATAGAATTTGAACCACATCCATCTTAAAAATATCTAATGATTCCACCTCCACCACTCTCTGTAATAGAGAATTCACTACTACACTTCGAGTGAAGGAAAAACAGGAATATTGTTTCAGGTTGAATATTAGAATAGTTTGTTTTAAGAACAGATAGTTCATTTTACTGTTTTTGTTACTGATGTATTTACTTTTGAAAGAGAGTATAACTGGGTGGTCAGCTTTTATTACCAAGTTTTACTATCCTCAGGATGAAGCTTTCTGCTGTCCTTCTGGACTGTCACAGTACCATTGTGATTATTAGGCACACTGACAATGAATGGGTGGGGATATAATTCTGGGTCAGGGTGGGCTGGTGAGTTGCAGGGGAGGCTGAAGGTGGTGGGGTCCACTGAAGTGTTCTTGTGGTGCCCTAGGTAAGTAAATGCAATGCATTTTGTAGGCAGTACACACAGCAGTCACAGTGCACTGGTGTTGAGAGAATCAGTGTTAGGGTGATTGATGGCAACCCTATCCAATGAGTTATTATTCCAAGTAGCAAAGACCCATAGCAATGTAGGAGCAAGAGTAGGCCATTCAAGCCTGTACCATTAAATGTAGGAACAAGAGGAGAGCAGTCAAGCCTGCTGTACCATTAAATGTAGGAACAAGAGGAGAGCAGTCAAGCCTGCTGTACCATTCAATGTATGATCGAGAGTAGGCTCTTCAAGCCTGCTGTACCATTCAATTTTCTCTCTCAATACCCTACACTTACCACTTGCCACATACCCATTACTGTCTTTAATATCCAGAAATCCACTGACTCATTAATATATCGCTAAATTTCTTACACCAGAGCCTGAGAGTGTGACCCCTGACCATAGTTACAAGAAGAACCCCTGTGCATTCAGCTTGTTTAGCACTATATGTTTCAGTGGGACCTGTTATTCTTCAAAACTTCAGTCAGTACAGGCCTATTTGGCCCCAACCCCCTCATTCAAAGTTCAAAGTAAATGTATTATCAAAGTACATATATGTCACCATATACAAACCTGAGATTCATTTCCTTACGATTCAACCATGCTGCTATCACAGAAATCAATCCGATGACCTTTTGATATCTTCCTCTACAGCAAATACATCCTTTCTCAGAAAAGAAGACCAAAACTGTTTATAATACATTGGGTGAGGACTGATAAAGACGTCCTTGCTTCTGTACTCAAAATTTCTTGCAATGAAGGCCAACTTACCACTTTTCTTCTTCACTGCTTGCTGCACATGCATGTTTACCAACCAGGTCCCTCATACAGCAACATTTATTAATCTATCACTACTATTTTCAATAATACTTTTCTTTTTGTCCTACAAAGGTGGATTTTTTTTTCCAATTTATGCCACAGTTGCCATGTTTTTACCCACTCAATCAACTTGCCTAGCTCACACCTCATAATTTACAATTAAGACCAGGTTTGAAACATCAGCAAACTTAAAATATTTCATTTGTATTTCTTATCCATGTAACACTTGCCCAACAGGGCAAGTGTCTAGGGAAAAAAGTCCAGCCACTCACCAACCCCGCCTCCCGTACACGCAGGTGCTGTGGGAATCAAGTTTATGCCGTGTCGCACACACAATATCAAACTCACACCAGATACCGTTATAGAACATACTTTAAAGATCTTACTAAAACTAAATGAGTATTAACAATACAGTATATATGAAGGAAAAGAAAATAAAGTAAAAGGCGCCAAACTTATCAGAGTTCAGTCAGTTTAGTGCACATCGTTGGAGCTCAACCATCGAACCACTCGACCCCTCGTCCTTGCACCTGGGACCACCCTGATGGTCAACTGAGCAGTGCAGCGCACGACCACCTTCTTCGGTGTCTTCTTCCCAACTCCCCGGAAAGACCGCAAAAACCCCACTCCCAGACCCACAAGACAAAATAACATTCCCCCATTGGTTAACAAATGAATACAATCCCCGTATCAGCAATTCTAAAGCTAAACAGCTGCAAGAGAAAGCACTTATCATAACAAAGAAGCATTCCTACTCTTAACAAAACAAAGAAGCCATTTTGATTAACATACGCAATACATTGTACATCCAAATTGATGCACCATCAATAACTCACTCTGAGACGTAAAGGCGAGATATCGGCTTTTATTGACTGGAAGAAGGAACAAGCAATGGTTGACCACTATACTACATCCTGGAGACAGAGAGGCCGGGCTCAGACCTCAATCGCCTTTATACAGGGGTCTGTGGGAGGAGCCACAGGAGCAGTCAGCAGGGGGCGTGTCCAGACAGGTATATGTAGTTCACCACACAAATCATTGATGTACTGTACATTGTGAATAGCTGGGCCCAAGTACTGACCCCTGCAATACCACACTAGTTACTATCTATCGCACTTGTCACCATCTACCGCCCCAAAAAAATCATTTTTCTTACTCTCATTTTCCTATCTGGAAAAGAATTCTCCATACCAATCTATCGCCAAAATCTCATCTGCTCTAACTTTTCCTACTAATCTTTTATGGTCCTCAACATTTTGAGTGTATGTCCCAGAATATCTTAAAACACCAAATCCAAGGGTTCTCCCTTATCTATTCATTACATCTTTAATATATCTATATAATACGTTTTCCTTCCATAAATCCTTGTCAAACATTGTGTAATCCTATTAATATTTTTCAGCTGTTCTGCTATCACATCCTTTAACATAGATTGAAGCATTTTCCCCCATTACTGATGTCAGGCCATCTGATCTGTAGTTTTCAGCTTTCTCACTCTTTTCTGGATGGTGATGAACTTCTACATTGTTGGAGCTCTGCCTGCCCAATCTAGCCAAGGGGAGAGTATTCGGCTACAGTGCCGGTCTATAATGTATAATATTCACCCTGCGAGTCTCGTGTAAGTTTTTCACCTGGTACCTACCAGCCTTCTCCTTCCCACCCTCCCCCCCCCCCCACCTTCTTTATAGGGCCCCGGTCCCCTCCCTCTTCAGTCCTGACGAAGGGTCTCGGCGCCAAACGTTGACTGTTCATTTCCGCAGATGCTGCCCAACCTGCTGAGTTACTCCAGCGTGTTGTGCGTGTTGCTTTGACCCCAGCATCTGCAGACTATTTTGTGTTTATGTATATAAGCTACCTTATGAATTTATAGTAATCATGTTTTTTATTGTTGTGTTTATTTTGTGTTGCATCAGAACCTAAGTAACAATTAACTTGTTCTCCTTTACACTTGTGTACAGGATATTACCTTAAACAGTTGAATTTTCTATGGCTCTTCTGCGTTTTGATTATTTTTCAGTGAATAAGAACCAAATTTTACTCATTCCAGCTTGAACTTATGATGATTTGAAGACACAGGGCTACTGTTACAGTTTCATCCATTAATTATCCTGCCTGGATCTAAATGAACTCCCTTAGCTTGACAGTATTCTGTTAATGGCCTTTTAACCGTATAAAAGATCTCACTCAGCATTTTCCTAGTACAGATGATAAAAGACTTCATAAGCCACTTTCAGTCCACAACAGACATGGTTTACCATCCAACAGAAACCTACAAGGTTTGATTGAATGGCTAATTTCTGCTCTAGGATAACACAACAAATAAATTAGAAGGGCAGGGAAATTTGTGACTATATTTTTAAAAAAGTCTTTGGTTGCGATTTCTTTTCATCTAGCTCATATCGCATCACCAGAACTTCTCCCAGTGCAGAAGTAGCATGACCTTCAGGTCCATACAGTTTCCACAAATGTCACCTCACCTCGACAGCAGAATGGAGGAGTTCCAGTGAAATTTCTAGCCTCTACCTGTCATAGTTGACCCAGGGTTGGGGAGTAAAGAACTAGTGGGTACATGTTTCAGCTGAGAGGGGTAAGATTTAATAGCAAAGTGACAGGCAACCATTTCATGCAGGGGGTGGTCAGTAGATGAAATGAACTAGCAAAGGAAATGGTTGAGACAGTATATTAACAACGTTTAACTGCTGCATGGGCAGGTACATGGATAAGAAAGGTTTAGAGAGACGTAGGCCAAATGTGGGCAAATGAGAATAGCTTGGATGGGAATTTTAGTCAATTTGGACCAGTGGACCCTTCACCTTCTGAATCATTGACCAGAAATCATGAAATCATGAAATGCATGAAATCATGAGTTCTAATATGCTTTTAAAAAACAGTCACAGAACTATTTTAACCACGGGATATTTTAAAGGTGCTGGAAATCCTGAGCAACAGTCACAAAATGCTAGAAGAACCAATTATTTTTATTTTCTTATTTGGAGATACAACACAATAACAGGCCCTTCCAGCCCATTGAGCTCATGCCATCCAATTACACCCATGTGACCAATTAGCCTGCTAACTCGCAAGACCTTGGAACGTGGCAGGAAGCCAGAGCACCCAGAGCAATCCCACCTACAAATTCCTTACAGTATGAGGGAGGAAGGTGGTGGAGGGGTGGAGTCACATTGCTCAAGTTATGTAAGGGTTAAGTTGCATTTATGAACTGGATTTTCCATTAATTAGAAACAAACTACTTTTCCAAAATCATTATGTGAAATATTTAGCTCTAATGGACTTCAGGGACTGATTGGCGAAGAGAATTAGGAAAAACCAGTGTAGGTGATTGTAGTTATAACCAGCAAATGAACTCTGATATATTTTTGTCTGATTTCAGCCTGACTGGAGGGACTGGGGGAGCTGATCTACTGATCAGCAAGAGAACTATTGGCAGTTTCATGAAAAAACTGTATGCTAATGAGAATGGCTCGGTGTTCGTAACAGTTTGAAGAAGGGATTTACTTTTGCTACGGGCGATCTTTGCATTGACTCCCAATGAAGCACCTTGTGTACTGAATCTGAGAGCAGAATCTGGCAGAATTTCCATAAGTCAGGACTTGGATAACCTGGGGAACTCTGTGTGGATGTTTCTCCTAAACATTAGAGTTATATCGATGTGCATGGAAATAACATAGTTTAACACATAAACAAAAATATCCCTCCTATACTGTCACATAATTTCACACCAGATAATCAATTAAATTCCCTTCCTTGATAACAATCCAAATCAGAACCAGATTCATTGCAAACTTGGCTCCAGATCTGAGTAAATTGAGCTCCAGGACATCCCTGAGATGCACTATTTCTGTCCTTGTGACATCACCCCACACTTTCCCAGCTTCATCTCAGCAGCTGCTGATTCTCTCTCCATTCCTTTGTTATCCTCACAACAGGCTCTTGGACCACCTCCCACCTTCCACCCTCTGTAATTTTCAGTCATCCAAAACTGCTAAAATCTGGGTGAGTTTCTTTCAGCAAATTATTTCTGGCTGCAGAAACTCACAGGAGACAAGAAAATCAGGCACCAGAGCTTTTTTCAAATATCACTTTGTGCATTAAGATATTTGGGACTTGTGTCAATTGCCTAATACCATCTGTCAACAGCATTTGAGCCCTTTATGAATTGCTCACTTGGCAAATCTATCAGGAAGCAAATGTCCAATGGTGCAATTTTTGTTTTTAATGATAAATATTATAACCAAGTATAAAAAGGAACAGTATTAACTTTAACAATCAGTGTTTTATGCTTTTTGTTAACAGTGGCCATCATATATTTGGGAAATTTTAATGAGTTTGTTCCATATTATTTCCAGATCTACACTTGCTGACTACATATAGACCCTTGGCATCTGGTTGGGATACCAACCATCACCCTATGGAAAGCAACCTGATATGTGAAGCCCTGTTGCTATTCTAAGTCCTGGGTTACACAGAAGGGTTTGATAGATAGGTCATCAATGATTGCACTGCAAACAGTATTACAGTTCCAGTAAAATCACTCAGTCACTAGGATCTATAGGAAATTTATCTCACTATTGACTAATCTCCTTTGGGATACCAAGGAGAAATAAATTAAACTGATTCTATTCAGCTTAGATATGAACACCAACAAACAGTTGGAGGTCAGCTAATGATGAATTAGTGTGAAATGTAATCTCTCCAAGTCCATTATTTCATCTCTATTCTTGGTGGTGCAGTTTAATGGGTATATCAGCTCCTTACTATGAGTAATGATCACTTGATGCTGAAGTGTCTAAAGCATTACTCTCACTCACTAGGCATAAGAGATTCTGCAGATGCTGAAAATCACGAGCAAGATACACAAAGATGTTGGAGGAGCTTAGCAAGTCGTCAGGCAGCACCTATGGAGGGACTGATGAAGGGTCTCGGCCTGAAACACCAACTGCTTATTTTTCCATGGATGCTGCTTGACTTGCTGAGCTTCCCCAGCATTTTGTGTGTGTTATTCTCAGCCACTTCCCACAGCACAGAAAACTTGGACATAAAATCCATCTCCAGGGACAGACACAAACTGCTGCTGGTATGTGCTAAGCCGAGCGGAATGTCCTTGCTGCTTGTGTCCCACTGCAATCCCCAGAAGCTTTGTTCTTACATATAACGTTTCCCTAACACACCAAAAATAACATCAAAATCAGTTGAAAGAAATCCAACATTACATCTAAAAACTGGGAAGACATTGCACTCAATAGGTAGACCTGGAGGAAATTTGTTCAAGCCGGAGCTGCATTACATGAGAACGAAAGAATATGAAAGACAAGGTTTCCACTGTATTGTGGAACATGTGACAGTAATAAACTAATACCAATGCCCTCATGTTTCCATCAATTTGCTCGATTAAACATGTTTGAGCATCATGTACAAAATGTTGTCAGCTGCATCAGTGGCATATGATGCTGGACTACTTGTGTCACAGCTGTCACACAGCAGTGATCTGAATAAAATGCAGGTTCTCCAGCTCACCCAGAGTTGGGGCTGCATTGTCTATGTCATCACTGAGCTGTCTGCTCACACCTTTCCAAATTTGTCAGTTCAGATTTAGTTCAGTTGATCCTTACATACACCAGTATTCAATGAAGCCCACTGCTCACCTTCATCTCCCCAAGTTAGCAATGTGCACAGTAATGATAAACACAATGCCTACAGCAATAAGTACAGGACAGCAGAATAATACCAAAAAACTGCAGTAGTAGAGCAAAAAGAAATGAAAACATGACAATAATGGGGAGGTAGAGTTTAGAGTACAAGAAAATGGCAGGACCAGTGGGAGGAGAATGTGAAATGTGTGAGACAAGGGACGGTGGATGCTAGAATCTGGAGCAACACACAAGAAGCTGGAGGAAGTCAGCAGATCAGGCAGCACCTATGGACAGAAATGAAACAACAATGCTTCCAATCAAGATCCATCATCTAGACTCAACTTTTCAAGAAAGAAGCAATTGGTTTTCGAAGTCTGATATCAGTGGGGAAGAATCTGTTGTTAAGTCCGGTTGTCTGGGTGATCAAGGTCTTTATCTTCTCCCATAAGGTGGAAGAGAAAGAAGGGAATGGTTAGGGTGGCAACCTTGATACTTCGAAGTTTCCTGAAGTAATGCACAGTGAAGATGGACTGGATGGAAAGAAGTGGCAGCTTTGATGGATTGGGCAGTATTTACCACTCTCTACAGTGACATAAAGACAGCATATTTAAAGTGAAATGTGCAGAAAGAGACCAACTTATTCCCTTTGTCTACAGAAACCCTTTTTATCCCCAAATTCTCATTTCAGCTAAGCCTGATTAACCTACTGGGTGGTTCCTAGAATAATGTATTCTCTGGCAGTGTTAGACTGATGTTTTTCCTGTAGGCTGACTTAAACCAAATTATCCCCATTAAATTCAACCTCTTGCTACAGGCCTAAGGTATCTATCAGTTGCATGTCAAAACATTAAAAGTGGTTTAAAATAATCTAATAAGATCCTATTAAAAACTGAACTCAGAACGTGCCGATTAACAAATCCAATATTTTCATCACATTGATATGCCAATCATCCACAGAGAACAAGGTTTCAATTACAATGCCCAGAATAATTTGGAATGTAAATTAAACATTAATAATAAATCCTTTGTTCCAAGGTGCCTATTTCTCTTCCTTTCTTTTAAATCTATTCTTTCCCATTTGAATTTCCTTCTAACCCTAGTCCTTCACTCACCCAATCCTATAATCTGCACCTGGTACACTGCTAACTCTCTCCTTAAACTCAAACATCAGTTTTACTTTCACTTCTGTCTCAGCCTCACAATTTTACTGTACCTGTGCTTCTTGAAGAATGTTGTCGGTACATATATATCTGTCTCTCTCTCTATCTATATAGCTATCTATCTATCTCTCTCCTCTCAAACATGGAATGTTCTATTCAGCTCCACTGAACCCCGAACTTTTGCTGATGTCCTGGTTAGCTACTCCATGCTCCATTGTTCTGCTGTCTTAACACACTCCTACACCTAATCCCTCTGAAGCTGCTGCTGCTGCCTCTCAAATGATTGTACTATGCCAACCTAAATAAGTCACTTTCCTTAGAACAATTACTAAAAAGGATGTTTGTCCATAAATATTCAAAGTTGAAGGTTGACAGTTCAATATAAATTTATTATCAAAGTACATGCATATATGTCACCTTATACAACCCTGAGATTTATTTTCTTGCGGGCATGCCCATGAACCATAATAACTTCAATGAAGACGGCACCCAGCAGGGTAGACAAACAACCAGCATACAAGAGACAACAAACTATGCAAATATAAAAGAGAAATTAATAAAAATAATAAATAAAAAAGCAGTATATATCAAGATGACGAGATGAAGAGTCCATGAAAGTCAGTCTATAGATTGTGGGAACAGTTCAGTGATGGGGTAAATGAAGTTGAATGAATTCATCCCCACTGGTTCAAGAGCCTGTTGTTGAGGGGTGAGAACTGTTTCTGAACCTGGTAGTGTGAGGCTCCTGTATCTTCTTCCTGATGGCAGCAGCAAGAAGAGAGCATGACCTGGGTGGAGTCCCTAATGATGGACGCTACTTTCCTGAAGCAGCCCTGTATGTAGATGTGCTCAATGGAGGGGAGGTCTCTGCCCGTGATATACCAGGCCGAATCCACTATCTTTTGTAGGATTTTTCACTCAAAGGCATTGATCTTCCCATACCAGGCCATAACACAGCCATTTGGCTCACTTTCCGGAAGTTTGCCAAGGTTTTGAATGACATGCCAAACCTCTGCAGACTCCTGAGGAAGCAAAGGTGCTATCATGCTTTCTTTGCAATAATATATATATGATGCGTCCAGGTCCTCTGACATAGTGACACACAGGAATTTAAAATTACTGATTTTCTACACCCCTGATGATTACTAACTCATGGGTCTCTGGTTTCCTTCTCCTGAAGTCTACAATCAGTTCCATGATCCTATTGACATTGAGTGAGAGGTTGCTGTTATTACACCACTCAGCCAAGTTTTCATTCTCCCTCCAGTATTCTGATTCATCACCCCTTTTGAAGCAGCCTACAACAGCGGCGTCATCAGCAATATCATCAGTATATGGTGTTGCAGCTGTACTTAGCCACACAGTCATAGGTGTAAAGTGAGTAGAACAGGGGTCTAAGCACACATCCCTTTGGTGCTCCTGTGCTGACAGGGATTGCGGTGAAGATTTTTTTGTTGATCCAAACTGACTGGGGTCTATAAAATGAGGAAATCCAGGATCCAGTTGCACAAGGGGGTATTGAGCCTCAGGTCTTGGAGTTTGCTGATTAGTTCTGAGGGGATAATGAATCCCAAGTTGTAATCAATGAAGAGCATCCTGATGTGTGCATCTTTGCTCCAGATGTTCCAGGGTTGTGTGAAGAGCCAACAAGATAATATCTGCTGTAGACCTGTTGCTTCAGCCGGCAAATTTGGGCAGATCCAAGTCACCATTCAGACAGGAGCTGATATGCTTCAATGCCAGCCTCTCAAAACACATCATTACTGTGGATACAAGTGCCACTAAGCAATAGTCATTTAGACAGGTTAGCACACTCTACATGGGCACAAGTATGATTGATGCTTGCTTGAAGCAGGTGGGTACCACACACTGCTGGAGTGAGGGGGTTGAAGATATCCTTTAATACAGCAGCCACCTGATCAGCACAGGTCTTCAGTGCTTGGCTGGGTACTCCGTCTAGACTGAATGGTTTCCTTGGGTTTACTCTCTTGGAGGCAGGCTGCATGCCATCTTCAGATACTGAGACCAAAGGATCATTGGGAGATATGGGGGTGTGCAATGGTTCCTCCCTGTTCTGGTGGTTAAAGCAAGCATAGAAGGCATTGAGCTCATCTAGAAGTGAAGCTCTGCTGTCCCCAGTGTTACAAGATTTAGCTTTGTAGGAGGTTATGGCATTCAAACCCTGCCACAGCTGTTGAGCATCTCTCATTGACTCCAGTCTAGTCCAGAATCTCCACTTTGCCCAAGAGGTGGCTCTTTGGAGATCACACCTGCACCTCTTGTAGCATTCTTGACCTCCTGACTTGAATGCAAGTCAACCAAATTTGCCCTTGGTAAGTGAAGTAAGTAAGTACACCAGCCAAAACAGACTTTGCATTTTGCTAATTCTCTAGCTATGGCAAAGCCCTTCTTGAACCTCTTCTCACCCTCCATAGTTCTATCACACTGAAGACAAAGCAGTTGGAATGGATTTAAGTTGAGCTGAAATCTCCATTTTAACTGTCTATTTTTGATACCTGCTGACTGACCTGACTATTTCAATTTGCCTCCATCTTCTACTCCTCATGAACCTCAGTTCATCCCAAATTCTGCTGCCACCTCACACCCTGCCCGTTCCACCTCATCCAGCACTCACTCTCCTCATTCAGACACCCTTCCAATCTGAAATTCCAGTCTCATCCAATCCCATTTCTTTTCAGTCCTGATGCAGAATCTAGGCCCAAAACTTTAACTACTAACTTCTCTCCAAATAGGCTGCTGAGTTTCTCCAGCATTTTCGGTGCATTGCTCAAGATTACCGGCATCTGCAGGACCAATCCCTCTGTTTAAGTTAAAGTAGTAAAGAATAAAATTATTAATTACACTCTCATTGTAAAAACATTGCTTGTGAATGGCCTAAAGAAGAATAGTCTGCAGGGCCAGCAAGCACTGTGGGTGAAGGCCAGCTGGGATGAGAGCTGGTGGCCACCCAGTTCAATGGGTCCTGGGATCAGAGTTCTTGCAGGCAAGAATCTGAATCTGAATCCACTTCTGGAAGTACAGAGCCATTGCTACTTGGTCCAAAGCCCTCTCCACTTCCTTACAGGTCCTATCCTTCATCATTATCACAAAAGATAATTGTGTCATCATCACCACATTGGTCTTGATTGGACCTTGACACTTCCAAACTGGCTGCTGCATTTCTTCAAAAATGCTTCATTTATCTGAATCGGGACATCCAGTGATCACTTCACAATATAAATCTACCTTTCTCTCACTCTTCCTATCCCTTTCCTCTGCCATTGATAAAGGATTCCTCTACCATCTGGGCCATAAATTCTGGATCCCCTTCCTAAACCTGCTCCAATTTTCCTTGTTTGGGTTCTTTCCTAAAACCCATTAGCCATCTAAAGTCTTTTTTCTCTTTTTATATGACCTCCCGATTTGGCTCCTTGACCAATTCTCAATTGCACCTTTGTGTAGCTCTTCTTCCATATTAAAGATCCCAAATGTTCTTCTCGGTCCTCCCTCTGTTCCACTTTCAATGTTCACTTCCTTCCTTTGCACTTTACCAGCTTTGATTGAATGAGTGACTGTATTGACACCTCTGATTCCACACAGTATTTAAATGTATGGAAATACCATGTTATTTCAGTCGATTAGGAAATTATTGCCTGTGATTATAACACTTTATTCTGGTTGAGCTGCAGAAGTTGACTGAAACTGGTTTATTGCAGCTGAATTTTTCTGCTATGGGAAAATGACAGTAGCACTGGGAATTTAAACCAGGAGATAAGAATCATAAAATACTACTTAATTGTAGAATTATTTAGAAAGTAAAGGAGCAATAGGCTCCATTCTTTTTTCTGGTTTGTCAGTGTCACGTACGTTTGACTTCTAGTGAAGTGTACTGTCAAAGTGAGTGTTGAGAAGAGCCAAAATAGCATCACCCACACCAGCACGACACTTTAAGATCTTGCCCTCAGCTCCACACCAACATCATGGGTTACTTAACTATATCATCCACAGGGGCACTCTGCAAATTAGAAGGTCCATTGATAAAGCGTTATAATGCCTGATCATAGTGCTGCAACAGCCACAAACACGTTCGATGTTTTGACTGCATTACTGACTTTTAATCTTTTGGTCTCTAAGTGTCCACTATTACTTTAATCAAAACCAAAGTCAATAACAATCACAAGCTCCAACCATTTGTATTCACCATTAATTAACAAGCTCAAGTGTTGGCATTTGTATCTAAATTGAATAAAAGTTCATCATAATGATAGAAATGAACTGAAAATAAACTTCAATGGGAAGCACACATTGCAGTCTCGTACCTCTATTTTAAGCATTTACTGAAAGAACTATCATGTGTACTACTCCTCCAGCGGGTTGAGCTGTCACCAGTCACTTCCAGTTAACACTTTAATTTTACTCGCATACATGCCACATGGGATTTAAGTAACCACTGCTGATGAAATCAGCAATCTGCTTCACCCTACCAACTCAGTTGTGTGTGTTGCTTAAGATTTGGAGAACTTCTTGTGTTTATGGTATGTGGTTCCAGCAGTTGTCTCTGTTACAAGAGTTATTTTTGTAGATCCCTAACATTAAACTGATCGAAAGGAAAGGACAGGAGCTCAGAGATAACACACCCAGTACATTTTTATTCTATGCAAGGCGCACACATATAATGTGGTGACATGAGGACATATTCCATTTACATATTTATACATATAACTTATAATGAATTATTTAAACAAAAAAGAATGTTTAATCAAACAATACATTTACAATATTACTAAAAGAATATACATACAACAGTCCTCCCTGCTTAGCTATAAACTCCAACATAAAACAGAATGCAACTCAACTTCATTACTGTACATCCACAGCATAGTAAATTTTAAATTGTCCCATTCAGCCCCAACGATTTAATCGCTGTGGCGGATTTCTTACTCTAGTGGGATAACGTCTGTCCTGACAAGGTTTATCATTCTGCTTGGCAGGAGAGACTTGTGGCTGTGAAACGATCTCTGTTTCTGGGGCTTCCTCAGTGGTGTTTGTAGGAGTTAACTCTGGGACTGCAGGAAGTGGCTCTGGCAGCTCTGAAAACTTCTCTTTCTTTTCTCCCTACTTCAAGATACTCTTGACATCTCCTGGACATGTTGGCATTTACAGTAAATGTGCTCAATCTGCTGATCTATCCCAGGCCAAAGGTTCCCGACACTGCTTTCATTCTGACTAAGCCCAGTTGATGGGCAAGTAGCTCTTCCAACACTTCAACTCTCAGCTTGGATGGTACAGCAATCAGGCAATCTCATCCAGGAACTGACAAAACTGGGGGAACTGTGGTTTCTGCTGTACATGCCAGCCATTTTGGGTGGCCAAGTAGACTTGAGATAGTTTTGGGTCTTTTCTGGCTTCCCTTTTCAATCATGTAATATGTTGAGAGGAGTGTCATCTTTTGTAAAATTTTCCAGGAGTAAACGGCATAATCTATCAGCATTTCCATGATTAGCTGTCATCCTGAATTTGATCTTGTAATTGTGTCTTCCAAGAAACAGAGCCTGTCTCTACATTCGTGCTGCTGCTGGTGGTGAAACACCCTTCTGTAGATTGAAAATGGACACCAGTCGATGATGATCAGGAATGAGGGTGAACTCCCTCCCATACAAATACTGACTGAAACATTTCACACCACACGCCAGACTCAAGACCTTTCTTTCAATCTGTGCATAACTTTTCTCTAGAGCAGTAAAAGAATGTGATGCAAAGGCTACTTCACTTACACCAGTCATAACATGTGACATGACTGCACCTACAGCATCAGGTGACACAGACAAGCTTCACTGGATGATGTGAATCGTAATGTACGAGTACAGTGTCAACTGTCACCATTTCCTTTACCTTTTGCAAAACCACCTCTCAGTGCTTTGTCCATTTCCATTTCCTCTCGATCTGTCATAATGAATTCAAGGGGTGGAGCACAGTGGCAGGGCTTGGCAGGAACCTGTTATAGTAATTTGACAAATCCTACAAAGTGCCACAAATTTGACACACCTTTTGGCATTGGGGCATCCACCACTGCTCGAATTTTCTCAGCACACTTGTGTAATCCTTGTGCATTAATGGTGTGACCACAGTAAGAAGAATTCACACTTGTTGTATTGTGCTCTGAGTCCATAATCTTCTAATCTTTTTAACACTGTCTTGAGATTTTGGAGGTGTTCCATGTCATCCTCATTAATAACAATGATGTTATCCAGGTAACACTGAGTGCCTGGGTATCCTTGCAGCACCTGACCCACAGCTTTCTGCCAGAACACAGGCGCAGATGCTACTCCAAAAATAAGCCTTTTATAGCAATAAAGCCCTCTGTGAGTGTTTATGGTAAGAAACACTTTGAACTCTTTTTCCGTCTCCATCTGTACTTGTGTGTGTTGGTTGTCCATTGTTTCCAATGATGACATTTGTCTGTGCAGCTCATCAATTATTAGGTAAAGAGCTGCACGAAGAAAAACCTGTGCAGGAGTTTTATAGTGAAAAAGCCATTGCTCTGGGGCAGTTCCACTCCCTTGGCCTCAAAATTCTTGGCCCAATGGTACGAAAAATCATCACGACTGGAGACTTCCTCAGCTGCAGTGGATAGCCACGACGCCTTCTGTGCCTTGTCACATCCTTCGCTCTCCACAAAGTGTTGCAGCACCGCTTCCTTGGTCGTTGGATCTTGTGGTTGATCTCATCTGCCCAGTCTGCCAGAACTGGCCTCACGTGCCGGGGTAGGTACATTCCTATCTCACCAGGATTGGAGGTTCCCATTACCCTCACCTGGTTTAGCCCACCTATGGATGTGGCCACTGTCACATGCAAACAGTTACTGGGAGTCAGAGGTGAGAGCTGGGTGGCAGGTGGAGACCAAAGGTGGACTAGCTGCCCCTGGATGGAGCACAACTAGCCCACCACCAGAGATGCTACCCCTCCCTGGACACCCCAGTCAGGCCTCAGCTAACCCACTTTGCCGAGCTGTGGCTTCATCTAGTCCCATTCCTAATTCGCTTTCAGTTGATTCCATTGCAGGGAATATGGCATACAAACAGTGGATGGATCCCCAGGCAAGTTGTAGTTGTGTCAGCTAATCACACCCCCACAATGCTAGCTCTCCAGTTTTCTGGCTATTTTACAACTCAAATGCCTCGCTGTACTTCCACAGGTAAGTAGTTATCTCAGGTTCATTTTAAACATACCTCGTCACCACTGTTACGTTTTGTAACTCCAAAACATAAAACTATTTGAAGGGAAAAGATGGGAGCCTGTAGATAGCGTGTCTAATTCTGTTTTTACATTAAGTGAGGCACACATGTATGACATGATGGCATGATAACATATGCCATTTACATACTGTTACATATAACCCACAATCAGTAATTTAAACAAACAAAGAATGCTTATTTGAAGGTTCACTTACTATCAAAGTATACAACTCTGAAATTCTTCTTCTCCAGATAGCCAGGAAACCAAGATAGAAAAGAACGGCAATCCCTCCTCCCTGGACAAAAAACTGGAACTAGCAAATCACCCTCAAATCCCCTTTCCCCGCACACCATAAAAAAACAAGAAAGATTGGCAATAAAACACAGAATATAAAATCTATCACGGAAAAAAAGGTCCATAGTCCAATTCCCTATCCAAAACACAGAAAACGTGCGTAACGTTCTCCGGGCACAATGGCAGGCTCTTCCCTCTCTGTCAGCTGAACGATCCCACCCCGGATCACAAGGCAGTCTCCCCTCTCTGTCAGCTGAGCGATCCCACCCGTCATCACAAGGCAGTCTCCCCTCTCTGTCAGCTGAACGATCCCACCCCTGATCACAAAGCAGTCTCCCCTCTCTGTCAGCTGAGCGATCCCACCCCTGATCACAAAGCAGTCTCCCCTCTCTGTCAGCTGAGCGATCCCACCCCTGATCACAAAGCAGTCTCCCCTCTCTGTCAGCTGAGCGATCCCACCCGTCATCACAAGGCAGTCTCCCCTCTCTGTCAGCTGAGTGATCCCACCCCTGATCACAAGGCAGTCTCCCCTCTCTGTCAGCTGAGCGATCCCACCCCTGATCACAAAGCAGTCTCCCCTCTCTGTCAGCTGAGCGATCCCACCCCTGATCACAAAGCAGTCTCCCCTCTCTGTCAGCTGAGCGATCCCACCCCTGATCACAAGGCAGTCTCCCCTCTCTGTCAGCTGAGCGATCCCACCCATCATCACAAGGCAGTCTCCCCTCTCTGTCAGCTGAGCGATCCCACCCATCATCACAAGGCAGTCTCCCCTCTCTGTCAGCTGAGCGATCCCACCCATCATCACAAGGCAGTCTCCCCTCTCTGTCAGCTGAGCGATCCCACCCATCATCACAAGGCAGTCTCCCCTCTCTGTCAGCTGAGCGATCCCACCTGTGATCACAAGGCAGTCTCCCCTCTCTGTCAGCTGAGCGATCCCACCCCTGATCACAAGGCAGTCTCCCCTCTCTGTCAGCTGAGCGATCCCACCCGTCATCACAAGGCAGTCTCCCCTCTCTGTCAGCTGAGTGATCCCACCTGTGATCACAAGGCAGTCTCCCCTCTCTGTCAGCTGAGCGATTCCACCTGTCATCACAAGGCTGTCTCCCCTCTCTGTCAGCTGAGCGATCAAAAGGCAGGCAGCCAGTGCTCACCTTGCACATTCACCTTGTTGTTTTGATCTCCCTCGTCGCTTTAATCAGTAAACAATGGAGGCTTTAATTGGCAAAATGGAGTTGAACATGCACCATACCGCAGCCTTCTCACCTTGAGGTTTTTGCACACTGCCTCTGTCTCCTGGAATCCTCTCAGAGCACTGAAACACCCAAACAATCTTCAAACCGCAAATCCCAGGCTCCAACAGTTCCAGCATCACATTCAAGATGAAAAACAAATGTAAAATATATCAAAGAAGTGAAATATATGGGTTCATGGTCTCTCTTGAAGATGTCAACCGTGGAAGCATTGTTAGCAGGGCCATCTTAACCAGTTAACAATCTAACTATATATTTACTCAACTATTATTGAAATATTAAATACACAGCAACAATGTTTTTGGAGAAACTGGAACCGGTGATGATAGACTTGGTGAGACAATCCTGTTGGATTGTTTGTGTTGGACAGAGGATGTCCTACATGCTACAGTAGGCTAAGCTACTGAAGGAGGCCTGGCAGATGCAGCAAGAACTAGTCTTTGGGAAGTACTAGTCCAGTCTGATATACTGTCTGATATGATATACTGTCCAGTCTACCCAGCCTCCTGCTCCAGAGTACAGCTAAAGTCTGGTGGCCTCATCACTGCAAGCAAACTATAGGAAGGAGATAAAAAAGGTTTCCTTGTGGAAAACAATTAGGCAGGTTCTTCACTCCCCTCCCACCAAAATGTCTAAAATGAACTCAGGATGCATTGGTAGCCTGGGAAGGATTGACACTACATCAGGCATTCTACTTATGAACTTATTATTTACTGTGAACTTGATCTCACAGCTTCCATTGAGTGTTACTGGAATTAGAATTGATTTATTATTGTCATGGCTCTTTAAGGTTGTTATAGGCAAGGGGTGATAGTGGGGCAAGCTCCCAAAACCTATTAAGTTCTCCCAATGTGCGTCTGTCAGTTAGTTTCTGACAACCAAGTCCAGCTCCTGGCTTCACATGTGGCTAAGCTACTAAGCCCAGAAGTACTGTTTCTACTGACAGAAGAAGGGGCCAAGGCGGATTTCTGGTGCCATAAAACCAGTCGCTTTGGGAAGATGGGGCTCATCGGCCGCGGTTGGCTGATCATTCAGAAGAAGGAAAACTCTGATCTCAAACCGCCAGTGCCTTGCAGCTATACCCGCTAATGGGGAAGGCTTCAGAAGTAAATCCCAAGGAAAAATCTGAAGCTGGCATCCTTAAGGCAGTCCTACATTGAGTACAACACTGACTGGCAATCCTGTTGCAATGCTAGAGCCAAACTGTATCATTCTCTGCCATTCCTTTGGATTCATCAGCTGCGTGGAGAGAGGGGAGCGTCTGCTACATTGGCAAAAGCTTGCTCTCCATGTCGTGCTGCCCTGACTTGCATACTCTCTCAGGTATCATGTAGACAGTGGTGGCACAACATCTATGGTCAATGCTGATCAATGGAGGGCCTCATATCATGTAGACAGTGCTGGCACAACATCTATGGTCAATGCTGATCAATGGAGGGCCTCATATCATGTAGACAGTGCTGGCACAACATCCATGGTCAATGCTGATCAATGGATGGCCTCATATCATGTAGACAGTGCTGGCACAACATCTATGGTCAATGCTGATCAATGGAGGGCCTCATATCATGTAGACAGTGGTGGCACAACATCTATGGTCAATGCTGATCAATGGATGGCCTCATATCATGTAGACAGTGGTGGCACAACATCTATGGTCAATGCTGATCAATGGAGGGCCTCATATCATGTAGACAGTGGTGGCACAACATCTATGGTCAATGCTGATCAATGGAGGGCCTCATATCATGTAGACAGTGGTGGCACAACATCTATGGTCAATGCTGATCAATGGAGGGCCTCATATCATGTAGACAGTGCTGGCACAACATCTATGGTCAATGCTGATCAATGGAGGGCCTCATATCATGTAGACAGTGGTGGCACAACATCTATGGTCAATGCTGATCAATGGAGGGCCTCATATTATTGTCCCATGTACTGAGGTCCAGCAAAAACCTTGTCTTGCATACTTTTCATGCAGATCAAGTCATTACACGGTACATTTCGGTAGTACAAGAAAAAATTTTTAAACGGTCTGGAGAATAAAGTACAACAACTACTGTGAAAATGCAGTGTGGGTAAACAAGTAAGATTTTACCAAATTGGACCATGATGTTTTGAATCCATTCGAGTGAACCATTTCTATAGTTTTATAACAGCAGATAGAACCTGTCCTTGAGACTGTTGCATGCACTTTTAAACGTTATCTTCTGCCTGATGGGAAAGTGAAGAAGAGAGAATGTCCGAGGTGGGTGGGGCCTTAGATTATACTGGATGTTTCACTGAGGAGGCAAGTAGTCCATGTAGGCTGGTTTCCATTATGTGCTGAATTGTGTCCACAAATCCGTACAGTTTCTTGCAGTCATGGGTAGAGCAATTACCAAACAAGGACATATCCAGATGTGTATGACATATTGATAAATATTGTCGAGGGTTGATGGAGACATGCCATATTTCTTTAGCCTCTTGAGCAGGTAAAAGTGTTGGTGAGCTCTCTTGGTCATGGTGTCTACATGGTTGGACCAGGACAGGCTGTTGGTGATGTTCACTCTCAGTGAAGCTTATTACTGGATTTGCAAAGGGTGAAGGTTTGTACAGGTGGCTAGTGTTCTGTCATGTAGGATGTGAAAATTCCCATGGCTCTTTGTGGATTCCAGGAAGATTCTTGTACTTTGTTTTTTAGTTCTTTTGTCTTTTCACCCATCCCTAACACACCTCCTGTACCAGTACAACACTGGTGGAACTGCTTCCTTACAACTGCAGAAACCCAAGTTCAATCCTGGCTTCTGGTGCTGTCTATATGGAGTGTGCACGTTCTCACTGTGATTGTGTGAGGTTTTCTCCCACATTCCAAAGATATATTGGTTAATTTCCCACTGTAAGGGGCCCCTAGTCTAGAGGTGGAGGAAGAATCAGGAGAGTTGATGAACAGATGAGAGCAAATGGATTATAGACAAGAAAGTGGAGGAGATGTTCTGTGTGTTTGGTAGTTTCATGGTGGGCTGAATGTCCTCCTTCGAAGGAAATAGGGCAATAAGATTCTTATTCAGACCAAAAAGTTTACAAATCTGACTATTCTTGACATAATGTACTGACATTTTGTTATTTTACCCCCCTCCCATAAACATTGGCTTAAACAGAATAGAACTTTGAATTCTGAAGTGTGGTCTACATCTGAGACAAATGCTGCCTGTGTTAAGGTGCATTTTTATTAGGGACACTTTCACACCATACTAGAGAAAGTTGCAGGTCCAAGCTACTATTTTAATTGGCTATGTAGAGGCAGGGGCCCCATTATATTTTGCTCTGCAGAACCTTTACACTATTGCCATCATGAGATGATCTTCAATGGTCCAGTTAGCCAGGATAAGACGAGCTCAAAATGAAAGGTGAAAATTAAACCGCAGATGTTGGAAATCTGGGATGACAATAGAAAACAGAAAGAGAAGCGGAGACAGAAAATGTTCAAACACTCGGTGGGTCAGGCAGTATCTATGGTAGAGAGAAATTTCAGATCAAAGACTCTTCATCAGAATGGGGAAGAAGAATAAACAGAATTGTTTTAAGTTGCAGTGAAGGTGGCAGAAGAGATAGGCAGGTCAAAATGAATATCTGTGATAGGGAAATGTGGGGTTGCTGAGGTGATTCCAATGTTTCTGATCTGGCTGGTTCATTGATTAATGAGGGAAGTTAAGGAAAGGTTGAACAAAGAAAGAGGCATGTGTAAGACCAAAGTGTAGCTTTGGGTGCCGTATTGTGGATTTGATACCTACCTGAACTGAACAGTTCCAATCTTCAGATTTAACCCTAATTGTTTAAACAGCATCTGTGGTGAGAGAGAAATAAAGTTAACATTTCAGTCCAGTGTCAGTACTGAGAAAGCAAGGAAGCGGGAGGTTTTAAGTTGCAGAGAGAGGGGAGATCAATTCTGTCCAAATGACAAAATGTTTTGTTTCCCTGTGCATCCCACTCCCACATTCTACATAGACTTGGTTTCTTGTTTTTAAAGTTCCATTGAAGGGTCACTGATATAAAACGTTCACTGTTTCTCGCCCTCAGTCGCTGCCCAACCTGATGAGAACTTTTGACTTTTCTTGTGTTTTTTTTTAAATTTCAGACTTCCAACAACTGCAGTTCCCTTTTTACTTTTTAACTCCAACAGATAATGAGGTGATGAGGTCTGCAGCGGAGATGAGAGTGGGCCCCATCACGTCACCCTAATATAGAATTTGCACTTGGTTATACCCCTTAATCATTGGAGATGTTAAAAAGTGTTTGGATCCAGCATCCCAACCCATTCCCAGTGAAGATCCAAGGTTCTGAAAGAAGATAAGGATGTAGATGTCTATAGCCTTTAGTAGGGTACAACTGCATGTCATGTTGCAGAAAACAGCAAATATGCAACAATACTGGATCTGAAGGGATTTTTCTTCACACTGTAAGAGACTGGAATCTGGAACATGCTGAAAAAGAGCTCTCATAACATTTAAGAAACGTCTAACTGGCATATGAATCACCAAGGCATAGAAGGATACTGGTGAGTGGTCTCGTATAGGTGCATACAATAGTCAACATGGAGAAGATGAACTGAAGAACCTGTTTCTGCACTGTATGACTCTTTGACTCTCTACTTAATGAAGCAAAGTAATAAAGGGTTCTGCTCTAGTGACCAGGTGGCAATCCTCTCCCTCATATTTGTGCTTTCCCTCTGCTCCATTGGCACTGATGAATGCCACACAAAGTTGTCAAACAACTCAGTTGTCAATGTTTTAAACTAGAACAAAAGATTAATTTCACTCAGAATATTGAATGCAGAAATGGACATCTTGCTTTTGTTCTTAAATACCTATTTTTGCAAATGATTCATGAAAACAGAGCAACACAATCAAACTGTGTGGTGAACAGGTGATATTATTGTGCTGGTCTAAATGGGCTGGTATGGACAAACTGTTGTGAAAAGAATGTTTTCTTTTGAATATTGAGTCCTGGTTAACAGTCTGAAAATCAACAACACTGTTTGTTTTAACTTTCTTGCAGATGTTTATCATTGATTCCACTGTAAAAACATTGTCCAGGCGTTGTAATAGATGTAAATATCCATTAAGCTGGAATCTTCATAACACGGGTGCAATCTTCACCCTTATAGACTGCAAACACTGCTCCTCTGGGAATTCTCTCCGGAAGAAAGAAAAGGCTGTAGGTTTTTTTTGAAAACATGGAAAAGCCTGAGGCGATCTTCCTGAGAATAGAGAAGGCTAAGGAGTCAACTGATAGAAGTTTTCAGGTTATAGAGCTATTGGATAGGCTAATGATGCTGCTTCCATTTGTAGGTAGTTCTGAAATAGCTAAAAAAGGAGAGGTGAATGAAAATCCAATACAGAGTAGAAAGGAGCAGATTTCTCACGTGATATGAAACCTATTACCTTATGGGAAGAAAGAGCTGAATGGCAAGGAGGCAATCTAGATAATATAGAACAGGAAGAGGAGGGGAGGGCATGGCAATGGAATATGATAATAGAGAATAGAAACTGAAAAACTGGTGGAAACTCATTGAGTTAAATATTCTGTCTGGGTGGCCTCCATTCGATGGCATAAATATTGATTTCTCCTTCCAGTAAAAATAATAGCTCCCCCTCCACTGTTGTTCTGTTCCTCTCTTTGGACATTTCTCACCTCCCTATCACTTCCCCTTGGGTCCCTACTTCCTTCCCTTTCTCCTATAGTTCACTTTCCTCTTCTATCAGATTCCTTCCTCTCCAGCCCTTTACCTTTCCCAACCACCTAGCTTCACCTATCAACTTCTCGCTATTTCGGCACTTTCCCCCTTCCTTTCCATTCCTGAAGAAGGGTTGCGGCCCGAAACATCGACTGTTTATTCACTTCCATAGGTGACGCCTCACCTGCAGTGTTCTACCAGCTTTTTGAGTATGTTGATTTGGATTTCCAGCATGTACAGACTTTGTGTTAAAAATTTTTGTGATGTAATCTTCATAAAGTTTTACTTAGCATTTTCTGGCCTTCCGGATACTGTGTACCACATCAGACAGAGACAAATAGGATCATCAGAATCAGATATATTCTCACTGATTTGGATTCTGGTGGTATTTGTTATTTTGTGGCAGCAGTACCTTGCAAAGACATAAACTTACTGTAAATACAAAAATAACTAAAACAAACAAATGACAACAAGGAAGTGGTAATAAATTCAAGGACCATTCAGAAACCTGATAGAGGGAAAAACATTGTTTCTGAATCATTGAGGTTCCTGTACCTTCTTCCCGATGGTAGTGGTCACAAGAAGGCAAGCCCGTGATGGTGAGGATCCCTGGTGATTGATGCTGTGTTCTTGACGTACTGCCTGTTGAAGATGAAAGTATCTTTGTTCCTGTGTTTGAATGAAAGAACTTGAAAGCTAGGTTGTCAGGAAACGTAGAGGAAGCTTCACCCAAAAGCATAGCAGTGCAGATGATTCAGCTATGAACAATAACTTTAGTGCACTAACAAGCCAATGCAGACCAAAAACGAGAGAGAACAGACACTCAGAACAACAGGCAACAAGGTAACTGAAGGCTAGGAGGAAGCTAGCTGGTGAATAAGGACTGTGGATGAAAGCTGGGTTTAAATAGGCTGCAGGTGATGAATTGGGAGAGGCAGGTGAATCTGGTTAGCTGGGTTTAGACTGTGCAACTTGACAGGACATCCACTCCCCCCACAACATGACTGCCACCCAACAGCCCAGAATAATCCAGATGGATCCAGTAGCATTCTACGATGACCGATGGATCCAAAATGAAACTGGACAGCATTCAAAACCTCTCTTCTGTTATACCCTTCTCAGTTGACCAGGATCTGCACACCCCATCCACGATGACATGAATCCATCAACTGGTTAACTGTGTACACTAGACCATCTTCCACAGTCCTGGGCTAAGGTAGGTCCACGGACAATGGACACCTGGTGGATGTAATGCTGAGGTTCAGTGGCAACTGGAGACGGTAAGTGACTGGAAAGACACAAAGGTGATCTTAAAGGAACAATGAACCAGGGTGAAAGCATGTGGGAGTCAGTGCACGGAGCAGATCTCGGGTGGACAGCCAGACACGGTCCCCAGGCCAGAGCAGTCTGACTGGGCACCAAAGGCAGTAGGCCTGGCATCAGCAGGTGTGGTTGGCAACTAGGATGGCCTTCCATGTCCTCTTTCAATCACTCCAGCATCGGTGAAGCAGGGCCCCGGCAGATGTGACCATCACTGCTGGCTCCTTGGTGGGGAACTTCGGTGGTTTGCAGTCATAAAGCACTTCAAACGATGACATACCTATGGCAGAGGGGATTGTGGAACAGCTTAGCCCAGAACAGATGCATTCCACCTGGAAGGATTAGAGACAGTGAGGCATCTCTCCCACTTGCTGGTTGGCTCTTTATGATTGACCATTGGTCTGCAGGTGATAGCCAGAGGACAAACTCACTGAGGTGTGGAGGATGGAGCATGAGTGGGAGACAATTGTGGCCCAGGTCCACCACAATATCCTGAGGGAAGCCAGGAAAGTGAACTATGTGTTGCAGAACCAAGTAAATCACCTCAATGGCTGACAGGGATTTGGGAAGGGCGATAAAATGGGTGTATTGTGATGATCACCGTGGCCCCATCGGAAGGTGGCAATTCTGTGATGAAATTCATGCTGATGTGGGACCACAGGTTTTGAGGGACTATTGGGGGCTGCAGGAGTACAGGGAGTTGCTGGCTGGAGGAATTGGACTGAGCATACTGAGGGCAGGCAGCAGTGAACTGATGTACATCTACAATCATGGTGGGCCACCAAAACCAGTGTCACAGAGAATCCGGAGTCCCTCGTGCACCTGGACGGCTGGAGAGGGGGAGGAGTAGGCCCACTGGACTGTTTCAAAGCGCCTAGCCACTGGAATGTGCATACAGTTGTCAGGTCTGTTTGCCAGAGCAGGTTCATGCTGTAGGGCCAAGTTGATCTATTCATAAGGTCCCAGGCGATTGAGGTTATGACCTGAGAGGATGGAATAATAGGCTGAGGGTCAGCCTCCAACTTCCTCTGGGTCACACTGTCACGACAGGGTGTCTGCCTCAGTGTTCCTGGGACCAGGTCAGTAGGAAATGCTGAAGCTGAATTGCTCGAATAAGAGCGTCCAGCAAGCCTGACGTGGGTTGAGTTGGCGGGTGTGTTATATGGATGTGAGGTTCTAGTGGTCAGTCCAGATCACGAAGGGCTCAGTGTTTCCCCACAGCCAATCTCTCCGTTCCTCCCTGGTCCATCTGATGATGAATAGCTTCCTGTGTCCCACTCCATAATGGTGCTGTATCAAGTTGAATTTGTGTGAGAAGGCAGACGGTGTGACTTCCCATCCAGTCGTTGGTGGGAGAGGGTGGCCTTGGCACACATCAGAGGTGTTCACCTCTTCTACAAAAGGTCTGGATGGGTTCAGATAGTGGAGAATAGGAGTGGTAGTGAAGCGTCTCTTGAACTCTTCTAAAGCATGGTCCATGGCAGCAGACCAGGTTATTCATTATACCAAAAATGCATATTGGCCAGTGGGGGTTATGAACACCATCTTCCACCTATCACCTTAGTAGATGCAGATCAGCATTAATATGCTCGGTAAATTGAGTTTGGTGAAGATCTGGACCCTGTGAAGTGTTACAAATGTATTATCCATCAAGGGGAGGGGGTTGTGGTTTCTAATATTGATTTTATTGAGTCCATGGTGGTCAATGCAGAGACCAAGAGCCTCATCTTTCTTTTTCACAAAGAGGAATCCTGCACCATCTGGGGACTAGATGGTTGAATGAAGCCATGCTGTAGCACTTTGGCAATGTAGTCATTCACAGCTTGTGTCTCAGGAGGGATGGTCTTCGTGAAGAGGTTCTGTTGCTCATTCACATAGTCTGAGGCAGCTGGCTTCCCTTTTGCTGAAGTCGAGGGTTAAGTATTCCTGTTGGAGTTTGGAGAGGTTGAGGGTTTCTTTTGTCTCCATGGATTTATGGGGTGAAGTCATCTGACGATGCAGACAGGTGGTCCATCAGGGGGATCCCAAACTCAGCAATGAAGCCCATGACCAGCTGAAGTGCAGGTCATGAGTGGAGAGTCAAGAGTAACCCAGGATGAGAGGAGTGTTGGGTGAGTCAATCAGGAGGAGTTGGCTGGACTCAGTGCTCACTGATACTCATGTGCGCCGGTGCTGTACAAGCTCTGGCCACCCCAGACCCCAAGAGCTGCCCATCAGTGGCTGTGGTGCAGAAGTAGTGAAAGACAGGCTCACTAGGGAGTCTGAGCTGCACACGCAGAGTCTGGTCCAGAAAGTCGCCTGCAGCACCAGAATCCACCAGAGCCTCCTGTGCATGTAGAGCCATTAGAAGTGTGAAGGACAGTTAGAGTAAGTCAGGCTATATTGTCGAAACGAGGGGCCAAGGGGAAGCTTACCAGACAGAAGGCCCTACTTGGTGGTGCCATTTTCCAGACGCAGTGCGCATTTGATGGTCAACTGCTCCACAGTAGGCGCACAAGTTGTTCCTCCACCAACACTTTTGTTCTTGGGGCGTTAAGGGAGCTCTTCCTAGCTGCATGGGTCCTGGATGCATTGCTGGGGTTCTGGCTGATGAGCTGGAGAGTCATTTCATAAGATGCTTATCAATATGGAGGGCCAGAGCAATGAGGTTAGAACTTTGGGTCACTGTTTAAAAATAAGAGGTCATGCTTGAAAAGCAGGGTTTCAGAGGCATATTGGCCACATATGGCGAATGAGACCAGCTTAGTTGTCATTTTGGTCAGCATAGACCAATTGGACCAAAGATTCTGTTCCTGAGTTCAGTATAAAGTTCAGCTTAGAATCAGATCAGTCTTAATTTTCTTATGCATCATAGTAGGTTTGATGGGCCAAGTGGTCCAGTCCTGCTTCTGACCTGTATGCCTGTGAAACAGGAATGGTATCTACCCTATCCCCATCAACTCCTGTGCAATATCTGCTTAGCACAATTTGATAGAAGAGGTGAAATTTCCATCCTATTTAAACTTAACCTATGATGGTCTTACACAGGGTGTACAAACAGAACATACAGAGCAATTTAATTCTGCCTATAAAGATGGCTTTAATCTAATTTATTTGTAGCAACTCTATTGTATGTGCTGCCATTAAGTCAATGTTCACAGCTAAACTACAGTAATACGTTAGACCAGAAGACACAGGAGCAGCTTTAGACCATTCGGGCTATCAAGTCTGCTACACAATTCGATTATGTCTGATTTACTTTTCCAATCCTATATTTATTCATTACCTTCTTATATGAATTCTAAAATTAGTCACTCACATTAAAGAAAGAGAAATTTTCAGAACAAAAGGGCAGTCAGTTACATGGCCTGTCAGAGCGAAGTTTGAGCGCAGAGGTCATGGGATCTCAGCCTCGATTGCTTGTAAGAATCAATTAGAAAGTTCAAAGTTCAAAGCAGATTTATGATCAAAGTATGTATGCTTTATACATCCTTGAGATTCATCTCCTTACAGGCAGCCACGAAACAAAGAAACCCAATAGAATCCATTTTTTAAAAAGACCATTGAACACCCGATGTGGAAGAGAGAGAAATAAAAACATATTGTGCAAATGCTATAAATAAGCAAATAGCATTCAGAACTGAAGTTTATGAAAGTGAGTCCATCCACAGACACGAAGCCAGGCATCACTGCAGCCAATTCAAGGGCAGGCACGGCCTTGGATTGGCGCAGAGCCAAATAAACATCACAGCAACCCTGCCATCCTGACCTTTTCAATCTGTTCCGCCGTTTAAATTGTCCGAACATTGGGTCAATCCTCGCTCTTACACCACTTCGATACGCTCTTGGGCCCGGGCCCTGCCACCTCAATTTGGCTCAAACCTGTCCTTTCTAATTCAGCCTGGTGTTTAAATCAATCGAACCTCGTGTCTTTCCTCACACTTGGGCCCAGGCCCGGGCTCCACCTCGACTCTGCCTGCCGTGCCGTACCACAACTGTGCTGCACCTTCCAGTCCTCAGTTCACACGGCAAAAATGTCAGGTCATAGAGGTGGCTCTAAAGTTCAGTTCCAAAAGGGAAGTTACGGGCTATTGTTTACCAGAAAAAAGAGTTATTAATATAGTATTAACATGAATAGTGTGGTTTCTTAATCCTCTGGTCCCTGGATTTGAAGCTAGTGGTGATCTTTGATGGTGTTTTATTCTCCTGTCCATATTTGTTCCAGTTCTCAGTGGAAACAGCTGCTGACTGCACATGGACTGACCAAACCTGTTTTACCATCAGTTACACTACTCCATTGATGGAATGAAAACAGTCCAACGTATACTTTTTAATAAATTGTCCAATTTGTTAACTAAATTACCAGACAACAAAACTCTGAAAGCTCAACACAATGTTCCCTTCAATTATTGGCAATGCTCAGACGCCGCAAACATTTCAGTTGTGGAGGAAAGGAACGTTGCATCGTTGCTAAGGGATTGTTTCTTTGCCAGTTTATGTCAAAGCAAGATTGTTGGACGGGAGTTAAAAGCTGCTTTTGTCTGTCTAATCCACATCACGCATGGCCTGGAAGTGTTTGATAGTCACAGATGTTGCTAAAAGTGAAAAAAAAATCCATTTCCCACAAGTGATACCCGTAGCCTTAATGAGTATGTAAGAAATTGTCCGTTCCCTAAGTAAAGATCAATATCTAACCTTTTGCTCAAACTATTCACTTCATTTATTATTCAATTTGCAACTTTGCCCTTGATTTAAGTAAAATGTTAACTGCTCTTTCCCTGCACAATACAGCTAGACTGACACACTGGAGTAAATTATTCATAATGATGAAACAATATTAAGGGTAAAAAGAAAAGAGCATATGGTGCATGCCTGACCTCCTGAGCTCCTCTAGCATTTTGTGAGTGTTTGGAGATAAATTTTTTTCATCCTTGCCTTGATATTCAACAACTTTTAGTGGGCTGATCATCATCTAAAGAAGCTCTCAGTCAATATTTACGGAAACAGTCAGTTTACAAACCCATTAGTTGTTGACCCTGGAACCTGACTATATAGGCCCTTGGATTATATAGTAGATCCTACCAATTGTAGATCATGGGAGCTATGGACCCCAAATTGTAGATTTTGGCCACTTTAGATGCCATCAGCAATCAAACCTCTCCAATTATGATTCATTTCAAATACGCTTACTTACTGCCTGTTATGTTGCTGGCATGTACAGCAGCAATGCAGTTCCTCCATCCCTATCCTTGGCCATCTTCCAAACACACAACCTGTCTTACATCCCACCAAGCTCCAGAGTCCAGGCAGTTTCCAACCAGTTTTCAAAGCCACCAACTTAAAGAGCTAATTACAATAGAGCTGAATGGAATCTTTAATCATACACCCTTTAGTTCAAATCAACCTCTAAATTAGGGAACACACTTGATATACAGAACCATCAGGAATAATTGGGATGCATCTGTATGGTGCACAGCAAAGCAATTTCAGATGTAGAGAAGAATTAATTTATCAATAAAGCATGATCACAAATTAACCGAAAAATGACATTGTATACTTGATTTCCGAAACAAAAACACTGATAAAGTTCCACGAGGACGGCTGGTCCTTCAAGAATAGGAAGTTTCAACAGAAAAAAAAGTTTTGAAGAATACAATATAAGCAGGTGAGTGAGATGTTGCAGTCAGTGTTAGTAATGACACCACACCATGATGGAAAGATCGGAGTGAATAAGACATTTGTGCCTGCTCATTCCTCATAGGCAACCCTGACCTAGACTCAACTACACATTAAGGCAGTGTTAGAATGAAATGCAGTGACTGCCAGGTACCAAGCAACCAACGGAACCATCTTCCAACCATCTGCCAATTTTTGATGCTCAAGACCTTCAAAAAGACAGGTACGTGTATTTGTAATGCACATTTATTTTAACCTTCCCATGCAACCACAAGAATAGAATATTGAATTTAAACATCGATAGCATAAGAAATACAAGATTTCCAGTACACAGTATCAGAATCAGAATCAGGTTTATTATCACCAGCATGTAATGTGAAATTTGTTAACTTAGCAGCAGCAGTTCAATGCAATACATAATCTAGAGAAAAAAAATAAAGTACAGTATACGAATGTTGAATAGATTAAAAATTGTGCAAAAAACAGAAATACTATATATTGAAAAAGTGAGGCTGTGTCCAAGGGTTCAATGTCTATTTAGGAATCAGGTGGCAGAGGAGAAGAAGCTGTTCCTGAATCGCTGAGTGTGTGCCTTCAGGCTTCTGTACCTCCTACCTGATGGTAACAGTGAGAAAAGGGCATTCCCTGGGTGCAAGTGTAAAGGAGAATGAAATAACTGTTACTCCAGATGTGGTGCAGCACAATAAAACATAATAAGATTTAAAAAATGAAATAATAAGAGAAACATAACAAATATAAAGATATAAAATAGCTTATATACATAGATTGATTGTATGTCCATAAAGTAACATTAGGCACTAATGTCCCACAGACCTTGGTGAACAAACTTCTACTTCTCAGTCTTAATAACCTCAGTGCAACTGGTTATGGACTTCCAAACCAACAGACCTCAGATAGTCAGGAGGCACAACCACTTCTCCCTGCCCATCATCCTCAACACGGGCCTGTGTGCTGAACCCACTGCTGTGCACTCTGCTCATATGTGACTACGTGGACAAACACCTGAGTGATCACATTCTCAAACTTACTGATGACACAACACTGGTGGGGCTCATCACCAACAATGACTAGACAGCCTACAGAGAGGAAGTAGAAGAGCTCGAGGCCTAGTGCCAGGCAAATAGCCTCTTTTTCAATGTCAACAAGACAATGGAGATGGTTACCGATTTCAGGAAAACTTGCACCACACACATCCCTATTTACATCTTCGGACAACAGTGGAAACTGCAAGCAGCTACAAACTCCTGGCAGTGCACATTTTGCACAAATTCTCCATGGCCCCAGAACACATTCTACACAATCAGGAAAGCTCACCAATGCCTTTACCTTTTGAGGTCGAAGAGAGCTGGACTATGCAACCAATACTCATGTCGTTCTACAGGTGTGCAGTAGACAGCTTGCTAACCTGCTGCATCATGTATGGATGCTGCACTGCGGCAAACAGGTAGACTCCGATTCCAGGATCAGAGGGCACTGTCTCAAAATAGAAGGGTGTACTTTAGAATAGAGGTGAGAAGGAATTTCTTCAGCCAGAGGGAGGTGTATCTGTGTAATTCATTGCCACAGGTGGCTGTGGAAGCCAAGTCATTGGGTATACTGTATTTAAATTGGTTACTAGGTTCTTGAGTAGTAAGGGAGTCAGAAGTTAGAATAAGAATTAGAATTAGAATCAGGTTTAATATCACTAGCATATGTCTTGAAATGTTTTCATTTGCAGCTGCAGTTCATTGCAATACGCAGAAATAAAAATTATATACTTCAATAAAAACTGTCTAAAATATTAAATAAATAAATAGTGCAAAAAGAGAAGGAAAAATTGCTGATTAAGTATTCATGGGTTCATTGTCCATTCAGAAATCTGATGGTGGAGGGGAAGAAGCTGTTCCTGAAATGGTGAGTATCTATCTTCAGGCTCCTGTGCCTCCTCCTGGATGGTAGCAATGAGAAGAGAGCATAACCTGGGCTTTGGATTATAGGGAGAAAGCAGGAGAATGGGTTCACAGGAATAATAAATCAGCCATGTTTGAATGGCAAAGCAGACTTAACAGGCTGAAAATTCTAGTTTTGTTCCCATGTCTTAGGGTCTTCTAGTTTTATAGGAATGTCAGGAATAGGTTTTTTGCACAGAGTGTGCCTGTAATGCAGATACATTATGAACATTTAAATGACTTGTAGGTAGGCACATGGATGAAAGAAAAAGAGGATTATGGGTTGCGTAGGAGGGAAGAGCTAGATTGAGGAGTAGGTGAAAAGGACTTCACAACATCACGGGACAAAGAGCCCATAACATCCCATTTTCTATGCTCTATGTTCTAAATCTTGAAGAGGGCCCACACTCTTTGCTCCAGAGAAAATAATGCTGAGAGAGATCATAATTGAGATTCGTTACAATGATGGCAGGATTAGAGCATAGAACATAGCCCTTCAGCCCACAATGTTCTGCTGACCATGTAACCTACTCTTGAAACTGCCTAGAATTTCCCTACCGCATAGCCCTCTACTTTACTAAGCTCCATGTACCTATCCAGGAGCCTCTTAAAAGACCCTATCGTATCTGCCTCCACCACTGTCACCGGCAGCTCATTCCATGCACTCACCACTCTCTGTGCGAAAAACTTACCCCTGACATCCCCTCTGTACCTACTTCCAAGCACCTTAAAACTGTGCCCTCTCGTACTAACCATTTCAGCTCTGGGAAAAAGCCTCTGACTATCCACAAAATCAATGCCTCTCATCATCTTATACACCTCTATCAGGTCACCTCTCATTCTGCAGTGCCCCAAGGAGAAAAGACCAAGTTCACTCAACCTATTCTCAGAGATTACTGCCTTTGAGGTCCTGCTTCTCAGCTTCCTTCCTAACTCCCTGTAGTCTGCTTTCAGGACCTCTTCCCTTTTCCTACCTATGTCATTGGTACCAATATGTACCACGACCTCTGGTTGCTCACCCTTCCATTTCAGGATATGGTGGACAGGTTCAGAAACATCATGAATCCAGGCACCTGGGAGGCAAACTACGATCTGTGTTTCTTTTTCATGCCCAGAGAATTGCCTATCTGTCCCCCTAACTGTAGTGTCCCTTATTACTGCTACCATCCTTTTCTGTTCCCTACTCTTCTAAGCCCCAGGGCCAAACTCTGTGCCAGAGGCACAGCCACCGTTGCTTCCCCAGACTGGTCGTACCCCCCCAACTGTACTCAAAATGGAGTACTTACTGTTAAGAGGGACGGCCACAGGGGTGCTCTCCACTACCGGGCACTCACCCTTCCCTCTTCTGACAGTCACCCACTTATCTGTCTCCTGTGGCCCCAGTGTGACTATCTGCCTGTAGGTCCTATCGGTCACCTCCTCACTTTCCCTAGCAAGTCGAAGATTATTGAGCTGCAGCTCCAGTTCCCTAACTCACTTTCTAAGGAGCTGCAGCCCAATGCACCTGGCGTAGATGAGGCTATCAGGGACGCTGGAATTCTCCCCGATATCACACATCTGACACAGAGCAGAAAACTAGCCTTGCAGTCATACCCACTGTTCTTAAGTTAGAGGAATGAAAGAGATATGAAAGTAACTTACTTCGCCTAGACCTGTCCTCACCAAAGCCTTGATGAGGCAGAGTCCTATTACTCCAGCTCATGCTACTCCGACGCCTGTTCCTTCAATGACTGCTCCGCCAGGCAGTGTCTCCCTTTTATCCCGGAACCTTCTCAATGGCCTTGCGCGATGCCGAGCTACTGCATCTGCACACTTCTCCCAATCAAATCTCCTGCTGAAAGAAGCTCCTCGCTTCTTAAATCTTCCCAGCCGGCCTTGCACGATGATGAGCTACTGCATCTGTACACTTCTCCCAATCAGATCTCCTGCTGAATGAAGCTCCTCGCTTCTTAAATCTTCCCAGCGGCCTTCTGCGACAATGAGCTACTGCATCTGTGCACTTGTACCAATCGAACTGAAAGAGAAGATTAGGAGACAATGTTTTGAGTTGCAGAGAAGCACAACTGGAAACCATTAGATGAGGAACTCTGTTGATTGGAGCCAAACATGGGGGGATGTTGGGTCCCAGCTGATTCCTTAATCATAATTAGATAGTCACAAAATAATCTACTTGGGAACTCCAAAAAGCTGCTTTACCAAACAGTGGTGAGAATATGGAGCTCACTGTTGGGGGTGGTGGTGGGGGGTTTGGCTGAGTCCCAGGATCAGAGATCTGTCAGAGTCCAGAGTTGAAACCTAGAAGTCAGAAGTCCCATAATTGGCAAGTCCTGCATTGATATCCAATCACAAACAAGAAAAAAATCTGCAGATGCTGGAAATCCAAGCAACACACACAAAATGTTGGAGGAACTCAGCAGGCCAGGCAGCGTCTATGGAAAAGAGTACAGTCAACATTTTGGGGCAAGATCCTTGGTTGACTGAATGGTCTCAGCCCAAAATGTCGACTGTACTGTTTGTCATAGATGCTGACT
This sequence comes from Hemitrygon akajei, assembly GCF_048418815.1. Taxonomy (NCBI): domain Eukaryota; kingdom Metazoa; phylum Chordata; class Chondrichthyes; order Myliobatiformes; family Dasyatidae; genus Hemitrygon; species Hemitrygon akajei. Next base: position 7,165,299 of record NC_133152.1, read on the forward strand.
GACCTGCTGAGTTCTTCCAGCATTTTGTGCGTGTTACCTGTGTTGACATCCAGAGGTTGGCAAAGCACTGAGGTCAAAACCTGAGTTTGAAGTCCAGGATCGACAAGTCCAGAGGTTAAAGACAATAATCAAAATTGGCAAATCTAGAGGTCGTTACCCGAAGGTCAAAATCCCTGGATCAGCTCATTCAGAGTTTGGAGGTCTGAGCGTCCGGGGCCGAAGACTGAATGCCAGAGGCCTATCGTTAGGCTGTGTGAGTGGGTGGGAGAAGGGAAAGGGGCTTGTTGTAATTTTGTTGTCTTTGTTACCGATGTTGTTGGGTCATTCTGCTGATCATTGTGGGTTGTGTTGGTTATAAACACAAATGATACATTTCACTGTATGTTTCAATCTACATGCGATGGATAAATGAACAAACGGATCTCAGTCTGAGGTGAATGTCAGAATTTCAGAAGAAGCTGGATGAGAGATTGAGGAAGAAGGGAATAGAGAGGCTTGCTGACGAGAATACATGGGAGGTCGCTCAAATTCAAGTACTGACTGGTTGAGCTGAATGGCCTGTTGCTGTAGTAATACTGTATATCCCATGAAATTCTGCTAATTGAGGGCTTTGTTAATGCTGGAACAGAACCAATAAGATAACTATTAAATGATGCAACCAACTTAGTATGTCAGGAAATGCCATATTAAAACTGCACAGTGATCTTGTCAGACTGTGGCATGCCTGGTTGTTCTGAGGTTATTAAACTTCCACAGAAAGTGCTCTCACCATTGGACTTCAGAGGAGAGAAAGAAGTAATGAGGAAAGATGGCAGAAGTGTGGACTAATGATAGAAAATGACATGTAGACCATGAAGCATATCCTACATAAAAGCAAAAACACATGCAGGTTTAAAAAGGACTGAGACCTTGAGGTTCTTACCAAAAACAATGATCTCAGAGGTTTGGAATCATTTGAGGAACAGTTGGATGTAAAGAGCACAGAACAGTTGTGTTACATTTGTTCTGAAGGTGTAACGGTACAGTGACACCATGGGTAGTGGTGCTGCCTCACATTTCCAACGATACAGGTTCGATCCTGGCTTCTGGTGCTCTCCATGTGGAATCCGTGTGTTTTTCCTCTGATCACATGAGGTTCCCTGAGGTGCTCTGGTTTCCTCACAGACTAATAATGAGAAAGTCGGTAAGTTAGTTAACTACTATGTATCATCCCTCAGCAGGTAAGCGGGAAGCTTTGATGTGAATGTGCTAGAGAGTAGGTTACATGGAAATAAGTGCAAGAACGTTATTGCTGAGTTGCTCTGCGAGCCAGCATGGATTTAGTTAGCCAAGTAGCCTCCACCAACCTGGTGGAACATGGGAGTAAATCAGCTTCAGCAGCATTCCTTACTTGTATCTGTCTTCTAATGACAAAGAAGCCAAAATAATGACAGGTTCAAACACTAATGAATTGGGTTATAAAATTAGTCTGGGCATAAATGATCTCAAAGATTCATCATAAATTCCTGAGGATTCCCAATATTTGATTAACATTTTATGACAACAGTATTTTTTTTGCACTGTATCTGTTGTTTTGCAAACATTTATTGGTATGACATGCAGTTTATACCCCAACAAATAAAGCAAGATTCTGAATTCACTGGCCAAGGATCTAATGCATGGCATTAAGAGTAGGCAAGTCATGCAAAATCCAGGTGGGACCCATTCCCATGGTGGTGGGTCAGTCTGACTGGTTGTGGCACATACAAAGGGGCAAGTTCTTTTTTTAGGGTTGGGGAAGGGTAAACAAAGCCCATTTCAGAGGCCCTCTTGGGACCTGGTAGAGATTGCTTGCAAAGGGAAAGTGAACGCATGGAAGAGGGCTTCACTTCCCATTTTGTTTGCTCACTGTTGCTGTAAGTGAGTCTTTCAAATTACAAGTCATCATACAGCTTTTAACTCCTTGTCACTAATACTTTGATACTACAGGGCTGCTTGGCAGATCAACATTAATGCAATTATCTAAAGACATTAGAACCAAATAAATTATAATTAAACCATTTGTCATCTCCTCAATTCCAACTGGACAACTCCGCCCAGAAGGGAAGTTAGGGTTAGGGTGTTACAACTGAACTATTTGGTTGGTGTGCTGGTGTAACAAGCTCGTCTGTGTTCTAACAGTTAGACATTCCAAGATGACATTCCAATAATCAAATATTCAGTCTATTCTTAGCTTATTTTGGCTGCTGAACCAAAGAGAGTGCTGGAACAGCTACAATTACAGCAGCAACAGATGGGTGAGGTACAGTTTTCCACAAATAAATAAAACAAAGACAAATGAACAAAGAAATTTAATTTTGTAACATTAACCTTGTGTCTCAAGACATTTCAGGGAGGCTGAATGAAATAGCATTTGAACCAAGGTAGCACAATAGCTCAAAATTTCTTCCCAGCATATTGGTGTTGATATTGGTTCATTATTGTCACATGTGCCGAGATACAGTGAAAAGCTTGCATTTACATCTCATCCATTTTGTATGTACGTGCAGCAAGGTAGTAACAATAAATCTGAATGCACAGAGAGTGCAATGCACATAGGCAAATATTGTGGTGATACAGAGAGGAAGATCAAGAGTTCAAAAGTTCGTGAGAGGTCTGTTTAAGAGTCTGATGTTAGCAGGATAGAAACTGCCTTTGAGCCATGCTCTCAGACTTTTGTATCTTCTGTTTAGTGGGAAGAAGAATAAGAGAGAATGACCTGGTTAGAAGGGGTCCTTGATCATGCTGGTGGGAAGCATAGACAGAATCAATGATGAACTAAGATTTTTGAATGGTTCCCAAGTAAGATAAATGGGCCATTGACTTTACAACCTACCCGTTATGAAAATTCACTTTATTGTCTACCTGCTCTGCTCTTTTTCTGTAGCTGCATTCTAATATTGTTTCACCTTGTGTAAAGTCTATGAACCATGTCATAAATTGGTCTGTATGAACATATGCAAGGCAAGCTTTTCTCTGTATCTCAGCACACGTGACAGGAATCAAGCAATTCCATTTCCAGTGGAGAGGACATAGGATGCCTGTGGGTAAATGGTCGGTAACTTAAACTAACAATATGGACACTGGAATAAAGGAAGAAAAGACGCATAATGTCTAGGTAATATCATTCATACTGACCCACTTACAGAGGTAAACAAAACATTTTGGCAAGTTCCACAGTACAGATAGCAATTAGTTGCATTGTACAAACCTGAAAGCAGCAACAGTCAATATTACATTTGCCTCACGTGTTGGTAATATGGCAGTGGGCTTGGTTGCAATGGCCCTCTCTGTGTCCAGACAAAGGTGTAATTGCTTGTCCTTTGCATCTAATGTGTGATTGCAAGACACTGCTGGATATTGGGAACATTATGCTGCAAGGCTGACTCACTGGCGAGTTTCTCAATGGGAGTGGAGCCAGACTGCATTGCCGCTGGCTACACATGGAGGAAGGTGTCAGAAGCAGTGCACCGAGGCAGAGCATGGCCCAACAAATGGTGCAAATGCTTGGCTTGGACGTTTTTCTTGTGATCACAAGACCCTGTTGGACATTGGTAATGTAGAATATGTGCAAGTCCAGGTCACTGGTTCATTGGCGAGATCAATGGCAGGGGAGATACGTGTCCTCATTTGTTCTGTGGATATGACCCTCCTGCCGTGGGGTCGGCTATTGCAACCGCCCAGGGAAGGAGATGCTGGAGCTGTCGTGGGAGAGAGCTGGAATCCGTGCTGGGTTGGATGCTGCCCTCCACTGTTCCCTTGGTGGAAAGCAAGTTGGATTGCATTTGTCTGCAGCTGCACAAGTGCGTGATACAGACTGCTGTGTCCCTGCTCCAGGACAACATCCCACGCATTGTAAATCTACAGGGCTTAACACTCAGGGACTGGGCTAATCTTTGTTTTTGGGACTGTATGTTTTTCTCTAAAAGTTCAGAGTACATATATGTCACCAGATACAATCCGGAGATTCATTTTCTTGTGGACATACTAATTACAACAAAATCAGTCAAAGACCACACATCTAGGACGTTCAACCTGAGTTCAAAAGACAACAAACTGTGTAAATGCAGAAAGAAAGAACTATAATGTAAATAGATAAGCAAAAATTATCAAAAACATGAGATGAAGTATCCTTGAAAGTAAGTCCACTGGTTGTGGAAACATTTCAATGATGGGGCAAGTGAAGTTGAGGAAAATCATCCCCCTTGGTTCAAGATCCTGACTGAGGAGTAGTAACTGCTCCTGAACTTGGAGGTGAGGATCCTGAGTCTCTTGTACCTTCTTTCTGATGGCAGCAGCAAGAAGAGAGCATGTTCTGGGTGGTGGGGGTTCTTAATGATAGATGCTGCTTTCCTGTGACAGCTTTTTATGCACGTGCTCAATGGTTGGCTGGACCTGGGCTGTATCCACTAATTTTTGTGAGATTTTCCATTCATGGTGCTTGGTGTTTTAGTACTAGGCTGTGATGCAACCAGTCAATTTTATCTCCACTACACGTCTATAGAGGTTTGACAAGGTTTTATATTTCATGCTGAATCTCCACAAACTCCAAGGGAAGTAGAGGCACTGCCATACTTCCTTCATAAATGCACTGCGCCCAGGACACCTAGTAAGTTAAAATTGCTAACCCTCTCCACCTTTGACCCTCTAATGTGGATTGGCTCACGGACCTCTGGTTTCCCTCTCCTGGAATCTATAACCAGTTCCTTGCTTTTGCAGACATTGTGTGAGAGATTGTAACCGTGACACCACTCAGCCAGATCTTCAGTCTCCCTCCTATACGCTGATTAATCATCATTTTTGATTCAGCCTAGGGCAGTGGTGTGTCAGCAAATGTGAAAATGGCATTGGAGTTGTGCTTAGCCACACAGTGATAAGTGTAAAACCAGTAGAGCACGGAACTAAGTACACAGCGTTGTGGTGCACCTGTGCTGATGGAGATCGTGGAGGAGATGCTGTTGCCAATCTGACATGACTGGATCCAATTGCAGAAAAGGTACTGAGGCCAAGGTCTTGGAGCTTATTGATTAGTGGGGATAATGGCATTGAATGATGAACTGTAATTGATAAAGCACATCCTGATGTATGCATCTTTGCTGTCCAGATGGTCCAGGGTTGAGTGAAGAGCCAATGAAATGACATCTGCTGTGGACCTGTTGCTCTGGTAGGCAAATTGGAACAGATCTAAATCACTTCTCGGGCAGGAATTGATAAGTTTCATCACCAACCTCTCAAAACATTTTATCACTGGATTTTTACGCTACTGACTGATAATCATTGAGACATGTCACCATGCTCTTCTTAGGCAATGGTATAATTGAAGCCTACTTGAAGTACTGCTGAAACAAGAGGTTAAAGATCTCTGTGAACACACGAGCAGGCTGATCAGCACAGGCCTTTAGAACTTAGCAAGGTACCCCAGCTGGGCTGGCTGCTCTTTGTGGCTTCAACCTCCTGAAGGTAGCTCGCATATCGGCTTCACAGGCTGAAATCATAAGATCATCGGCGGATGTTGGTGTTTGTGATGACTCCCCCATGTTTCGGCTGTCACAGTCAGCACAGAAGGCATTGAGCTCACCTGAAAGTGAAGCCCTGCTGTCTCCCATGCCGCTTGATTTAGCTTTAGAAGAGGTGATAGCATTCATGCTCTGCCACAACTGTCAAGCATCCTTTGTTGATTCAAATTTGGTCTGACATTCCCACTTCACCAGTGAGATAGCTTTTCAGACATTGTACCTGGACCTCTTGTAACCTTCTTGGTCACCAGACTTGAACGCCTCTGATCTGGCCCTCAGCAGATTGTGGATCTCATGGTTCATCCAGGTCTTCTGATTGGGGAAGACTCTGAATGATTTAGTGGGGACACATACGTCTACAACTGTTTTAATAAAATCCGTTACATAGTGTATTCACTCAGATCCTCAGATGAGGGCTTGAACACGGCCCAGTCCACTGACTCAAAGCACTTCTGTAGCCACTCCTCTGCCTCCTGTGATCACCTCTTTGCTGTCCTCATCACCGGAGCTTTGCTCTTTCGCCTCGACCTCTAAACATGTAGGAGAAGGTCAGTCAAGTGATTAGATTTGCTGAAATGTGGCCTGAGCATGGAAAGGTTGGCATTCCTTATCTTAGTATAACAGTGGTCTTGTGTGTTGGGACCTCTGATGGTAATTGGGCAGGGCTATCTTCAAACAAGTCTTGTTGAAGTCTGTGACTATGAATCGAAATGCATTGGGATGGACCGTTTCTTGTTTGGAAATCCACCTCATCGAAGCACCAGAAGTTTATCATAAAACATACACCTCCTCCTTTTGCCTTTCCAGAATCCTCAGCTCAGTCTATTCTGTAAATCAAGAAGCTGTCAGGTCTGATTGATGTATCTATCATGCCAAGAGAAAACCACGTTTCAATCAAGCACACAATAGAACAGGCTCTCACCTCTCACCAATACAGCCAGATAGCCTTTAGATTCTCAGTCTTGTTCTCCAGGGACTGTGCATCTGCCAACAAGAAGCTGGGTGGGGGAGGCCTTGTCCCTCTGCGCTGGCTTGGAGCTCCAACCTCCTGCTTCGTTTTAAGTAACGCTGATGAACCTTCAACCTCTTAAAGGTGCCATGGCTGGCTGGATCATTAAGTTGATTTCAATCTCCACTGCTTACAGGGAAGTTACATGCTTCAAATTGCAGTGACAGTAATACAGAAGAGATATATTTAAAAGAATATTTGGAAGAATTATCTGCAGCCCACAGAAAGTCACTGATGATCACTGGCATCGCTTTTCTTTTCTGCTGTAATAACTATGTGTGATATATGTGTTGTGTGCTGTGTGTGACTGTGGGTACTCCATTTTGTATCTCGGCCCCGGAGGAATGTTGTTTCGTTTGGCTGATCCATACATATAGCTAAATTTCACTCAGTTGGCAGCTTGTTCAGACATAGCGACCACTCCAAGTCCAATCAAAGGTGTATTTGTTTGTCTTGTGTGTCTCTTTTATGATCACAAGTCACTGCCGGATACTAAGACCATCTACAGGACTATCATATCGATGAATTGTTCAGTAGTGATAAAGCTGAACTTACTATGGACTGTTGTGTTATGTCTGGACTTGTTGCGTACCGTTGTGCTGAGACTGCTTGCAGTCCAAAAAAAGGTGCGAGTGATTGTCTTGGACATCTCAGTCATGATTGTAAGAACCTGTAGGCCATTGGTAACGTAGAATACTGCAAGTCCAGTTCACAGTTTTTTTGGGAAGGCCGATGGCCGCAGAGCTGCATTGCCTTGGTTCTGTGCAGACAAAGAGATGTTGGAACTGCCTGTGTGCTACTGGATTTCATATCGGGTTGGGGACTAGCCCCTCTGATTGGTGCTGCCCTCTAGTGTTTGCTCTGGGGAAATACAAGCTGGACCAGGACAACTCAGAAATTTTTTATTTTTTCTCTCTTTGTGACAATATGCTTTTTTCTGAAATTGTAACCATATATGCTATGTGCAGGATGCTGTGTGCTGCTGGTAATGTGTTTTGCAACTTGGCTCAGGAGGAACCCTGTTTCATTAGGCTATATACATGTATGGTTAATCATTATACTCGATCTTGATGTGTTAGAAACAGAGAAAACCTACAGCACAATACAGGCCCTTCAGTCCACAAAGCTGTGTGTAACATGTCCTACCTTAGAAATTATCTACGGTTACCCATAGCCCTCTATTTTTCTGAGCTCCATGTACCTGTCCAGGAGTCTCTTAAAAGACCCTATTGTATCCACCACCACCACCATCGCCGGCAGCCCATTCCACACACTCACCACTCTCTGAATAAACACTTAACCCTGACATCTCTCTGCACCTACCTCCAAGCACCTAAAAACTGTGCCCTCTCATGCTAGCCTTTTCCGCCCTGGGAAAAAGCCTCTGACTATCTACATGATCAATGCCTCTCATCATCTTGTACACCTCTATCTGGTCATCACTCATCCTCCGTCGCACCAAGGAGAAAAGGCTAAGTTCACTCAACCTATTCTCATAAGGCATGCTCCCCAATCCAGGCAACATCCTTGTAAATCTCCTCTGTACCCTTTCTATGGTTTTCACATCCTTCCTGTAGTGAGGCGACCAGAACTGAGCACAGTACTTGAAGTGGGGTCTGACCAGCTGCAATATTACCTCTCGGCTCCTAAACTCAATTCCACGATCGATGAAGGCCAATGTACCATATGCCTTCTTAACCACAGAGTCAACCTATGGACTCGGACCCCAAGACCCCTCTGATCCTCTAAACCGACAAGAGACTTACCATTAATACTATATTCTGTCATCACATTTGACCTACCAAAATGAATCACCTCACACTTATTTGGGTTGAACTCCATCTGCCACTTCTCAGCCCAGTTTTGCATCCTATCAATGTCCCACTGTAACCTCTGACAGCCCTCCACACTATCCACCACACCTCCATCCTTTGTGTCATCAGCAAATTTACTAACCCATCCCTCCTTTTCCTCATCCAGTCATTTATAAAAATCAGGAAGAATAGGGGGTCTCAGAACAGATCCCTGAGGCACACCATTAGTCACTGACCTCCATGCAGAATATGACCTGTCTACAACTACTCTTTGCCTTCTGTGGGCAAGCCAGTTCTGGATCCACAAAGCAAAGTCCCCTTGGATCCCATGCCTCATTATTTTCTCAATAAGCCTTGTACAGGGTACCTTGTAAAATGCCTTGCTGAAATCCATATATGCTTCATCTATGTGTTTAGTCACATCCTCAAAAACTTCAATCAGGCTCGTAAGGCACGACCTGCCCTTGACAAAGCCATGCTGACTATTCCTAATCATATTATGCCTCTCCAAATGTTTATAAATCCTGCCTCTCAGGATCTTCTCCATCAACTTACCAATCACTGAAGTAAGACTCACTGGTCTATAATTTCCTGGGCTTTCTCTACTCCCTTTCTTGAATAATGGAGCAACATCCACAACCCTCCAATCCTCCAGAACCTCTCCATTGATGATGCAAAGATCATCACCTGAGGCTCAGCAATCACCTCCCTTGCTTCCCAGAGTAGCCTGGGGACCATCTTGTCTGGTCCCGATGACTTATCCAACTTGATGCTTTCCAAAAGCTCCAGCACATCCTCTTTCTTAATATCTACATGCTCAAGCTTTTCAGTCTGCTGTAAGTCATCACTACAATCACCAAGATCCTTTTCCGTAGCGATTACTGAAGCAAAGTACACATTAAGCACTTCTGCTATCTCCTTTGGTTCCTTACACACTTTACCACTGTCACACTTGATTGGTCCTATTCTCTCACATCTTATCCTCCTACTCTTCACATACTTGAAGAATGCCTTGGGGTTTTCCTTAATCCTGCCCACCAAGGCCTTCTCATGGCCCCTTCTGGTTCTCCTAATTTCTTTCTTAAACTCCTTCCTGCTAGCCTTTTAATCTTCTAGACCTCAATCATTACCTAGTTTTTTTAACCTTTCATAAGCTCTTCTTTTCTTCTTAACTAGATTTACAACAGCCTTTGTACACCACAGCTCCTGTACCTTACCATCCTTTCCCTGTCTCTATGCAAAAATACATGCAAATATCCCCTGAACATTTGCCACATTTCTTCCGTACATCTCCCTGAGACCATCTGCTCTCAGTTTATGCTTCCAAGTTCTTGCCTGATAGCCTCATATTTCCCCTTGGTCCAATTAAATGCTGTCCTAACTTGTCTGTTCCTATCCCTCTCCAATGCTATGGTAAAAGAGATAGTATTGTGATCACTATCTCCAAAATGCTCTCCCACCAAGAGACCTGACACCTGACCAGGTTCATTTCCCAATACCAGATCAAGTACAGCCTCCCCTCTTGTAGGCTTATCTACCTATTGTGACAAGAAACCTTCTTGAACACACCTGGCAATATTCAAAGATTCATGTAAAGTTCAGTCAAAAGTTTGGAGATGCAGAGTTTATGGAAGGAATTTTAGTGGGATCTTTAATGCTGAGGTACAGATCACCAGGAAAGGGTTTCAGGATTGGATTTGGCATGGGAGACTCTGCACAGGGTGGGATATTATTCAACAGAGTTGTGGCTGCAGAATAGCCTCCAGTTCTGAGGCCTGATAACCCTCCCTCCCAGGGATACTGGGAAGCATCCAAGGATGGAAGTTGGAACTTCTTCTAGGAGCTGATACTCCAGCACCACTCTGTGGCATTGTCCTATACTCAATGGGGAGTAATATTCCCTGTAAAGTGTGCGCGTGTAGACATCTTTTGCTACCTGCACACAATGGAATTTAAACTGCACGCAAAATGTTCTCACCCTCTACCGCATCGGCATGTTACGCATATTTCACGTTTGTACACAATCACATTTCCTTTTCTGGTTTCTGATTCTGAAGAATCTGTGGATGAATCCACAGATATATCTGTCAACCACTGACTCATCCTGTACTTCAAATTTGGACCTAATACCAGTACTGTGTATAAAGCTTCTTTTGGTGGAATAGCTCAGCTGAAAGCGTGTGATGTTTTTTCCATCGTATTAGTGATCGGAGTTTTACATCATGACCCATCATCTGTCTCAAAGAAAGACAAGTTTAAACACCTGCAGTCCAAAGTACAGGCAGAACTGCGAGAAATGCAGAACGAGTGGTGGCAGAGAAAGGCTGAGCAGGTGAAACGCTACACGGGCATGCATGCCACTAGAGAGTTCTTCAGCACCATAAAGTCAGCTTATTGTCCTTCTAAATCAGGATGCTACCCCCTTGCTGTCATCTGACGGGTTGAGCCCGATCAAAGACCAGGAAGGACTGAAAAACCGCTGGGCTGAACACTTTTCCAACCTACTCAATAGACCGTCCACAGATGATCCTGACTCTTACAACAGATCCCTCAGCAGCCAGCCCTGGATGACCTAGACCTGTCACCCTCTACTGATGAGATCAAGCAAGCGATCTCGCAGATCAACTCAAATAAAGCAACAGATGGCATTCCTGCCGAGATCTACAAAGCATTAGGCTGAAATGCCTTACAGGTGTTCCAAGACATCTGGATCACAGAGAAGATGCCTGATGACTTCCACAATGCCCTCATCATGGCTCTCTACAAAAAGAAGGGAAGGAAATCAGACTACAGAAACTACAGGGGTATCTCACTGCTGTCCATCGCAGGCAAGATTTTTGCCCGCATTCTCCTGAACAGACTTGTCACTGTCTTGGAAAGGAACCTCCCAGAGGCGCAGTGTGGCTTTCGGCCAGAACGAAGTACAGTAGACATGATATTTGCCGTGAGGCAAGTCCAGGAGAAGTTCATCGAGCAGAACAAGCCTCTTTACTCTGTCTTCATTGACCTGACAAAGGCATTTGACACTGTAAACAGGGAGAATCTCTGGATCATCCTGAGACATTACAGATGTCCGAGGAAATTCACGAAGATGATTCAGCTGCTCCACGATGGAATGTCAGGACAGATCCTTTGCAGTGGTGATACGTCAGTTGCATTTGCCATTTCCAGTGGGGTGAAGCAGGGCTGTAGACTAGCCCCAGTCCTGTTCAGTCTGTTCTTCACTTGCATGTTGTCACGTTCTGTCCGAGGTCTGAAGGAGGGAGTGTACATCAGGTACCAATTGGACGGCTCTCTCTTTGACCTTGTACACACCAACGAAGTGCCTCCATACAGTCATTCAAGAAACCCTCTTTGCTGATGACTGTGCACTCCTGGCACACAAAGACAGTGATCTACAGTTGATGCTGAACAAATTCTCAGACACCGCTACGCCCTTTGGCCTGACTATCAGTCTGAACAAGACTGAAGTACTTCACCAGCCCGTGCCGAACACCAACCCCATAGAACCATAAATCACTGTTGACTACACTCAGCTGACAAATGTAAACAGCTTCAAATACTTGGGAAGCATCATCTCGAGTGATGGGTCTTTGGACAAAGAAATTGACTCCAAGATCAGCAAGGCTAGCCAGGCTCTAGGGGGGCTGCGAACCAGAGTGCTCAATCAACACAACGTCCACATCTCCACAAAGCTGAAAGTCTACAGAGCTGTGGTCATCCCTTCTCTCCTATATGGACGTGAGACCTGGGCTCTGTACCGATGACGCATCAAACAACTGGAGAAATTTCACATTCGCTCCATCCTTGGCATTCGTTGGCAAGACCGTGTCTCCAACCTGGAGGTTTTGGGTCACACGGAGTCCACCATCATTGAGTCCCTGATCATCAGAGCCCAGATGCGGTGGGCGGGAAATGTCATCAGATTGGACGACCACCGTATGCCTCGCCAGCTGCTCTGTGGTGAACTGGAGACCGGAAAGAGACCTCAAGGTCATCCACACAAGCGCTACAAAGACACTGTGAAGGAAACCCTACGCTACTATGACATCCAGTCAAGGGAACTAGAAGCTGTGGCTGCTGACAGAACCCGCTGGTGAGCCCTGTGCTATGAAAACTACACCAGTTTTGAAGACAGGCGCTGCCAAAAACTGATGGAAAACCGTGAGCTGCATCACAGAACAGCAGCCACAATTATTACAACACCAGACTCCCAGTGCCCCCATCGTGCTAGACTCTGTGCTTCCAGACTGGGGCTTCAGAGCCACCTCCGTGTCCACAGAGGAACTGTACAACAGCGTGTCTTCTTCCAATCTGAAGGACTACCACAAACAGTGATCAGAGTTTTGCATCCACTTAAAAATTCACTGTGCACATGTTGCAGTCACTGGCAAAAAACTGCACAGCACAACATTCTTGTGCACGCCGGTCATCACAAATTAGAGGGAACATTGATGAGGAGGCCTCAGGCACACCCCATAATTAATAATTTTATTTTATTTTTCATAGATCACAACATTGGGTCTTTTGTCGAAATCCTAGCCCCATCCAACTCTAGTTATATTATCTCCCTTGATCAACAGCTCTTTCTCTTCCTTTCTTATTTATGCCTGTACCTAGCTTCCATAAAGTAAAGATGCTTTTGCCCTAAGATTATTTTCATGCTCATTTGCAAGATGTTGGAAGGAGCAGATGGGCTCCTCTCAACTTCATACTCCTCAAGATCCATTGCCTGTCTCTCATTGACTCTCTCTGAGTCCTGTCTACAGCCTCTGTTTAAGTAAGTACCACACCAAATTACTTCACAATTGCCTGAGAGAACCAATTTTCCATTATCAAGAGCTTGTTCTACTTTCTTTTCTTTTTTCCCCTATGACCAGGCCAGGCATGTTGTGGTAAACTATGTATACCAGTCTGGACACGCCTCCCTGCTGACTGCTCCTGTGGCTCCTCCCACAGACCCCTGTATAAAGGTGATTGGAGGCACTGCTCCTCCCTCAGTCTCGACATGGTCGTGGTCCCTTTTTCGCTGTTAATAAAAGCCTATCATTCACTTCCAGTCTCCTCGAATTATTGATGGTGCATCTCGTCTTCCTGTTTAATTTTTTTTTAATTCCAAAAGTAATCAATTTATAAAAAATATGACAATAAAGAGCAGTGCATGGTTCTGTCTGTATCCACAGTGTCACTCATTCCCGGTGTTATCCCCTCACTGCATTTGTAGTGTTTACACATTCTGTATACAAAGCACTATTGCCACTCATGTCGCCTCCTGATGATACAAACTTTATGTGTTTCAGAGGCTTCTACGCAAACGTACCCTTCAATGTCTAGTGGTAAAAGGCCTTAACTGAAACTCACATTCCCACATTTTCTGTGTGGTATTGATCTTTGCTTGGACACCGATAGCTTAATATGAATTATGCCATTTTAAACTAGCTGCGTTCTACTGAGGCTGTATATAAGGTTATGCCAGCAGAAAACCACCTAGCTTTGGACTGAGACTCCACATCGTCCCAAGGAGGAAATTTCACATTACAAACTGATTACCGTAGATTCCGGATTATAAGCCGCTACTTTTTTCCCACATTTTGAACAGCTTTGAAGTCTGCGGCCTATAATCCAGAGCGGCTAATACATGGTTTTTTTTTCATGCCGCCTCGTAAACATTTTGCCTCGTAACAGTAGACCAATAAAATTGATGAGTAGTTCACAGAGGTCCAATGAAATTGTACGATAAATCAAGCGCACTTTCACAATTAAATTATTGTAAATCAGTCATTTGTACTCACCCTCATCAACATGGAAAATACTCGAAGCAAGACCCGAGCGCGTCAGACCCGATTAGACCCGAGCGCATTGCGCAAGCGTCAGACCCGATCGCATTGCGCAAGCGTGTCAGACCCGATTAGACCCGATCGCAATGCGCAAGCGTCAGACCCGATTAGACCCGATCGCATTGCGCAAGTGTGTCAGACCCGATTAGACCCGATCGCAATGCGCAAGCGTCAGACCCGATTAGACCCGATCGCATTGCGCAAGCGTGTCAGACCCGATTAGACCCGATCGCAATGCGCAAGCGTCAGACCCGATTAGACCCGATCGCATTGCGCAAGCGTCAGACCCGATTAGACCCGATCGAAAACGCTGCTTTTAAGTTAAAGTCGATCAATAACTTTTCCTGGTAGGCTGCAATATATATATTTTTACCAGTCGCTAGGAGATATTGGAATGTTGTTCGTGCTGTTCAGTAAAAAAGTATATGCAACGTAATTTGTGTTACCGATACGTATGTATATTTAAAAGTAGCGGTGCGGCCTAAAATCCGGTGCGGCCTTTACAATTAAAAAATTGATTTTATTTCTAAAATTAGAGCCTGCGGCTAATAATCAGGTGCGCTCTGTAGTCCGGAATCTACGGTATAAACAATTCTATCCTTTCAGGTACAGTCAATGGAGTAATTACATATGTAAGATCTGTTAGTTTTTTTGTGCAAGAGAAGAGGTGGGGGTTTTAGGGTTTGTGAGCTTTGTTTCTTTTTCTTTATCATCGGGGGGGATTAATGTATTTTTTTTCAACAACTCCCAGGGTTTTTCTGTATTTCATGGCAATCCAGAGAAGACAAACTTCAGCATTCGATTGTACATGCATACCTTGACAATAAAATTAACCTTTGAAGAGTCTGTCCTCATCCATATGTGAGTATGTCCGCCTGAGTGTGCAGAAGTATGCGCAGGTTACAGCAAATCAGCACTTTAATCATTTATTTATTCCAGGGGAGGGACAATGTAGAGATGATTGAAACATTAAATGTCCAACTTTTAATTAAATATGTATTCCAGTTGGTGAAAAATGGAGTAAAGAGCTTTGATGCATCTCAGATTTTAATCTGAACACACTTATTGCGAAATTAATTAATATTAATTAAGTATGACATAATGGCAGGCATTGCTGTGGCAAGTGGAAGCTCTGAAGAAGAGCTATCAGTCATCATGTGGTTTTATTATCCACTCTCACTACACTGGTGGTGAATATTCTGCTCATAAATCTATGATGGAATACTTACTGCTGTTAGGAAGAAGATTACAAGTGTTTTGTTGTTTAAAAAAGACAAGAAATTCTGTTTCTAGTTATAAGCTTTTGGTAGAATCAAGTGGGCAATGCCAAAATGAGCAAACCCCTCATATCGTGGAAGGAATCATTATACTGACTCATTAGATTTTGGTGTGAAATGCTGCACTACAGAGCACTTTGATGACTGTATTGGAGGAACACATTTGCCTGGTCGGTCCTGCCAAAGCAATGGGACTAGCAAAGACCCTGGACCAGTGTAGGCAGTGTAGCCCTCCAGCGGGTAACTGACAAGTTCCCCAGCCCAGGAGGTATGAAGCGGCAGACTGATTTGTCCCAAGCAGGCAAAGTGATTAGCTAGCCAGACCAGAACAGGCGAACATTGGCGCTTCCGTGGGAGGTCAATGGTCCTGGTGGTCCATCAGGACAGTGAAAGGGGTGGTTTGGAAATCCAGGGTCACCCGGATTATTAATTCTGCTCCAAAAATAATGCAAAAATATATTATAGTTCCTGAAGAATGTTCTGCTTTGGCCATTTAAGACCAAAAGCCAATCATGGGTGACCATGTGAGGCAGACGTTCTGCTCACTAATGCTGACAGTTCAATTCAGGAGGTCCTGCCCTTTCCCCAGAGGAATGGCTATAAAAGAGCACAACTGTGATACTGCCATTGTCATTGTGTAACCCAGCCCCACGGGGTGTGACAGGGCTCTTGTGATATTATCACACAGTGGCATCTCCTGCCTTTGATGAAGACACTTCTTCCAGCATGGGGAGCAGCCAGTATACAAATTCACCATGTTAAGTGTATCTAGTACAGATCTTGTGTCACCTACCACATGCATGGAGCATTCTTTCATCCAATCATACCCTCACTCTGTGATAGCCTGTTAAAAAGCTGTACAGCACAGATTCAGCCAATCGGCCCACCGTGTCTCTGCTGTACATAATGTCTCTCTACACTAATCCCATCTGCCTGCATTAATTGCATATCCCTCTATGCCCTGTTCATTCAAAGGTTCATTTATTATCAATGTAGATATGCAGAATGCAACTTTGAAATTTGTCTTCTCCAGATAAACAGGAAATACAGAAAAACCATGGAGTCAGTGGGAAAAAAGCCATCAACCACCCCTCCCCCCACCTGCCACAGAAAAAAGTACAGAACAAAAGCATGCAAACCCAAACTCCCCAACCCCACCCTTGGACAAAAACTAACAGATTGCCAAAATGAGCAAACCCCTCAGATCGTGGAAGGGATCATTATACTGACTCATTAGATTTTGGTGTGAAATGGTGTGAAACCAACAGGAAAATGGCAGCTGGAACATAAACCACAAGCCCCAACCCCTTTCCTCACAAAAAAACTAACATATCACCCAGACTGCCCACCCTGAAAAACACCGACAAGAACATCAGACCCCAAATCCCCACCCCCACACAAAAAATACTAATCTGTCGCCCACATAGAGAAACAGCAACAAGAACATCAGACCCCGAATCCCCAGCCCACACACACAGAAAGTTCATATATCGCCTACACAGAGACCATAAGACCAAAAGATTTAGGAGCAGAATTCTGGTCCGCCATTCAATCATGGACTGATCCAATTCTTCCAATCATCCCACGCCTCTGTCTTCTCCCCATACCCTTTGATGCCCTGGCTAATCAAGAACCCATCTATCTCTGCCTTAAATGCATCGAATGACTTGGCCTCCACAGCCGCTTATGGCAACAAATTCCACAGATTTACCACCCTCTGACTAAAGTAATTTCTCCGCATCTCTGTTCTAAATGAACATCCTTCAATCCCTCTTGTCCTAGACTCCCCTACCATGGGAAATAACTTTGACATATCTAATCTGTTCAAGCCTTTTAACATGTAGAATGTTTCTATGAGATCCCCCTCATCCTGAACTCCAGGGAATACAGCCCAAGAACTGCCAGACGTTCCTCTTACGCTAACCCTTTCATTCCTGGAATCATTCTGGTGAATCTTCTCTCTACAATGTCAGTAAATTCTTTCTAAAATAAGGAGCCCAAAGCTGCACACAATACTCCAAGTGTGGTCTCACGAGTGCCTTATAGAGCCTCAACATCACACCCCTGTTCTTATATTCTATACCTCTAGAAATGAATCCCAACATTGCATTTGCCTTTTTCACCACTGACTCAATCGGAAGGTTAACCTTTCGGACTCCCAAGTCGCTTTGCATCTCTGCATTTTGAATTCTCTCCCCATCTAAATAATAGTTTGCCAGTTTATTTCTTCCACCAAAGTGCATGACCATACACTTTCCAACATTGTATTTCACTTGTCACTTCTTTGCCCATTCCCCTAAACTATCTAAGTCTCTCTGCAGGCTCTCTGTTTCCTCAACATTACCCGCTCCTTCACTTATCTTTGTATCATTGGCAAATTTAGCCACAAATCCATTAATCCCATAATCCAAATCATTGACATACATTGTAAAAAGCAGCATCCCAACACCGACCCCTGTGGAACTCTGCTAGTAACCGGCAGCCAGCCAGAATAGGATCCCTTTATTCCCACTCTCTGTTTTCTGACTCCCACAATCAGCTAATGTTCCACTCATGCTAGTAACTTCCCTGTAATTCCATGGGCTCTTATCTTGCTAAGCAAGACACCTTGTCAAAGGCCTTCTGAAAATCCAAGTACACCACATCTACTGCATCTCATTTGTCTACCCTGCTTGTAATTTCCTCAAAAAGTTGCAGTGGGATAGTTAGGCAGGATTTTCCTTTCAGGAAAACCGTGCTGGCTTTGACTCATCTTGTCATGTGCCTCCAGGTACTCCGTAATCTCATCCCTAACAATCGATTCCAACAACTTCCCAACTGCTGTTGTCAGGCTAACAGGTCTATAATTTCCTTGCTGCTGCTTCCCACCCTTCTTAAATAGTGGAGTAACATTTGCAATTTTCAGTCATCCGGTACAATGCCAAAATCTATCAGTTCTTGAAAGATCACCACTAATGCCTCCGCAATCTCTCCAGCTACTTCTTTCAGAACCCGAGGGTGCATTCCACCAGAGAAGCAGCAACAAGAACATCAGACCCCAAACCCTCACCCCCCACACAAAAAACTAATATATCGCCCACACAGAGAAACAGCAACAAGAACATCAGACCCCAAACCCTCACCCCCACACAAAAAACTAATATATCGCCCACACAGAGAAACAGCAACAAGAACGTCAGACCCCAAAACCGGAGCCCACCAATCAGCAACAAGTTATAGTGTACAAAAACATGGAACTGAAAGTACCTGTACCGATGACTCTGAAATATTGTTATTACCCTGCCTCCACCTGCTTCACCGGCAGCTCCTTCCGAGTACCAACTGCTCTTTGTGTAAAAAAATTACCCCTCAAATCTCCTTTAAATCTTCTCCATTTCACCTTAGATCTAGGCAACCTCCACCATAAGAAACAAACTCTGGCTATTGCTCCTGTCTGTTGGCGTTGTGCTGAGGTGCATGCTTTTCAGATTTCAGCCTTTTTAAAAACATAATCATTATCACTTACAAGGTTAGGCCACTTTTGTGAAGAATACATCTATAAATAGATCTAGCCTACAATCTTGCTGATTCTCAAGAATATCACAATATATGACAAATATCACCATCCTATTATTTCATTCAGTTCCAACTTGGCTTGAAGTTAAAGCTAAAACTAATTGCTGGCTTCTGAAGTGAATTCTGCATCAGCAGACCTTCCGCTTAAGTCAATTATAAATTAGTGGTCTTTTTTTTGCATTTACTGCATGATGGAATCTAAGACATTGACATTGATCATAATTATAATACAATATCGGAGAATAGTTGCACACTTGTTTGAAATTGTCTTTCCCGGGTATAAATTCTCATTGCTGCCCAAGTTATTGAACCACATGAGTCAATAACTATCAACCTCACTGATTATAATCCATTAGGACAGTGAACTGTGGCTGGTAGACCCGGTAGAAAATAAGGTGCTGAGTTACTCAGGTGTGATGGATATTCACTTCTTGCTAATATTTGCTCTCCTTCCTTTCAGCTGCCACTTGAAAGATCATAAATAGATGTAAGTAATTTTCCAGCTAACAGTTTACTTAGTTTATGGTCATAAAAGCAAGTCAGCTCTTAAAATGCAAATGGATAGCAGTAATCAGCATGAAGTTAAAAAAACACAGCTTTGCAAACAAGCTGTGTATTTCGCAGGCACTCTGTCTGCATAGAAGCAGATACTGGCTTATTGCACCTGCTTTATTGTTTCTCAAAGCGTAGTATATGATGAAGGGTTGTTTGAGTTGCTTCAAAGAGATGAACTGACTCTTAAGTTGCTTAGTTCAAGAAAGCTCGCAGTCAGATGGTAACATCATTTAGCATATTAAATAAATTATGCATTTATAGTTTGAAGGCTTTATGAACTCAGCAAGGTTCACTTTACAGCATTGAAAAATACGAACATTAAGCTGTGCTCTGTGTCTCCAGAAATGCTTTTAGTCTGTTTGTAATGAACAGGTATCTGAAGAAATGTCATACGTATTCTATTGCCTGCCACAGACCTCCATGAGAGAAGCCACAGGAAAAGGTGCACAAGAAAACAAAAAAGAGGAAAATGCACTGGAATCTGGGAGCAACTTAGGCTAAAGCCCTTCAGGCCAGTTCTCCCCTTGTTCTTGCTGGCATATGTCCATTCACTTGAAAATAACTGGACTACTTGCGCCTGAGACTGAACCAGTGAGAGAAAAACATCTGCGTGCTCATTAACATGGACTTCACAGCTTCATGGATGCATCCCAGACATGGCTATCCAGCTGGAGGGGTTCAGTGCGTCTCAGGCCGACAGGAATCCAGCGATCTCAGGCAAGACCCGCGGTGGCGGTATCTGTATTTACATAAATAGGAACAGGTGTACGAATGCCTTAGCCGTGACATCCCACTGTCCACCGATAATTGAGTTCATATGTGTGAAGTGCAGGCATTTTATGTACTGAGGGAGGTTGCTAAAATCGTGTTGGTAGCTGTATACGTTCCTTCTCTCCTAATGCCGAGCTCCACAGTGCCATCAGTGACTTTCAAACCAAACATCCTAATGGTATTTTCATTATTGCATGCGATTTTAACCATGCAAACCTAAACAGCATCCTGCCTAAGTTCCACCAGCACGTTGATTTTGCCCCCAGACGTGAAACTACACTAGACCTGGTTTAGACTAGCATGCCAAGAGCATATAAAGCAGTCCGTCAGCTCCACACTGGACTCTCAGAGCACTTGTCTGTAAAGTTAACTCCAGCATACAAACCACTTGTAAAGGTGGGGAAACCCTGGCCTGAGGGGGCTATCTCTGCACTGCAGCACTGCCTTGATAATACAAAATGGAGAATGTTCAGGGAGGTTGGCACCAATGGCAACCATGTTATCATTCAGGAATATGCGGATTCTGTGACCAACTACATAGAGAGGTGTACTCAGGATGTTGCCATCTTGTAACTCATCTGGCTGAGGGCAAATCAGAAGCCATGGCTTACTGCAGAGGTCCGTGCCAAGCTGACGGATTGTGATGCTCCCTTTAATTTGGGAGAAGCGACAGCTCTTCGGGAAGCAAGAGCTGTGCTTTCCCGCTCCATCAGGAAGGTGAAATGGGAAGCACTCTCAGAGAATTTACAGCCACTGTAACGATACCAGAGACATGAGGTGCATGTGGCAGGGAATTCAGAGGATTACAGACTACAAATCCATCCTGTGCGTCAGTGACCGGGATGCTTCACCTCCCTGAGAGGCTGAAATATGCCCGGTTTGATGCACAGAATGAAGTGCTGGCAAGGAGAGCACCCCTCCCCCCGTGGGAGCAGACACTCCGTCTGGCTGAAGCTGAGGTGAAGACGATCCTGGCCAGTCAATCCTTCTAAGCTGTGGAACCCGGTAATTTACCAGCTTGGCTTCTAAAAGAGAGTGCAGCACAAAACCCTGCAATAAAGTACTGTATATCTTATATTTTCTTGACTTGGAAGTTAGAGGGTCTTTTCAGGTAGAAGCAAACATCTCTTGTCAGTTGTTTTGTAACAGTGATGTTACGAATATACACCATCTAACCTCCGATAGTTTTAAATGCATGTGGATGTGGTCGCTAAATAGGGCAGCATTTTCTCTGTCTGCTTCCATGTACCCATGCATTTCTTTGGCCACGTTAGCATTAATTCCCTTTTCATTTCTTTGCCCTTGAGGACATGCTGATGAACGACGACCATGAACTGCTGCTGGACGGGAATCCAGAACTCAGACTTCGTGACAATGAAGAAGCAGCAAGGTATTTTCATGTCAGGTCGCTGTGTGTCTAAGAGGGGTGATCAGAAGAGCCAGTGCTCCCCCTGTATTTACTGATCTTGTGCTGTTGAGTAATGGGGTTTCCGGAGTTACTGTAGTTCATTCTGTAGACAGTGTTGCTGGTGGAGGAATTAAATCCTTCTATTAATGACCATAGTCACACTGATACTTTTCCTTAAATGCTGGTAGAATGTACAGAATTATGGGAGGTGCTCTCCAAGAGGTGCAGTTTAGGGAGTGTAATGCCCTGATAGAGGTTTCATTGCTAACGTAATGGTTTTTCTGTAGAAGCAGAGTTTGGCTTATGGTTAGAGATAACGGGTACTTTGGAATATGAGCCGTCCAATCGGGGGAGCTGGGAGATGAAGACAGAAGATGCTGGAGGGAACTGGTTGTAGGATTTGACCTGGTGGGGGACCATGATTTGATGGAGGAAGGTGTGGAGGTCTAATGAGGATCAGTGAATATGACTTTTGGAAGAGTTAAGCGCCAACTTGTGCACATTTGACTATGTAATTATAATAGGCCCTTTTTGGTTTTTTGCTTTATTTTCTTCACTAACCCTTTAGTTAAGTTAGTGATCATAAATATAATTCCTTTAATTATGTGCAATGTGCTGTCCATTAGTGCTTGGCACCGAGTTGTAACGGGGTAGCAAATAACACGGCATCCGCACAAACCGGGGTTTGCGGTGGGAGAGACATACCAGTCTCATGGATTTGGCGGGACTGGAGTGTGTATTCCTTAGACTTACGCAGCCCAAGGAAACTGGGGTATGCCACTGCAATCCCCATCACAGAGGTCACAGAGCATTGCAGCATTAACATCTAATCCATGCCAGTCTGGTCTTCTGCCTAGTCCCATTCACCTGCATCCAGTCTATAGCCCTCTATACCTCTCTCATCCATCTAAACCTCCTAAGTGTTATAGTTATTAAATGTTATGAATATTAACAGGAGATTCTGCAGATGTTGGAAATCCAGACCAACGCACACAAAATTCTGGAGGAACTCTGCACTCCCCTGCCCCCACCTTATTATTTTAGCTTCTTCCTATTGCACTCCAGTCCTGATGAAGAATCTTGCCCAAAATGTCGACTGTTTATTCCTCTCCACAGAGACTGTGTGACCTGCTGAGTTCCTCCAGAATTTTGTGTGTGTTCCCCTTAAATATTTCTCCTTTCACTCCAAAACTATGACCTCTAGATCTGGTCTCATCCAACCTAAAGAGAAAAAAGCCAGCATGCATTCACCCTACCTATATACTTCATAATTTTGTATACCTCTGTAAAATTTCCCCTTATTTTCCTGTGCTCCAGGGAATAAAGTCTTAATTCAATCAACCTTTCACTGTCAAGGCCCAACAACATCTGTGTAAATTTTCTCTGCATTCTACAAGCTTAGTGCTCTATTTCCTGTAAGTAGGTGAACCAGAATAGCACACAAAACTCTGAATTTGGCCTCACCAACATCTTATACAACTTCAACATAAGATCTTCTCTGTCTTCTCTGTCCAGTGATTTATGAAGGTCTATGTACCAAAAGCACTATTTGCGACCCTGTCCACCTGTGATGCCATTTTCAAGGAATATAGATTTGTATTTCCAGGTCCCATTATTCTACCGCACACGTCAGTGCCCTGTTGTTCACTCTAAATCTGCTGTTTTGTCTGCATTAAATTTTACCTGCCATTTTTCAGCCCATTTTGCCAGGTGGTGCAGATCACCTTGCTAGTTTTAATAGTCTCCCTCAATGTCCAGCGTTGGTGACATCCGCAAATTTGCCGATCCAGTTCACCACATTATTATCTAAATCATTGATATAGATGATAAACATCAACGGACCCAGCACCAATCCTTGTGGCACACCATTATTCAAAGGCCTCCAATCAGAGAGGAAACGATATACTACCACTCTCTGGTTTCTCCTATTAAGCCATTGTTGAATCCAAATGACTACTTCATCTTGAATGCCAAGTGGCTTAACCTTCTTGATCAGCCCTCTAATGTGGGACTTTGTCAAAGATCTTGCTGAAGTCCACGTAGACAACAACCACCACCTTCACTTCATTAATCTTCTTGGTAACCTTCCTGAAAATCTTTATAAGCTTGATTAGACATAAACTGCCACACACAAAGCCATGTTGACTATCTCTGCTCAGTCTAATTCACCTCAAGACAGCAGACCTCCGTTTCCGTAATACAGATATTGTTCTATGATCTCCATACTTTTTTCCTCAGTTTTATGGACTCCGTGTGTGACTCCCAAGTAAATAGTGACACAGAAAAATAATTTAATGTCTCCTCCAGCTCTTTTGGCTCCACGCTGCCACGTTGATCTTCAAGAGGAGCAACTTTGTCCCTTGTGGTACTTTGCTCTTAATACACTGTAGCTACCGAAGCTCTTGGGATTCTGTTTCAGCGTGTCTGCCAGAGCAACTCCATGTTCTCTTTTAGCCCTCCTGATTTCCCTCCTAAATGTTTTCTTGCACTTCTTGTACTCCTCGAGTGCCTCATTTGATACTAATTGCCTATCTCTGATCTGCACCTGACTTGTTCATTCTGAACGGAGGAAAGACCTTGACAGGTTGGGAGGTGAATCACTCATTGCAGAGTGATGCCAAATGTCAGAGTCACAGAAACGGGGCCCTTCGACCCATCCAATCCATCCTAATCCCAACTTAGGCCCATCTATCTGTACCCAGACCATATCCCCCAAACCCCTCTCATCCATGTTCCTATCCATACTTTTCTCCACTTTCACAGTTGAAACCGCATCTACCAGTTCTACTGGCAGCTGATCCACATTTTGCACACCCTCTGAGTGAAGAAGGTGGTATGATGAATAGAGCAATTGTCTCACAACACTAAAGATCTGGGTTCAATTGTGACCTTAGGTGCTATCATGCTCTCACTAGGACTGTGAGATTTTCTTCTGGATGCCCCAGTTACCTTCCATATCCCAAAAGACTCGCAAGTCGGTAGGGTAATTGGCCACTGTAAACTGGTGCTCATGTGAAGGTTAGTTGTGGAACCTAGAGGGAGATGGACAAGGGAAGAATGCAAAATGAGATTGCTGGTTAGTAGTCGGTGTGGACTCTCTGGCCTGTCTTATGCTTTATGATTCTGGTCTAGCTTGTGGTGATGTCAGACTTTTGTAGGTTGAGAAATCTGCAAAGGTCATGCCATGTACCGGTGTCAAGAGAAAGTGACTCAATATAAAAAAAGCTGTATAAAACATCTGTTGGGCCATTGTGTACAGTTCTGATCACCACAGCACGAGAATGGTGTGATAACATTGCAGAAGGGAAAGAGAGATTTAGAAGGATATTGCAGGACTGAAGAGTGAGAGTTGAGTTGTTTTCATTGTGAAAAAGAGATCTGAATAGAAATTTAACTGAAGTGTGTAAAATCATGACAGGTCCTGACAGGATAAGGATAAAGGTCATTTTACCTTCAGTAGAGTGGAATAGTGAAGAGGATACATATTAAAGTTATTTCCTAGGAAAGTTAGAGCAGATCTGTGGGAAATATTGTAGTAAGCATTTGGTCCATAACGACAAACGAGGAAGCTCGTTAACTCAACAACTGTTTTACTGTGATAAACCAGGCACGATGACCCGGAGAGTGAACCCAAACAGTCTCATACAGACGAGGGAGGTGACCATCACACACCCTGGTTACAGATAGGCTAATCCACAAACACACAAGCAAATAACTATAACCCAAGCTAAAATGTAACAATAAATAAACTGGAACTTCCAACATAATCCCACAAAGCATTTTAACACAAGAACAATAAACAGAGCTGGTTGTTAGAAATGCAGGGGTGGGCTGTCGACCACGGAGACCATGCCCCCCCCCCCCAGAGTGTCACACTGCCCTCACCGGAGGGGTCAGCCATCCTTGGCACCCCCAGAGTCCATATCAAAGTCTAGAAGTCCCGGTGGGTGTTGATACTACTGCCTGTTTGTGTGAGGCCAGAGGCAGGGCATCCAAAGTGTCACTCCCTTCCCAGCAAGATTAGTGGTGGCCAAGGGTGCCAGTCGGTTCCGGTGCAACATGACTGCTTCCCACTGCTCTGAAAACCGTTCCCGATATACCACATGGGAGATGCTGTCGAGCACCTCTTCCGGCTTCTTCCAGTGGTTTTCCAGTTTAGGGGATAGTCCCTTCTTCGGGGAGAGGCAGCAGACCCACACTGGGGCCCCCACTATGTACTGCTGCATTGGCACGCTAGACTGGCCTCTTCTGGGCCGTGTAAGCGTTGTAGCTTGTGCACGAACAGCTCCATGCCCTGCCTGTACCTGGACCAATAGGAGCGTTCACGCAGCCTGCCCGACGTCTTTGCAACTCTGAAATGGCCGGACCGTGCACCGACCGCAGCACCGTGGCGCGGAGTCCCCGGAGGAACAGCAGCTGCAGGAGATGTCTGTCACCGTTGGACAACTGCCACCACCGGAACAGCAACCCGCCGTGCACCTCCAGCGTTTCCCCAACGGGAGTACAGGGCTTTGGTCCCTGGGTCCAGGGCGGGGACCTCTGCCCACTCCGGCCGTCGTCCCACACTCAGCCATTCCCTCACCCGGGCCAACATGGGATCGCTCCCTGCTTGCCGCGCAGCTGCTGGTCCATGGTGGGAAGGTCGGCGCTGGCTGTCACCTGGAGGACCATCACTGTCGCTTGCCTGTGGTTCAGCTGTGTTGCACTGGACCGCTGCGGGGTGTGCTGCCCTGCTTCGGGCCGCTGTGAAACCGGCGGTGGTTTCTGCTCCCGCTGGGACTGCTCCCTGGAGCTGCCTGGCTGGAGAGCCACGGCTTCAGCACCGAGGTAGAGTGTTGCCCCCGACACATCCACACCGGCCCCCAGAGGGACAGCAGGTCCAGCCCATTGAGGCAGGACTCCCGGATGACAGCGAGCCACACTCGTGCTCTACTGTACTTTTCCCCACTGCGAAGCGCGGCCTCCTCCTCTCCTGCACAGTCGCTGGTGACCATAGACAGCTGGACCGCCGGCGTTGTCTACCCAGACGGCAATGGGGTCTGTGTTGGGGAGAACACCGGGACGGATGATAGTGATAGTTAACTCCGTGTCTGCCAGCGCATGGCATCTGATGTCCTCCGCCATGCAGTCCATGGACAAGCCTTATTCTTACCCCAAACAGCCCACCCATAGGAGCGACAATGGAGGGGTTCTGCTGGAGGACTCGGGTGGCATTGCCCGCTTGGCGTTTCCCGATGGCTGCGCTGAGCTGTGGCGTGGTGCCGGTGCAGGGCAGTCCCGGGCCAAATGACCTGCCTCACCGCATCGGTAGCAGGGATAGTTTTGTGGCGATGGTCAGGCCTGTCTGCTGCCGTAGGTGCTCCGGTGTCCACACCTTTACAAAGGCGTAGAGGGCCAGTTCTTCCTGGGCCGCGGGAGGGAACTCAGGGCGACATGCCGAGTTCAGTGGCGGAGATCAGCTGCCAATGCCCCCAGACTTTCTCCTATACGGTGCCATCTGCTGCAGAGATCTTCCCTCATTGGATCTGCCAACAGCCTCTGCTCGAAATGTGCTCCAGCGCCACTACGAGGGCCCTGTAGTCACGCTGCTCCTCCGACATTAGACCAAAGACCCATGGGGCAAGACAAGGTGCACTGTTGTCTCGGTGGGCTCCATCCGTTGTGCCATGCAGTAAGTTTGACTTGTGCCAGGTAAAGCTTCAGGCGGCCGGTACCGTTATATCTGGGGAGCTTCTGGGTGGACCTGCAGGCACAAATCGTCGAGGCCCTTTGTTCTTCCTGTTGCTCCGGCGGCGTCTGCCATGGTGCCCGTCCTCCCATGGATACAGTGTCTCTGGTTCTCCAGTGCGGGTCACAACGGAGGCAAGCGATGCGCTTCGCTCTGTCCCCCAGGTTGGGAAGCTTGGTATGCTTACTGTGTCAGGGTTCCCTGGGAAGGCACGATACTCGTTTCCCATTTCCCAGCATTTAGGTGTGCCTGGATCAGCCAGTGAAGTACAATAACCTGTAGGAACTACAGCTGAAAAGTAGCTTTACCTGGTCCATCTTGGTTCAGTGTGGACATGATGGGCCGAATAGCCTTCTGTGCTGTAAATTTCAGATCTTCCAATTCTAGTGTTCTATCTGCACACACAATAGGTACAATTTTGTTTGAATCATGGAGCAGAAACTATTCAGTCTAGGAGAATGAAGTCACACAAGCATTTCTTAGGCAGCAGATGTACAGAATACAGCAAATTCACCACCAGGTTCAGGAGCAGTGATTATCCCTCAACCCCATGAAACAGAGGAGATAACTTTACTCAGCTTCTCCAGCCCATCACTGAACAACTCCCACAACCTGTGGACTCACTTTCAAGGGCTTTTCATCAATGTTTATTGCTTATTTATTTATTATTTTTATTTCTTTATTTTTATTTTGCACTTTCACAGTTTGTTGTCTTTTGAACACTACTCTGTTGGTGCAGTCTTTCGTTAATACTATTATGATTATTAGATTTACTGAGTATGCTGCAAGAGAATGAATCTCAGTTTGCTGTACAGTGACATACAGAATATGTACTTCGATAATAAGTTTACTATGAACTTTGAAATGCTTATTCAGGTGCATCATATACGTGAGGCTTCTTGATTACTCTATCCTTTGAGGCAGCAGGGCTTAGATATGCACCACTTTGTGTAAAGATAATGTCTTTAATGTTATTCTAATGCTTCTCTCAAGTTGAGGTTCAATAATACTCTCTATTCATGGTTTCAGTCCTACCCCACTGCCCTTCTCTCTTTAGTCAATCATTCTTCAAAACGATGTCCAAAGCCTCCTCATCCCCCGGTGGGCTTGCAACGCATCAATAAATTCCTCTTCAATTTGTTTTTTGTTTTATTAGATAACCTTGATTGAATAAGACTATCCGACAGTTTTGATGCTGTATATCAGAATCAGAAACAGGTTTATTATCACCGGCTTGTGATGTGAGAATTGTTAACTTAGCAGCAGCAGTTCAATGCAATACATAATCTAGCACAGAGAGAGATTAAAAAAAAATTAATAAATTAACAAGTAAATCAATTATATATATTGAATCGATTTTTAAAAAACATGCAAAAACAGAAATACTGTATATTAAAAAAAAGTGAGGTAGTGTCCAAGGGTTCAATGTCCATTTAGGAATGGATGGCACAGGGGAAGAAGCTGTTCCTGAATCACTGAGTGTTTGCCTTCAGGATTCTGTACCTTCTACCTGATGGTAACAGTGAGAAAAGGGCATGCCCTGGGCACTGGGGGTCCTTAATAATGGACGCTGCCTTTCTGAGACACCGCTCCTTGAAGATGTCCTGGGTACCTTTGTTTTATTTAAGGCTTCCATTACTACTTCACAACTTAGGTTTTAAAGGCACATAGTGAGACCAAATTGAAAATGAAGAGTTTCGAAAAGAACTTCAGAAATAAGGTTCATGCCTGTAGTTACTTTGACTGTTTAACACCTACCAGAATCACCTCAGTATGCTTTGCATGCAGTTAATTAATTTAAAGTGAATTCATAGCTGCTATGTAGGTAACCTTAGAGAACTTTTCTGTATCAAGTGAAGGGGTTGACTGAATATTCCATTCTACCTCAATTAACCAGTTCAGTTCGTAATTGTGTTCCATAAAAACCTCATCACATTACTCTTCATCTCATTCTTCCTTTCTATTTTGTGGTGGAGAAGGGACGATAAATATACAATGGGTAATTTAATTTATCCTTTTTACTTAAACTATTCCCTGAGTTGATCCAAATTGTAACTACTCTTTCAGGTTAATCAAGTCCTTCTCATTAGTTTTATTATAACAATCTGATATTCACATTCCCGTTTTGACCTCTCATTTTCGACATCCTGTACATCTAGTTCAATCCAAACATTATTTCAAAGAATCCTGCCACGTCATGTTGAAAGCCACGTCCTTTCAAGAAGGAGCTAGATAGGTATCTTATGGATAGGGGAATCAAGGGATATGGGGACAAGGCAGGAACCGGGTATTGGTAGGAATTGATCAGCCATGATCTCAAAATGACGGTGCAGGCTCGAAGGGCCGAATGGTCTACTTCTGCACCTATTGTCTATTGTCTATTGTCTATAAACCGGGCAAATATTAAGACACCAAGTGGGGCAATTTTAAGGAGGAGGTTACCTGGAGGAAGACAAGTAACTAACCAAGGTCTTGAGTAACTAACCAAGGAGATGAATTATTGCTGAAAAAGAGGAAACTGAGCAGGAGAAACTGTCACATCTGGAAGAATATTCAGGCAAGGTTAAGTACAAAAAATGCATCAGTATTATGAATAACTCCTGCAATTAAAATGGTTTCCAAAATACTGTTTTAAAATTTTGCATTAATTTGCAGCCAGTTCCTGTGTAAAGCTAAATTAGAGATAGCAAATGGTGATTCTGTACCCCAACATTAAAAGTTAATGAATTTCCAGCCTTCTCATTGTGCATCAGATGTCAGTTTTTGGCAGAAGGCCTTTTTACTGCTTCAATATTGGTGAAACACCCACAGATTGAAATGAGCTAAGTTAGGATGAAAAGGAGCAGGAATGAATCGGAAGGGAGGTGTTTCAACTCTTCACAATCAGCAGAGCATGGACTGTAAAGGACCATAGATAAGATTTCTTCTACTGGACATGAAGGGACAGAGTTTGGTGTGGAAAACTTTCAAACATGAGGGGGACGCAGGTCCAAAGTTCAATGTGAAAAAATGCTTATACAAGTTTGTGGTGTTTGTAAGTAATTATTACTGAATGATAAAATGAAGGATCAACTCACCTGAAGCAATATTGCTCATAATAAGGCAAAGACAGAATCACCTTCCTAGTGCAAATCAATCATCCAGCAGTAATTCATTATCTGTGATAATATCTTACAGACTGTAGGAAATGCCATGTCATAAACTACTGTAGTATTTTTCTACCACAGCAGCAAAAGATTCTTGACACCAAGTTCAGCAGTTTGTTGTGAGAATAATGGATTGTGAGATACGTATGAAAGAGAGGATAACAGCAGGTGGTTTTTGGAAACTGAAGGGTTAAGAATAATGGCAGATATACAGATTAGATGGAGGAGATTTAAAACAGAAATAAATCTTCCCCCACAGTCAGCAGGAACAACATCACTATTGGAGACTAGATTGAATAATTTATATTATTTCATGATTCATATTTCCTCTTAACATAGAGAGAGGCCATTCAGCTCATTAAGTTTATACTGTCCCTCAGTGGATTTTCATTAATCCCATTGACCTTCTTATGAACCTGTACCCTATCCTCTCTCACACTATGCCAGGTTTAATTTATGGTAGGCTATTTATCATGCAATTTCTTTCCCCTCCTCCGCTCAATCCATCTGCCCATCACCCACACACTCCTCCCACTAAGTCTACTTCCCCTCCTGATCCCATCTGCCTTCCTCACCTCCCTCACCTGATTCAATGTTCCACCTTCCTTTCATCAAATTCCACCATCTACAGCCCTTTGTTGCTTCTACCTATCACCACCGAGCTGCAGTCATTATTTCAACTTTTCACTCCTCCTCACCTGAATTCACCTATAGCTTTGCCAGATGTTGCCTCCCTTCTCCCTCACCCCTTTACACTGATTATCTCCCCTCTGTTTTTTTTCAGTCCAGATGATGGGACTTAGCCTGAAACATCCACTCCTTCTACAGATGTTCTTTGACCTGACCAGATCCCAGCACCTTCTATCACTTACCCAACAACCAGCACATCTTTAGGATTTGGGAGAAATCCGGAGCATCTGTGGAGTCTGATTGTTATTATTGACTCATTAGTTCAAGTGGTGTTTCCATGGTATAACTCATTGGTGTCCTGCTTGTGAGAAAATAAGAAAAGCATGTTCTTTTGTGAGGACTCTGGGTTTGGTGCTGCAGAAAGCAGTGACTAAAGGCAATAAAATGCACCCTTATCATAGGTGGATGAATTACTGGAAAGTGTATCAAGTCCATGTAATTTTCTATGCTTGGCTTTTGATCCAGTAAATCTGACCCATGCCTTTTGGATAATCACAGGGTTGAGAGTCATAGAATGCCTCTTAGGCTGCTTAGCATGGATGGAAACCCAGACACATTCCATCAGCGATAAGCAGAGCTACTATATTAGAATAGGTTTAGTATCTGATTTAAGTACAGATACCATCTCATTTGGAAGAAAATGAGCTGAAAGTTACTGACTGATACACTGCATTACAACTCTATTAAAAAGCAATGTATTCTTACCTCTGGAAACCCAGCTTCTAATTCAGTTCTGGGAAGAGGATGAAGGTTATTCTCTAATCGTTGATAAAGGTTATATCTTAAAAAAGTTCTATCAGACTTTAGCTCATTCTTCGCTGATGTGGTTCTACTACTTAAAGTCAACTTAACATCATGTGAAATGAATCAATTTTTGTGCAAGAACTATTGGATAATTTCAAGACAAAGACATCAATTCATTTGGTAGTTCTAATTGTAAGGTATTCAGAGGAATTGCTGTGGAAGTTAGAAATGTCTTTCCTCTTATTTTAGTTCTTACTAGAATTTTGAAAGCAACAGCCTCAAAGGAATTGCATCTGACTTTAGTGATTAGTTGTAGGGCCACCTTCTTTAAGGCCACAGATCTTATGATCATCACATTGTAACTGTCAACAAATCAAGTAAGTAAATGCTATCTATCAGCCGCTTTGTTGGAGTTATGGTGAATGATTCATCATTTGACGAGTTACGTTCAATAATTCAATCCAGTTAATCACCTCTACACATCCAAGAGGACCACAACCTTGTTGTGGTTTGCAGGCTTGTGTGCCTCAATGAAAGGGTGTGTTGTCATTGGAATGAGTCCAGAGGAGGTTCACAAGGATAATTCTGGAAATAAAGGGACCAGCAAGAGGAGTGTTTGGCATTGATGCACCATCAATAACTCTCGGAGATGTGAGGCGAGAGATAGGCTTTTATTCGCTGGAAGAGAGCAGTCAGCAGCAAGAGATCCCCACACGACATCCTGGAGACTGAGGGAGGAGCCATGCCTCCAATTGCCTTTATACAGGGGTCAGTGGGAGGAGCCACAGGAGCAGTCAGCGGGGGGGGCGTGTCCAGACAGGTATATGTAGTTCACCACAGGCATCTTTGGGCCTATACTCACTGGAATTCAGAAGAATGTGGGGGTGTCGCATTGAAACCTACTGAATGTTGGAAAAGCTAGATAGGGTTGATGTGGAGAGGATGTTTCCTATGGTGAGGGTATCCAGAACAAGAGGGGCAACCTTTTAGCATGGAAGTAAGGAGGAGTTTTTCCCAGAGAGTGGTGAATCTATGGAATGTTCTGCCACAGACTGCAGTGCAGGCAGATGTTGATAGTTTCCTGAACAGTCTGGGCCTCAAATATATGGCAAGAAGGCAGGTGTATGGGTTTGAGTGAGATCTGGGATCAGCCATGATGGAATGGCAGAGCTGACTCAATGGGCTGAATGGCCTAATTCTGCTCCTGTGTCTTAATGTCTTATGGTCTAAATTATCGGAATCTGGGGAAATCGGTGTTCATGCCATCAGGTTGGAGGCTACCCAGATGAAATATGAGGTGCTGCTCCTTCAACCTGTGAGTATAACCTGACTGGGCAGTAGAGAAGGCCATGGACAGTCATGTCAGAATGGGAACGTTTCAAGCCGACCCTTCATCAGGACTGGAGAAAAAAGATGAGAAGTCAGAGTAAGAAGGTGGGGGAAGGGGAGGAAGAAATACAAGGTAATAGGTGATGGATGAAACTGGGAGAGGGCTAGAGAAGGGGGGATCTGATAGGGGAGGACAGAAGGCCTTGGAAGAACGTGAAGGGAGAGGAGCACCAGAGGGAGAAAATGGGCAGATAAGGAGGTAAGGTAAGATTGGGGAATGATGAAGGGAGGTGGGTAGTTGGGCATTACCGGAAATTCAAGAAATCGATGTTCATGCCATCAGGTTGGAGGCTACCCAGATGGAATATAAGGTGTTGCTCCTCCAACATGAGTGTGGCCTCATTGCAGAAGTAGAGGAGGCCATGGACTGACATGTCGAATTGAGAATGGGAAGTAGGTTTAAAACGGGTGCCCACTGAGAGATCCTACTTTTTCTGGCGTGCGGAGCAAAGGTGCTTGGCGAAGCGGTCTCCCAATCTGTGTTGTGTCTCACTGATATACAGGAGGCCACACTGGAAGCACCGGGTACGGAAGATGACCCCAACAGCCTCACAGGGGAAGTGTCGTCTCACTTGGAAGGACTGTTTGGGGTAGTCATAGACTGGGAAATCGCTTTGCCAAGCACCTATGCTACATTCACCAGAAAAAGTGGGATCTCCCAGTGGCCACCCATTTTAATTCTACTTCCCATTCCCATTCCAACATGTCAGACCACGGCTTCCTCTACTGCTACAATGAGGCCACACTCAGGTTGGAGGAGCAACATCTTAAATTCTGTCTGGGTAGCCTCCAACCTGATGACATGAACATCGATTCCTCAAACTTCTAATAATGGCCCTCCCTCTCCTTCACCAGTCCCCATTCCCATTTCCCTCTCACACCTTATCTCCTTACCTGCTCATTGGCTCCCTCTGGTGCGCCTCTCTCTTCCCTTTCTTCCATGGCTTTCTGTCCTCTCTGATCAGGCTTCCCCTTCTCCAACTTTTTATCTCTTTCACCAATCGACTTCCCAGCTCTTTACTTCACTCCTCCCCCTCCTCCAGTTTCACCTATCACCTACCACCTTTTTATTTCTTCCACCTCTCCTCTCAACTTCTTAATCTTACTTATTATCTTTTTTCTCCAGTCCTAATGAAGACTGTTTTCTCTTTTCCATAGATGTTGCTTTGCCTGCTGAGTTCCTTCAGCATTTTATGTGTGTTGCTTGGATTTCCAGCATCTGCAGATTTTCTCTTATTTTTGCTGGATATGAAGGATGAGGTGACTAGATGTGCGGGAAATGGAAGAAATGCAGGTAAGGACAGTTTCGATGTGGCGGAAAGGAGAACATTTCATGTTCTAAAGGAGAAAGCTTCATTATGAGAATGGATGCATTGAAGACAGAATAATTGACAAAATAGAATAGCACTTTTACAAGTGACTGACTGGGTAGAGGTATGAAATATAGTTACGATAATGGTGGGAGTCAGAAGGTTTGTAAAAACTGCCAGGGATAAACACAGGAGATTGAGAAGGGAGAAAGGTGTCAGAGATGGAATAAGTAAATTTGAGGGCAGGGTGGAAGTTGGAGGCAAAGTTGTTGAAATTGACAGGCTCAGCATGGGTGCAGGAAGCAGCACCAATGCTGTTGTCAATGTAGCAAAGGAGGAGTTGGGGAGCATTACCAGCTTGGAATGTGGATTGTTCCACACAGCCAACAGAAAGACAGGCAAAACTCAGCCCATGCAGGTGGCCATTGCTCCACCTTGGATTTGGAGAATGTGGGAGAATCTGAAAGAGAAATTGTTGAGAGTGAGAACGAATTCTGCTAGACGGTGGAGGATGGTAATGAAAGGGAACCAGTTAGGTCTATTGTCCAGAAAGAAGTTTAAGGTTAGCTTTATTTGTCACATGCTCTTACCAGTTTTTACAGATGAACCTTAGAAAGCATTCTGCCTGGATGTCCAGTGCATCAGGCAAACCACCCTCACCTCCATTAATTCCATCTATACGTACTTCCTGCTATCTTGGCACAACAGGCCAACGTAACCAAAGATCCCTCACACCCAGGTCATTCTCTGTCCTTCTCCTCCCATCAAGCAGAAGATCCAAAAGCTTCAGAATGCATGCCAACAGACTTAACGACAGCATCTATCCTGCTGTTATCAGACTCTTGAATGGGCTGGTGAAGGTGAACCATCAGCAATCTACCAATCTACCAATCTATCTCATCGTAGCCCTTGCAATTTGATTGTTTTTCTGTGCTGCAATTTTTCCTTACACTAAATATGGTACACTATATTCCGCATTCCAATTTCTTTTACTACTTTAATGTACTTATGTACAGAATGATCTGTAATTCTATGAAAGGAATTCTACCTGAAAATCTCCTGGAATCCATAATTCCTTGAAAGTAACATCATAGGTAGAAACATTTGTAAAGAGAACTTTCAGCACATTGGCCTTAATTGGCCTTAATACATTGGCCTCAAAGTACTGAGTACAAAGTTGGAATGTTCTATTGAAATTGTATTAGACTTCTGATGAAGCCTAATTTGAATTACTGTATGCTATTCTGGTCACAAGAAATATATCAATAAGATTGGAAAAGTGCAGAAAAATATCTATAAAGATGGTGCTGGGACTTGAGAACCTGAGTTGTAAGGAAAGGTTGAATAGGTTAGGACTTTATTCCCTGGAGCATGGATGGGAGGGGTACAGAAGGACATTGTCAAAGTACAAGTTGATGGGACTAGACAAGATAATAGTTCAGTATGGACCAGATGGGCTGAAGAGTTCGTTTCTGTCCTGCAGTGCTCTATGACCCTATGCTTCTATGGTGGAACTGGAACAAAAACTTTTCACTGTACCTCCATGCACTTTGAACCAAGAAAATAATCATCCCCTGCAAAAGTGAAGTTAAGTTTATGCTTGTCTGATGTAATGAAGTTCTTCACTGCAAACCAATGACTGTATCCTGATGAAATTATGTATAAACCTGTCTGCTTTGTTTTTCAGGAAGAACATAAGTAACATCTGATGACAGCCAATCATCATCCCTTTTCACCATCCTATGACTGTTTAACCCACTGATAATGGAAATGCTGGAACTCTCTTTTATTTTCTTACGATGCAGAAGGAGGCCATTCAGACCTTCAAGCATTCATAACTATCCAGAAAGTCCCATTTTCCTGATTTTTCCCTGTAATCTGTTCGCTCACACAAGCTTATTAACATCAACCAGGTTCTTTCTGCTAGAATAGGGGTCTGTGCAGTGGCCAGTTAACCTACCAGTCCACACAACTTTGGGATGTGGATGGAAACCTATGTGGTCACGGGGGAACGTGCAAACTCCAAACAATCAACATCAGAGGTCGAGATCAAACCAGGCTTCTGTATCTGTGAAGCAGGAGCTCCACTTTACTGTCCTATGCTTTTTGTATAAATCTCCAGGAGAAACAATAGGAGTCGGTACCAAGTACTGGTAGGTCATATCATTCATCTGCTTCTGGTTCAACACCTCAAAAGATGGACTATAATAAATGTACAAAGCACTTTCCAGTAGCTAGTGCTAAGTAGTAGAATAATTAATGGGATCCTCACTGGAAAATGAAATAAGCTCTTTAGTTCCGGCAGTTCACTGTACTTGCTTTTCACTCAATGTCAGCAAGATCAAGGAGCAGATTATTAACTTCAAACAGCAGGAAACTTGAGGTCCATGAGCCAGTCCTCATCAAGGAATCAAAGATGGAGAGGGTCAGCAACTTGAAATTCTTTGGTGTTATCATTTCAGAGCCTCTCCTGGGATCAGCATATAAAGACAATTACGAAGAAAGTGTGGCAGTGACTCTAATTCCTTAGTATTCTGCAAAGGTTCAGCATGACATCTAAAACTTTAACAAACTTCTGCAGACATGTGGTGGAGAGTATATTGACTGGTTGCATCATGGCCTGGTGCGGAAATACCAATGTCCTTGAAAGGAAAATCTGCAAAAAAAAAAGTAGTGGATACAACCCAGTCCATCATGGGTAAAGTCCTCCTCTCCTTTGAGCAGATCTGCATGGAGTGCTGTCACAGAAAAGCAGCATCCATCGTCGAGGACTTCCACCATGCTCTCTTCTCACTGCTGCCACCAGGAAGAAGGTCCAGGAGCCTCAGAACCCACAACACTAGGTTCAGGTACAGTTTTTAATCCTCAATTATCAGATTCTTGAACCAGAGGAGATAACTTCACTCACTCCATCACTGAGCTGTTCCCACAACCTATGGACTCAATTTCAAGGTCTTCTGTCTTCTCCTATCAGATTCTGTCCTCCCCAGCCCTTTATGTCTTTCTCCAATCAACTTGCCAGCTCTTTATTTCACCCCTCCTCCTCTTCCAGTTTCACCTATCAACTACCACCTTGTACTTCATAACCTCCCCCCATCTTCTTAGTCTGCGTCCTTCCCTCTTCCTTTCCAGTCATGATGAAAAGTCTCAGCTTGAAACATCAACTTTTTTCTCTTTTCCACAGATGGAGCCTGATCTGCTGAGTTCCTCCAGCATTTTGAGTGGGTTACCTCAGAATCAGGTTTAATATCACTGGCATACATTGTGAAATTTGTTGTTATACAGCAGCAGTACATTGGTGGGGAGGGCTTTATCCATGATGGACTGGGCTGTATCCACTAATTCTTGTAGGATTTTCAATTCAGTGGCATAATAATAAAAAACTGTAAGTTACGTTAAAAATTGTGGTGTTATATATATATTTTTAAGTTGAACTAAATAAGTAATACGCAAAGAGAAGATTTTAAAAGATTAATGAGGTAGTGTTCATGTGTCCAATGTCCATTCAGAAATCTGATGGCAGTGGGGAAGAAGCCATTCCTGAAGCATTGAGTGTGTGTCTTCAGGTACCTACACCTCCTCCCTGATGGTAGCAATAAGAAGAGGGCAAGTCGTTGGCAAAGAGGGTCCTTAATGATGGATGCCTCCTTTTTGAGGTACCACTCCTTAAAGATATCCTGGATAATGGGGCTAGTGTCCATGATGGAGCTGACTGAGTTTGCAACTTATTTCAATCCTGTGTAGTAACAACTCGCCACTCCACCCTCCTCTTGTTGCTGCAACACCACTCGATAGCTGATATTTCTGGCTCCCGTATGACTTCTTGCCACCATCTGAAATTCTGCCAACAACAGTTGGTTTGTCAGCAAATTTATAGACGGTACTTGAGCTGTGCCTAGCCACACAGTCATGATTGTAGAGAGAGTAGAGCAGTGGGCTAAGCACACTTCCTTGAATATGCCAGTGTTGACTGTCTGCAAGGTGGAGATGTTATTTCCAAGCCGCATAGACAGTGGTCTTCCAG
This sequence comes from Hemitrygon akajei, assembly GCF_048418815.1. Classification (NCBI taxonomy): domain Eukaryota; kingdom Metazoa; phylum Chordata; class Chondrichthyes; order Myliobatiformes; family Dasyatidae; genus Hemitrygon; species Hemitrygon akajei. The sequence goes on from NC_133152.1 coordinate 7,204,090, forward strand.
TGAGGAGGTCAAGGATCCAGCTGCAGAGGGAGGCGCAGAGCCCAGGTTCTGGAGATTTTTGATAGGATCTGTAGGAATGCTGAGCTGATGTAAATAACCAGCAGTGTGACATAAGGTATTAGTATTGTCCAGGTGAGTCAAAGCTGCGTGAGAGCCAATGAGGTCACATCCAAAATGCACTGTGCATTTATTATAGAGCAAGGTGAGTCTATGTTAATGACCAATATGTTTAGCGAAAACAAAAAAAACTGTGAATTTTGCAAATGTGAAGTAAAACCCTTTCCGATGAAAAGCCTGAAATGCTAATTCTCTTTCTTTCTCCACAACTTGGCCCACAGAATGTTTGCAGCAACTGCTATTTGTGCACATTTATTTACAACTGTTACGAGATAAATTTGGCCCACACCACCAAGGGACATCGCCATCTCTTAATTGACACAGTGCCATGGCATCTGTTCCAAGAGCAGAGAGAGCTCGGTTCCAAGGCTCTGCTAAAAGATGACAATGCAACACAGCACAATGGTGCTGCCAGTCAAGCCTCAGCTTCACAACTCTAGTCACCAGGGTACAAACCTGACCTCTAACATTGTCTGTGTGAGGTTGGCTGATTCTCCCTGTGACAGTGTGCACTTCCTCTGGGCAAAATCTGTGCTACGAGGAGGAGGGATAGTTGATGAGTATGTGAGAAAATATAATAACCCAGGGTAGGATTAGAATAAAAGTCGATGCTTGGTGGCTGGTGTTGTTCTGGTGGAAAAAAGGGTTTGTTTCTGTGTGGACTCTCTCAATGGAATTCTGGCCCAGATTCCATGCTCATGTGTACAGAGAGGACTTAAACCCAAGCCCTCAAACTTCAAAAATAGCTGTGTTACTGCTGAGTCATAGTCTTAAATTCATGCCGCACAGGAACAGGCCCTTTGGCCCAACTCATCCAATTTGACCGGTTAGCCCTATTTACCTGTGTTATGTCCATATCCCTCTCTAATCCTTTCATACCCATGTAGCTATCCAAATTCCCCACCCCATACCAATGATCCCTTTCCCCATCTCCTCCCCTCATCCTCTTCTTCAATACCACGAGCTGGTTCTCTGCCTACCCTGAACATTTTCACTTCTAATTGCCAATGAGACATCAATCAGCACAACTTCAGCGTTCCTCTCTCCTCCCTGGACCTTTTCCCCTCTGAATGCACTGCCCTCCACTCTCTCTGCACCAATCCCAACCTTACCATCAAACCCACGAAGCAGGTGATCTTGTAGTGTGGTGCACTGATTCTACCTTGCTAAGGCCAGGAGGCAACTCTCAGACACTTCCTTATACCTACCCCTTGAAGAAAACTCCCTCTGACACCATCACTGACCTCATCAACTCTGGAGAACTTCTGTGCACTCCCACCAAACTCATAGTTCCCTTACCCCACTGTTCGCTTCTAATTCCTACTTCCCTCCATCAAACCCATTGTTCCCTTACTCCACTGTTTGCTTCTAATTCCTACTTTCCCTCCATCAAACCCATAGTTCCCTTACCCCACTGTTGGCTTCTAATTCCTACTTCCCTCCATCAAACTCATAGTTCCCTTACCCCACTGTTTGCTTCTAATTCCTACTTCCCTCCATCAAATCCATAGTTACCTTACCCCACTGTTGGCTTCTAATTCCTACTTCCCTCCATCAAACCCATAGTTACCTTACCCCACTGTGTGCTTCTAATTCCTACTTTCCTCCATCAAACCCATAGTTCCCTTACCCCACTGTTTGCTTCTAATTCCTACTTTCCTCCATCAAACCCATAGTTACCTTACCCCACTCTTTGCTTCTAATTCCTATTTCCCTCCATCAAACCCATAGTTACCTTACCCCACTGTTTGCTTCTAATTCCTACTTCCCTCCATCAAACCCATAGTTACCTTACCCCACTGTGTGCTTCTAATTCCTACTTTCCTCCATCAAACCCATAGTTCCCTTACCCCACTGTTCGCTTCTAATTCCTACTTTCCTCCATCAAACCTATAGTTCCCTTACTCCACTGTTTGCTTCTAATTCCTACTTTCCTCCATCAAACCTATAGTTCCCTTACTCCACTGTTTGCTTCTAATTCCTACTTTCCTCCATTAAACCTATAGTTCCCTTACCCCACTGTTCACTTCTAATTCCTACTTTCCTCCATCAAACCCATAGTTACCTTACTCCACTGTTTGCTTCTAATTCCTACTTTCCTCCACCAAAAGTACAACTTCCTGCGGATCCAAAATTTTAATTCTGTTTCCCTTTCTCATTCTAATATCTGGTGCTGCGATGAGGTCACCCTCAGGGTGGAGAAGCAATACCTTGTATTCCATCTGGATAGTTTCCAACCTGATATCAACTTCTCCTTCCTGTAAAAATTCCTCACCCCTTCCCTCTCTTTCTATTCCCCACTGTGGTCTCTTATCTGTTCTCACCTGCCTGTCACCTCCCCCTGGTGTCTCTCCTCCTTCCCTTTCTTCTGTGGTCCACTCTTGTCTCCTATCAGATTCCTTCATCTCCAGCTCTTTACCTTTCCCACACACCTGGCTTCACCTTCTCCCTTTCCTTCTTACCCTCCCCCCACCTTTTCATTCTGGCATCTTCCCTCTCCTTTTCCAATCCTGAAGAAGGATCTCGGCCCAAAATGTTGACTCTTTATTTCCATGGATGCTCTCTGACCTGCTGAGTTCCTCCAGCATTTTGTGTGTGTTACCTATCCAAGTGCCTTTTACACATTCTAATTGTCCCCACCACTACCACTTCCTCTGGTAACACTTTCCACATAACCTCTGTATGGAAACAAAATGCCATTCAAGTTTCCTTTAAAATATTTCCTTCTTACCTTAAATCTATACTCTCCAGATTTTGGCTTCCCTATCCTGGGAAAAAGCCCCGTGTCCATTCACTTTATCTAGGCTCCTCTCTAAGGTCAGCCCTCAGTCTGCTACACTCTATGGAAAAGAGCGCCAGCCATCCAGTATCTCCTTATAACTCAAGCTCTCCAGTCTTCTAGCATCCTTGTCAGCTGTTTCTATACCATCTCCAGCATAATGACATCCATCCTATAACTGGGCAACCAGTACTGCACACAATACTCCGACTACAATCCCTCCAACAGCTTGCACAGTTATTACATGGGATAACACAGTGACGCTCTTTCCAATTGCAAAAGGTGCCAACTCTGAAACTGCCCTACATCTAATTAAATTATTCTCTTTCTCTGCCAGTGGTTAACTGGAAACAGGTAGAGAAATGGTCCAATCAGTTCTAGACTAAGGAAGTTTAAGCTGCATAGAAACAGAAAACCTACAGCACGATACAGGCCCTTCAGCCCACAAAGTTGTGCCGAACATTTCCCTACGCTAGAAAATACTAGGCTTATCTATAGCCCTGTATTTTTCTAAGCTCCATGTACCAATCCAAAAGTCCCTTAAAAGACCCTATTGTATCCGCCTCCACCACCATTGCCGGCAGCCCCTTCCACACACTCACCACTTTCTGAGTAAAAATCTTACCCCTGACATCTCCTCTGTACCTACTCCTCAGCACATGAAACCTGTGTCCTCTTGTGGCAACCAACTGCATGTGGATTGAAATGAGGTGAATCCCACCCCCTCCGGTCTTCTCCTATCATTTCGCATTTCCCCCTCCCCCCACCACTTTCAAATCTCTTACTATCTTTCCTTTCAGTTAGTCCTGATGAAGGGTCTCGGCCCGAAACTTCGACAGTGCTTCTCCTTATAGATGCTGCCTGGCCTGCTGTGTTCCACCAGCATTTTGTGTGTGTTGTTTGAATTTTACTTTATCCTCTGATCTTCATTGTAATTTAACTCAGTTATCACCACCTGTGTGTCTCAGCAAAATAAAATATACAGCACATAACTCTCAAATATATCTGTGGACTCTTCTCTATCAGATAAATCAAAGTAAAAAAATATCAAGCAGTGAACTTGCTGACTGTAATATTCATGGGCTTCCCAAAAAAAATGAAGTGCTGTTCCTATATGCATCTGGATGCAGTATGGGATATAAAGTTCTTGTCTCCCTCAGCCATGTATATATTGGCAAACTTAAACATACTCTGCTCACAGCTATCAAATAACCAAACAAAACCTGCATAACCTTGCACATACTCCACATTTCTCTCACTTCATTAATTTTTAATGACACGTTTCAACGCTCTGTTTGATTTTACGATAAATCAGATGATTGTAATCATCCTAATCCCAGTCACAGCATGGGCCAGAAGTTTCCTGTCTTCATGTCTTGCCTTCAAAGGATGGCAAATTAAATGGGCTGACTCACTCCACAATTGTTTTTTTATGCCACTTGTTCAAGGCCGTCCTCAGAGTTGTAATCTTTTATAAATTTTATCAATCTGATCCATTGAAGTTTCTGTCCAATTATTTTCTTCCTTTCCGTATCTTTAGCCTCTCTTTTTGAAATGTGGGGTTTCATAAATCCTTTGATATCTTGCTATTGAGTTAATTCAATGTTTCCAATGCATCTGCAATCTACTAAAAGAGAAAAACTATTTGAACCTTGTGTTTCATTTTGGGTTTTGACCTGCATGGCCCAGGCAGCAGTGGGTATCTGGATTCTACACTGCTCCTCAGGTTAGGGATAAGTTAGGCAGGGATGCAGTTGTCAGTTTCCTAGCTCCTCCAGGGGCAGGTTAGACGGGATTATGTGTCGTGCAATAATTGTGAGCTCCATGGGCTCAATGCGACTGAAATGATGGAGGATTGCCAGGACCAATTAAAGTTATTGAATCAAAGAGAGAGACAGCACAACAGCAGGACCTTCAACCCACTGAGTCTACACTGATCATCAATCGTACATTTTTATACTAAAACAACCCTAACCAATTTTATTTTCCTCACAATTCCATCTATCACCCCTTAAGCTTTAGATTCTAACACTCTCCTGTACTATAGTGATAATTGACAGCGGGCAATCCACATGTTTTAATGATACGGGAGGAAACTGATGCACTCGTAGGGAACCCACGTGGTCAGAGGGAGAGCATACTGACTCTAAATAGATAGCACAAGAGGTTGTGATTGGAACCAGGTTACTCTCGCTGTGAGGCAGTGTCTCTGCCAGCTACACCACTATGCATTGCCATTGAGGAGAATGAAGCATTTCTGTAATAAAATCATCGAAGGCAGGTTTCTGTTGCAGGGACCCACTTTGTTTCAGAAAGATGGCTCGGTTATTCTGCTCTGTTGAATCTCCCTGGACTCATCCCCTTTGCCAGTTCAGATCCCTAGATTTCTTTTACTTCCAAATCCTCAATCATGATGGTGGAGTCCCAGGCATATCTCTCTCTGTCAGGCATGAGGAGAAACATAAACCATGCTGTCTTCACTCACACGGAACTGTGACTGGAGTCAGACCAGCAATCAGGTGACCAGCTGAGCTGAGAGATGTGAAAATTCCCATTCTGCATCTGTCTGTTTTTAATTGGAGCTATGGAAAACTACCAAGGAATATTTGTATTTAATTTGCTGATGAAAGGTCAATTGGAGGAAGCTGGCAGCTGATGAGAATCTCCCTATCACAAGGTATTTGTCTGTGCAGTAAAGCATTCAGAACCTTAGTCATTCTAAACCCAGCATTGGATAATGGAGGAGGCAAATAATGGTGGATCTTCATGGAATACTGGTTGGACCAGTGCTCTACAAAGGTTCATTTATTATCAAAGTATGCAGTATACAACCCTAAGATTTGTCTTACCCAAACAAAGAAAACCATAATGATTGCCCATGGAGTATTGTCCAATTTAATTCTCCCGTAGTATGGAAAGATACAAAGACCATGACGGGAATGCAGGATTGATTTACTAAAATGTTTCTGGAAGTGACTTAAAATTGAAAATTTAATTGGAGAGGATGCTGGGGTTATTCTTGGAGAAGGAAGGCTGAAAAGGGATTTGTTGGGATTGTTTATGTTCACACCAATCTTAGACGGGTTAAATTGAGAAAATCTAAGCTCAGTAATGGATGGTTCTAGAACCAGGGAAATAATTTCAATGTAAGAAGAGAAAGACGTGGGGAATTATGGAGGAAAAACATTTTTGTAGCAAAGAGAAATGTTTATGACCTAGAGTTATAAGCACTTGAACAGGAAGAGTTACATAAAGGGAATGACAGAATTGTGACTAAGTTTGTGGATGATAGGAAGATAGGTGGAGGGGCAGGTAGTGTTGAGAAACCAGGGTGTCTGCAGAAGAACTTAGCCCAATTAGGAGAATGGGCAAAGATGTGGCAGTTGGAATGTAGTGTAGGGGAATGTATGGAAGTGCACTTTGGTAGAAGAAATAAAGAAATTTTTCTAAATGACAAGAAAATTCAGAACTTAGAGGTGCAAAGTGTCTTCGGAGGCCTCGAGCAGAAGTCCCTAAAGGTTAACTTTCAGGTTGAGTCGGTGATAAGGAAGGCAAATGCAATGTTAGTATTGATTTCAAGAGGACTGGAAAATAAAAGCAAGGATGGAATGCTGAAATTTTGTAAGGCATTTGTCAGACAGCTCCTGGAATATTGTGAGTAGTTTTGCATATCCTGCCTAAGAGAGTATGTGCAAGCATTGGAGAGGGTCCAAAGGAGGTTCACAGGAATGATCCTGAGAATCAGAGGGTTAGTGGATGAGGAGCGTTTGATGGCTGTTACCAAGGATGATGTTATTGGTTGATGAAACACATTTGTGTTTTGGACAAACAGTGGGGCAACTCTTTTCATGGATCCTGTCAAAAGGGCAGCAGCAAGGCCATGTGGTAAGCGCAGCTTCTCACTGGCGCAGCTGCTGCTGTTTCTGACTTCCAACAAATGATCCTGTTGAGTCAAATGTACCTACAAAATGAAATGAATCAAACACATTTCAAATTATGAATAAGAAAGAGAGGGCACTGGCTGACCAGGAATAAAATGGCCAGCCTACAATTCTGTGAGAACTATACCTTTTTACCGAAACCCCAATTCCCGGTAGTGCTTACATTATTATAAACCCACTTAGTTATTGTCCAACTAGCTGAATATTAAACACCAGCTAAATCCTTTCTTTTTCTTATCCCTGACAAAAGTCATTAAATTTCCATAGGGGGAAAAATTGGGGAATAGAGGGTTTAATTGCCAACATGAATCCAGCCGTTTTTGATTAATCATTGCATCATTCCCAATTTAACTCACTCATAGCTAAGAATTTAGAGACCAGAACAAAAATGTCAATAGATTGATCCATAGATTTCTTCCATCATATTTGGTTCATAAAGTGCACCTACCACATAATACCTTTCTCTGTAAGCTCCATCAATTTTAAATCACATATCTCAGTCATAACACTGAGGTTTGATGTTGCCTTCCAGATCAAAACACATTGCAAGATTGGTCCATATTCATGTTTAAAAATTGACCAAATCAGCTGTGAAAATAAAAGCAAATATCTTTGGAGACTGGGATTAATAACATTCTGCTGAAACAAGCCTAAATTTGCATGGAGTGATCCTTTGATCTATCCTGTCCAAAGCATTGTTACTGACAGAGGTCACTGAGTATTGCATTCTGGTGCCAATCAGTGAAAGAATGCTCCCTGTTCCAGTCTATCACTTTCTCAGAAGATTTCAATTTCCTGCAATAGATTTAGGAAAAAAATATCATATCATACCCATTCTTATAAAAACATGTTTCTCTCTGTTCAATTTTGTGTGCACTGGTATTTTCTTGTAATTTTTTTTTTTCATTTTATGTATTTTTGATGCCCTCTGTGAATGATGAGTTTGCTGGATTTTTTCTTTAATAAAAATCTGTATTTTCTTTCTTATTGCCTTTATTACTTCTTTCTCATGTATTCCCTGTCCAATCCCTGTAAATGTCCCAGCCACATCAATTTAGAAGCAAGAAAATAGATAAGAGCCAACACTGATATTCTCATTACAAGCACAGAGACAAGGCAGGGCAGTGAAATCCAATGTTTCCCCACAATAAATATTATTCCATATGGAACCACTGGAAGAATTAGATCCTTAATGCGACCCCAACATAATCACATCCAGACCTAAATCTGCCTCTGGAGCAATTTATTTGTTTGGCCTCATTAGCTTAGGTCAAAGGTTCCAACTCTTTTTGAAGCCAAATGGTAAAAAATACTTTTCGTCTCCCGGGCTCCCTTAGTCAATGTCACTAAGAGTCCCAAATTTATTTCCTTTGAGGTGTACGTTTCCATTAATGTTGCTCTCATCTCCCCCGTTTCATTCTCTTATCCTCTCCCATCCTCTCCTTTACTCTCCCAACCTCCCCTTTTCTTTCTCATTTTCCTCTTCCCTTCACATCATTTTTCTCCTTTGCCTCACTTCCTCCCCTCCTGCTCTTTTCAGTCTTTCCCCTATTGCCCTTCAATTTACTTCTCCCACACACTTCTGTCTTCCATTCTCCATTGCTCCTTCTTCTCTCATCCGTTTCTCTCTTCTCCTTTCATTCTCACAGCCTCCCTTCCCTTCACTTCTCCACACCTTTCCTTCACTCTTCCGCCTTTCAGCGTCCCATCTACTTCTCTCTTCCATTTATGTTCTCCTTCCCTTCTTCCCTTCCCATTGAATTCATCCTTTTCCTCTCCATCTCCTTCCTGCCTTTCCCTCTGTTGCATCCTGAAAGAGACATGTGACCCCAGCAGTTAAATCCAAGCCCTGCAGCTACTAAGTGGAGCAGTGCCTGCAATGCAATCCCTCTGCAAGAGGGAATTAACCTATCAGACAACTATAGAAACCAGGTCACAATAACATCTGATTCAAACAGTGCAGAACCAGACTTGCATGGAATCTAAAAATGAGGGGAAGCAACAAGATTTTAAAATAAAAATACTGCTGAAAGATTCCAGAGAAGTAATGAAGGCCCCAGGTCAAATGCACTGCATCATACACGATTATTTACGATTAGAATTAGAGTCTCACAGACAGACTGCAAATGCTGTGCAGTATCACCTGTCCCGGGCACAGCAAATTATATAAGGAAAGAACTCCAGTCTCTTTACTTTCTTACTATGTAAGGAGGTTTAGCTTGTAATTGAATACTCTAATAAATGCCAAAATCAGATTTATAAACACTGATATATGTATGCTGTGAACTTATTATTCTGGCATCTTCCCCCTTCCTTCTCAGTCTTGAGGAAGGGTTTTGGCCCAAAATGTCGGCTACTATTTTCCATAGATGCTGCCTGACCTGCTGAGTTCCCCCAGAATTTTCCATCTTTTGCTTTGGATTTCCAGCATCTGCAGACTTTTTTGTACTGTGAAATTTGTTACTTTGTGCAGCAGTACAGCACAAGAAATAAGAAATCACTATAAATTACAATAAAAAATAAAAATAAAACAGTGTTAAATAAAATAGTGAGGTAGTGTTGATGGGTTCACGGACTATTCAGAAATCCAATGGCAGAGTGAAAGAAGTTCTTCCTAAAATGCTGAGTGTGGGTGCTTCAGGCTCCTGTACCTCCTTCCCGATGGCAGTAATGAAAGTCCCGAATGGTGAGGGTTGCTTTGTGTGATGCATAAATGATGGGTGCTGCCTTCTGGAGGCACAGCCATTTGAAGATAATGATGGGGGGGAAGGTTGTACCCATGCTGGAGCTGACTGAGTCGACCTCTCTCTGCAGCCTCTTTCGATCTTCTGCATTGGACCCTCCATACCAGACCACGATTCAACCAATGTAGATTGTGCAAACACATTTAATTTAGGTTTTCCTTGTGAATGTTGCTATGTGTCTGTGATGCTGCTGCAGGTTTTTAATTGAATGTGTGCATACAAGTACTTGTGCATATGACAATAATCTTGACTTTGACTTTTGTTGGCTTAGAAAGTTAAAGATCAATTGGAGCAACACATTTAGTATCTTTGCTATCCCTCTAAAATGACACAAAAACAAAGACAGGTTTAAGGATGCTTATCCTGGCTTTTTGTAGCTACAGGCTACCCATGTGTAAATGTAAGGAAATTAAGGCTTTGGTGATGTTTTCTTTTCATATCTCTGAGGCATATGGATTGGAAGGTTATCTAGCCATTATAAATTACCCCTAATGTATAGCTGAGTGGCAGAAACTGCAGAAAATAAAATGGAATTAATGTAGAGTGAATGCGTACTGATGGTTGACACGGACTCAGTCCACTTCTGCACTGTATGAATTTATGATTGGGTATTTAAAATGATGAAGGGTTATAGACAATGACTGCTCCATTGCTGGAGAGGACAAGATCAAGGAGATGGGGAATGCAGGTAACTACCAAAAGAAGCAAAGAAATGACTGAGAAAATGAAAATAATTTTACAGAGGGAGTGTAATGTACTGGGATGGCACTGTCAAGGATGATAACAGAGGAAGAATCAACTTCAATAAAGGGTCTGCCCCTCCTAATATACTGTGAGTACAGACAATTTTTAAAAAATCACTTTACATTTTATTGTGCATATGTGTTTGTTTTGTACCGAGAGGGGAGAGAGTGACGTCTTATCTTTGATGTAATGGAAATATCCTCCTTCCGAACGAACATGAGAATTTTATTTTTTTAGAACTAACTATAATCTATCTGGAAATCAAAAGCAACAAAAAATGTTATTGGTTTTATACCCTGTCTGGTGATTTTAAAAATCTTTATTCAGCCAGAACGGAGCTGGATAGTTTTCAAAGGAGAAATTTTGAGAGTGCAGAGTTTGTACGTTCCTATCAGGATTATAGGTAAAGTCAATAAGAATAAGGAACCTTGGTTCTCGAGGGATATTGGAACTCTGTTAAAGAAGAAGAAAGAAATGTATGACATGTATAGGAAACGGAGCAAATAAGGTGCTTGAGGAGTATAAAAAGTGCAAAAAAAACTTAAGAAAGAAATCAGGAGGGCTAAAATAGTGGTCGCCAACCCATCGATCGTGATCGACTGGTCGATCTTTGAGAGTTTCCCAGTAGATCCCGACAAAAAATGAAAAATAAATACACAAGTACTGTTGAGAGGTTGTTTCCGGGTTGCAGGGTTTTAGTTCCGTTCTTTCTGCCCAGTGCGCATTCGTGTAGCTCCCGCACACTACACAGTGTACTCCAGTGGTCCCCAACCACCAGGCTGCAAGGAAACGATATGAGTCAGCTGCACCTTTCCTCATTCCCTGTCATGCCCACTGTTGAACTTGAACCCACGCGAGGTTATCAGTCGCCTAAACGCAGTGATACCCTCGCGCCAGGGATCATTGGTTGGCCTCGCCTGGCCGGCGGGAAGTGCCGTTGCAACCGGCCTGGAGCACGGACAGATGGGTGCTGCCTCTAAACCTGTTTAGCACACTGAATGTTCGTGGGGAACCCGGTGCTAAAATATTCGCAGACGACCTAATCCAGGCTCAGCGTTTCGTAAGTAGCAGAGCAGCTACCTCGCTGTGATCTACTGAAGCAAACTTTTGTTGGCCGATAGATCCTACAAGGGGGGTACGCGCCCTGTAGCACTCCTTGCTCGGTCGGTCGCTCTCTCCAGACTGCGACCGCCACAGCCCGGTACGGGGACCTCTGGCCCTTACCTTGTTCTCTCACCCCACCCACGACCAGCCACACCTGGCCAAGGTGACTGGCGGCGGGCGTGCGGGACCTCATACAGACAAGTGTGAGGTATTGCACTTTGGAAGGAAAAACCAGGTTGAACATACAAGGTAAATGGTAGGGTACTGACGAATGCAGTAGAACAGAGGGATCTGGGAATACAGATACAAAATTCCCTAAAAGTGGCGTCACAAGTAGATAGGGTCATAAAGAGAGCTTTTGGTACATTGGCCTTTATAAATCAACGTATTGAGTATAAGAGTTGGAATGTTATGGTGAGGTTGTATACGGCATTGGCGAGGCCGAATTTGGAGTATTGTGTGCAGTTTTGGCAACCGAATTACAGGAAGGATATTAATAAGGTTGAAAGAGTGCAGAGAAGGGTTACAAGGACGTTGCTGGGAGTTGAGAAACTGAGTTACAGAGAAATGTTGAATAGGTTAGGACTTTATTCCCTGGAGCGTAGGAGAATGAGGGGAGATTTGATAGAGGTATATAAAATTATGATGGGTATAGATAGAGTGAATGCAAGCAGGCTTTTTCCACTGAGGCTGGGGGAGGAAAAAAACCGGAGGACATGGGTTAAGGGTGAAGGGGGAAAAGTTTAAAGGGAACATTAGAAGGGGCTTATTCACACAGAGAGTGGTGGGAGTGTGGAATGAGCTGCCAGATGAAGTGGTAAATGCAGGCTCACTTTTAATATTTAAGAAAAAGTTGGACAGGTACATGGATGAGAGGTGTATGGAGGGATATGGCCCAGGTGCAAGTCAGTGGGACTAGGCAGAAAAATGGTTTGGCACAGCCAAGAAGGGCCAAAAGGCCTGTTTCTGTGCTGTAATGTTCTATGGTTCTATGAAAAGAAAAGAAATGCACAGGGCAATGAGGAGAGTGCAAGGAATTGGGACAAGATAGATTGAACGTGCGTTGAGGTGGAACAGGCTTGCCAGGCTAAATGTTCTCTGTCAGCACTTCAGCCATTATCCGATTCTGTGGTAGTATTTCAAGCAGTACTTAAAGCACATTGTGCGATGCATCTGAAGTGGCTTGCAGCTCCGTGTTCAAAAACAAACAACACCATAAAGCAGCATCTCCAGTGCTTTAGACAGCATCAACAGAAGTCAAGTTCCCCATAATGTTGATTGTCATGCACATATACTCAATCAAGTGTTGACAAACTGATCAAATGTCTTCTACAGAATTGCCACATGGAGTCATGCTGTCATTGAAAATGCTCCAATCAAAAATAAACAAAATCCTACAAAGCATTAGTTATTGCTTTTGAACCAGGATCAACACTAAAGTTGAAGACAATCCTGCCATTTTAGAAGAGATTTTATGTGGACCACATTATTTTAACACAATGATACATTTCCATAGGTTATCCATTTGAGGTGGACCCTTTCGACCCTGCTGTAATAAATAGTTCCCTAGTATAATAAGATGCACTCATGTGCAAACTATCTTGTTGTGATCTTGCACTTTATAGTGCATCTGCATTTTCTCTGTAGCTGCTGCACTTCATTTTGCATTGTTATTGCTTTACATGATTCTATCTTAATGCACTGTGTAATGATCTGATCTGTATGAAAAGTATGCAAGACAAGCTTTTCACTGTATCATGGTACATGTGACAGTTACAAACCAATACCAGTACTGATACAAACCTGTTCAGATCAAAGTGGAAGCGATTGCGATGGTAAAATAAATCAGATAAAAGGCAACGGCTAATTAGTTCCTGGGAATGGCAAGTATTATTTTAGTATTTTACTGTTTTCACCACTTTACCAGCTACGGTCTGGTCCATCTGAAAGTACTAGGGAACCATTAGCGGGTTGAAGCTGTCCTGGAGACTGATGCCACATGGTTTCAGGCTTTTGCATCTGTCTGATGAATGAGGGGAGAAGGCTTTACAGAGTTATTGAGAAGTATAGATAGACTCCATAGAGGGGCAGATGGTTTCCGTGGTGTGCTGAGCTGCATCCACAGCTTTCTGCAGTTCCTTGTGGTCATGAGCAGAGCAGTTGCCTCAACAAGGTGTTTTGCATCCAGATAGGATGTTTTCTGTGGTGCTTTCTTGATCATGCTGTCATGGTTGTGAAACTATCTGACAATTAAATATTCAAATTGACCTCTATTGAAGCATAAAATATTCTTCCCCAATATCCTGAGAAGATAAATCTTCAACGGTTCATACTCAGAACGTAGGCTGGAACTATGAAGGTTCATCACAGAAGCATCCCATATCAGCTGCTATTGACAATGGTCCAGAAAATTTCATGTCAGTATCTACAACCAGTCAAGGCTGAGAAACAAACACATCAGAGAGATAAAGATGAAAACATAACTACCTCAAAGAGATCACATCAATTTTTCTCAAGAAGGTATAACAACTATCCAGTTCACATTGGATGTTGGGTAATAAACAACAACAAACTATACAATTGTAGATCTGAGATGGATTACTGTAACATACAGTCACAACGGTGGGAACTGCCACAGATTTTGGGTGCTCTCGCAGACGGGAACCTGTAAGTAGATGGCAATCACACGCATAAGGATGTACACATTCTGGCCAATTAATGCTCCCTTGTAATTGTATTTAATTCCCTTCCTTTTGTTTCAGTCTTGTCAAGTCTTATTAGAAGCACAGTGAAGACAATGCTCCCTGCTAACCTCAGTCCATGTTCCAGTAAAGAAGATTACGTCATTTAGATAGATACTGTTAATTTAGTTCTGGGTTACTGCTTTTGAGTCTCATTGATGGAGTTAGTTAGTCTGAGATTTTTTGGTTAGTGGCCCTGTTGTCCTTGTGTTTATTATTTTCCTTTGCCCTGAACAGTTCTTATTACAACTCAGTGAACTGTCCATTCCATGTCTGTATCTCTTCCTCTGCACTTCAGCTATCACAGAACTCTGGTCAACAAGACCTGACCACAAAATGGATCCAGCAGAAATTGCCCCTGAATTTTGTTGGTAGGTGAGGGAGAAGTTAAAGTTAAAGTCTGTGGAGACTGGGTGGGCAGAAGAAGCTCTTGCCGTTCAACAGCTACTCTCGGAGTGGCAAGCCCAGCCCAAGCTGGAAGGTTAGATTTCAGCACTCACAATGACAATTCAGCAGTCACTCACAAAGTGTAGCCAGAATCAGGTGGCAGCCATCACTGCTCTCACTGCCGCTATTCAGCACCAGCACTTCACCCATCTTCCTCTATTGCAGTCTCATTAGCCTCAGCCACTAATACCCCGATTCCTTTGGCTGCCTCCAGACCTGAACCAAATGTTCCTGTACCTGGCAGATGCATTGGTGTGCCCTCAGCTGCAGAAACTTTATTACCCAGTGTGAATGACTTTCCGAGCCCAGTCAGGACGGTTCACTGACGATGCATGTAAACTGGCTTATGTGGTGTCTCTCTGGGATGGACCCCTACTCAGCCTGGTCAACACCCTATGAGAACAGGGTTCCCCTGTAGCCCAGTCTTTCCAGAAATTTGTAGTTAAGTTAAAGAGAGTGCTTGACATTCCAGTGCAGGTCAGGAGGCTGCCCATCAATTCCTGGATCTGTGCCAAGAGAGAGGGTCAGCAAGCGACTACACAGCAAAGTTCTGCCCTCCTGTGGTTGAGATGGGGTCTTTCATCACTGCTGCCCTGTGTGGGTTGAGCACAGAGGTCTGGCAGGAGATCGCAGTGATGAGCAGGACAGTCTGGATGACCTCATAACTCTGGCCATTCAAATATACAAACGGACAGCTAAGTGGCACTGAAAGAGAATGCCTTAGGGCTCCTAATCATCAGATCACTGCCTGCTCTCTCATCATCCAGTACACAGTTAACAGAGAGGCAGGTGGGATGCCTGAGCCTGTCTCATAAGGAACAAGATTGTTGAAGAAGGACAAGCTGCCACCTTTACAGCAGCACTCCATGACAATTCTCAACATCATGTCCCAAGTGCCCAATAAAAGAGGAGACTCATCAGTAAGAATGGAAATTCCAACAGGTCGATTCTCTCTGCAAGCATCTTTCCCTAATCAAGTAATTCTTCTAGCTTCCCTGTCATGGGGGTCCCAGTTCTATGGACTTGTGGCATTTATTGACTCTGGAGTGTTGACTCTAAGAAACTCATGGATATCTCTCAACCCAAAAAATGGGAAGTTACCACTCAAAAATTTAGTGAGAATATTGATATCAAGGCTCTGGATGGTTGGCTTCTGGGCACTGCCAAGGCACACCTTTCCACAGAACTCCTTGTGGTAGAGGACAACCATAGAGAACAGCTCTCCTTCTATCTTACTGATCACCTGAACTGCCGCTGGTGCTTCATCTTCCCTAGCTTCCTTAATGCAATCCAAAGATTAATTGTTCCTGAAAGATGCTCCAAGAGTGGGGACCAGCATGTACAAACAAGCTGGATGAACTCAGCAGGTTGGTCAGCATCCGTTGAAGCGAGCACTCAACGTTTCGGGCTGAGACCCTTCATCAGGACTGTCTGCCTCTCTGGATCCAGCTCAAGCCCCTGTCAGCATATCCCCTCCTGAATAACTGCTAGTGTGGACCCATCTGGTGTTCCAGCTGAATGTGTTGACCTTCTTGAGGTGTTCAGTAAGAAGAAGACCAGCTTCCTGCCTCCACACTGGCTACATGACTAAACCATTGACCTCTTATCTGGTTCTGGTCCTCCTGGATCCAGCTCTTTTCATTCTCTCGTTCTGAAACTATGGCCATTGAAGAATACATCAGGGAGACATTATCCTGAGGATTTATCTACACATCTACCTCACCAGCAAGGACTGGCTTCATTTCTGTGAGCAAGAAGGCTGCCAAGCTCCAACCTTCCATTGATCATTGGCCACTCAACAACATTATCATGAAGAAGTGCTGCTCTTTTCCCATATTCCCTAAGATAGATCTGGACAATGCTTACAACCTGGCTTCCGAGAAGGTGACTAGTTGAAGACAGCTCACTGGCCACTGTGAGTACTTTATGAAGCCACTTGGTCTGATCAACACCCCTGCTGTTTTTCAGGCCCTGAGTCAATGATGTGCTCTCGGACATGTTGAATCAGTTTGTTTTTGTGTATTTGCATGTCTCTCTTATCAATTCCTGCTCTCATCAGGAACACACTCCTCAAGAACCATCTTGGTGCCAAGCCAGAGAATTGTGAGTTCCATAAAGAGCAGGTGCCATTCTTAGGCTACGTCCTCTCCCCTACTAACATGAGGGGAAATAGTTTTAAGGTGCTCGGAAGAAAGGACAGGGAGAATGTCAGAGGTATGTTCTTCACACAGAGAGCGGTGGGTGAGTGGAATGCACTGCCAACGACGGTGGTAGAAGTGGACACAATAGGGTCTTTTAAGAGACTCTTAGATAGGTATATGGAGCTTATAAACATAGAGGGCTATGCAGTAGGGAAATTCTAGGCAGCTTCTAGAGTAGGTTACATGGTCAGCACAATGCTGTGGCCCAAAGGGCCTGTTATGTGCTGTAGATTTCTATGTTCTATGCTTTGTGTTTCAGTGTGCAAATAATCCCACATAAAGTTCAGGCAGTCACAGAGCAGCCCAAACCATCTACGGTCAAACAGATGAGGCACTTCTTGAAGTTTGCAAACTTCTGTCACTGCTTCATCAGAAACTTCAGTTCCATCACGGCTCCCATAAATGCACTCACCAAGAAGACATCTGCAGGATTCCAAACATTCTCAGAGCTAAAGCAATAATTCACCACTGCCCCAGTGCTGCAATATGCAGGCCCACCCCATTCATTCATCAACAAGTCTGATGCATCTGATATCAGCATTGAAGCTGTACTCTCCCAGCACCCTTCAGTAGATAATAGGCTGAACCCCTGTGCTTTTCTTTCTTGGCACGACTCCTGCAAAGTGTAACTATGATGTCAGGAGCTGAGAACTTCTGGCAGTCAAGAAGGTCCTAGAGGCAAAATGAAACTTGCTGGAAGGATCTATTATGCAAATATCTCAGAAGTCTCTTCTACATTTTGCTGGGGTCTCTTCTTCACCCAGTTTAGTTTCACATTCACCTACTGTCCTGGCATGAAGAACACCAAGCCCGATGCTCTCTCCTGCTGGTTTGACATCTCTGAGGACAACACCAATCTAGAGTCCATCCTTCCCTGCACATGCATAGCTGCTCTGATAATTTAACCAATGGAAACAGGGGTGAAGGCTGCTCAATAGTCAAATCCAGACCCAGGTAGGGACCTCCCAAATGGCTGTTTGTCCCTTCAACTTTATGCCCCAGAGTGCAGGAGTGGGGTCACTCGTATTATAAAAAGATGCTTTTTGGTGGCCAACTATGTCCAAAGATGTCCTCAACTTTATCTCTGACTGTCCTACTTGTGGCCAGAACAAGACACCATGTCAGCACCCTGCTGATCTACTCTACCTGCTGCCTGTACCTTACCACCTTAGGTCCCATCACTTGGTGGATATCACCACTGGCTTGCCTCCATCACCAAATCTACAGAAATGACTAACCAATCCCCTCCCATTATACAACCAACAGCACATCTGAAGACGTGGGAATGTGGTGTAGAGTTGGGTTGTACAATATTTAATAATGGCACAATTTGATGGAGAGTGGGTAACACCCAAGGAGAAAAAAATATCAACGGCATCAGCTGGCATGAATGATAGGAAGGGAAATTGTGTGGTCAATAGTTTACTGAAACTAGGATTGCAGGAACAGGAGGTGGGTCTCCTTGTTGAAATGAGGTTGGAGACTAAAGATAATTAAGGCATTTTACTGGAAATTATTCAGTTATCACTGTACCAAAATCCAGTGAAAGGTATTAGCATGGATTCTACTAGATTGAGAATACCATGCAGTGAATGTAGCTCTTATAAGTTAATCTTGTTATTATCTTTGGAAAAATTTCTGGTGTCACTGCGCGAACAGCAGAAACCTGGGGCACAATCTATCATGCTGATTGAAGTTACATTAGTCTGACCTCAGATGGGTTCCATTTATATTGAATCATAGTGAACTTCTGATGCAAGTGTTGGGAACAAACTAAAATCAGGAAGCAGGAAATAGCACACTGCAAAAGCATGTACTTCTAACTCAAGCAGTCATTCATTGGTTAGGAGGTAGAAGCAGTGGTAAAGAGGGATGTCAGCTAATATTCCCAAATCCTCTGTCACCCAGGGCAGCAAAGGAGGGACGTGGTGTGTGGAGGGTGGAGGGGTACAGCCTCCTGTTTATGAACACGTGACATGGAAGGAGACTGTTCAATCCACTGAGTCCATGCTGTTCCCAGAACCCATTTCATTCCCTTTCTTCTCCCTTTTGATTTGCTCTGCCCCGCATTCACTTCAGCTTCACCTTTTAATTCTAATTCTGCATCTAGTGGCAGCCAATTATCCTACCAGAACATCTTTGGGATGTGGGAGGAAACCAGAGTGCCCATGGGAAATCCATACAGGCACAGGAAGAATTTGCAGACTCCCCACAGACAGCATCCAAGGTCTCTGCTGCCATGAGGCAGATTATTTAAATTTCAGTAACAGAAGACAAGATTATCCTCAAAGCAAAGATGGACTGATTCCTCTCAATCAATCACAATGTAGATAGGCAGTTAGAGCAGAGCATACCTGTGGTCATTCCCCTCAAAAATAATTATACTCTTTTGGATACTTCTGTGGAGGATGACCTCCCGGGAGAATGCCAGGGAGATTGGGTACAGGCACTGAGCATGGGTCCGAGGTGCCGAAGGGGAAGAGAGAGAAGAAGGGGGCGGTAGTGATAGGGGACTCAGTAGTGAGAGGAACAGACAGGAGACTCTGTGGACATGAATGGGACATCAAGATGGTATGTTGCCTCCCAGGTGCCAGGGTCAGGGATGTGTCAGATTGTGTCCACAACGTTTTGGAGGGGGAGGGAGAGTAGCCAGATGTCTTGGTACGTACTGGTACCAATGACATTGGAAGGAAAAGAGATATTACAGAGCTAGGTAGAAAGCTGAGAAGCAGGAGCTCCAGGGTAGTAATTTCTGGATTGCTGCCTGTGCCATGTGCCAGTGAGGGTAGAAACAGGATGATTTGGCAGATAAATTCATGGCTGAGAAGCTGGTGCAGGGAGCAGGGCTTCAGGCTCTTATATCATTGGAATCTCTTCTGGGGAAGGTATGACCTGTTCAAATGTGATGGGTTGCACTTGAACCTCATGGGGACCAATATTCTCGCGGGCAGCTTTGTTAGAGCTGTTGGGCAGGGTTTAAACTAATTTGGCAGGGTGGTGGAACTGGAATGATGGGGCTCAGGATAGGATGGATGGTAAAAAAAAAATAAAGATAGCATATGCAGTCAGACTGTCAGGAAGGGCAGGCAGGGACATAGTAATAGCCAACAGAGCCACCTATGTATCAGTACATTAGGGTTGCAAAATCAAAAAGGGTAGTGAATACGGTACTTAAGGTGTTGTATCTCAATGCGCAGAGTATAAAAAAATAAGGTGGGTGATCTTGTTGCAGGATAACAGATTGCCAGATATGATGCAGTTGACCATCACTAAGTCGTGGCTGGAGGATGGTTGTAGTTGGGAGCTGAATGTCCAAGGTTACACGTTATATCAGAGGGATAGGAAGGCAGGCAGAGGGGGAGCTGTGGCTCTACTGGTGTGGCTCTACCAGTAAAGAATTGCATCAAATCAGTAGAAAGATGCGACATAGGATCAAAAGATGTTGAATCCTTGTGGGTTGAGTTAAGGAACTGCTGGGGTAAAAGGATATTGATGGCAGTTATATACAGGCCTTCCAACAGTGGCTGGGAGGTGAAACACAGATTACGACTGGAAATAGAAAATGTGCGACAAAAGCGCAATGTTATGATAGTCATGGGAGATTTTAACATGTAGGTCGCTTGGGAAAATCAGGTTGGTATTGGATCTCAAGAGAGTGACTTCTTGAATGCCTAAGAGATGGCTTTTTAGGGCAGCTTGTCAATGAGCCTACTATGGGATCAACTATATTGGATTGGGTGTTATGTAATGAGCCACAGGTGATTAGGGAGCTTAAGTTAAAAGAACCCTTAGGAACCAGTATGATTGAATTCAACTTGAAATTTGATAGGGAGAAAGTAAAGTCTGATGTAGCAGTATTTCAGTGGAATAAGGGAAATTACAGTGGTATGAGAGAGGAGTTGGCCAAAGTAAATTGGAAGGAGCTGCTGACAGGGATAACAGCAGAGCAGCAATGGCGTGTGTTTCTGGAAAACATTAGGAAGGTGCAGGACACGTGTATTCCAAAAATGAAGAAATACTCAAATAGCAAAATAGTACAACTGTGGCTGACAAGTACGCTTTCTATCCGTGCTGGGATGAGCATTGAGCTAGCAACTCGACCTTGTAAAAAAGAAATTGCCTGCTACAGAAACATCAACAGCAAAAAAGTTGATGGCCTATGCTCTCTTCTGAGTTGAAAGGCAATTTCTCTCTTCTTCTCTTCTTTCTTGTGGCTGACAAGGATGTCAAAGCTAATGTAAAAACAAAAGAGAGGGCATACAAAAAAGCAAAAATTAGCGGGAAGATAGAGGATTGAGAAGTTTTTAAAAACCTATAGAGAAACTAAAAGAATCATTAGAAGGGAAAAGAAGAAATACGAAAACAAGCTAGCAAATAATATCAAAGTGATAGTAAAAACATTTTCAAGTATGGAAAAAATAAAAGAGAGATGAGAGTGGATATAGGACTGCTAGAAAATGAGGGGGGAGAAATAATAAAAGAGGACAAGGAGATGGCAAGTGAACTAAATGAGTATTTTTCATCAGTCTTCACAGTGGAAGACACTAACAGTGTGAGTGATGTTGTAGTGTGTGAAGCAAGAGAATGGGTGTAGTTACTACTTCAGGGGAGAAGGTGCTCAAAAAGCTGAAGACCTAAAAGTACATAAGTTACCCAGACAGATGAACTGCACCCTGGGGTTCTGAAAGAGGTAGCATTAGAGATAGTGGCAGCATTAGCAATGATCTTTCAAAAATCACTGGACTCCGGCATGGTGCCAGAGGACTGGAAAATTGCAAATGTTACTCCACTCCTTACGAAAGGAGGAAGGCAGCAGAAAGGAAATTGCTGACCAGTTAGCCTGACATCAGTGGTTATGAAGATGTTAGAGTTAATTGTAAAGAATGAGGTGGTGGAGTACTTGGTGACAAAGGACAAGATAGGACAAAGTCAATATGGTTTCCTTAAGAGAAAATCCTGCCTGACAAACCTGTTGGAATTCTTTGAGGAGATTATACGAGGGATAGATAAAGGGGATGTAGTGGATGTTGTATATTTGGACTTTCAGAAGGCCTTTGACAAGGTGCCACTCATGAGGCTGCTTACCAAGTTAAGAGCCCGTGGTATTACAGGAAAGTTACTAACATGGTTAGGGCTTTGGCTAATTGGTAAGAGGCAGCAAGTGGGAATAAAAGGATTCTTATCTGGTTGGCGGCCAGTGACTAGTGGTGTTCTGCAGGGGTCGGTGTTGGGACCACTTCTTTTTATGCTGTATAAACTGGAAGAAAATCCAAAAATCTGAGATGCAAAGGGACTTGGGAGTCCTTGTGCAGAACACCCTAAAGGTTAACCTGCAGGTTGAGTGGGTGGTGAGGAAGGCAAATGCAATGTTACCATTCATTTCAAGAGGTCCAGAACACAAGAGCAGGGATGTGATGCTGAGGCTTTATAAGTCACTGGTGAGGCCTCACCTTGAGTATTGTGAACTGTTGTGGGCTCCTCATCTTAGAAAAGATGTGCTGGCATTAGAGAGGTCTGGAGGTTCACAGGGATGATTCCAGGAATGAACGGTTTATCATACGAGGAACGTTTGGTGGCTCTGAGTCTGTATTCACTGGAATTTAGAAGTATGAGGGGGGAATCCCATTGAAACCTTTCAAATGTTGAAAGGCCTAGATGGAGTTGATGTGGAAAGGATGCTTCCTCTGGCGGGAGAGTCTAGGACAAGAGGGCACAGCCTCAAAATAGAGGGGTGTCCATTCAAAACAGAGATGTGGAGAAATTTCTTTAGCCAGAGGATGGTGAATTTGTGGAATTTGCTGCCACATGCAGCTGTGGAGGCCAGGTTTTTGGGAGTATTTAAGGCAAAGTTTGATAGGTTCTCGATTGGATGTGCATCAAAGGTTACAGGGAGAAGGCCGGAAAATGGGGTTAAGGAAGAGGAAAAAAGGATCAGCCATGATTGAATGGCAGAGCAGACTCGATGAGCCAAATGGCCTTATTCTGCTCCTATGTTTTATGGTCTACGGTGATTGACTCTCCTTGTTAAGGTTTAGTTCAAGAATTATCTGCTTCCCTTCAACTATTCAGTTCTTGAACCAATTAGTGCAAACCTAATCAGCACCTCAGTATAGCAATACTATTGTATGGGTAGCTAGCATGCTCAAGTGCAGGAATCACAGAGAGTTTGGCAACTCAAACAAAACTAAAGATTTATTACAGAAATTAACCAGCAAAACTAACAAGAACTCAGGCGAACTATACAGAATCTTGAGGAATGGAAATCACTCACAATACACAAGAGAACTCGGTCTGAGTTTCACCAGGCAAGGAACCATAATGACCGAGCAAAGAGGGGTTGGTATGACCCCCTGAAATACACCCTGGAGCAGGTAGGAAAGCAAGACATTGAAAATACCATGCTGATTAAACTATCCTAGGTAGAACAGAAGTGATAAATATAAAGAGAGTTTAACAATCCCCAAATGAGCTACCTGCAAAAGAAGGTCAAATACCAGAGCTAGTCCAAAGACAAACAATTATAGATAAAAGATAAACAATCCAAGGAACACAACATACCCACAAGGTGACACTGAGAAAATACAACCCACATACTAACTGAAAAATACATCTTCTTTTTCTTTTAAAAATGATCTCTGGTTGTGACAGCCTGCTATAACCACTTTGCACTACAATGTCATTCTTATAAACTACCCAAGTCTTCAAGTGTGTTGTTGGTAATATAATGGGAAGGGATCAGTTAGTGATTTCAGTAAATTTGGTGAGTATAGTCCATTACAATCTCCGGCAGGAGTCAGGAGGTGCTCCATTTTAATTGTTTTTTGCAAAATAACAGCACTGTGCTTATGTCACATATATGAGCTCTCTCATTGCCCCCATGGATACATATTCTTGTGCATATGATAATATACTTGACACTGACTTCAACTTCAGATTTTTTTTCCACAAGTAACCCTGCAGCTTTTGGAGATGAATCTCCAGATTATTGAACATTTTGGAGAGATAGACACAAGAAAGGGTTGGTGTAGGAAGAGATTGGTGCAGGTGTGAGCAATGACCTTGACTTGACGGATTATGATGTAGATCTATTATCATTTTGAGTAGAGCTAAGAAATAGCAAAAGGCAGAACAGACAGGTAAGCTTTATTTAATGGTCACCAAACATCAGTTGCAATACTGGGTATGGCATCAGGACAATGTGTGACAGTTTTGTAATTCCCCTCATCTGCCCATCCTCCTTCCCTTTCCTTCATGGTCAAATGTCCTCTCCTATCAGATTCCTTCTTTTCCTGCCTTTACTCTTCCATTTATCACTTCCCTGCTTCGTACTTCATCCTACTTCCACTGTGCTTCCACCTTCCCTTTCATCTAGTCTCACCCATCGCCTGCCAGCTTGTACACACTCCCTTCCTCCACCAACTTATTTTGGCTTCTGCCTTCTTCCTTTCCAGTCTCGTTGAGGGGCTCAGCTCGAAATATTGACTGTTTGATTCCCTGCATGGATGCTGTCTAGCATTTTATGTGTATCTGTGACTGGCCTGCCGAGTGTGCGAACTTATCGATATCCACAGACAATCTTTTCACTTTCTTCTCATTGCATACCTACTGCACTTTCAAGCATGGAGTCCTCTAGCTTTGTAAATTTAATTCTGCACCATCTCTAAGTCATTACTAAATATCAATAAAAACAATGATCCCAGCACTGGTACGTAAGGAGGATTCTGATCTGAAAAGCAACTGTCCACCATAGCTGTTAGCTTTCTGTCTTCAAGACAATTTAAACCAATGATGCTAACAACTTTTTAATTCCATTGACCTCAATTTTGCTAATCTGCCTTTTGTGTGATGCTTTAGAAATGTCCTCAAAATAGATATATAACCATATATAACAATCACAGCACGGAAACAGGCCATTCCGGCCCTCCTAGTCCATGCCGAACTCTTAATCTCACCTAGTCCCACCTACCCGCACTCAGCCCATAACCCTCCACTCCTTTCCTGTCCATATACCTATCCAATTTTACCTTAAATGACACAACTGAACTGGCCTCTACTACTTCTACAGGAAGCTCATTCCACACAGCTATCACTCTCTGAGTAAAGAAATACCCCCTCGTGTTTCCCTTAAACTTTTGCCCCCTAACTCTCAAATCATGTCCTCTCGTTTGAATCTCCCCTACTCTCAATGGAAACAGCCTATTCACGTCAACTCTATCTATCCCTCTCAAAATTTTAAATACCTCGATCAAATCCCCCCTCAACATTCTACGCTCCAATGAATAGAGACCTAACTTGTTCAACCTTTCTCTGTAACTTAAGTGCTGAAACCCAGGTAACATCCTAGTAAATCGTCTCTGCACTCTCTCTAATTTATTGATATCTTTCCTATAATTCGGTGACCAGAACTGTACACAATATTCCAAATCTGGCCTTACCAATGCTTTGTACAATTTTAACATTACATCCCAACTTCTGTACTCAATGCTCTGATTTATAAAGGCCAGCGTTCCAAAAGCCTTCTTCACCACCCTATCTACATGAGATTCCACCTTCAGGGAACTATGCACTGTTATTCCTAGATCTCTCTGTTCCACTGCATTCCTCAATGCCCTACCATTTACCCTGTATGTTCTATTTGGATTATTCCTGCCAAAATGTAGAACCTCACACTTCTCAGCATTAAACTCCATCTGCCAACATTCAGCCCATTCTTCTAACCGGCATAAATCTCCCTGCAAGCTTTGAAAACCCACCTCATTATCCACAACACCTCCTACCTTAGTATCATCGGCATACTTACTAATCCAATTTACCACCCCATCATCCAGATCATTTATGTACATTACAAACAACATTGGGCCCAAAACAGATCCCTGAGGCACCCCGCTAGTCACCGGCCTCCATCTCGATAAACAATTATCCACCACTACTCTCTGGCATCTCCCATCTAGCCACTGTTGAATCCATTTTATTACTCCAGCATTAATACCTAACAACTGAACCTTCTTAACTAACCTTCCATGTGAAACTTTGTCAAAGGCCTTGCTGAAGTCCATATAGACTACATCCACTGCCTTACCCTCGTCAACATTCCTCGTAACTTCTTCAAAAAATTCAATAAGGTTTGTCAAACATGACCTTCCACGCACAAATCCATGCTGGCTACTCCTAATCAGATCCTGTCTATCCAGATAATTATAAATACTATCTCTAAGAATACTTTCCATTAACTTACCCACCACTGATGTCAAACTGACAGGTCTATAATTGCCAGGCTTACTTCTAGAACCCTTTTTAAACAATGGAACCACATGAGCAATAGTCCAATCCTCCGGCACAATCCCCGTTTCTAATGACATCTGAAAGATCTCCGTCAGAGCTCCTGCTATCTCTACACAAACTTCCCTCAAGGTCCTGGGGAATATCCGGTCAGGACCCGGAGATTTATCCACTTTTAAATTTCTTAAAAGCGCCAGTACTTCCACCTCTTTAATTGTCATAGGTTCCATAACTTCCTTACTTGTTTCCCACACCTTACCCAATTCAATATCCTTCTCCTTAGTGAATACCGAAGAGAAGAAATCGTTCAAAATCTCTCCCATCTCCCTCGGCTCCACACATAGCTGACCACCCTGATTCTCTAAGGGACCAATTTTATCCCTCACTATCCTCTTGCTTTTAATATAACTGTAGAAACCTTTTGGATTTACTTCCACCTTATTTGCCAAACCAAACTCGTATCTTCTTTTAGCTTTTCTAATCTCTTTCTTAAGATTCCTTTTACATTAGATAAGCAGATGACATCCATAACATTCCCTTCAACAACCTTCTAATTTACCTCCTCAACAACCACATTAGTCAACACACACAAAATGCTGGAGGAACGCAGCAGGCCAGGCAGCATCAATGGGAAAGAGTACAGTCAATGTTTCAGGCCAAGACCCTTCATCAGGATTGGAGAAAAAACGATGACAAGTCAGAGTAAGAAGGCGGGGGAGGGGAGGAAGAAACTGGGAGGCGGGGATGAAGTAAAGAGATGGGAAGTTGGTGAAAGGAATTCAGGGCTGGAGAAGGAGGAATGTGAGAGGACAGAAGGCCATAAATGAAAAAAAAGGGGGAGGAACACCAGAGGGAGGTGATGATCAGGTAAGGAGATAAAATGAGAGAAGGATATGGGAATGGTGAGGAGAGGGTTGGGGGGGGAAGAACACATTACCAGAAGTTCGAAAAAATCGATGCCCATGCCATCAGGTTGGAGGCTACCCAAATGGAATATAAGGTGTTGCTCCTCCAACCTGAGTGTGGCTTTATTGCAGCAGTAAAGGAGGCCATGTTGGAATGGAAATTGGAAGTGGAATTAAAATGAGTGGCCACCTGAAGATTTTGCTTTTTCCGGCAGACGGAGTGTAGGTGCTCGGTGAACCGGTCTCCCAATCTACGTTGGGTCTCACCCACATCGAGAGCACCAGATACAGTAGATGACCCCAAAAGATTCACAGGTGAAGTGTTGTCTCACTGGGAAGGACTGTTTGGGGTCCCGAATGGTAGTGGGGGAGGAGATGTAGGGCCACTTGTTCGCCTGCGAGGATATGGGCCAGGAGGAAGATCAGTGGGGAGGGACAAATAGACAAGGGAGTCACATAGGAAGCACTCCCTGTGGAAAGCAGAAATTGGGGGTGGGGGAGGATGGAAGATGTGCTTGGTAGTGGGACCCGACATAGATTGATCAACAAAAAACTTTTGGATTCCACTCAGTCCTGGACAATCATGGTCTGCCCATTCAAGTTAGTCTTCTCTCAATTCAAACAATCCCCTTACATATCTCTGGAATTTCTTTCTATTAATCTCTATTAATAATCTTAAACTTCTAATCAAATAGTCATAACTCACAAGTGTTCCTCCACTAACACTTGCTCCACTTACCTCACTTCATCTACTTTAACCAAGTCCCCCTTCCTCATTAGATCTCAAACATACCGATCAAGAAAGTTCTCCCAGATATTCAATGGAAACTCTTCCACCCCATCACCTTTTTAACATAATCCCAACCAGCGTTGGGGTTGTAGAGTCATAGAATACCAAAGCACAGAAACAGGCCCTTCAGCCCATCTAGTCCATGCCAAACTATTTATCTGCCTAATCCCATTGACCTGCACCTGGACCATAGCCCTCGATACCCCTTTCACCCATGTATCTATTCAAATTTCTCTTAAATGTTGAAATCGATTCTGTATCCACCACTTCCACTGGCAGCTCATTCCACACTCTCACCACCCTGAGTGAAGAAGATCCCCCTCATGTTCCCTTTAAACATTTCACCTTTCACCTTTAACTCATGACAACTAGTTCTAGTCTTACCCAATCTCAGTGGAAAAAGCCTGCTTTCATTTACCCTATCTGTATCTTTCAAAATAGCTCCAGGCATGAGATAGTACATTTTAATCTGCTTAACTCTGACCAAATAGCTTCTGTACTTGACTTGTCAAATTTTCTTTCTGACATTCTAATAGCATCCTGATCAGTATTGTCAATGGTATTCTGCCTGGTATGAATGTTGGATGTCACATTTTTCAGGTAACCCACACCCCACACCCACTTTTTATTTCCCACTCTTAATGGTCCTCCTGGTATCTCTCACTTTATTTTCATTTTCCATTCCCCATTATGCATAGATTCATTACACACCCCCACTTAGTCCATCCACTCATCACCCACACTTCTATCCACCCGGGTTTCATCTCCCCTGGCCTACCTTTCTTATCCCCTTCCCCATCTGATTCCAACTGCCCATCATCCCCACCACATTGGTTCCACCTATCATCTACCAGCTCCTTCCTCACCACTCCATCTTACCCTTTTATACCAATTACCTTCCCTCTCTACTCTCTACTTCATGCAGTGTCTGGCCACAAAACATTAACCATCTCTTTGCTGGCAATCCCACTGTGTTCATCCAGCAGCTCACGTTTGGCTCTGGATTCCAGCATCTGCAATCTCTTGTGTACCCACCTTTTCCATTTTTCCTGAACATCTTATATCCAGGGTATTTCTTTTCTGATCATCCAACTTAAAAGTTTTATAAAAGTACGCCATTGCTTGACCCTTACCGCTCTTTTGTTGCAGACTGCAAATGTCATGTTTGATACAGACTTTAACAGATATTTAGTTAGGTACATGGATAGAAAAGGGATATGAGCTTGGCAATGGTTAGCATGGATGATGGGCTGAATGGCCTGTTTCCATGCTATTTGCCTCGAAGACTCTATGAGCTACTGTTAAATATGTCAACTGAGGACATTATCACTAGTAAACTCAAGTTCAATCAGCTTTGATGCTGACTAAATTCATCCATATTGTCTTCAGCATTAAACTGGATCTTTTACATGAGTTACCAAGGAATAATGTGACTTTTCACCAATATCTAGTCTCATGGAGAGAAGGAGAAGGAAATGAGATTTGGAGATTAAGTATCAGAGGGACAGAGAGAGAAAGAGACAGAGGAAATGGCAAAACTGTCACCAATAACACTAGCTTCAGAAGAGAAAACTGAAGGGAGGAGGACTAACACATCTGAGTTTCATTGAGGTAATATATTCTCACCATAAGGGGTTAATTCAGGGTTAATAAAGGGCATACATTAGCCTCATGTACATCTGTTTTCACAGAGGAACATCATTCCCAGCAGCCTCTCAAGCACCAGTTTAATACAGCCATCTGGCAGGAGTTCCCTGAGCACTGGAGTATTAACAGCTTTTTTCCAAACTAATTTTATTTGCTTTCCAGTTACTAAACAAACCTATTCAAAGAGATGATTCTTGTGCAGATTAATAAGAACATAAAAACATAAGAAATAGGAGCAGGAGTAGGCCATCCAGCCCTTTGAGCCTGCCCTGACATTCAATAAGATCATGGCTGATCTGTCTGTAAACTCAGCTCCATCTGCCTGCCTTTTCCCCATAACCCTTAATTCCCTTACTATGTAAAAACCTATCTAACCTGTATCTTAAATATATTTAGTGAGAAAGCCTAAACTGCTTTCCTGGGCAGAGAATTCCACAGATTCACCACTCTCTGGGAAAAACAGTTTCTCCTCATCTCCATCCTAAATCTTCTCTTTTGAATCTTGAGGCAATGTCCCCTAGTTCTAGTCTCACCTACCAATGAAAACAACTTTCCTACTTCTATCTTATCTATCCCTTTCAAAATTTTGTATGTTTCTATAAGATCCCCTCTCATTCTTCTGAACTCTGGAGAGTATAGTCCCAGGCGACTCAATTTCTCCTCAAAGGTTAACTCCTTCATCCCTGGAATCAATCTTGTGAACCTCCTCTGCACTGCCTCCAAAGTCAGTATACACTTCCTCAAGTACGGAGACCAGAACTGCACACAGTACTCCAGGTGCAGCCTCACCAGTACCCTGTATAGTTGCAGCATGACCTCCCTGCTCTTGAATTCAATTCCTCTAACAATGAAGGCCAATATTCTGTTTGCCTTCTTAATAACCTGTTGTACCTGCAAGCCAACTTTTTGCGATTCATGAACAAGCACTCCCAAGTCATTTTGCACAAAAGCATGCTGCAGTCTTTCACCATTTAAATAATAATCTGCTTTTCTATTATTCTTTCCAAAGTGGATGATCTCGCATTTACCAATGTTGTATTCCATCTGCCAGACCTTGGCCCACTCACTTAACTTATCTATATCCCTCTGCAGACTCTCCACATCGTCTGTACAATTTGCTTTTCCACTCAGTTTAGTGTCATCAGCAAATTTTGCTACGCTACACTCAGTCCCCTCTTCCAAATCATCAATGTAAATGGTAAACAGCTGCAGGCTCAGCACCGACCCCTGCAGCACCCCACTCATCACTGACTGCCAACCGGAGAAGCACCCATTCATACCAACTCTCTGCCTTCCAATTGGTTAACCGATCCACTATCCATGCCAATACACTTCCTCCGATGATGTAACAAGGGCAGAACTATCCACACCTTCAATTATACACCAGTAGAATTTCTTAAAGCTTTCCTTCTTCAATGACACATCATTGCCTACAAATGAGTTAAACTTTGTTCAAGTAAGCAGGAAAAGCAGAATGTTGGAAGGAGAGAATTGTGACGAAATTATCCCTGTATTCTCTCTGCTGAAAGGTACACAGGTATTATCTGTGATCCATTTATATTTAGAGCTATACATTGGGGAATCTCCAATAACCAGTACTAACACCTCTCCCGTTCATTGTAGACTCCATTTGAAGTCACACCTAGAGAACTGCTTCATCTGTTGCCAAATTCAAGCTTATCAACCATCCTTTTCAAGGCCCTTGAAATAGCTTGGTCTCTTGCTGGCCACCTAGTGTAGACTGAATTTTATAAAGTGCTTCAGTATCAGAATCAAATTTATTATCACTGTTTTAGATGATGCAAAGTCTGTTGTTTTGTAAGGGAAGAAACTGCTGAGCCAAAGTGAACACTGGGTTTGAGTACAGCCATCAGGCTCCTGGACGGTCATCACTCACCTCAGCACTGAACTGACTTGCTAAAGCGCAGCCTGTGGACTCACTTCTGGGGACGCTGCAAACTGTTCTCAGTATTACTTGCTTACTTTCTATTTACAATTTGCACCATTTGCTCCCTTGTGCACATTGGATGCTTGTTGGTCTCTGTTTTTTATTGTGGATTCTGTTGAATCTCTTTGCTTATCCTGTGGGAGCATGCTAGAAATTTAATCTCAAGGGTTGTATATGTTATACAGTATCTAGTTCGATAATAAATTTACCATGAACTTTGAACTTTGAAAAATCTAAAGCCAAACACATGATGCTTGATTCTCCTCTGTGACCCAGTGAGATCAGTCAGTTACAGAAGGGGATGAGTCTGTGTTCAGGATGTCCATCCCTGTACTTCACTCTCCCCAGTCTTTCCAGTGTTACCGATGGTCATTCCCACCAGAGGTTCTCTGTGAGTTTCCCTTTTGTCGTGGGCTGGCTCCATGCAGGTTGGGAGAGAATTGGATTCACTTCCCTTACTCCAGTCTTCGCCAGCATTTGACTGCTGATTGAGGTCTTCCGAAAGACATTCACTTCAGCAGAGATCCATTCCCTCATTCCCTTTTCTTCTGATGTTGTTGCCTATGGATGAGCTCTGTCTTGTAGAACTGGATAATTACAAACTAGGGAAGGGACTTGTTTGGTTTGTACCCTGAAGCAGCTCTGTGAAAGCCACCTATTGATCCCATTCCCCTACTATCACCCAGGGGCTTATATATCGTTTCCTTGAATTGATCCCCTTCTGGAGGTTACTATTGAGTCTACTTTCTCCTACCTACCAGGCAATGCATTTCTATCATACCATCTTCTCTTTTGCAATTAACCTTAAATCCAAGCTGCCTGCTCTTTAGTCCTCCTGAATATGCAAATCAACATTTTTCATCCCCTCTATCTGAATCTCTTTGGTGATAAGAGGCGTTCTCAATCTATCATAAAAGCACACACCAGGAACATTCCCGGGCGATTTTTTTCAACTGGTCAGGTGGCTGTTGTTGTTGGAACAGTGTTGTAAGAGCTTGGATGGATTTGCAGATGGTTCTGGAGCACAAAAAAAATATCATTGCCTACAGCTGAGACGCTGCCTGGCTCAGTAGCTAATGCTGCATCCAATGTTTCTTGATTTCACCTGGGCTAAACCAAGGAGAATATTTACAGTGCATTGCACTTGGCTGCTGACTTGTCCCTTCCTCTGTCACTGCACATCGTATCGATTTATTGGTACTTCATGAACAATTCCCTTGCAGTGCAGTTACTTACCATCGGCATCCTGTGAACTGAAGGATCTCACAAAGTTAAAACGATCTGATATGAATATATAGCGAATGGGTTTGAGCAGCGTTTACATCCATTAAGCTCCTGAACTGGACTCTTCATCAAGCAGATTCTATTTACTCCTGCAAGTAAACCCCGCCCAAATTTCTATTTCTGTGCTTCATTACTGAATAACAAATAGGTCATTCAGCCCATTCAGTCTATGCCAATTGACAGAACAATCATATTCTCCTTGACAAAGTGTCTCAGCCTGAAACATCACTGCTAATTTTTCTCCATAGAAGCTACCTAGCTTGCTAAGTTCCTCCGGCATTTTGTGTCTTTTACCCATCCTCCCAGTAATGTTCCCTGTAGCCTCTTCTCCCTCATTCATCCCTGTGAGAGAGACAGGGAAGTAGGCTGGGGTTTTGGACTGATTCCATAACTTTGAAGGCTGGCATGAACTCAATGGGCCAAATGATCTCCTGCATTGTTAAAAATATAAGAAATCTCACAAAACATTATACACTAACATTAAAAATGCACTTAAACAAAATATCCCCACAAAGATTGTTTATTTAAACAAGACTTTTAGATTGTGTGACCCTCTGTGATTGATTTAGAACCATAGAACATTACAGCACAGAAACAGGCCTTTTGGTCCTTCTTGGCTGTGCCGAAACATTTTTCTGCCTAGTCCCACTGACCTGCGCCTGGGCCATATCCCTCCATACACCTCTCATCCATGTACCTGTCCAAGTTTTTCTTAAATGTTAAAAGTGAGCCTGCATTCATCACTTCATCTGGCAGCTCATTCCAGACTCCCACCACTCTCTGCGTGAAGAAGCCCCCCCTAATGTTCCCTTTAAACGTTTCCCTTTTTACCCTTAACCCATATCCTCTGTTTTTTTTCTCCCCTAGCCTCAGCGGAAAAAGCCTGCTTGCATTCACTCTGTCTATACCCATCATAATTGTATACACCTCTATCAAATCTCCCCTCATTCTTCTACGCTCCAGGGAATAAAATCCTAACCTATTCAACCTTTCTCTGTAACTCAGTTTCTCAAGTCCCAGCAACGTCCTTGTAAACCTCCTCTGCACTCTTTCAACCTTATTAATATCCTTCCTGTAATTCAGTGACCAAAACTGCACACAATACTCCAAATTCGGCCTCACCAATGTCTTATACAACCTTACCATAACATTCCAACTCTTATAGTCAATACTTTGATTTATAAAGGCCAATGTGCCAAAAGCTCTCTTTACAACCCCATCTACCTGTGATGCCACTTTTAGGGAATTTTGCATCTGTATTCCCAGATCTCTCTGTTCTACTGCACTCCTCAGTGTCCTACCATTTTTTTGTATTTCCAAAGAGCAATACCTCATACTTGTCTGCATTAAACTCCATCTGCCATTTGTCAGCCCATTTTTCCAGCTGGTCCAAATCCCCCTATAAGCTTTGAAAACTTTCCTCACTGTTCATTACACCTCCAATCGTTGTATCATCAGCAAATTTGCTAATCTAATTTACCACACTATCATCCAGGTCATTGATATAGATGACAAATAACAATGGACCCAGCACTGATCCCTGTGGCACACCACTAGTCACAGGCCTCCACTCAGAGAAGCAATCCTCCACTACCACACTCTGGCTTCTTCCATTGAGCCAATGTCTAATCCAATTTACTACCTCACCATGTATACCTAGCAAATGAATCTTCCTAACTAACCTCCCATACGGGACCTTGTCAAAGGCCTTAGTGAAGTCCATGTGGACAACATCCACTGCCTTCCCTTCATCCACTTTCCTGGTAACCTCCTCAAAAAACTCTAATAGATTGGTTAAGCATGACCTACCACGCACCATGTTGACTCTCCCTAATAAGTCCCTGTCTATCCAATTACTTGTAAATCCTATCTCTTAGTACTCCTTCCAATAATTTACCCACTACTAATGTCAAATTTACCAGCTTATGATTTCCCAGATTATTCTTACAGCCTTTTTAAACAACGGAACAACATGAGCTATCCTCCAATCGTCCGGCACCTCACCCATGGATACCGACATTTTAAATGTCTGCCAAGGCCCCTGCAATTTCAACACTAGTCTCCCTCAAGGCCTGAGGGAATACTCTGTCAGGTCCTGGAGAATTATCTACTTTGATTTGCCTCAAGACAGCAAGCACCTTCTTCTCCTTAATCTGTATAGGTTCGATGAACTCACTACTTGTTTGCCTTATTTCCATAGACTCCTTGCCAGTTTCCTTAGTAAATACAGATGCAAAAAACCCATTTCAGATCTCCCCCATTTCTTTTGGTTCCATACATAGCTGACCACTCTGATCTTCAAGAGGACCAATTTTATCTTTTACTATCTTTTTGCTCTTAATACACCTGTAGAAGCTCTTAGGATTATCTTTCACCTTGACTGCCAAAGCAACCTCATGTCTTCTTTTAGCCTTCCTGATTTTTTTCTTAAGTATTTTCTTGCACTTTTTATGCTCCTCAAGCACCTTATTTGCTCCTTGTTGCCTATACCTGTGACGAGGTGGGGACAAGGGTGCTGGGAGAGGACCCACACGCAGGGCACAAACACGTCTTTCTTTGGTACAATAAAATAGTGTTTATTACTCGCTACACAGAAGATCGGGAAATCGAGGACAAAGAGGAACACGAACCTCGGACTAGAGGACTAGGGATTTGGATCACCACGGACCTGGAACTTGGAAGCAGGGAACTGGGACAGCCACGGACCTTGGACTTGGACAGGGGGAGCATGGACAGCCGCAGACCTTGGACTTGGACGGGGGGAACATGGACAGCCGCGGACCTTGGACTTGGACAGGGGGAACATGGACAGCCGCAG
This sequence comes from Hemitrygon akajei, assembly GCF_048418815.1. Taxonomy (NCBI): domain Eukaryota; kingdom Metazoa; phylum Chordata; class Chondrichthyes; order Myliobatiformes; family Dasyatidae; genus Hemitrygon; species Hemitrygon akajei. Next base: position 7,239,579 of record NC_133152.1, read on the forward strand.
ACCTTGGACTTGGACAGGGGGAGCATGGACAGCCGCAGACCTTGGACTTGGACGGGGGGAACATGGACAGCCGCGGACCTTGGACTTGGACAGGGGGAGCATGGACAGCCACGGACCTTGGACTCGGACCCTGGGGACTGGGACCGCCACGGCCCTTGGGGAGCAATGAGTAGAAAGGGGGGAACCCCCACCGGGCAGCCGCAGTCCGGCTGGACCTGCCCGATGGAGGAAACGGGTAGGAACATTGAGTCAGGACTCCGCCTTCAGCTCAGGCACCGAGCCGGGACTCTTCTTCGGGGGTAGACACAGACAAGGGGCATAAACGTCGAGTCAAGACTCCGCCTTCAACTCACCCCTGGTAGATTGATCTTGCCCGACCCACTCTGGCGACGGAAGGTGAATTGCTGGTACTCCGATGCGGGCTGGGTCACTCTGGCGACGGAAGGTGAATTGCTGGTACTCCGATGCGGGCTGGGTCACTCTGGTGATGGAAGGTGAATTGCTGGTACTCCGATGCGGGCTGGGTCACTCTGGCGACGGAAGGTGAATTGCTGGTATCCGATGCGGGCTGGATCACTCTGGTGACGGAAGGTGAATTGCTGGTACTCCGATGCGGGCTGGGTCACTCTGGTGATGGAAGGTGAATTGCTGGTACTCCGATGCGGGCTGGGTCACTCTGGCGACGGAAGGTGAATTGCTGGTACTCCGATGCGGGCTGGGTCACTCTGGTGATGGAAGGTGAATTGCTGGTACTCCGATGCGGGCTGGGTCACTCTGGCGACGGAAGGTGAATTGCTGGTATCCGATGCGGGCTGGATCACTCTGGTGACGGAAGGTGAATTGCTGGTACTCCGATGCGGGCTGGGTCACTCTGGTGATGGAAGGTGAATTGCTGGTACTCCGATGCGGGCTGGGTCACTCTGGCGACGGAAGGTGAATTGCTGGTATCCGATGCGGGCTGGATCACTCTGGTGACGGAAGGTGAATTGCTGGTACTCCGATGCGGGCTGGGTCACTCTAGCGACGGAAGGTGAATTGCTGGCACTCCGATGTGGGCTGGGTCACTCTGGTGACAGAAGGGGAATTGCTGGTACTCCGATGCGGGCTGGGTCACTCTGGCGACGGAAGGTGAATTGCTGGTATCCGATGCGGGCTGGATCACTCTGGTGACGGAAGGTGAATTGCTGGTACTCCGATGCGGGCTGAATGACTCTGGCGACAGAAGGTGAATTGCTGGTACTCCGATGCGGGCTGGATCACTCTGGCGATGGAAGGTGAATTGCTGGTACTCCGATATGGGCTGGGTCACTCTGGTGACGGAAGGTGAATTGCTGGTACTCCGATGCGGGTTGGATCACTCTGGCGACGGAAGGTGAATTGCTGGTACTCCGATATGGGCTGGGTCACTCTGGTGACGGAAGGTGAATTGCTGGTACTCCGATACGGGCTGGGTCACTCTGGCGACGGAAGGTGAATTGCTGGTACTCCGATACGGGCTGGGTCACTCTGGCGACGGAAGGTGAATTGCTGATACTCCGATGCGGGCTGGGTCACTCTGGCGACGGAAGGTGAATTGCTGGTACTCCGATGCGGGCTGGGTCACTCTGGCGACGGAAGGTGAATTGCTGGTACTCCGATGCGGGCTGGGTCACTCTGGCGACGGAAGGTGAATTGCTGGTACTCCGATGCAGGCTGGGTCACTCTGGTGACGGAAGGTGAATTGCTGGTACTCCGATGCGGGCTGGATCACTCTGGCGACGGAAGGTGAATTGCTGGTACTCCGATGCGGGCTGGATCACTCTGGCGACGGAAGGTGAATTGCTGGTACTCCGATACGGGCTGCATCACTCTGGCGACGGAAGGTGAATTGCTGATACTCCGATGCGGGCTGGGTCACTCTGGCGACGGAAGGTGAATTGCTGGTACTCCGATACGGGCTGAATCACTCTGGTGACAGAAGGTGAATTGCTGATACTCCGATGCGGGCTGAATCACTCTGGCGACGGAAGGTGAATTGCTGGTACTCCGATGCGGGCTGGATCACTCTGGCGACGGAAGGTGAATTGCTGGCACTCCGATGCGGGCTGGATCACTCTGGCGACGGAAGGTGAATTGCTGGTACTCCGATGCGGGCTGGATCACTCTGGGCTTGTCGTAGCAGCAGCAGAGACTTGCGAAGGCTTCCTAACACTCTCACCCCGAACGGCTAAAGCCAGGGGCTTATAAGCTGCCGGTTCGGGTCGAGGGTAGATTACCTTGATTGCCAAGCTCAAGGGACGCGTGAAACGGAATTAATAGGGAACAATGCGTCAATGGTCCAGATCGCAACCTAACTAAATATAAAGGGGAACTGATCCGGACCATGACAATACCTGTCATACATCTCTCTCTTCTTCTTTATCAGAGTTCCATTATCCCTTGAAAACCAAGGTTCCTTATTCTTATTCACTTTGCCTTTAATCCTGACAGGAACATACAAACTCTGCACTCTCAAAATTTCTCCTTTGAAGGCCTCCCACTTATCAATCACATCCTTGCCAGAGAACAACCTGTCCCAATCCATGCTTTCTAGATCCTTTCTCATTTCTTCAAATTTGGCTTTTTTCCAGATTAGTACCTCAACCCGAGGACCAGATCTATCTTTATCCATGACCAAGTTGAAACTAATGATGTTATGATCACTAGATCCAAAGTGTTCCCCTACACACACTTCTGTCACTTGTCCTAACTCATTTCCTAATAGGAGATCTAATATTGCATCCTCCCTAGCTGGTACATCTATATTTTGAATTAGAAAAGTTTCCTGAACACATTTTACAAACTCTAACCTGTTTAGACCTTTAATAGTATGGGAGTCCCAATCAATAAGTGGAAAATTAAAATCCCCTACTATCACAACTTTATGTTTCCTGCAGTTGTCTGCTATCTCTCTGCAGATTTGCTACTCCAATTCTCGCTGACTATTGGGTGGTCTATAATATAACCCCATTAATGTGGTCATACCTTTCCTGTTTCTCAGCTCTACCCATATGGCCAATGGTAGACAAGCCCTCTAATCTGTCCTGCCTGAGCACTGCTGTAACATTTTCCCTGACTAGCAATGCCACCACCCTTCCCCCCGCCCCACCCTTCATCCCTCTGCCTCTATCATGTCTGAAACATCGGAACCCCGGAACATTGAGCTGCCAGTCCTGCCCCTCCTGTAGCCAAGTTTCACTAATGGCTACAATGTCATAATTCCATGTGTCAATCCACGCCCTCAGCTCATCTGCCTTCCCCACAATACTCCTAGCATTGACACACCTTAGAAGATTATTACTACCACACACAACCCTTCTATTTCTAACTTTGCATGAACTTTTAAGTTCATTTATTTTCACCCCCGCTCCACTATATGCTCTGGCACACTGGTTCCCATCCCCCTGCAAATCTCGTTTAAACCCTCCCCAATAGCACTAGCAAACCTCCCTGCAAAGATATTGGTCCCCCTGTAGTTCAGGTGTAACCTGTCTCTCTTGTACAGGTCTCACCTGCCCCAGTGATCCAAAAATCTGAAACCCTGCCCCCTACACCAGTTTCTCAGCCACCTGTTCATCCTGCAGAGCATTCTACACTTACCCTCACTGGCACATGGCACAGGTAGCAATCCGGAGATTACCACCCTCGAGGTCCTGCTTTATAACTTCCTACCAAGCTCTCTATACTCACACTTTGGGACCTCCTCACTCTTCCTTCCTACGTCATTGGTACCGATGTGTACCACGACATCTGGCTGATCACCCTCCCACTTTAGAATGCTGTGCACGCGATCAGAGACATCCCTGACCCTGGCACCCGGGAGGCAACAAACCATCCGGGAGTCTCTGTCACGACCACAGAAACTCTTGTCTGTACCTCTAACTATCGAGTCCCCTATCACTACCGCTCTCCTCTTCTTCCCCCCTCCCTTCTGCACTGCAGAACCAGACGCAGTGCCAGAGATCCGGCTTCCGCAGCTTGTCCCAGGTAAGTTATCCCCCCCAACAGTATCCAAATCGGTATACTCGTTGAGGGGAATGGCCACAGGGGAACCCTGCTCTGCCTGCCCTTTCCCCTTCCGTCGCCTGACGGTAACCCAATTACCTGTGCACTGCTCCTTTGGCGTAACCACCTCCCTGAAACTACTATCTATAAACTCCTCATCCTCCCGAATGATCCGGAGGTCATCCAGTTCCAGCTCCGGTTCCCTAACGCGGTTTGCTAGAAGCTGCAGCTGGATGTACTTCTTGCAGGTGTCGTTGTCAGGGACACCGGAGGTCTCCCTGACTTTCCACATCTTGCTAGAGGAGAATTCCAACATCCTGCTGGCATTCTCACTAAACTTACTAGTTAAAAAAGAAATTGAATGAGGAAAAAAACAACAACGTACCGGAACCTACCCTCGCCTCTGCCTGTTCACGCCGAAGCCTGTTGAACCAAAGCCGTCCCACTCTGATGATGGTTGCTTCGCTAGACGAAACTTCTATTATAGTGCACTAACTGACCGGCTGTCTTCAGCTCCTCCGCTCCCAATTGGTTGACCATTTAAAAAACTGGAAAAGCTGGCGAATCCTCTCATTCTCAAGCTCTGACTGTCTGCCAGTACCAGTCTGTCTGGATCCACCTAGCACTCGTTCCTTTCCTAAGATGAGCTTATTGGGTATTTCCTCATCCTAGGCAACCCAACAGGGCAAGAATTAACAATGCAGTGATAGAGTGGTCTTATTGCATCATTATGAATATCTTACCTCGCCTGTCTAATTATGTTGCCAGTGAGGGAGGTGCATTAGGTCACTGCATTGAAGAACTCACCTGTCTGAAGACTTGAGTCAACTGCTCGGCCCAAGAGCACAAAAGAAGTGCAGAGATCTCTGAATGAAGCTCAGTCCTTCACAGTGCTACACCCCCAGTACTGCTGCACACCCATCAGCTTAAAGATCTACTTATCATGGCGTGATTAGCTTGCATACAGTGACATAGAAAGGTGCAGAGTTATTATGTGAAGAAGCAAAGACAGCTATATACCAAAGTTCATTGATTGTATCTGATAGAAGTCAAACCTGCGGACGGGATTGTAAGTGGACAAGGCTAGCAGCTTCAGTATTACTGTTGGTATTGGTTTATTATTGTCACATATACCAAGATACAGTGAAAAGTTTTTGTTTTGTGTGCCATCCAGACAGACTTACATACATAATTACACTGAGGTAGTTTTAAAAAACCAGAATGCAGAATATAGTGTTGCTGAAACAGAGAAAATGCAGTACAGGTACACAGATAAAGAACAAGGGTCACAATGAGGTAGGTTGGAAGATCAAACATTCATCCTTAGAAATGTTCATTCAAGTCTTATAACAACAGGACAGAAGCTGTCCGTGAGCCTGGTTGTATGTGTTCTAAAGATTTTGTATCTTTTGCCTGGAGAAGAGGGAATGTATCAGCTGGGAGGGGTCTTTGATTATGTTGGCTGCTTCACATAGGCATTGGGAAGTGCAGAGAGAGTCCATGGGAGGAGGCTGGATTTCATAATGGACTGTGCTGTGTTCAAAGCTCTCGACAATTATCTTGTGGTCTTGGGCGGAGCAGTTGCCATACAAAGTCGTCAGACTTTCAGTCAGTCAGTCTCCGGGCTGCTCAGCTGTTTGCTGATCTGCTGGCACCAGTGTCCTGTCAGAATAATATGTGAGAAGCATACTGACAGCAACAGCACGGGGAACCGATCAAAGAAAACACCAGCCCAATTCAATTTGAATGGGAAGGACCTGTTGTACAAGAATTAGAAAAGAAACTAGCAATCCAAGAATATTTTTCATCCTATTCATTTGAAATGCAAGACAAAACTTGCCAAGATTTTTTTCATAAAAATACATTTTAAAATTTCCAGCTGTTATGGATGTATTTAAGCCTTTTAAAGCATTCCTGATTTCTTCATCCTCGCAAAAGTTTTAAAACTGAGGTGTGCAGGGATTTCTTTTCTGTTCAGCCACCAGACTTCTCTATCCTAGAGCATTGTGGAGACCAGACTGTCAGCATCACAGAAGGTGGAAGGAATTGGGGAACCGGACCAGGAGAGGGGCTGAGAGCAGTGTATGTCAACCAGGATCACATTGAATGGTGAGGTGGGCTTGAGAGGCCTTTTAGTCTAGTCCTGTTCCTACTTGCTTGTGTTTTGGATTATTTTGACCTCCACAATGCATCAGAGTTATGTTTTATTGGTACAAGGACTCTGAGACCTCAGAATCTCCACCATTGTGGTCATGCTCCTTTTTATCTAACTGTGCTGCTCTTCCTCTTTAACAGTAACACTTTATTCTACGTTCTGTTATTAGAACATCAGGTCATAGGACATAAACAGTACAGCACAGTACAGGGCCTTCAACCCAATGTTTTAACCTCCTCCAAGATCAATCTAACTATTCCCTCCCACATTACCCTCCATTTTTCTTTCATCCACGTATATCGAAGAGGCTCTTAAATGTTCCTAATGGATCTACCTCTACCGCTACACCTGGCAATGCATTCCATGCACCTACCACTCTCTGCGTGAAAAAAAGCCTACCTGAACTTTCCCCCCCCCCCCCCAACATTTTAAGGTTATGTCCTCCTGTATTAGCCACTTCCACCCTGGGAAAAATTCTCTGTCTATCCACTCTCTTATCATGCCTATCCATGCCTCTTATCATCTAGTATACTTCCATCAAGTCAGATCTCATCCTGTTTCTCTCAAAAGGCATGCTCAAACATCCAGGCAGAAATCTGTTAAATCTCCTCTCCATCCTCTCTAAAGCTTCTAATATCCTTCCTATAATGAGGTGAACTTTCAGTACCTCCAGTTGAACTCTGTCTTTTTGTGTGCTTCCCCCTAGCCATCAGTCTGTGGTTTTGTATTGCCATGTGCTCCTGTCCCCACTCCTGCTCCACTCCGGCCCCCGTATTACTGAGTACTCCGTCTCTCATCTGTTTCTCATTATTACCTGTACTGCTGCCACCTGTGTCTCATTGTGCTCCACCTATCATCTGCCTCTCTGTTTATCGCTCAGTGTATTTCAGTCCTGTGTCTTCACCTGTTTGCTGCCAGATTGTGCCGGTGAATTTTCCTGAGCCTTTCCAGCATTTGTATCTGTACTCTGTCTGTCTGACTATTGACTCTGCCTGTTTCCCAATTCTGGTTTTTGGATTTCTCTGGATGTTTTGATCTCTACCTGAACTTTGATGCTAACTTTGTTTGTACCGTGAGATTTGTTACTCAATTATTATCACTCTGTGCACAGTACTGGCTCTGCGATTGGATCCCTGCTCCAGCATCCTGACAGTACAATCTGGCAACATACAGGTGAAAACACTGATCTGAAATACACTGAGTAATAAACAGAGAGGCAGATGATAGGTGGAGCACAATGAGACACAGGCGGCAGCAATATAGATAATAATGAGAAACAGACGAGAGATGGAGTACTCTGTAATACGGGGGCCGGAGTAGAGCAGGAGCACATGGCAATACAAAACCACAGGCTGACAGCTGGGGGGAAACACACAAAAAGACAGAGTTCAACTGGAGGTACTGACATGACCAGAATTAAACACAGTATTCCTTGTGTGTTTGAAGCAGGGTTTTACAGAGCTGCAACATTGTTTTGGAACTTTTCAACTCAATCCCCTGCCTAATGAAGGCCAGCACACCACACCCCTTCTGAACCACCCTATCAAATTGCAGTGCAGCTTTGAGTGATCTATGGATGTAAACCCCAAGATACCTCTACTCCTCCATATTGTAAGAAACCTGCCATTAACCCTCAGACCTTTTCGGATTGATCTGCATCTGCCACTTTTCAGCCCAGCTTCGCATTTAATCAGTGTCCCTTTCTCAAAGGTACATTTAATGTCAAAGAAATGTACACAATATATATCCTGAAATACTTTTTCTTCAGAACCATCTACGAAAACTGAGGAGTGCTGCAAAGAATGAATGACTGTTAAATGTTAGAACCCCAAAGTCTCCCCCAGCTCCCCCCTCCCACACATAAGCAGCAGCAAAGCAACGCCACCCCCACCCCACCAGCAACAAAACCACCGAGCACTCAAACGTGCAGCAAAGCACCAATAAAGACAGACTTGTAGAACCCCAAAGACTACTTCTTCACTGGGTAACATACCACAGCCCTCTCTCTCCCTAGTAAGGGAAAAAGAGGTGTCCCTGTCAAATCTACGATTTCACTCTAATTTCACCGATATGTTTTGTCACTTCCTCAAATGGTTCAGTCAGACTCCCGAGATACAATGTGTCCCTCACAAAGCCATGTTGACTATCCCTAATCAGACAATGCTTTTCCAATTGCTCATAAATCCTGTCCCAAAGAACCCTCTTGAATAGTTTGCCCACCACTGTCGTCAGACTCTTTACTTTATTGTCACCAAACAATTGATACTAGAGCGTGCAATCATCACAGCGATATTTGATTCTGCGCTTCACACTCCCTGAAGTACAAATCGAATTAAATATAATAAGAATTTAAATTATAAATCATAATTAGAAAATAGAAAAGGGAAAGTAAGGTAGTGCAAGTCAGGTCCGGATATTTGGAGGGTACAACCCAGATCCGGGTCAGGATCTGTTCAGCAGTCTTATCACAATTGGAAAGAAGCTGTTCCCAAATCTGGCCATACGAATCTCCAATCTTCCCGGAGGGAAGAGGGACAAAAAGTGTGTTGGCTGGATGGGTCGTATCCTTGATTATCCTGGCAGCACTGCTCTGACAGCGTGTGGTGTAAAGTGAGTCCAAGAATGGAAGATTGGTTTGTGTGATGTGCTGGACTATGTTCACGATCTTCTGCAGCTTCTTCCGGTCTTGGACAGGACAACTTCCATACCAGGTTGTGATGTACCCTAGAAGAATGCTTTCTACGGTGCATCTATAAAAATTAGTGAGCGTTTTAGGGGACAGGCCAAATTTCTTCAGCTTTCTCAGGAAGTAAAGGCACTGGTAGGCCTTCTTGGCAGTGGACTCTGCTTGGTTAGACCAAGTCAGGTCATTTGTGATATTCACCCTGAGGAACTTAAAGCTTTTGCCCTGTTCCACCTGCGCACCACCGATGTAGGTGGGGTCGTGCGGTCCACTACTCCTTCTGAAGTCAACAACCAATTCCTTCATCTTGCTGACGTTGAGGGATAGGTTATTGTCTTCGCACCATGCCACCAGGTTCTTAATTTCCTCTCTGTACTCAGACTCATCATTACCCAAGATACAGCCTACAATTGTGGTGTCATCAGCAAACTTACATATTGAGTTTGATGGAAACTTGGCTACACAATCATGGGTGTACAGTGAGTACAGCAGGGAGCTGAGTACACAGTCTTGTGGGGCACCGGTGCTCAGAGTGAATGTAGAGGAGAGGTTGTCCCCTATTTTTACAGCCTGGGTCCTGTCTATGAGGAAGTTGAAGATCCAGCTGCAGATCTGAATGCTAAGACCCAGGTTCCGGAGCTTAGGAATCAGTTTATTTGGAATGATGGTATTAAAGGCAGAGTGGTAGTCAATGAAAAGGAGCCTTACATATGCGTCTTTATTCTCCAGGTGTTCTAAGGAGGAATGTAGTGCCAGAGAGATGGCATCTGCCATTGACCTGTTGTCCGGTAGGCGAACTGCAAAGCGTCGAGGTTGACCGGTAGGTTATGGTTGATGTGTGCCATAACCAATCGCTCAAAGCACTTCATAGCAATTGATGTTAGAGCCACAGGTTGGTAGTCATTCAGGCATGCCACCTTGCTTTCCTTCGGCACCGGGATTATCGTTGCCTTCTTAAAACACGAGGGGTTCTTAGATTCAAGCAGGGAGCAGTTGAAGATGTCAGCAAACACTCCAGCTAGCACGCTTGCACAGACTGTTTGTCTGTCTGAACCCTTCATGCCTAGGTGGAACGTGAGGCCTCCACAAGGGTCTTCCATTTCTGCCAGTCTTTCGCTCTGCTGCTCACCGTTACCCAGTTCGTGCCTACTTCTTTCAGTTCTGCTTCCACAGATCTTTGCCACGTCATTTTGGGCCTGTCCTTACATCACTTTCCCTGTGGGGTCCATCTCAGTGCTACTTTTTCTAGTTGATCATTTTGCATTCTCTTTACAAGGCCCAGCCATCTCCATCGTCTTCTTTTCACACAAACTGAGATTGATTCCATATTGCAAGATGTAAGCAAGTCCTGGTTTCTGATTTTTTCAGGCCAGAAGATCTTCTTGATACATTGTAGACATTTTGTCTGGAACGTGTCAAGTTTCTGCAAATGCCTTTCGTCATCTTCCAACATTCACTTCCATGAAGTAGCAGGCTTAGGACGTTGCTTTTAAAAATGCTGATTTTGGTCTTAAGTTTGAGTTGTGTAGATTTCCAAACTGTGTTGAGGCTACCAAAAGCTTGATTTGCTTTAGACAGTCTTGCTAATACGTCCTTACCACTATCTCCATCAGTGCTGACTTTACTCCCAAGGTACGTGAACTCATCTACCTCTTCCACTTGCTGATTATTGATGATTACTGGTTGGAGGTTGGAAACGTTCATCTTCATGATCTTTGTTTTTCTCACTTGAATGTTCATCCCAAGTCGCGATGCATATGATTTGTCTGTCTGATTTCTCCTGAATGTCACAATGATGACTCGTTAGCAGACATATCATCAGCAAAAACTAGGTCTTCAAGTGTTGAGGTAAGTGTCCATTGAATACCCTGTTTCGTTTCTGTGATTGTTTCCCTCATAAGCCAATCCATTGCTAAAATGAAGAGCCTGTTTCGTTTCTGTGATTGTTTCCCTCATAAGCCAATCCATTGCTAAAATGAAGAGCAAAGGTGAAAGGATGCATCCCTGTTTAAATCCTGTGCATACCCTGAAGCTTGCTTTCCACAAATCACCTTGCACTGAAAGTCGCTGCAGGTGTCATCAGACTCACTGGTCCATAATTCCCAAGGTTATCATTCATGAACAAAGGAGTGACATTTGCCACATTTTAAACCCCAGACACTCCTCCACTGGGCAGTGAGGATGCAAAGGTCATCGTCAAAAGAGCAGCAATGTCTTACCTTTGTTTGCCTATATCATTGGTACCAAAATGTACCACAAGTTCTAACTGCTCACTCTCCCCCTTAAGAATGTTGTGGACCTGATCTGAGACATCCCTAACCCTGGTATCTGAAGTTCTTGATTCAGTTATTCCTTCTCCTTAACCCCACTTTAGCTGAAAAGTGTACTTTGAAAATGTGTCTGCCTCTCCCACATTCCCGCTACTGAGGGGTTCTCAACCTTTTTTATCCCATGGACTGATACCATTAAGCAAGGGGCCTGTGGGAACCTCTGACATTGTTGATTGGTTATATATCATTAAAAAATAGTACCCATTAAAATCGTGTTTCCATTGCCAAAGAGTTTTGCTCACATTTTTCAGACAGTGTTTGACATGAAAAACATCAATGCACCCATGTATAACTGGAATTGGTTTACCAAGATATAGAGATAAATTTGTCTTGCATACTGTTCATACAGATCAATTCACAACATGCATTGTAATAGATAAAGTAAAAACAATGCAAGTTGAAGTGTAAATGCTAAGTTAAATAATAAGGTGCAAGATCACAATGAGTAGATTGTGATGTTAAGAGTCTAACTTGTCATTCTAGGGAACCATTTAATAAGGCAGATTTCCAACTTATTCAGTACCTATTAACTTCTATTGATAAACAAGTGAAAATTATTTCAAAACCATTGAATCAGTAATTTACTGGCTATGCTGAAATTCGTAATATACAAAACAGGATAAAAAAACTGAGTATTTCAGTATGTAATGTTATTAGGCATGGCATGTCAGTTGCCTTTTACATCTTTTAAAAATCTCTGCCTTTCTCAATATCACGGCTTCAACAGTAAATTTTAACCGCAGGAAGCAATTTTAGATTTGCCAATTTCATGTGTGTTTACTCAGAGACTGAATGGTTTCAGGCTAATCGAGCATGCTGTCCACATTACAGGAGATAATGAACTGACAGAATTACTTCCACTAGGCTCACTGCCTGTGAGGAGGAGGGAGCTGAGAATTTCTTTGTTCTTCTAAAAGTTTAGGAGATATTCTGAAACATGAATTCTTAATACTATCTAATATTTCTATTATGATGCATCATACACTCAGACACTGATGCCTCATGACTAGCACCAATTTCCACTGATCATATAATAGGTGGGTGCAAAGCAGGGATGAGACAAGGCTCAGAGGATGAGAAAAACAAGGAAGTAACTCAGAAATGGAACATGTGGGGCTCAGATGGCTCTTCCATTAGTGGGATCCCACTCGTGTATCTTCTGCATAGTCTCTATTTCCCCTGCTTTGTTAATGGCCAGAAAACTACAGATGCCTGTTTTGAATGAATGCTTCACAGCTCTGCCACTGAGAATGCCAGAAAATAACCAACTAAGGAAAACTTCCCTTATCTTGGTATTAAATGATCTATCGCTTATTCTGAAACTGGACCCTAGTTTGTGACTCATTGGCCTATCAAATCATTTAAAAATTTTCTAAGTTTTGATGGTGGTCTCCTCTCATCCCTCCATCTTTAAAGAATATGATCCCAGTATTGTGGTATGAAGACTGCACGTTCATCAGAGATGCGACCACAGTGGCTTCTTTTCAGGGTAACAGTTCGCTTGGAAGTGAAGGACAGCACTCAACCATAGGGATGAATGTCTCTTCCAGGGAAGAATGTTTCCATCAGACTGAGAGAAGTGAGGAGCCTCAACAGGAAATGGTTCATTCATGTACATACTATAAATGGTGTCTGCAATGTTCTTCTCTGGAGCTCTTGAATCTCCCTGTTCCTGAACAACTGTTATGCAATGAACAGCCCATTTAGAAGCATGCATAACAACAGCATTAAAAGGATTCGATCCCAAACAGTTGCTTGTGCACTGCCCATTTAGTTTTCCAAGATTATTCAGCCATTTGATTGAAAAAGAAGTTCACTTCAATACAACGACACAGTGCTGGTATCACAATCTACACTGAATGTGGAAGGGTCACCGAGAATGAAAAACTGGCAAGGCAACTTAAAACAATAACTTGGCATATCACCAAAATGGTGAAGGACAATACTTGCACTGATCTACGTCTTGTTAATCCCCAGAAGACAAGAGAATGAAAATCAACAGCATACTGTTTTCCACCCCACTGTCTGGAATGCAATATCTGAAGCAGTTCCACATAGCTCCATTTTTGGCCGCTGACCCAATGATACTACATTTTGCTCTCAATTACTAAATATCTTAACCCTGTTTACTTCTGACTTTGACAAAAACATCTTTACTTTACATCTTCCTTCCCAGAAAGCATTGCTTATTCACTGCCAAGGTTACATAACTGCTAACATCCAGAAAGCCATTCTTCCTGTGTGAATCTAGCCAATTTCCATCAAAAAATTACTTGGGTGCCAAGGTAGAGTAATAGTTAGTGCATCTTGTTGCCTCTGACGTTTGGAGTTTGATCTGATGCTGTTCTGTAAGGAGTCTCTGTACGTCCTCCCCATGGAATGTGTGGGTCTTCCCCGGATCCTCCTGTATCCTTCCATAGTCTGGAGATGTACCAGATCGATTAATTAGTCATTGTAAGTTGTCCCATGATTAGGTTAGGGTTAATCGGTTTTGTCGCGGATTGCTGGGGAGGCATGTCTCGAAGAGCTGGAAGGGTCTTCTCCACACTGTATCACTAAATAAATAAATTTGCCTCTTGAAGATATTCAACTTTCACAATGACACATCCCCAGATCTGCAACTATACTGAATTAGATGCTGCTTCACAAGTTCTGCCAAAGAAGGTTTTAACTCCACAGGGAAGTCTTGGGTAAATTAGTGTGACATATTACTTCTTAAATCTCTTCCTTCACCTTCCCCAATCATGATCTAGTGATGAGACTGTCAGTTTAACGTTTACTGGTCTTACCTTTCAATCCTGCCTTGGATATGGTAGAAACATAGTTCAAATTAGATCACTAACTTCTCCTTTGCTGCTGACTTTCTTTCCTAACAGACTGGGAGGTAAAGGAGGCTGGACTCTTTGCAAGCCTGTGGACACATAACATCTGGTCCAGAGGCTCCAATGCAGAGGATTGAAAGAGGCTGCAGAGGGTTGTAAACTCAGCCAGTTCCATCACCAGCATAAGCCTCCCCACTGTCGAGGACATCGTCAAAATGTGGTGCCTCAGAAAGGCAGCATCTGTCATTAAGGACCCTCACCGCTCAGGGCATGCCCTCTTCTCATTACTACCATCAGGGAGAAGGTACAGGGGCCCGTGGACCAAAACCCGATGTTTTAGGAACAGCTTCTTCCTCCCTCCATGATCATTACTTCACTATTCCTATTTGCATTGTTTATATATTTATTATCTTATTTCAGTGATTATAAATCCAATTCTGATATTTCAAAAGAAACAAATTCAATTCAATTCAAGTTTAATTGTCACTCAACCATACATGAATACCCATGAATACAGTCAAATGAGGCAGCGTTATTCCGGGGCCAAGGTTCAAACTGTCACACGCAGCACACATAGCACATCCAAGATGGCAAGAACATGCAAGGTATCAGTAAAATGCAATCATAATGTAACAGGAATGGATCTGTGAATGCAAAGCAGCAAAAGAAGATTCCAGTGTTAAATAAGTGTAAATGGCACTGGGGCAACAGGTGCTGACAGGGACATCCTGAGTGATTTCGTGCACTGTACCATCGAGAAGAAAAATAAATTCCTTTGATTTACTTGTGCAAGAGGATGAGTGGGATGGTGATGTAAAGTAACTCAGTCCCTTTTGATAATCCTTATATCCTTTCCCATTATGAGGACAGAAGTTGGGATCAGGACACCAAGGTTCTCAAAACATCTTTTCAACTAGCAAGACGGTGGCATGACCGATGACATTTATTATTCTTTTGGGTTTGAAATACACCATTTATCTTCTAAAAAATTCCAATATGCCTGAAAATATTGGAAAACCTCAGCAGCCCAGGAAGCACCTGTGCAGGGAAAACCCAAGTTAACATTCTGAGGAGAAGTCCTCAGGCTGAAATATTATCCTGCCCACTGCCCACAGATGCTGCCTGATCTATTGGGTATTAGCAGCATTAGAGTAATGGAGAGATAGAGCATGGAAGCATGTCCATGGGCCTACTAAGTTGTTCTGATTGTCAGGCACTTTTCAGACTCATGTTACATCATTCCTATTTTCTTCATCTCCCCACCTTCCTATCAACTCCACCCCACCCCTCAGATTCTACTCCTCACCAACACACTCAGAACAATTTATAGCAGCTGGTTAACCCACCAAACTGAACATCTTCTGGATGTGGAAGGAAAGTGGAGCACCATTCTCAGCTTTCCTTACAAATTTACAGCATCTTCTGGATTTCATTCCCAAATTGTTTGGAGATACATTGATAACTTTGCACAAACAGCAGCTTCTGACTGCCGTTCTCCTGCTGCACTGAGGGAGATGCAGCAGGTGAACAAGGAAATTATTTTGATTTCCTTCTATATGTTAGAGTTAACAATCCCCATTCATTAGCATCATTCATTTCGTGTCACCGGTTATCAGGGAAATGAAGCAAAGCAGTCTTCTCTCCATTTTGAATTTCTAAAAAAATACATTCCACTTGGAAATGTGTCTGTCCACAGGTCCACCACCTTGACTGCAGAAATATCTCCTCATCTTTATCTTAAATCTCTTGCCCTATAACCTCCTCGTTCTAGACTCCTCGGCATGTAAACAGAGCCAGTCAGTCTAGTCATGTCATGAATTTGTTATTTTCAATTCGGCCCACCCTCATTCTGCTAAAGTTGATTGAATACAAACCTAGTAAATCTAATCTCTCTTCGTATGTTAGTCTCTTCATCACAAGAATCAGCCTAATGGACCTTTGGAGATGCAAGAGACTGCAGATGCTGGAATGTGTAGCAAGGGGCAGGTTGCTGAAGGAACTCAATGAATCAGACAGTATCTGTAAGGCAAATGGACCCAATATTTCAGATCAAGTCTGCCCATCTGGACTGAATGATTGAAGGGACTAGCCAGCATAAAGAGATGAAGAAAAGGAGTCAAGCAGGAGCTAGCAAGATGGGTCCAGGTAGGGAGGGATGATAAGTAGATGGAGGTGGAGAGGGTGGAAATTTTGCTGTGTGGATTCAGAATTGTCTTGCCTACAGAAAGCAGAAGCAGATAGTAAATTAGGGGTTCCTAGCCTTTTTTATTCCATGGACCAATACAATTAAGTAAGGGGTCTGGGGATCCCAGGTTGGGAACCTCTGTAGTAAATAGAGCACAGTCTGCCTCAAGTTCTGTAACTACTGTGTTCCATGGGGCCAGGCAGCATCTTATAGGGAGAAGCACTGTCGACGTTTCAGGATGAGACCCTTCGTCAGGACTAACTGAAAGATGAGATAGTAAGAGATTTGAAAGTAGGAGTGGGAGGGGGAAATGCGAAATGATAGAAGAAGACTGGAGGGGTTGGGGTGAAGTTGAGAGCCAGAAAGGTGATTGGCAAAAGGGGTACAGATCCGGAGAAGGGAAAGGATCATGGGATGGGAGGCCTAGGGAGAAAGAAAGGGGGAGGGGAGCACCAGAGGGAGATGGAGAACAGGCAGAGTGATGGGCAGAGAGAGAGAAAAAAAAAGGAGGGGGGAGAAAAACTAAATATATCAGGGATGGAGTAAGAAGGGGAGGAGGGGCATTAACAAAAGTTAGAGAAGTCAATGTTCATGACATCAGGTTGGAGGCTACCTAGCCGGTATATAAGGTGTTGTTCCTCCAACCTGAGTGTGGCTTCATCTTGACAGTAGAGGAAGCCATTGGATAGACATATCAGAATGGGAATGGGACGCGGAATTAAAATGTGTGGCCACCGGGAGATCCTGCTTTCTCTGGCGGACAGAGCATAGGTGTTCGGCGAAACGGTCTCCCAGTCTGCGTCAGGTCTCACCAATATATAAAAGGCCACACCGGGAGCACCGGACACAGTATACCACACCAGCCGACTCACAGGTGAAGTGTCGCCTCACCTGGAAGGACTGTCTGGGGCCCTGAATGGTGGTGAGGGAGGAAGTGTAAGGGCAGGTGTAGCACTTGTTCCACTTACAAGGATAAGTGCCGGGAGGGAGATCAGTGGAAAGGGATGGGGGGAATGAATGGACAAGGGAGTCGTGTAGGGAGTGATCCCTGCGGAAAGCAGAAAGAAGGGGGAGGATCTCCCTCCTGGGACTTATCCTTGCAAGCAGAACAAGTGCTACACCTCCTATAAAAGTCTGTTTAGACCACACTTGGAATATTGTGTTCAGTGCTGTTTCCTCATTAAAGGAAGAATGTGGAACGTTTAGAAAGGATGCCGTTTGGACTAGAGGGCTTGTCATATGAAGATATATTTAGGTAGCTAGTACTTTTCTTTTTGGAGAGTGGAGGAAGATGACAGGTGACTTGGTAGAGGTGTAAAGGCGTAGATAGAACAGATAGCCAGAGACTTTTTCCCAGGGCAGAAGTAGCTAATACAAGGAAGCATAATTTAAAGCTGACTGGAGGAAAGTCTAAGGGGGATGTCAGAGGTAAGTTTTTAACTCAAAGATTTTTGGATGCATGGGACATCCAGTGGTGGTAGTTGAGGCAAATACATTAGGGCCATTCAAGACACTCTTAGGTTACCAAATGAGTGGTAGAAAATTGGAGGGCTAAGTTGGAGAAAATACTAGATTGATCTTAGAATAGTTTAAAGATTAGTACAGCATAGGCTGAAGGGCCTGTATTGTGCTATACTGTTCTATGTTTTCAGTTTGGAAGGGCTTTGATAGAATTTTCTCTCATATTATGGGTGCCAAGGTAGCGTAGTAGTTACCAGAATGCTTCTACAACTCGGGATGTCGGAGTTCAGTGTTCAATCCCGGCATCCTCAGTGAGGAGTGTGTACCTTCTCCCTTTGGAACGCACGGGTCTTCACCAGGTGCTCTGGTTCCTTCCCACAGTCTGAAGACATACTGGATAGTAGGTTAAATGGTCATTGCAAATTACCCTGTGATTAGGTTAGAGTAGAATTAGGGGTTTGTGGGGGTTGCTGGGACACATGGCTCAAAGGGCTGGAAGGGCCTTTTCTGTGCTGTATCTCTAAATAAACTAAAATAAAGTAAATTATAAACTGATAATTCCACCTATTGTTAACCTGGATGCTTCACTGCAGTATCGGCTTCCAGATGGCTGATGCTTCATCAGATGATGAACTGCTCCATCAGTTCAAAGCCACTTGTCATAGTCTAGTTGTAAGGAGTTTCATCAGTTCATTTCTCTTGCCAAATTCACATTGGAGTGAATCCAGCCTGGTCTCCAGTTGCTTGGCAGTTGTATTTCCAACTCTCAAATCCATGCCACAGAGAAAGAAGAACAAATATTTATATGATGTCTTTTACACCCATAGTATGTGTCAAAGTGTTGTTTAATCCAATGGAAGTTGCTGTTGTAAAGAGGGAACTCTGACAGTAAGGTTCATATACAAGGTGCCACTGACATTAAGTTTTTTGTTGATTCTGATTTTGGAGAAAGAACTAGCTGTGGGAGAATCCCTCTCCTCACCTTCTCCTGACTCCACCTTACCTTTCACCTGGCGACTACTGAACTTTGCACCTGAGAACCTGCATTGACTGGGAAGGTGTGTCTCTTAGCATTGCGGTACAAGTCACTGGAGTGGGTATCGAACGCAGAACTTTATGAACACACAGCAAGAGCTCTATCTAACACCCAAAATTATTTTATTTATGTGTTTTACAACTACTCTCTAGTAATCAGATCTCTTCAGATGCACCAGAGTTAACACTGAGACTGCAAACCTTTATTTTTGGCTTGATGTCTCACTGGTTGGAGTTATGATGGTGAATGTTTTTTTTTTTGTCTAAATGCAAGGGTTAAAACACATCCCTGATTGGTAATTATCATACCTATGAAATTTATTTTTTGTACAACAGAGTTGATAATTTTTAATGTCATTTACATATCCTCTGTCTGTCAACCCTTCTCAACTTGTGTTAAACGGTCATCTGGTGTGTTGACTGTGCAGTATATTTCATCAACATTTGCACAAACATCTGGTATTTCTGGTAGTGTGAATGACTCCTGCAAAAAATATATGCAAACTATTCCAAAAACCATGTGGGAGTCTGGTCCAATGATATGGTGAGCCATTGAATACTGTAAAGGCTATGGAGTGTCCATCGTTTTCAAGAAGTGGGTCTGACCAGAAGCCATTGGCCAGATCTGTGCAATATTTTCTACTTCTGAGTCAATCTTCGTAATATCTGTAATGACTGTTGCTGGGCCAAATTAGATTCTGTGTGTTTATTTAGGACGATGTAGGTGATGACCAATCATTATCATCCATTAGGCTTTGCTACACGAAACATGGGTGATTTAAATTGAGAAGGTTCTTTTATCAAAACACCTTCTTAAAGAGGGAATCCTGAGGGATTGCTTTCCTCTTTGGTCGGGAATGTACCACTGTCTCTGGTATGGGAAAAGACTGTATCCTAATTTAGTTGGTTCAATATCAACCCTCCCACAATGCTTAGGATCTTGATGTATGTACTCAGAATATTTGCACAAAATATATTTCAACTTCTCTCTGATCATTTTACCCTGATGATAGTCTAGTGGTTTCTGAAAATGTACGTCTGGTTCATCCCGTGCGGTTGCATTGGTTGTTGGCTTGATTATTGAACAAATCGAACAGAAATCATCCGGAGTTCCAGTTAGAACCTCTAGTTTATTACAGTCCGAGGTAAGCTAGCATAAAAAACTTTACAAGTACTTCTTTTGTTTGTTTAATCCCATATATCTGTATGGAACTTTTTTAAGTTGGACACGCTACTGCATTTCCATGTATACTGCACCTACAATTTTAACTTTCCCGTCAGCTCCACTAGTTTATCAGCTTGAATAATTTCACAATTTAGCATTGAAGCATGTGCAGATGTATCAAAATGGCAGGGTTGTACAGTGGGATTTGGTCTCTCATCTGCATCCTACTCTATGGTTTATCCCTTCATTGTTCCAGTCTCTAACCTAAAAAATAAAATATTCATCACATTCAATTTGAGGAGCAGCTGGGGTTTTTGCCTGCAACCAGGATGTCAACTGTTTTATAGCACTAGGTGAAGTGTGGCAGCAGTCATCAAATATGCTCAGGTTACTGCTAAATATTAGCCATGAGTACCTGCACTAAAGGGAGGTTATACTGTAACTATCTAATTCAAAGACTAGTTCACTTTCCTGTTTATTCTCCACAGTGAGTTTAGCTGCCAAAACCCACAACCTGAGCAGTGAGTTCCCTCCCACTACCAAGGGGAAAATACTTCCAGCCAACAAAGTAAAGTAAAAATAGTTCATTTATTTTCACTGATAAGTGTTTAAATACAAACAACATTCTTATAACATTTAAAACTCACAGAGGATTTCAATCTTATAAAAGACTTCCAAATGATGAGCCGTTTCTAACACACAAAAGATTTTCAAACACAGCTTCATTTCCTATAAGCTAAGAAGACTAACAAACGATGCAGACAAACCAGTGCTCCATTACAGAAACTGAAGACAGAGGAATGGACTTTAGTTCACCCCATGTTTCTTTCATGCTCCTTTATGTTCTTTACTCTATTCCTAAAAACCTTGAACTGCTCTATATTTATACTACTTCTTTGCCACTTGGGTGAATTTAAACACATGTGATATTCTTTCAATTGCCTTTTAACAACCAGTCTAAAAGCTGCTGGAAGTCACAGATCCCATGTACCCCAAAATAATGCTGTGGAGCTAACTTCCCTGAGTACATAAAACTTTTAAATTATCAATAAATCAGTTATTGATATGCTAAGTGACTGTCTCCATCTAGTCTGCAAGTTTCCTCGGACTAAGCAAGTAGCCAGCATGATCTGTTTTGAACCAAGCCAAATTAAATAACACATTGTCTTGTAGTTAGACAGGTATTGTGACCCAGCATCCTACTTTCTATAGACAAAGTATCTGCTTGCAAAGCTGCTCTTGCAACTTCAAACTGATTACTGCTTTCCATCTGCATTAAGAACTGAAGATTGGCTTCTGTTTATGATGAAAAGCTAAACAAAGAATATAGTTGGAAGTTTAACTTACCACTGTTTGATTTTACAAGTAGCTGCTGCTGTGTTTAGAAAGCTAAGCTTGTCAATAAAAAGACCTAGGAAGACCCTGGACCCTGGCCCAGGAAGTGAATATCCATCACAGAGTCAGATATCACTGCCAAATGCACAAAGGAAGTTCTGGAAAGCAAAGAATGCTTCTGCTGCTCTGACTCTATTTCACCAAAGGGACACTTTTGGTGAAGTATATTCAAAGCAGCAAAATCATGGAGGGAGGGAGGGAAATTAAAATGTGTCAAAGAAGCAGTAAACCCCATTAAGATGTCCTCAGAACAGCAGAAACTAAACTAGTGTAACACATTGTAAGGTTTCATTGCTAATAAAATGGCTTCTCTGTAATGTTCCACTGCTGAGGTAATGGTTTCTCTGTAGCATCAATGTTTGGGTTATGACTAGAGATAATGGAGCATGCTGGCCAATGAGCAGGATGTTGTTCTTTCTTGTGTGTCTGGGAGCTGGGAGTTCATGGTCTTTTGCCGGGGAGAGAAGAGAGAGAGACCTCGGACGGAGTGGACTTGGAACGAAGATCCAAAGGTCAGCGACGATCGGGGGAGGTTGATGGTGGACAAACGGCTTATCAGTGAGCCTCAGAATTGTGTATGAGACTGTTTCATGAGAATGGGCTCTTTTTCTTTTTTTGTTTTCTTTACTAACCATATCGTCAAATTAAGAATTATAAAGCTCAATCATTTAATTGTATATTTTGTACTGTTTGTTATTTCATGGTACTGATTTATAACGGGGACATATTGTGCAGCATCCACCCAAACAAGATTTTTTAAAGTTTGGCCGGGCCAGGGGGCTATCATCCCCTATATTAAGCCGCTAGCCAAAGTGAGAGTTACACTAGGAGAAGACGGTTTGCAAGTTAAACCTCCTCCGCTCTCAGAACTTCTAAGACTAGTTATTGTGGTGTTATTTATGAAAGGGAGCAAGGCATGAACCCTCTCCTCCCATCCAGCAGCTCATAGGTAAATACTGCACATTAATTTCTAGTACAACTTCACAGTAGCCAGGAGGACTTGCTTCAGGGGATGTAAACTCCTACATTCTTCTCCATATCTGAACTCTAAAAATGCAGTGGATATCTTCTGGGGAGAGATGTGGTGTTTAATGAGGTGGATTTATACACTCATCAAAAAAGGTTATAATTCATGCAGAAGTTAGCACAAATTGGGTCCAAATTCAGATTTAAAGGTAACTAGACAATGGGGTGACCCATTGGGGCACCCTTTGAGAGAAGGGTAGTGCAGTCTGATGTGACCAGAATGAACATTAAATTTTCCTGAATGCTATTGGTATCGCTTTGCTTTGGAAATTGAAGAAGAAAACCTCAGTTTATTAAAGAAGAACGATGCATAGCAAGGCAAATATAGCTCCTCCTCGTTTAACGAAGGACACTTTTGATGGTATAATTTCTAGCTGATCTGCCACCCTTGTGCCTCTCGTTGTCATTCTGGAGACACGCAGTCCTTTCATCCCCAGTCTCTTCATCTCTTCTGCTGTTTATTCTTTGTCTCTGATCCTGGAGACGTGCAATTCTCAGCTCCTTTGTCTCCTCCTCTCTCCTCCGCCTGTGCCTATTGTTGTCATTTTGGAGACGTGCATGCCTCTCCTCCTCTCTCTCTTCTTCTCTCATCTTTTTTGTCCTGACTCTTCGATCCTGGAGTCATGCGGCCCTGGCCTCATCCGATTCTTGTTCTCTCCCTCTCCTTGCCACTTCCCGATGACGTTTGGCGTTATCTTTTGACATAATGTCCCCCTTCTCTTTCCACATGGCATAATTAGGCTGACCATATTTTTTTTACCTTAATGCTGGATAGAAGATACGAAGCAGTAACACCAAAGCCTCCAGGATGCTGATTATTCTTGATGACGTAGTTGGCGCTCTCCTAAATGGAGGTGATATAGTCACCACTGTCCTTTGACTGCAGTAAAGGGTTTGATGAGTGTCTCGCAGTATATCATTACAATAAGATTTAATTATGTCATTGATGGGTGGTAGTTAGATCTGTCCCAATCCTGCACATGCTGATGGTGATATGTGACCGCTCGGAATAGAGCTGCCCTGCCCTTTTGCTCCGGTTGGTGTTGCTGCTGAGGCTGGCTGTGTGCATGCGTCGTGGTGTCACATCGCGGTTTCCATCATGGCCAACATCGGCTCTCGGGTGAAAGTGGGACTGTCAATTTTGGCAAGTGAGCAATTTTATACGAATATATAACCCTGAACTTTGCCTGCATTCTGCAAGTTAGCACATTTTAAGTCGATTTAGCCAAAAATAGTGCCGCTGTAATGCACCGTTTGCACTAATTGGAGGTCACAAACAGAGCATGAGAGTTTTAGTAGTAGATAGATGATTTGCGTTTAAGCGATTGAATCATTCAGTTTCTGTTATAAATTGCAATGGGGGGAGACAAGTTAGTTTAGTTAGTTATAGTTATTCCTATTTAAATTTACAGTAGAATCTAGGATATCATTTTAATCCATAGGATGTTGATTTCTCAATTCTATGCAACACAAGAGGTGCTGGAGGGACTCAGTGGTTCCTGCAGCATCTGTGGAAGGAAATGAACAGTTGACATTTTGGATTGAGACCATTCATCTGGACAGGGCAGTATAATAGTGTAATGTTATTACTGTACCAGCAATCACAGATAGGAGTTCAGTTCACACCAGAGTCCGTAAGGAATTTATATATTCTCCCCGTGACCATCTGGGTTTACTCAATGTGTTCCAGTTGCCTCCCCCATTCCAAAGACGGATGGGTTAGGGTTAGTAAATTGTGAGCATTCTATGTCAGTGCCAGAATCATAGTGACACTTGCACATATTCAATGATGCAATTGACGCATTTCACTGTATGTTTTGAAGATTCGACGTTCATGTGACAAATAAAGCTACTTTAATCATTATAATGCAGAACACTTCCCTCCCTAGAAGCTTCCTGATCTGTTGAGTTCCTCCAATACCTCTTGTGTTGTCCAGATTCAAGCATCTGCAGTGTCTTGTGTCTCTGTTCTCCGATATATAGTCTGTTTTTAAAATCTATAAATGATACAGGTTTGTAGATCATTTCTTAAGGTGGAGGGTACCAATGCTTACCTACCATCCAGTGCATACCTTCTTCATGTCACTATCATTGGGGAGGAGATAGAGAAGCCTAAAGACCCATACTCATTGAGTTAGAAGCAGCTTCTTCTCTTCTGCCATTAGGTTTCTGAATGGTCCATGAACCATTGAATGCTACCTCATTGTTCCTTTTTTGCAATGTTCAATTTGTAATTCATGGCAATTTTATGTCTTTTCACTGTACTGCTGCTAAAAAACAACAAATTTCTCAGCATACATATGTCAGTTGTAATAAATCTTATTCTGATCCTAAATTCGATATTCATTTTCTCGTTCTCAGTCCCATAGGATCAAAGGAGAATTGCATCCACTGAGTGTTCTAAGGTCACTGATGTACAACGGCAGGGCAGGTTTTCGACACAGAGAGTGGTGGGTGGCTGGAATAGACTGCCAGGCTGGCGGTGGAGTCAGATACAATAGTGGTGTTAAAGAGGCTGTTTGATAGACACAGGAATATGCAGAGATTGGAGGGTTATGGATCATGTGCAGGCAGAGAGATTTAGTTTAGTTCAGAATTATGTTCATTGCAGACATCATGGGCCAAAGCGCCTGATGCTTTGCTGTCCTGTCTTCCATAGAGGGGCATGTGGGTATTTTGTGAGATAATCCATTCGTCCTGCTTACATGGCACTTTTGTGCACTCCCAGTGAATGACCTCAAGCTTCTCAAACACCCCTTCTTCATGTTGAATAACTTATGGGCAAGAGATATGGGGAAGTCAGTGGGGATATTGCATTTCTTGAAGGAAACTTTGAGCACAGCTTTGAATCCACCTGAGAGTGTCAGCTCATGATAGGGCTCTTAAAAGTGCCTTTGCTTTCCTGAGTTTGATTTCCATTGTGGGAATGATACTGTCAGCATAAGTAACCCTGGGTGTTGGGGATGTTGGCATAAAAGATTGTCCTGACATCGGTTTGCTTATCCCTCCATTGAACATGCAGAGACAGCATTGGTGATATTTTCATTCCAAATGTAGGTAGTTCTGATCCTAGAAGCGCACAGAAGGACAGGGATCTCTGGAGGACAGTATGCCACAACATATCCACCAGCTCCAAGAATTTGATCTTCAAATATAAGTTTCCTTAATCAATCAAAGTTGACACTGATACATTGCAGAAAGTGGTGAACTTCATCATCAACCTTTGCCCTTCCTGGTAGGTGGTTCCCAGATCCAGGAAATTGCAGAAAGTGGTGAACTTCATCATCAACCTTTGCCCTTCCTGGTAGGTGGTTCCCAGATCCAGGAAGTGGCCCACGTTTCCCAGGGCCCTGCTTCCTCACTTCAGAAACATCCAATTGGACATAAATTCCTGAGATATCCTGAGGTTCTGGGAAGCACCATAAAACACAAACTCCAATGGACTGGAGTCATTATTTTTGGAGCTGGATGTTACAGTGATCTGTGCAACAGAACCATTGTTTCAAGGGTGGGCAGAGGTAGTTACGCTTCTCCCTCTGCTGAACCAAACCAGATGGTGGCTGCAGACTTAATAGGAGGGGAATTGCAGGAGACAATCGAGCATTTGAAGTGGATGAATATCAGGCTGTTTTCTCTGGCCAGTAAATATCTATTGTCAAGCTGGGTATTGGACTCTAAGCCACACTTACTTCCCCATTTGCCTAGGGAAATGTGGCTTAGAGTCCAACACCCAGCATGACAATAGATATTTACTGGCCAGAGAAATAAGCCAAGTGCTCGAGTATAATGCTTGCCAATTGCAGGCCAGCCACTCATGTGGCTCTTTGTATTTCAGCCAAGTGGAAGCTCCCCAAGGTTCCTGGGTACAGCCCCAACCTGTCTTCATATCACTCTACCCCCTCCCACATCTTCCACTCCCTTCCCCAGCCATCTTTATAGATTTTCTGGTTTCCGAATATTACAACGATCAAGGGAAGTTGGGATAGAGCAGAAAAGTGTGCTGAGGTCAATGGGTGACCAAACAAGAGGGGAAGAATGGCCCGCCCTTGCTTCTACTACCTACAGTCATTATATCATCTTCTGTTCACACACTTTTGCTAATCCAAATGCACCCATAGTATTCCTATCCCAATCTCATCTCTGACACAACTATTTCCCACAGATCTGTCTCTAACCTTCTTGTTCCCAACATTCCCTCCCATCCCACAAGTCCCATCCCTACCACACGGTTTCAGCTTCCCTCACACTCAGAACCACTTCCCTCACCCAAATGCGCCCCTTCCCCCACCAGTCTTTCTGCCACTTACCTGAATACCTCTCCCACCATGGAGACACAAAAGAATGTAGAAACTGGAATCTGGCACAACAAAGAAGTGGCAGGAGGAACTTAGGCTACGTCCACACTAGACCGGATAATTTTGAAAACGCCGGTTTCGCATAAAAATAATAGGTGTCCACACCAAACGTTTTTGAAAATACCTCCGTGCACATTAAAACGGGTATTTGGACGAATCTCCTCCTACTGGGCATGTGCAGGACATATCTACAGAAAACAAGCGACATGTTTGGGGTCGAATCTCGCCGTGAAAGCCTTGGCATGCTTTTGTGCAGTTACAGACTAGAAAAACTTAAAATGAAATTGCCAAATGATGGACAGCTGTTGGCTCTCGCGCAGGAGGACTTAAAACTAAAAAACAAATACTGGAGCATACAGAGGCAACCGACAGGGAGTTCACGGACAGATTGACCCGGCTGACAACGAACATTGAAAAGCTGATGAACTCTGTTGCATTAATAAAGCACCTTGTTAAATGTATAAAACATGTCTGCATCAGTGTTATCTTGTACTTCCAGACAATGTTACCTTAGGCTATTACACATCTATTGTCAGAGAAGTACTTGCATGAATAGATAAACTACCTTCATACAAGCAAGCACAGAAAACAGGGCAATGTGAGTATACTTATTTATTCAGTAAGTTATGGGTCAAAGTATTTGGTGAGGACATTTCTAACTCTTCTGGCTTCAGTCTCATTGCCATCTGTTCTCAAATTGTTAGGTTGTGTGGGGTGTTGCATTCAAGAAAACAATGAAATGCCGCCATCTGTTCCCGCACGTCATGACAGCGTTTCTAGAAATCTCCCGTTACCCCGTCTACACTACTCTTGCGGCGTTTTCAAATTTATGCACTCTGGAGGGCATTTTAGAAAAGCTCTGTTTTCAGGGGAGGAAAATGCCGTTTCAGTGTGGATGGAGGGAAAACGAAGAGAAAAAGCTTTGGTTACAGATTTATCCGGTCTAGTGTGGATGTAGACTCAGTGGATGATAGAACATAGAACGTAGAGCATAGAACAGTACAACAGTCAACAAGCCATTTGGCCCACAATGTTGTGCTAATCTTGAGCCCAAATTATACTCCCTCTGCAACTGGACCCTTGACTTCCTAACCAGAAGAAAACAATCTTTGCAGATTGACAATAGCATCTCGGCCTTGCTGACAATCAAACTGATGCACCTCAAGGAAGTGTGCTTAGCCCACTGCTCTACTCTCTCTACACCCATGACTGTGTGGCTAGGCACAGCTCAAATGCCATCTATAAATTTGCTGATGATACAACCATTGTTGACAGAATTTCGGATGGTGATAAGAGTGTGTACAGGAGCGAGATATACCAGCTAGATGAGTGGTGTCACAGAAGCAACCTTGCACTCAACGTCAGTAAGGCCAAAGAACTAATTGTGGACATCAGAAAGGATAAGACAAGGGAACACACATCAATCCTCGTAAGCGGGCCAGAAGTGGACAGAGTGATCAAATTCCGGGGTGCCAGCATCTCTGAGGACCTAACTTGGACCCAACATACTGATGCAGCAAAAAGAAGCTTCAAAGTAAAATTTATTATCAGAGTACATACATGAGACTTCTTACAACCCTGAGATTCTTATTCCTGCGGGCATACTTAGCAAATCTATAGAACAGTAACTGTAAACAGGATCAATGAGCAACAAACTGTGCAAATGCAAATACAAATAAATAGCAATAAATAGTGAGAGCATGAAATAACAAGAAAAAGATTCCATAAAGTGTGATCATCAGTTGTGGGAACACGAGAAATAGAATGCATATAGTTCTCCTCTTTTGTTCAAGAGCCTGGTTCTTCAGGGGTAATAACTGCTCTTGAACCTAATGGTGTGAGTCCTGAGGCACCTGTACCTTCTACCTGATGGCAGCAGTGAGAAAAGAGCATGGTCTGGGTGGTGAGGATCTTTGATGATGGATGCTGCTTTCCTAGGATAATGTTTCATGTAGATGTGCTGAATAGTTAGGAAGGCATTGCCTGTAATGTACTGGACCAAATCCATTATCTTTTGTAGGATTTGCCACTCAAAAGCATTGGCATTCCCATACCAGGCCATAATGCAGCCAGTCAGTATTCTTTCCACCACACATCTATAGAAGTTTGTCAAAGTTTTAGATGACATGCCAAATCTCTGCAGACTCCTGAGGAAGTAGAGGCGATGTTGTGCTTTCTTTGCAATTATATTTATATGATGTGTCCAGGACAGTTCCCCCTGAAATAGAGACACCCAGCAATTTAAAGTTATTAACTCTCTCCACCTCTGATCCTCCAATGAGTACTGGCTGATGGACCTCTGGTTTACCTCTCCTGAAGTCTACATTCAGTTCCTTGGTCGTGTTGACAGAGTGAAAGGTTCCTGATATTAAACCACTCAGCCAAATGTTCAGTCTCTCTCTCATACCATCTCTATCACCATCTTTAATACAGCCCACAACAGTGGCGTCTTCAACAAACTTGTGTTATGGTGTTGGAGCTGTATTTAGCCATGCAGTCATAGGTGTGAAGCGAGTAGAGCAGGGAGCTAAGCACACATCCCCGTGGTGCACCTGTGCTGATGGAGTTTATGGAGTAGATGTTTTTGCCAGTCCACACTGACCAGCGTCTGCAAGTGAGGAAATCCAAGTTCCAATTGCACAAGGGGTTATTGAGGCCCTTGTCTTGGAGTCTACTGATTAGTTTGAGGGAATGATGGTATTAAATGCTGAGCTGTAATCGATAAAGAGCACAGACCATAAAGAAGGCATAACAGTGGCTTTTCTTCATTTGGAGTTTGAGGAGATTTAGTATGTCACCAAAAAGACTCGCTAATTTCTACTGATGTACCATGGAGAGCATTCTAACTGTATCACTGTCTAGTATGGGGGGGGGGGGTGCTTCTGAACAGGATCAAAGTAAGCTGCAGAGAGTTGCAAACTTAGGTAGCTCCATCATGGGCACTACCCTCCACAGTATCCAGGGCAGCTTCAAGGAGTGGTTCCTCAAAAAGACAGTGCCTATCATTAAGGACCCCCATCACCCAGGGCGTGCCCTCTTCTCATTGCTACCATCGAGAAGATGACACAGAAGCCCAATGGCACACACTCAATGGTTCAGGAACAGCTTCATCTTCTCTGCCATATGATTTCTGAATGGACATTGAACCCACCACTTTTTCAACTAACATTGCTCCTGCTTCTCACCCTGCCACTAGCTTCACTGACTCTCCAATATTATCTCTGAACACTTTACCTTTTACCTTCTACTTCTGTCCCAGCTCCATTTATCCCAGAGAGAAGGACCTGTTCCCAAAATAGGATTCGAGGTTGGAACCCATGCTCCAGGTAAGATCTCTTCTACTCTTTACTATCTTCTCCCACTTTATGTACCTATTCAGATTGAACTCCCTGTGACTCCCAACCTTCTAGAGCACCCACCTCCCCAATCAGTGGGTTTCTCCATTGCTGATTTTGTCTATCACACTCTTCCTCTTAAGACCGGAAGACGACCTGAACAATGCAATGGAAGGCTGGCCAGGACTGCCCCCTGGTGGCCGGAGGAAAATGCACCCCCACGCAGTGAGGGTTGAGACCGCTCCCGGGTAAATCAAATCCCAGCATGAGAGCTCAATAAATTCCATCCCCCCCCCCCCCGCACCCCCAAGCACAGATAATGTAACTCCAAACCAAGAAATGCATGACTGAATAAAACAAATATGACATTAGTCATTTGTGGCACACCAAGCCCTTCCAAACTGGCAGTCCTTATTGCTTTAATATCTCATCTTTTGAAGTCTGCAGCTGTGTTTAGGCTTTTGCAGTTTGTGGTCATTAGGATGGGGAAAATTGCTTTGCACCACTGACCTTTCAGAAATTCTGAATTTAATCAGATAGGAAACTATAATCACGTTAATCTTGTTCACCCCACTTGGCACAGAGTGCGTTTTGATTTTTCAATGTAACCTGAAGGGCAACTTAATCTAAAAATCTATCTTTATCTTATATACATCTGACCTTCTAATTGAAAATAAATTGTTGATCCAAATGATTATCTTTGTAATGCTTATGTCAATTAATAATCAGATTCATGGCAATTGCATCAATCATTTTGATGTTTGCCTCGGAGGTGTTTAACTTTCGAGTGACACTTAGAAATTTGATTTATTGTCCATTATAGAGAACAGTTTACATTTTCACACAAAGGGGGAGTTTTCTCATGTCTTTAGGTCCTTCATATCAGGCTGAACTACCAGCCTCTTTCACAATTTTAAACCCCTTTAAACCGTTGTAGAGATCATTTGTGTTAGCAAGGTCCCACTAATAGCAATGAGATAAGGATCAGCTAATCTGTATTGCATGAAGTCTGTGAGAAAGTAAACATTTGTCCAGACAGCAGAGATGACACCCATACCCTACACAGAGGTACTGTGCAGTCTTTAGTATCCACATGAAAACACAGATAGAGTTTTGGCCAACATTTCTGACTCCACTGTCCACTTTGGTACAACAGTGAGGTGAAGGTCTACATTTTCTCCTTACATGGCATTTGAGCCCATGGTCTGTTGATTCCAAGGAAACAGAGTGGCCACAGCAAGTCACAGTAACATGGCTTTTCCTGGAGGAATCAAACCTGGGAAGATGTCATGGCAGATCTGAGACCAAATAGCTTTAATACTTTTTACTGGCATTTGAAGAGTCTGTGTGTCACCATATTGTTGGTTTGGAACTCACAGTCTGCAGTTTGGAAGTTCCCGGAGCACATTTCTTTGTATAATGCAGCGTTGTATCAGATCTAGCACACTCTGCTATTTTGTTGATCCATTATGCCAGCAATTAACCCAGTAACAATAACCATGACAACCAGCCCTTAAAGAGGCACATTCAACGTTTAGGAACAGCTTCTTCCCCTCCACCATCGGACTTCGAAACGGCCCATGAACCCCAAGGACAGTATCTCGCTGTCCCTCTTTTTCATAATTTATTTATTTGTTTGTTAATCGTTCGTTGATAACAGAGTAATTTTTAAGTCATGCACTGCACTGCTGCCACAAAACCACCAATTGCATGCCGTCTATCAGGGATAACAAACCCGATTCTGAAGTAGCATCCTTCAGGTACTGCAGGGTGACACTGCTTCAGGAGCAGACAATGCAGTTATGACCAAAGGGAGTCAGGGTACACTCGGAGTGAGTAGGAGACCTGGACAGGACAGGAAATGTTCTTATTATGAAATGCTACAGAACAATCTGTTATTCTGTGTGTACATAATAAAGAACTTCATTTCCCAGTGGGCAGTGCAGGTGGCTCACTCACAACCAGCAATGATGTTGGGGAACTGGTCACACACGATCGTGATGAGCTAGAGCCATTCTGTAAATAAGTATGTGTCTGCTTTACCCAAGCTAAATTTATATTTTATCAGGAACAAATCTAACACAATCTATAAAAAATATTGCCCTCCCATCACTGAGAGCATCTCCAGGAGGTGCTGCCTCAACGAGGTAGCATCTGCAGTATCGCCAAGGGGCATGGCCTCTTCTTGCTTCTACTATCAGTCAAGCAGTACAGAAGCCCGAAGTCCCACACCACCAGGCTCAGGAATACAACCATCAGGCTCTTGAACTGACCTCCTCAACCCTAGTCCTCTCTCAGCAACTGGACACTACAGACTACCTCTTGCACTACCATGGACTTGTCTCAAATTGCAAATTTTTTTGCACTAACAGCTTGCTTTGCACAGTTTTTTTTTTCACTTCTCGGTTCAAGTTCAAAGTACATTTATTATGAAAGTATGTATAAATTATGTAAGCTTGAGATTTGTCTGCTTACAAGCAGCCACAGAGCAGGAAACCCGAAAGAACCCATTAAAAAAAACAACAAGCACCAAATGCGCAGAGAGAGAAAACACATGTTGAAAGCACATATATAAAAGCAAGCAACAGCTTTCAGAGTGAAAGTGACTCCATAGACATGAAGCGAAAAGCAGCCAGAGCAGGCCCACAGCCTCAGCCCCAGTTCATCACAAAGCTGGGAAAATCGCCTGGGAGCTCGTGGCCCAGAGATGTCTCACAGTCTCAGCATCATGGAGAGTGGACAAACGTTGCATTGCAACAAGCAGAACCAGCCTGACCCTCGGCTTGTTTAACTTCTTTTCGACATGTTGTCTGTGCCTACGTTCCTGTGACACTGCTACAAACATGTCTTTCATTGTACCTGTACCTCACCATACTTGTGCACATGCCAAGAAAGTGATTTTGGTTCAGTTTATATCGAGCTACATCTCCAAATATCTCCAAAGCAGGCAAATGGCATGTCCCTTTGTGAAAGCTGAAGGAAAAGGAGTCAAAATCTCTTAACATTCAGTGTTCAGTCTGAGTGATCTCCCAACTGCCAAAGTGAGGAGTAAACTGTAAGATGGGGAGGAGTTTAGAAGCAGCAGCTCACGGTAGTCTAGAGGCTGAGAGTGATCCGAACATTGACTTCCATGGACAGATACGTGAAGCTAAATTTAACATGACGGCAGTTGCAGATTTCAGTAAGGACTATCTGGGTGAAGACCAGCTTCTATGCATATTGGTTCTCATCAAAGTCCACTTACAAAATCAAGAGGTAATGAACCCTTCTCCGCCTATTGCAAACAGAGAGCTCAGAGCTGACTGTGACATCTCTGGTCATAAGAGGAATGTTGTGTGCAGACACGTTCTGCCCCCTCAGATGTGAATATGGAAAATGCGAGACTGCCCTCCTGGGTCACTGGTCTTCCTCCATCCTTGTGGCAGGATGAGTGCAGCTTCACCATTCAGTGAGTGCAGTGTCATCCCAACAAAGCAGTTCAGTTGATTAATACCTTGTCAATTATCTTAAACCACATCATCCATTCCTTCACCCCCAACAACCTTCAAAGTGCACAGTGGCTACCCAGTAAAACCTCTTCAACAGCATCTTCCAAAGCCACAGTCTCCAGCAACTACATGGATAATGGCTGCAGGCAGATAGGAATGTCATTATTTTTAACACTCTCAATCCCAAATCACAGATTATCCCAGCAAGCAACAAAGGTTACGCCATTGTTCTGTGCAATAAATGTTGCCCCCAAACCTTCTACCACCCATCATCCAGCACTCAGTCCCCTAGCCAACCTCACCAACAACTACTCTCTTCACCAACTATACAAAACCATAACGAGCAAAACTGTATATCATCACTGTTACAGAACTTCAAATTGCACTTGTAAATTCAAAGTACACATGTACTGCCCCACAGTTCTGAAAAAGTCAAAGTTATTTTTTAAAAATTGTGTATCTGAACAGTCAATAAATTTATGAGCAGGTTATGAAGAAGCACACAGAAATTGCTCTCTGTGGACATCACTGAATGATAATATATCTCTTACAGAAAAAACAGAGAGGGTCAAAGAGCGCTGAGCATACATGTTGACAAGGCTAGGTATCCTGAGACAATTTTCATCTAAAACTCTCCCAAGGAGTTTATTTTAATCAATTTCCTGGGTGTTCTCACTCTGATTTTCACTCAGCATCTCCTACTGTGTACTGTGAAAGGTGTAAAACTGGTTCCTCCAGCTCCTAAAGGCTGGATAATTTAGTCATTTTGGAGTGCAATTCCCTCAGGAAAATAGTTACTTAAACTAGTTCTGAAAGAAATCAAATGGATCTTGATTGGCTCCACAACACTTGATAGCCTTAATTCCATTTTCTTAATAGCCTCAATAGATGGCATACTCAAAGAGCTCTTCATCAGTTTTCTAAATCGGTATCCCCAATTTATAAAAGTTTATTTTTGGATATTGCAAGACAAAAGGAATGAATAAGACAAGCAGTGTGTCAAGGCATCAGGGCATAAAGGAGGCTAAAAGTGAGAGGACGGTAGAGAGAAGAGAGGAAATGAGGAGAAGGGAGAATGAGAGAGGAAACGTGTGAGTGAGAGCAGGAAGAAATGAAGTTAAGTGAGGGAAGAAGAAAAAAGAGAGGAGAGAAAGAAGGGACAGGAGATTTTTGTGAGATTCAGGGCTAGGAGTCATTCTTTTTCCCTCCCTCTTCATCTCTCTCTCTCTCTCTCTCCCCCACCCCTCCCCTGAGCAGCACCAGTTTCCATCATGGGCAATGCTGTCCCACTTTCACCACCCTGTCCTGATCAGTGCAAACCACTGAGGCAACAACAAGGAAGAGAAGGGAATGTTGTCCTGGCTCAAAGATTGGTGTTCCAATATCCAGAGCTCCTCCGGGGTGTTCCAATGTTAAAATATGTCAAGCGCATGGCTCCCTCCAATCCTTCATCTATCCCCCCCCCCCCCCCACCTAGGGGCCAATCACACTGTGTGAAACCTCTGTACTGTTGCAATTCTGTCATCTTCACTGTGTTTAACCTTTGGAGCTCCCACCCAATGAGGAAGCAAGGATCACCCAGTTTAAGGCAATGGCTCCCCCTCATCTCCCCATGTACATCTGTTGATGTACATAAACATCAGTGTTGGCAACAATGCTCAGATCCCAGAAATAAATAAAAATGTGCACTCAGCTGATCCACTCAGTGTTCGGTTGAAGATTCAGATCCAGGTTTAGGTTAGTTTATTGTCATATCCACCAGGGTGCATTGAAATGCTCACAGTGTAATCAGTAATGATGGTAATGATAAATACCAAATAAATATGGCCATGAGCACAGAGCAACAAAATTGTGCAAAGTACAGTGTTGCAAACTGAAGGAGTGCTCAAGGAGATGCTAAAATACCAAGAATGTAAGATTTTGAATTAAAGGGTTTGAGAAAGTGGCACCACCGCTGGGAAGGAGATGTACAAAAGTTAATTGATTTTGTGGTCTAACAACAATACAGAAGAAGCTGTTTTTTAAGTCAGGACTTTTGGTCTTTCAAGCTCCTGTTTCTTCTCCTGGAAGGTAGAGGAGACAAAAGGGCATGATCAGGGTGGCAAGCACCTTTGATGATATTGCTAGCCTTCTTCATGCAATACACCGTGAAGACAAGCTGGATGGAAGGAAATGCTAAGCCTGTGATGGACTGGGCAGTATATACTACTTCTGGCTGGTTCTGTCTGTCCACAGCAGTGTTGTTAATAACATCCTGAGATTCTGAGATGAAAACTATCAGGATACTCTCTATGGCGCATTTGTAGAAACTCAAGAGAATCCTCATAGCCAAGCTGAATCTTCAAATAAGTTTTAAAAAGTGCAAGTGCCGATCAGTGTGGAGGGATCAGGACAGGATGTTTGTGATATAGATACTAAGGAATTGAAAACTGTACACCATCTAACCATCTCTACAGCAGCTCCATTGATGAGGCCAGGGTTGTGATAACACCTTCCTCCACTGTTCTTCCTTAGGTCAACACTCGCTCTTTTGTACTGTTGATGAAAAAGAGCTTGTTTGCTAGCTCTCTTAATACAGAAGTCCACCAAAAATCTGGCACCCTCAGGACTTTACCTTTGCCAGACTAGTAGATTTTCTAAATGACTGGATGTTATTAACAAACAAGCACGCTAATATTTATCTTTTTTCATGTGTTACTTGTTAGTAATCATTTATCCAATGAAGCTATCAAGTTTATTGTAGGAAATATACAAGCACTATGGACCGGGCATTAGTTTCTTCCCACAGCACAAAGACGTGCAGGTTGGTAGGTTTATTGTGTCCTGTAAACTGCCTCTAGAGTGTAGGTGTGTGGTAGAATCTGCAATGGATTTAATGAGAATGTGGGGAGAATAAAAATTGTGATGTAAGATTAATGAAGTAATGTACTGTAAATGGGCGGTTGATAGCTAGTACATACTCAATAAGCTGAAAAGCCTGGTTCCCTGTTGTTTCTCTCTATGATTCTATGGAAAGAATAGAGAGAAGAGAGAAATATGATTTTAAATTTTGGCACTGTTGATAGGCATCAATTTTTCATCAGTACCCTTGGACAATTGCTTCTTTTTATCTTGTTGTGCTGTTCTTTTTTCCTTAGTCAAGAGTAATTAAAGATTTAGGAAACAGGGTCACCCATGGATATAAACTTGAGGTTACATCCATGAGTGAACCTGTTCCCCAAATCTTCTATTTTCACATTGCCTGCTTGCTTCACTTCATTAGCCAGAGACAGGTCAAGTTGTTTTGTTGCTGGAGCAGCTATGTAGTTATTGGAAAACCAATCATGGATGTATTGCTTCACCACAGCTGCCCACATCTCATCTACTTTTTTTCCAAATCTCACTCTATTCTTAGATAATTGAGTTTGCCGCAATTATGTTCTTCTTTTCAGGCACAACATAAAGCTCGTTATTAAATCACACCCTCAATTACTATCCACTCTTCAGTGGTTTGTGTTGAATACCCACTGTCTTCCCCTCAGCTCTATCTAAAGGGATATCATTTTGACTATTCTCTGTTTAAATCCTTACATTCTGGTGCTGTGGTATTGAAGTTTTTCATTGCACACACGTACTTGTGCATATGACAATAACCTCAGCTCTGACTTTGATCTCCTTTTTGCTCCTGGAAGGTTCATACTCCCGGGTGTGTAGAGCTGTCTGCCTTGCCTCAGCTGCAGCCTGCTTTTGCTGCATCATCACTGTGTCCTTTAACAACTCCGATATTCCTGTTTGTGGTTTCCTGTCTGCAGGCTACAAGTTCATACTCCCAACACAGAAATATCTGCTGTTCAGCTGAATTTGTTTTAACCAAAAGCAGAGTAAGACTCAGGAAATCTGATCTTCTGCCAGGAATTTGTTTACCGAAAGATGTCAGTTCTGGCACAGATTTCACAATGACACAGGTGTTAGGGCAATGCCTGATCTTAGCCCTGCAGTGTGTTCAGCTCATCGATCCAGAATACGATGTTGCTCGTTTACACTTGGAAATACTGTTTTTTACTAGCACTACGTTCCTTGAAAACAGGCCACATAGACAGATAATATTTCGAGGGAGAAGGAGCTGCTGGAGGATCTCAAGGAGTCAGGCAGCACCTGCCAAGGGAAATGGAGAGCTGACATTTCAAGCTGAGACTCTTCATCCAGTCCGGATGAAGCATCTTGACTCAAGAGACCAAAACACCATCAAATATAACAGCAGAATTCAGCCTTTCAGCTCATCGAGTCTGCTCCCCTCTCAATCGTGGTTGATTCTTTTTTTCTCTCAGCTTCATTCTCCTGCCTTCTTCCCATAAACCTTAACCTCTCTGCCCCTGACCAATCGTGAATCTATTGATCTCTGCTGTAAATACACCCAATGACATGGCCTCCACAGGTATTTGTGGCAATGAACTCCTCACCTCAATTTTTAAAGGACATCCCTTTGTTCTGAGGCTGTGCCTTTAGATCCTGGACTCTCCTACTAATGGAAGCTGCCTCTCCATATCCACACTATACAGGCTTTTCAGTATCTGGTAGGTTTCAACGCAATCCCTCCTCCCTCTCCCCCACCACATTCATCCTTCTGAACCATATTGAATATTGAAACAGAGACATCAAATTGTCCTCATAGGTTAAGCCAAGGGCTTGGCCGAAGAGTTCAGCTCACTTTCAGAGGGTCGAGATCTTGTGGCTCTGGGGACTGGTCGGTGTCTGGGAAGGAGATCGGTGTGTCATGGAAGATGGAAGATCTAAGGCTGTGTCCCCAGAAGCCCGAGATCTTTAGACACAGAGCCGGAAAAAGCAACACTGTGGACTTTTAACATCATAAACCAATGAGCTGTTTGTCATGTCTCCTCTCTCACTGTGAAATGGAGATATCTCTTTCTCCCTTTTTAGGGAGAGAGAGAGAGAGCCTATGGTATGTCATTCACCGGGTGAACAGGTAGTCTGTGGAGGACTGCAAGTCTATGTCTCTGCTGTTGCTTTGCTCATGCCTGAGTGCTCGGTGGCGGGTGCCAACGCTGTCTTTTTCCGGTGGTGGGAGGAGGGATTGTTGCTTGCTGGAGGGGTGGGGGGACTTGGGGGTTCTAACATTTAACTGTCATTCATTCTTTGGGAACACTCCTCTGTTTTTGCGGATGGTTGAGAAGAAAAGCGTGTCAGGATGTATAATGTATACATTTCACTGACATGACTTTGAAACCTTTCATTCCGAGGATGATTCTTGGGAACATACTTTGGACCCTCTCCGGGCCAAAGCATACAAAATTGCTCACAATGTTCCAACTTCAATCTAACCAAGGCTTTGTTTAACCTTAAGCGTTCATCCCTGTGTTTATCATCTAGTTCTCTCAAACATCAATTGATCCAAAATGTCACCCGTACACTTCCCTCTCCAGATGCTGCTTGATCCTTTGAGTTCCTCCAGCAACAAATGTTTTTGCTCAACATAAAGAGATAGTCATCATAGACAGGGTGGCCAGATGGCCTGTTTCTGTGCTGGGTGACTCCATGACCCTGACGGCTCCTTAGCACAGTATGTCCTGGCTGCTGGTCCGCACTTTGCTTAACGCTGAGCCTTCCTTTCATGTCACTCAGAACTGACTCGATGGAACTTACCTACACCTGATACTTCTGTCCTGGGTATAAAAACATTGGCAACAGAGGCACCATGGACAACCAGGGGGAACAAGCCCATCACCCAAAATCTTATACATCCAGAGTTCACAGGCAGCCATGTTTGTAGTTAGACATCTCTGAGGAATATGTCTGTGTGAGCCACAGTGGACTATGATAGCCCTCACTGAAATCTGTGACCTGAGCTACAAAAAGATACAGAAGCCTGAAAGCATGAACCTGAACCACCATGCTCAGCTTCTATGCTGCTGTTATCAGTCCAGTATGATAAGATGGACTCTTGATGTCACAATCTAACTCATCATGATTTTACACTTTGTTAATCTGCACTACACTTTTGTAGTGGCTACACGTTATTCTGCATTGCAATTGTTTTACCTTGTTCTACCTCAATGTATTGTGCATATTTTCACTGTATCTCAATACACGCGACAACAATAACCTAATTCCAATTCCAATTCCAGAAACAAGCTGAGTTCGGACGTTCTCATAGACTTCTCACAGTCAAGGTCACTGGCAGTCCCAGCTTCCAGGCCTGAGGGTCATTCCAGGTTGTTACTGATGATCTTTGTCACACCCACCCATTTGCAGCTTGCTGCTGCATTAAAGTCACAGTCGACCACAATAGACTTCATGGACATTTCCTTCACCTCAGAGGATAAGTAGATTGAGCGAAAGGCTGTGCTAAGGTGGTTGGGCTTCCTCAAGGTACCTGCACTCAGAGATTGTAGGGAGGCATCCGAGATTCACTCTCAGTGGACCTCTGCCAAGTTATCTGGGATTTTTCCTCCCTTATCACTGAGTACCTTTCCCGGGGTTACCTATTCCAGGAGCCGTCATTAAGCCTTGGGGTGGACTCCTTTGCTGCATTTTCTGCAGAGTAATGCTCAGTGCAGCTATGGAGGTTGGTATTGTGCCTGTCCCTTTAAGAACTGAGACCTGAACTTGCTGCTGCACAGCAATGAGAGATGGATTAGCAGAACATGATCAGACCAGCATTTGGAAACTATCTGTCGCCATGCAGTTTCAGTTTAATGTGCCCAAACCTAAGCAGAATTGTTGTCATGTGATTCTAATTTTGCTGCAGTCTCTTGATTTCTCAGTTGTTCACTTCTCCAGCTTAATCAGAATTGGAATCAGAGTCAAAATCACGTTCATTGTCATTGACTTATATGCCATAAAATGCGTTGTTTTGTGGGAGCAGTACAGTGTAAGACATTAACGTTGCTATATTACAATAAAAAGGAAAAGTAAATAAATTGTTCAAAAAAAGAATAGTGAGGTACTGCTTTAGGTTCATAGACTGTCCAGTAATCTAATGGTAGAGGGGAAGAAGCTGTTCCTAAAGTTCTGAGTGTGTGTCTTCAGGCTCTTCCACCTCCTCCTCAATGGTCACAATGGGAAAAGTAGATACTGCCTGTAACACCACTGGTGTTTAGGGAGGCAACGAAGGTCCTCGGTGTTCAGGGCTTCCTTCATTGTGCCAGTAGCTTCCTCTTGGTTTTCACTACTGTCAGTCATGCAAATCCTGGGTGGAAACTCAGGAATACCATCGATTCTTCATTGCTGTTTCATAACAATTTTTTTTAACCATTCAGGGTTGTTAGCCCTGAGCTAAACCCCCGAACCTAGAGGACTAGTGGACCACTCTTAGACTGGTACCTATACTTTGAACCGTTTGGCATGGATGGTCTTACAAAGAGACAATGCACAAGGCCCTAACTCCAGCCAACATAGCTCTCTGGGTCACTGAGGCACGCAAGTCTCCAAAACATGACAAGATTTGGTCCTCTTGGAGAAGTAATGAGAAGTGGGAATGCCCCAAACGGTGAGAGTGCTCAATGATGCACGCTGTCTTCTCGAGGCATTGTCTTTGAAGATGTCTTTGATAGTCCCTGTGATGGTGCCTAATGGATCAATGTTCCTCTGCAGCCTCTTTTGATCCTATGCATTGGAGCCCCCATACCAGGAGCTAATGCAGAGTGCTCTCCACCATACCGCCACTGTTTGTCAGGAGTCTGTACGTTCTACCTGTTCGGACAGCATGGGTTTTCTCCAGGTGCTCTGGTTTCCTCCTACGATCCAAAGACGTACAGGTTGGTATGTTAATTGGTTATTGTAAATTGTCCCATGATTAGGCTAGGGATAAATAGGAAGATGCTGGGTGGCACATCTCAAAGGGCCTGAAGCACCTATTCCGCATTGTGTCTCAATCAATAAATAAATAAGTAGCTCCGTAGAAACGCTAGAGTCTTTGGTGATGACCAAATCTCCTCAAACCCCAAATAAAATTTAACATTCCATGACTATCCCAGCTAAACCTTCTCCAGTAAATTCATCTCTTTGTTCATTTAATGTTAACTTCCTTTAATTTGCCAAAGTTTCTGCCTCTGTTATATTCTCATCCTTCCACTACATCTGTTCAGACCTCCCTCTGAGCGTTCATTGTCACCTGCTGGCTGTTTATCAACGAACAGTAACTGCTTCCATTGCTTGAGAAATCAGATCCACCCCCTCCTAGATAATCACTAATTTTGCTCATCTCCGCCTGTAATTGGAAACTATCAAACTTCTAATCCTGAACTTTTTTCTTTCCATATTGTCGGCTCTAACATCATTTACTTTGGCTTCTGCCACATAAGGAGCTGTCTATGCTCCTGGTATCTATAGACACCACATCAAACAGTCCTTATGTTTGCATTTATGGAAGTAATTGCCTGCTATTCTTCTCTCTTTTTTTCTATCTCTCTCTCACTTCTACTCTGTCTGCTCCATCTATCATTTACCTACACCTGTCTCCCTACCCTATCTCACCTCCTTTCCCCGTCACTCACCCCTCCTCAGTCCACCGATCACCTCAGACCTGTCTTCCCTTCTTTATACTTGGTCATCTACCCTTCTCCATCCTTGGTGCTGATAACAGTGTTTTGACCCCAAATATCAACAATTCCTTTCCTCTCGCAGATATTGTTTCACCTACTAGAGCCCTCAGCAAATTGTTTGTTGCACCTGCTACTCCTCAGTTGAACTTTTTCTTCACTGTGTTCCTGCCTCAATTCTCACTCATTTAATCAACAATTTAGCTTTATCCCAGCACAACTGATCATTCGGTCCCATTTCATTATTTCAGCAGTGCCTAGAAAGAGGCCATTTGGCCCTTTGAGTCTTCATGAATTCTTAGAGAAATCCCATTCCCTCGCTAATTTCTCCTAAACAACTCTTCACAGATACTCATGGTAATTCAAGATTGTACAACAGACTACACTAAGGGCAATTTCAAGTGATGAATTATGCTGCCAGCCTGCAGCTCCTTGGGATGTGGGAAGGATTTACAATCTCAAGGGTTGAGTTCCATCACTGCTCTGAAGACCTGGGCACAGAGCCTGGACCAACATTGTACTGAGTCAAAGCTGCTGAGTGACACCACGTAAAAACCACCCCTTTGGTCCCACAGACTCACAGGGAACTTATGCACCTATTTGACACTAATTCTACATTAAAACATTTCATTCCCTTTCCATTCCCATCAACCAACCACTTTTCCCCTCCAAGATCCTAACGCCCACCTATGTGTTTGGGCTAACTTACCCAGGGTAAACCCACACATTCACAGGGAGAAGGTGCAATCTCCACATGGCTGGAGATCAGGATTGAACCCTGGTTGCTTGGCCACTATCTGTGCCACCTGAAGAATTTATCTCTCTCTCTCTCTACTCCATTCCCTTTATTTATGATGTAAGCTCAATGCCAGGGAACCGAAAGCATGGCTGAATTCCTCGTGCATAAGATACTGGTAGTTTATGAACTGTTGCTGGGAACTGGCTGTGTTCCAGGCAAATGACTAAAAGCAATAGTGAACTGTGACACAACCAATAGAAGTTCTCTTTTAGGAATTGAATTGATTTTTTTTAAGAACTTGAACAAGAGTTTTTTCACAGGACCAACTGCAGGCTGAGTTGATAAGAATTTTCTCAAATATTCAGGGTGGACAAATACATGTAGATATAAAAATTTAAAGTCAGCAGCTGCTGAAAAAACGCCAAATGTTAGAAATGCTCAACAGGTCAGGCAGCATCTGCAGACAGAGAAACAGAAGTTAATATTTCAGGTCTTATGTAGGGTACATTTCCACAGGTGCTGCCTTAAGTGTGAAGGGAACTTGTTTCACTGTGAGGCATATCCAGCAAATAAACTTGTGTAGACATTGTTAAGATTTGGTTCATGTCCTGTAAATCACCTGGAACTGTCTGTCAGGACAAGCTATGAAATTCTTCACTTGCTGTCAACCTCAAGACTTGCTCATTTTGAACAGTCTGACTAAATGCTGCTTTTCAAAATGATATTTAGACTATAATACATAGTTACACAATTAAGTGATCCAGCACATAACAGCTGCTGCATTTCCCTTTCAAGTCCATTCTCCTACCTTCTCCACATAACCTTTCATGCCCTGACTAATCAAGAACCAATCAACCTCAGCCTTAAATGCACC
Organism: Hemitrygon akajei; assembly: GCF_048418815.1. Classification (NCBI taxonomy): domain Eukaryota; kingdom Metazoa; phylum Chordata; class Chondrichthyes; order Myliobatiformes; family Dasyatidae; genus Hemitrygon; species Hemitrygon akajei. The sequence continues at coordinate 7,283,187 of NC_133152.1, forward strand.
CAATGCCCTGGCTTCCACAGCTGCCTGCATATATTCACCACCCTCTGGCTAAATAAATTCCTTCTCGTCTCCATTCTAAAGACATATCCCTATTATGAGGCTATGCCCTTTGGTCCTAGACTCCCCCACCACAGGAAGCATCCTCTCACCATCCACTCTATCTAGGTCTCTCAACATTTGATAGGTTTCACTGAAATCCCTGTCATTATTCTAAATTCCAGTGAGTAAAGGCACAAAGCCATCAATCTCTTCTCACATGATAAACCTTTCTTTCCCAGAACCATTCCTGTGAACCTCCTATGAACTCTCTCCATTGTCAGCACATCCTTTCCTAAATAAGAGGCCCATAACTGCTCCAAGTGAGGCTTCAGAAGTGCCTTATAGATCCTTATCATTACATCCTTGCTTTTATATTTTATTCCTCTCAAAGTTAATGCTAACATTGCATTTGCTTTCCTCCCCATCAACTCAACTTGCAAATTAGTCTTTAGGAAACCCTGCGCAAGAATTCTCAAGTCCCTTTGCACCTCAGATTTTTTGATTTTTCTCCCCAGTTAGAAAAGAGTCTATGCTTTTATTCCTTCTACCAAGGTGAATGACCATGAACTTCCTGACACTGTATTTCATCTGCCACTTCTTTGCCATTCTCCTAATCTGTCCAAATCCTTCTGCAGCCTCCCTTCTTCCTCCACGCCACCTGCCCCTCACCTATTTTCGTATCGTGCAAACCTTGCCACAAAGCCATCAGTTCTGTCATCCGAATCCTTGACACACAAGGTAAAAATAAATGGTCCAAACACTGACCACTGCAGAACACCACTAGACACCGACAGATGCCTTTATTCTCACTCTTTGCCTCCTGCAAAATCAGCCAATTCCCCATCCATGCTAGTATCTTTCTTGTAATACCATGAGCTCTAAAAGTAGCCTCATGAGTGGCAGCTTAACAAAGGCCTTCTGAAAATCCGAGTACACAACAACCATCAATTCTCTTTTGTCTGTCCTGCTTGTTATTTTCTCAAAGAGCTCCAACAGATTTTTCAGGCAAGATTTTCCCTTAAGGGAGGGTTTCCCAACTTTTTAATGCCATGAAACAATACCCTAAATCAAGGGGTCCATGGATCCCAGACGGGGAACCGCTCCCTTAAGGAAACTACAATGACATTGGCCTATTTTATCATGTGCTTCCAAGTACCCCAGAACTACAAACAACTGCAGCATCTTCCCAACCACTGAGGTCAGACTAACCGGCCAAAAGTTCCCTTTCTTCTGCCACCATCCTCTCTTGAAGAGTGGAGTGACATTTGCAATTTTCAGTCCTCCAGAACCATTCCAGAAGCTGCTGGTTCTTAAAAGATCATCACTAATACTGTCACAGTCTCTTCAGTTACGTCTTTCAGATTCCTGGGGTGTAGTCCATCTGGTCTAGATTTGTCTGAATCTTGTGGGATAATTAAGGTTAAATAGTCGCATTTGTTGCTGTCTTCTGCTGTAATTAATGACAGCCAGGATTAATGGATGTGAATAAATAAAGAAGGAAATCTCAGTATTCATCATTCCACAGCAGACTGCACTCCAACCCTGGACAACAGAAGGGGTGCAAACACGCTTGGCCACTGTTAAACTATGGTTAGGAATGCCTACCATTCCATCCCTAGACAGCAGTTCTGGAAATCTGACCATCTGGCTATTTGCCTTCTACCTGCATACCAGCAGGAGCTACAGAGCAAGACTCTAGAGAAAGAGACAGCAAAGAGGTAGAGGAGCTGCTACAGGGTTAGCTTAAGTCAGTGGAATGGGCCGTGTTCAAGGAATGAACGACTAAGCCACAGTTGTCACAGGTTTTATAAAAACAGTCATGAATGAACGTATCCTCACAAAATCATCAAGCGTTCCCTAACCAGAAGCCCTGGATGAACCAGGAGAGCCGCAATCTGCTGAGGGCCAGTTCAGTGGCATTCAGGTCTGCTGACCAGGTAAAATACTATAGGTTCAGGTATGATCTCTCAAGTGTGAATTGGCAATGCTGGACCAAGCTTCAATCTCTGAAAGTTGCTCAACAGTTGTGGCAGGGCTTGAATGCTATATCACCTCATGCAAAGTGAAACCAAGCGAAATGGGTGACAGCAAGATTTTGTCCCCAGGTGAGCTCAATGCTGTTTATGTTTGCTTTGACAGCCCTGTGATTTCAGTCACTGAGGCCAACATGACGGCATCCTTTAGGAGGGTAACCCCACAGAAAGCATCTGCTCCAGACAGGGTACTTGTCTGAGTACTGATCAACCGGCTGGTGTTCGCTGATATCTTTAACCTCTCACTTTGGCAGTCTGAGAGACCCACCTGCTTCAAACAGGCCTCAGTTATACCAGTGCCTAAGAAGAACATTATAACCTGTCTCAATGACTATTGTCCAGTTGCACTTGCATCTACTATAATGGAGTGCTTTGAGAGGCTGGTGATGAGGCATGTCAACTCCTGCCTGAGAAGTGACTTGGATCACTCTAACTTGCTGACAGGCACAACAGGTCAACAACAGATGCCATTTCATTGTCTCTTCACTCAACCCTGGAACATCTGAACAATGAAGATCCATATATCAGGATACTCTTCATCGACTACAGCCCAGCATTCAATACTATCACCCCCTCGAAACTGATCAATAAGCTCCAAGACCTAGGCCTCAATTCCTTCTTGTGCAACAGGATCCTCAATTTCCTCATTTGCATATCCCAGACAGTTTAGATTGGCAACAACATCTCCTCCACAACTGCCGTATGCACAGCTGTACGACAAGGCCCTGTGCTTTGTCCCTGTTCTATTCACTGTATACTTAGACTGTGAGGCAAAGCCAGTTCAAATGCTGTATTTAAGTTTGCTGCTGACACCATTGTCATTGGCCAAACCAAAGGTAGTAACGAATTAGAATACAGGAGAGAGACTGAAAATCTAGCTGAGTGGTGCCACAACAATAACATCTTACTCAATGTCAGCAAGACCAAGGAACTGCTGCTATCAAGAAGCAGGGACAGGAGCCTCAGCACGCACGCCACCAGTCTCAGGAACAGTGATTACCCCTCATCCATCAGGCTCTAGAACCAGAAGGGATAACTGCACTCAACTTCACTAACACCAACACTGAACTGTTCCCACAACCTATGGACTCACTTTCAAGGACACCATCCCATTTTCTCGATATTTATTGCTCATCTGTCTTGTTATGTGCAGTCTTCCATCGAGTTTCTTTGTATTTACTGTGAAAATGAATCTCGGGGTTGTATACGGTGACATAGATGTACTTTGAGAATAAATTTACTTTGAAATTTGAACTTTTAGGTTTGGACTATTAAGAGCTCAGGAAACTTGGCCTGCATGCCCTAATTCACACACAAAGTGGAAACCTACACCACCTCAAGTGTCTACTCCCTGCTATTCAAGTAGAGGGAATAACCAGAGCATTTTCCGGAGGAAAGCAGTAATATGAAAGTCATTAGATTATTAGCTTTAAAAATACTTATAAAACTTCCCAGGACTTTACTTTTAAAATATCTACTTGTTTTTCTTCAATTTAATTTTACTCCAGGGACCCAGGCACTGATTACCCCAATAAGTACATGAATAAATAAATTAGAGTTTTTATACTTACTATTGGTATCGAATAGTTTTTTTTAATGTATTTCACTTCACTGCTCCCACAAAACAGCAACTTTCATGACATATGTCAGACAGGGACTGAGGAAGGGGCACACCCATCAAAGAGCCGTGTTCTGGGTAACCAGCTCTCATGTGAGCAGAGTTGTGAGGGAAGTGTTTATTGCACGTACGGGTAAGGGGATTATTGGAGATTGTAAAAGAATTAGAGAGGATTGAAGAATTTAGGATGAGCTTTGATAAAGAGGATACCATGACCCAAGGAGAAAAATATCAGTGATGTAAAATAAAAACATGTGATCCTATTTTAAAGAAGAATGCTGATATTTTTCCTACACTCTTCTTCCTTCCATTAACTGTGTGGTCACCACCACAAGGCTCCTGTTGAGAACCAGCTGTGTATAGTTATGTATAGCTGTGTATAGTCATCAGCACCCTCCAAGCACAAAGGTACACAAGCATCGTCTGCATACGCAGCTTAACTGACATTTGGATAACCTTGACCTGGAGTGTAACCATGGAAGTCATATAGACTTCTCATTCCCACACTGACATGTCTGTCCATGGCCTCCTCTACTGCCATAATGAGGCCAAATGCAGGTTGGAGCAGCAACACCTCATTTTCTGCTTGGGTAGCCTCCAACCTGATGGCATCAATGTCTATTTCTCCAACTTCCGGTAACCACTTCCCTCTAAATTCTCAAACACTCCTCCTTTTTATTTTTTTGTTCATCCCCCATTCTAGTAGCCATCTCATCCCTCTCTTCTCCTCCTCTGCCTTCAAGACCTGCCTATCATTTCTCTTCATTCCACACCTCCTTCTCTTTACACTCTCCTAATCAGATTCTTTCATCTGCAGCACTTCACATCTTCTTCATCTTCACCTCCTAGATTCTCACATCACTCCCTTTCATTGACCCACCTACTAGCTTGCACTCATCTCCTTCCATATACTGAGTAAGGATGTGATGCTGAGGCTTTATAGGGCATTAGTCAGACAGCATTTAGAGTCTTGTGAGCAGTTTGGGTCTCTATCTAAGATGTGTCGGCATTGGAGAGGCTCTAGAAGAGCTTCACAAGAATTATTTCAGAATGAAAGGGTTGACATATGAGGTTCTGAGCTCGTACTCCCTGAAGTTTAGGAAGGTGTAGGGAGGAAAGATCTCATTGAAACCTATTGAATATTGAAAGACCTAGGTAGAATGGCTGTGGAGAAGATTCTTCCTACAGTAGGGAGTCTAGAACCAGAGGGCACAGCCTCAGAATAGAGGGACACCTATTTAGAACAGAGTTGAGGAGGCGTTTCTTTAGCCAGAGGTTGATGATCATGTGGAGTTCATTGTCACAGATGGCTGTAATGGCCAAGTTATTGGATGTATTTAAAGCGGTGGGTGATAGGTTCTAAATTAATCAGTGTATCAAAGCTTACGGGGAAAAGGCAGATGACTGAGGTTGAGAGGGATAATAAATCAGCCATGATGGAATGGCTGAGCAGACTTGATGAGCCAAAATGGTCTAATTATGCTCCTATGTCTTATGGTCTTATATCTTCACTGGCTTTTGGCTTCTGCCCCTTTCCTTTCCAGTCCTCATAAAGTGTTTCAGCCTAAAGTGCCTGACTAGCTGAGTTCCTTCTGCATCTTGTGTGCATTGCCCAAGATTTCCCGTACCTGCTCAGTTTCTTGTATCAAAGAAATGGGTTCTTTTGGCCCATCGTATCCATGATTTATACTTGTCCAATTTTATTTCCCTGTGTTTAACCCATATTCCTCTAAAATTTCCTATCTATGTGTATGCCCTATGGTCTTTAACAGGTTGTTATTGCACCTGCCTCTATATTTTCTTTGGCAGATCATTCCATTTATATACCACCCTCTGTATAAAAATGTTGCCCCCTCAAGTTCCCTTTAAACCTCTCACCTTAAACTTATGACCTCCAGTTCTTGATGAAAAAGACTGTATTCATTTACCCTAGCTGTTACCAAGCTGATGGGATGTCAGCCACCTTGGCTTTTAAAGGGACCCACACAAGAAAGCTGATGGGATGTCAGCCGCCTTGGCTTTTAAAGGACCCACACAAGAAAGCTCGCCAGTATCTCTTCTTCTTCAGGAGGCTAAAGAAATTTGAAACATCACCTTTCACCTTGATCCAGTTTTATCAATGCAGCATAGCAGCATCCTATTTTGGATGCATTGTGGCTTTTTAAGGCAACTATTCTTTATCTGATGGCAAGAAACAGCAGAGCTGTGGACACAGATCAGTGCATTAGGGAACCAGCCTCTGTCTAAACTTCTTGCTTCCTCAGTAGAACAGCCAGAATAATCAAAGACCCCACCACTTGGGGCATTCTCTCTTCTCCCCTCTCCCGTCGGGCAGGGAATGTAAAAGCTTGGAAGTATATACCACCTGGCTCAAGAACAGCTTCTACCTCACTATAATAAAGCTATTTGATGGTTCCTAATACGGAAAGTCGGACTCATGCCATCACAATCTAACAATCCCATTCTGATCTTGCACATTATTGTCTACCTGCACTGCGCTTTCTCTGGAATTGTAACACATTTCTTTCTTCACTTTAGTCAGAAGCACATTCTGTACTGTTGAGTTGATCCCCTAAACCCACACAGAGTTCAGAACTTGGCTAACAGTGAAGCAGTGGCATCTCCACTGTGAACACGTTTGTTCACCATGAGTCAAAGGAGATGGCTGACTACAGCCAGTGGGGTATGTTGCTGTCTTAAAGGAAGGGTTTCTACCTGTCAGGGGTATAGAAGCTATCACAATAAAGAGAAGGCTACATGCCAGCCCCACTCAAGCCAGCCCCGCCATTCAATAAGGTCATGTCTGATCTGCCCCAGCCCTCATCTTCATTTCTTATAATCCCCCATTGCCTTCAATTCCCTGATCCTTAAAAAAGCTATTTTTGTTTCTTCTTTCAGTACCCCCTAATGATCTAATATCCAAAACCCTTGGAGTTAGAGAGTTCTAAACATTCACCACAGCACCCTCTGCAAGAAGATGTCCCACACACCCCAGTGTTAAATGCTCAACATTTATCTTGTAAAGATATCCCTTGGTTCAGGCAAGACTCATTCACTAGTGGGAATATCTCACCATCTACCACGCTAAGTCCCCTCAGGACTTGTTAAGTTTTGATAAGATTAACCCTCATTCTTTTAAACTCCAAAGACCATACACTTAATTTCTTTAGCCACATAAGGCAGGACAACCTTCTCATCCTTGGCATGTACTTTTGGGTTTTCAGTTATTGGGTTTGAAATTGGTTTATTATTGTCACATGTAGTGAGAATATGTCTTGCATTCTGTTCATACAGATCAAATCTTTCCAGAAGAAGATGGTGTTAGTGAACAACACGAACAAGGTCGACATCCTCCAGATGGTTCACAAAACTACTTCCTTAACTCCTTTTACATCGTCTTTTTATTTCAAGTATGATTCTGCTAATTGGGTAGATGGAGCTCATCAGCCTGGGAAGGCAGTCCATCTAAGAGAGGGAAAACTCTGATTTCAAACCTCTGCTGCCTTGTGGCTATAACCTCTCATGGGAAAGGCTTCGGGAGTAAACCCTGAGGAAAATCCGGAGCTGGAGTCCCTAAGGCAGTCCGACGTTACCTTCAACCTCTTTCTGGCAACTCCTGTGACGTCACTGGTGCCAAGCTGTATCGGCCTTTGCCCTTCCCTTGGACAACATCGGTGTCGTGGAGGGGGGAGACTTGCAGCATGGGCAACTGCCAGTCTCCCATACAACCCTACCCAGGCCTGCGCCCTGGAGAGGACACTCCAGCGTCGCCTCACCGCGATGGCACGACTGAAGCAAGACTTTCCAGGTGCAGATCCATGGTCTCACAAGCCTAACGGATGCCACCACTGGTTCTGCTAAATGTAGTCTGTGATCTACATTTTGGTGATGCATTTTTGCGTCAGTTGAGTGATCTGGTGCTTTGCTACGTCTGAGGATATTCAATGAGATTTTGAGGGAAGTGTGTAGCCTCGAGGCCAAAAAGACTGGAGAAGGAGCACAAGCCCAAGATCAACTCCATTTCTCACTGATTTCGATGATTAAAGCACTGAGGAAGATTGAAGTCAATGAAGCAAGTGGGGGAGAGAAGCTGGTGGTCAGCACTGTTTACCAGTCTCTTACTCACTAGTGCCGAAGGGGAGTGTCTGCGTGTAACAGTCTCTCTCTGGCATGGTTCCCAAAGAAAGGTCCCTGCACTCAAATGGTCTCTCTTTCCCTTGATGGTGCTGGAGTTCTGGTCTTGGGCAAGGCTTGTGGATTGGACTCTGTAGTTCAGGTAATGATGTTTCGGGTTTCTGGTCACTCCTTTTTCTGTTGCTATTTTGGGCGATTTTGAATCAGGGCAGCCTGCAAATAATGAACACTGAGCTGAACTGAATATGCCCGGACTCTTTTGATTTTGTGTTTAATGTTCTGTGTTATTTGCTCTTGTTTTGGTCTAGCCATTTGCACAATTTGTTTTTTTTTTGTGCATGGAGGAGGGTTGCTGTTTTTCTTTGAACAAGTTTTGTCGTTTTCTTTGTTCTGTTTCGTCACTGTCTGTGAGGATAGCTAATCTCAGGGTTGTATATACATTTCAATCATAAATGTACATTGGATTATGAATCTTTGAATCATTGCACAGTGCATTGAGATAAAACAAGAAAGGAAAGAGACAGAAGAAAGGAATCTATAGGCCAGTTAGTCTGACCTCAGTGGCTGGGTAGATGTTAGAATCGATTGTTTAGAATGAAGTCTCAGGATACTTGGAGGCACATGATAAAATACAGCATTGTCAGCATGGTTTCCTCAAGCAAATCTCTTGCCTGACAACAACACACACAAAATGCTGGTGGAACACAGCAGACCAGGCAGCATTTATAGGGAGAAGCGCTGCTGACATTTCGGGCCAAGACTCAGCCCGAAACATCAACAGCGCTTCTCCCTATAGATGCTGCCTGGCCTGCTGTGTTCCACCAGCATTTTGTGTGTGTTGTTGTTTGAATTTCCAGCATCTGCAGATTTCCTTGTGTTTGCTCTTGCCTGACAAATCGGTTGGAATTCTCTGAAATAACAAGCAGGATAGACAATGAAGAATAGGTTGATGTTGTGTACTTAGATATTCAGAAAGCCTTTGACAAGATACCACACATATGGCTGCTTAACAGGCTGGGCCCGCAGTATTACAGGAAAGATTCTAGCATGGATAAAGCAGTGGCTGATTGGCAAAGAGTGGAAATAAAGGGAGCCTTTTCTAGCTGGTTGCCAGTGACTAGCAGTGTTCCACAGAGCCCTGTGTTGGGACTGGTTCATTTTACGTCAATGATTTGGATGATGGAATTAATGGCTTTGCTGCGAAGATTGCAGACAATATGAAAATAAATGGAGGTACAGGTAGTTTTGATGAAGTAGAGAGGCTACAGAAGGACTTAGACAGATTAGGAGAACAGGTAAAGAAATGGCAGATGGAATACAGTGTCAGAAAGTGTATGATCATGTACTTTGGTAGAAGAAATGAAAGGCTTGATTATTTCCTAAATGGAGAGAAAATACGAAAAAAAAACTAAGGTGCAAAGGGAGAGTGAGAGTTCTTGTTGCAGGATTCCGTAAAATTTAACTTCAGGTTGAGTTTGTGGTGAAGAAGGCAAATGCAATATTAGCATTTATTTCAAGAATACTAGAATATAGAAGCAAGGATGTAATGTTGAGACTTTGTAAAGCACTGGTGAAGCCTCATTTGGAGTATTGTGAGCAGTTTTGAGCACCTTATCTTAGAAAGGATGTGCTGAAACTGGAGAGGGTTCAAAGGAGGCTCACGGAAATGATTCCAGATTTGAATGGCTTGTCATATGAAGAGAGTTTTGATAGCTCTTGGCCTGTATTCACTGGAATTCAGAAGAATGAAGGTGACCTCATTGAAACCTATTAAATGAAGAAAGGCCTTGATAGGGTGGATGTGGAGAGGATGTTTCCTATGGTGGGAGAGTCTAAGATCAGAACACATACCCTTAGACTAGAGGGGTGTCCTTTTAGAACAGAGATGAGGAGGGATTTTTTTTAAGTAAGGAAATGCAAGATCAATTATTCTGGAGTCTGTTCATTTGTGTGTAGTGTTTGTATTTACTTATTCCACTGTGAATGCCTGTAAGAAAATGGACCTCAGGGTTGTATATGGTGACCTATATATACTTTGATTTTTAAAATTACTTTTTACTTTGAACTTTGAGCTGATAGGTGGACCATTAAAGCAGATGCAATGCCCCATTGATCTCTCCTGCACCAAGGATGAACCTTACAAACAAGAGCAGATGGTTGCAGTTGCTGGAATCCATCATAGCTCTAACAACTTCCTTCTGTGTTACCTTCTTTTATGAATAATATTGTGGTTGAAACATTTTCCTGTTATTAAGCACAGAGTTTGAACCGTATGATGTCACTGTTGCAAAAATTGATCCAATGTGATTCACTGTTCAGGAAGTTCAACAGTACATCAATCAATATCTTGAACCTGTCCCACTGCTCCATCAAGTCCTGGCAGCTGTCTGAAAACTCACAGATTTCTGCACTTGTCCATGTTTCCTTCAGACTTTTGCTTATCAAAGTCTGGATTTCAGGATAATCAGGGCTGAATGGTTATCTTGAATTTAAAGTTGATATCTGGTAAGCATTTTCCTGCTTATCACACTTTGCAGTTAGAACTGTTTCCAAACTTGTTATGGGAATGCGTATCTGTTAAGTAAAAGTATGCATCCTTTCAATGTTGTGGCAATTGCTATGCATTTTCCCTGGCCCAGATAAACCAGCATTATTATGTAGTCAGGTACTGTTTCCAAGACTTAAAAACATGTTTTCTTAATGTTCCTTTCTTTTCATTTTCTTTCTTTCCTTTCCACACTTTATTTTTCATTTTTCTATATCATTTTTGACTCCAGTTCCCTTTTATATAACCCCTTATTCCTATGTCCAACACAAAGGTGCAACCATGAAGAAGGCACACCAACATCTCTACTTCCTTAGACATTTAAGGAGGCTCAGAGAAATCTCTACAGGTGTTCAGTTTAAAGCATTCTAACAAGTTGCTTTGCAACCTGGTATGGAAACTTCAGTGCACAGGAATACAAGAGGCTACAGATAGTGGTGGACTCCATCACGATTACAGCTTTCCTCATCACTGAGGACATCTACAGGAGTTAATCTCTTGGGAAGACAACATCCATCATCACTACCCAGAGCATTATCCAGTGCCTCCATCATGTCCTCTTCCCATTGCTGCCATCAGGCAAGAGGTACAGGAGTCCGAAGCACTTACGCCAAGATTCAACAACAACTCTTTCCCACTGTCATCACTGAACTCATCTGAAAGATTTTGACAAACAAGAGAAAATCCAAGCAACATACACAAAATGCTGGAGGAACTCAGCAGGCCAGGCAGCATCTATGGAAAAAGGTATAGTCAATGTTTTGGGCTGAGATCCTTCGGCAGGACTGGAGAAAAAAGAGATGAGGAGTAGATTTTAAAAGAGGGGGAGGGGAGAGAGAAATAGAAGGTGTTAGGTGAAACCAGGGGGAAATAAAGAACTGGGAAGAACTGGGAAGTTGATTGGTGAAAGAGATACAGGGCTGGAGAAGGGGAAGTCTGACAGGAGAGGACAGAAGGCCACAGAAGAAAGAAAAGGGTGGAGGAGCACCAGATGGAGGTGATGGGCAGGTAAGGAGATAAGTTAAGAGAGGGAAAAGGAGATGGGGAATGGTGAAGGGGGGAGGAGCATTACCGAAAGTTCAAGAAATCGATGTTCATGCCATCAGGTTGGAGGCTACCCAGACGGAATATAAGGTATCGTTCCTCCAACCTGAGTGTGGCCACATCACGACAGTAGAGGAGACCATGGATTGACATAGTATTTGTCTTTCTTTCTCTCAACTTGAATTAAGGCAATTATGTGTTATTTTCATTTATTGTGTCATGTCAATTATGTATAACTTATGTTAATTTGTTTATGCCATATATGTTCATTGTGCTTGTAATGTAGTATGTTGTTGCAAACTGTTAATTCTCATGGCATTTATACTCAGCATATGTACACCCATGACAATAAACTATAAATTGAATTTGAACTTGAACTGCTCTGTATCAATGCATAAATTTCATTGGTTACTTAGCTACTCTGCCAGTGTGGCAATGACTAAGGTTCCAGATGCCCGGTTAATCTCGTCACATCGTTGAAATTTCCATTTGCAGCAGGTTATGGGGATAACTTGCTTCCATTCTAGTTCTGTGGTTTCTGAGGTGGCTGACGAGGTCAACGTGGGACACAAAATCAGAAACGGTATCAAAATTAGAATCAGGTTTATAATCACTGACATAAGTCATTAGATTTGTTGTTTTGTGGCAGCAGTATAATGCAGGAAATACAGATTACTGTAAGTTACTGTAGTAAATAAATAGCAAGGCCTTATGGACTATTCAGAAATCTGTTGTGTGAGGGGAAGAAGTTGTTCCTAAAACATTGAGTGTGGTCTTCAGGCTCCTGTACCTGACAGACTCAGCCACAGGTGGGACAGAGATGAGCTGATAGGAAAGTGGGTGAGTTGTTAGGGATCTGGTAGTCTCCATTTGCTATCCGCATGGACTCATGTCAAATAGACTTTAGCTTCCTAAAGCTTTCCCAGATGCTTCATCACCATTTTAGTACTCCTCACAGATTCCCATGAATTGCTGACATTTCAATTTTCAAGAAGGCTTTGCAAGCTTCTCCTCGTAATGCTACTTCCTCTTTCCTCCCACGGACTGTGGGATGGAGTAGGGCTGAGTGGGGAAGTGGAGAGTGAGTACAGAGTGGGAGTACAAGGGGTGAGGGAGCATAAGGGTGAAATGGGAGAGAAAGTGGTGCGAGGGTGGGGGTGAATAGCCAAAGGCTCAGGCAGAGTGACAGAGGTTTAGGGTCAATGGAAGATGGAGGCTGAAGAAGGATGAGACCATAGGATGTGGGTGGAGTGGAAGGGAAGCAGGGTGTGAAAGAGAGAATGGAATGGAAAGGGAAAGCACAAGGATTTGGAGAATGGAAGGGAGAAGAGGAAATGGAGGAAACACTGAGGAATCAAGGGTTGGGGAAGGGGGAGCTTTGAGAGTGCTGGGCTGAAGGAAGGGTTGAATGAAGGACAGAATCTGTGAACATATACCCATTTGTGTAGAGAGTGCTGGAAAAAAAGGCTCACAGGATGGCACTGAAATGCTCATGTGCTGCCAGGTCTGGCCGATTACATATAAATGGCAAAGGCATACCAACTGATACAGCTCCTAACCATCCTGTCTCAAGGCATGGAGTGTTGTCTTGCCACGGAGACCACTCTCTCTTCCATTGGGCAGAGGATATTCAAGCCTGGAAGTATGTAGCACCAGGTTCAAAGACAACTTCTATCCTTAAATACATGGAATTGATTTATTTTCACAATAGAATGAAATGAGCTGCATACATGTGACAAATAAATCTAATTCTTTATTTCTTTCTATCTTGCTATTATCTGATAACAATGGGACGGAATGAAAGAATTAGCTTGAAAGGATCTCTTGCTCTTGTATGAGATGAACTCTTGACCTCACAACCTACTTCATTGTGATCTTGTACTTTGTTGTTTACCTGCCCTGCACTTTTCCTTTTTTGTTTGTAATTTATTTTTTATTGAAGTTCATCAAACAGACATTTCCATAAGATTTATTTCAGACATTGTACATATATATCATATAATCATATATATCACAAATCTCCACAAAGTATTTATCTGGGATATATACTTAAAGAAAAGAGTGGAAAGAAAAAACAAGCAAAAGGAAAGAACTATGTACAAGTAGGGAGTGATCTTTTTTTTTACAACAGATTCATTGATTTGTGAAAATAAAATCAGGCCTATAAGGCATTATGTAGTCAAACCATTTTCCCAGTATGAATCAAATTCTTCCAGCTTATGATTAACAGATGCTGTTATCTTCTCCATTTTGTAAATGTCCATTGTAATTTCCATCCATGTATTTAAAGTTGGGCTCTCCTGTGATAACCATTTCCTAGTAAGAGTCTTTTTACCAGCCACCAACAGTATATTCATTAAATATTTATCTCTTTTCAACCATTCTTGAGGTATATATCCAAAATATATGGTCTTACTCTCTAAGGGTATTTCACATTTAAACGTGTCTTGTAGGGCATTGTGTATCCCCCTCCAATAGTTTTTGATAACATGGCAGTCCCAAAAAATATGATAATGATTTGCATTTTGATTTCCACAATTTCTCCAGCAAACAGGGAGGTTACTATCATAATGGGATTTCTGAGAGGGTGTAATAAAATATCTTATCAAGTTTTTCCATCCAAACTCCCTCCATTTCTGTGAACTGGTACACTTCCATTGATATCATATTGTTGTCCATTCTTGCTCAGATATAATTATCCCTCCTTCCTTCTCCCATTTTGTTTTAATGTATGAAGTCGAATGTGATTTAAGATTTGACAACCCCTTATACATGCTTGAAATTATTCTACTACCATTATCTGAATTATATGCTTCTCTAAAGAGCTCTATCAAGCATGTATTTGCCTTGGTTACATTTTTAAGTGTCTTATTAACATATTGTCGCATCTGCAAATACCGATAAAAATCTTGTTTTTCTAATAAGTGTTTCTCTTTAAGCATTTCAAAACTGAACAGTGTTCCTTCTTTCATTATGTTGCAAAGAACTGTTATTCCTTTAGCTGTTCAGTCCTTAAATCTAGCATCCAATTTATTTGGTGTAAAATCCGAGTCATATGCACACCATTTAAGAATTGCAATATCTCCCTCTTGATTATATTCTTTTATAGCAGTTTTCCATATTTTAAGAGTCAATTTCACTTGTGGGTTATCAATAGTATTTATGTACCTCTGTAGCTTGTTATCAGCCAAAATTGCTTGTATGGGGATGGGAAGTACCCACTCCTCAATGTTTTTCCATTGAGCATCATATGATGGGTTGCACCAACATATCACAGCTCTCAACTGTGCAGCAAAATAATAATCTCTAAGAGAAGGTAAACCCCATCCCCCATTTTCCTTTGCTAATTGCAAAGTTTTGAGATGAACTCTAGGCCTTTTACCCTGCCAAATATACCCTGATAGCATCTTGTTCCATTCATTGAATTGACTTTGGTTAATCTCTATTGGTAGGGTCTGAAAGAGATATAACAGTCTGGGCGGTATATTCATTTTAATAGAATCAATCCTTTATCTGAGACTGAAAAAAGGAATCAGGTTCCATCTTGCCACATTTTCCTTAATTTTTTTATATAAAGGCTGATAATTACATTCTGATAATTTTGCCAAATCTTTTGGCATAATTATGCCCAAATATTTGAAAGACTCTGTGTGCCATGCCCAGGGGTATCAACTTTCAATTTCTCTTGGTGGGCTATAGTTATATGAAAGTAGTTGGGTTTTATCTATGTTGATCTGGTATCCTGATAATTGACCATATTGTTCAAAGGATTGCATCAATTTAGGTAAAGAGTATGTTGGTTGCCCTAGATAGATCAAAATGTCATCCGCATAACAAGCCAATTTATGCTCTGTCCCTTTAATAGTAATTCCCCTGATATCTTCATTTTGTCTGATGTATTGAGCTAATGGTTCCAGATATAACACGAAGAGTAGTGGTGACCATGCACAACCCTCTCTCATGCCCCTTTCTAGGGTAAGACTATTTGATAAATATCCATTGATTTTAATCCTAGCAGTAGGATTGTCATATAGTGTCTATAGTTTTAATAATTGTGTCTTGGAAACCAAATCTATGTAAAACTCTGTAAAGAAAATTCCAATTAACCGAATCAAATGCTTTTTCAGCACCCACGCTTATCACTATTGCTTCGATTTTATTTTTTTGTATATGATCCATAATGTGAAGTGTCCTTTGTATATTGTCTTGTGTCTGGCGATGTCATATAAAACCTGTCTGATCGTTACATATCAGTATAGGTAGAAACTCCTCTAATCGTTTGGCCATGATGGAGGTAAATAATCTATAATCTACATTAAGAAAGGATATTGGTCTAAATGACCTGCATTCCATTTTATCCTTGCCTTCTTTCGGTTTAGCTGAGATTATCGCTTCCTTCCAACTGGGTGGCATTTGTGCCTTTTTTAGAGCCCAGGTCAGTGTGGGGAGTAAAACAGGAATTAACTCATTTTTAAATTCTTTGTACCACTCTGCCGTATACCCATCTGATCCTGGTGACTTGCTTAATTTAAGCCTACTAATTACAGCTTTTAATTCAACTTCAGTTACGTCAGCAGTCATCGTTCTATTTTGTTCTTCGCTTAAAGTGGGTAACTCCAGAGAATTCAAGAAGGTGTCAATTTGGGTTATGCTTCCCCCTGGAACTTTGGAATATAGAGTTTTGTAAAACACTTCAAAAGCTTCCTGAATTTCACAGCTTATTTTTTATCATTTTCGTTCTTGGGTTCCTGCACTTTTTCAATGGCCTTTACACTTTATTATTTTATTTTATTCTAGCTCAATGTACGGTATAATGCTTTGATTTTCAATGTATCATGGTACATATGACAATAATAAGCCAATACCAATACTAATTCCAATACCAATAACCTGTTGTGACTTCAGGGGATGAAATGGATTTCATCTCATACCTTTTTCCATTCAATCATGAAGATCAACTGATTCAAAAGTCAACTTGTTTAGACTGAAGATCAGGCAAATGGCTTTCGTTCATCAATGAAACACCAGTTTAGAAAAACTTGTAGTTGCTGAAGCACTGTGGTCAAAGGGTGAGACTTTCCACTGCCTTTCCTTGTTACAAAACTGTGATGGTGTTACCTACCATAACACTCTCACAGCAGACTTGGAAGCAATTAAATACGGCAGGACTGAGGCAAGGTGAGCAGAGGTCAAGGTGGAGCCCAGGTTCTAGAGCATAGAAAGGCCAAGGTTTGATCAATTTAAGTGCCGAACCAAATTGAAAAGGTCTGGTAAGGGCTGAATGGAGGTGGTGGGGCCCAGGCCCCAGAGCATATTGAAACAGCAGAGCCCAGGTCTGACAGTGACTAACGACCTGAGGTTTGGACAAGATAAGCACTGGGTCAGATTGAATAGGCCAGGGTGCCGGGGACAGAGGTGAGGATAGGTCGTTTCAGCTCACTGCTCCACGAGGTTTACTTGTCTCTGCACTGAATTGAAGCTATGGTCTGCAACAAACAGGCTTCTCAATCAGCTGTGGTGATGCCTGGCTGTATACTCACTTTCGTGAACTTCAGTTCAGAATACTATTTGCTCAGTTTTCTTGTTTGCACAACCTGTTTCTTCCTCTCTCTGCACACTGGGTGGTTAATGGTCTTCTTTTGTTTTAATGGGTTCTATTGGGTTTCTTTGTTTTGTGGCCACCCGAAAGGAGACGAATCTCAAGGTAGTATAAAGTATACATAGTTCGATAATAAATGTACTTTGAACTTTGAATTTTGAACATTTGATGCTGCTTCCTTGGACCACAAATATGTGATTTCTTTGTATGCATCCATTGGACATTGAGCAGAAAGAGAGGGCACTGCAATGTTACCACCCAGAAGGGCAGAGAGTAACAGAGATGCTAACGGAAGAAGGTGCTGCAAGGATTTTCACCGAGCTGAAAAGGTGGGTCACACTTGACAGTGGCTGTGGCTGTGTTCATTAAGACAAGGAAGGTGGCCAACTCTGTGAGTTGGAATGACATATTGCTGTAAAATGTAAATGTATTAAATCAAAGGCACCCATCACCTGTACTTACTTTTCTCCTTATTTTCAATAAACCATGGTCACTATTTGTGTCATTCCATGTTGTATAGAACATTTGACTAAGCTACTTTCCAACAGCTGGGAAGAAGTACACAAGTGGTATAAAGCACTAAAATCTGATATTATGTTTGTGTTCATGGAGAGATTGGACTGGGTAACAAGACACTCCAACTGAAGCAACAGCCCCCACTGACCCAGAGAAAGGATTCAAATTTGTTGCCAATGTGTACCATCTGCAGACAACATTAAAGACACATGAGCCCTTGGTCCTAGTGATGCTCTTGTGTGTTTTGATCTGGAATATCAACCAGAAACCTATTGTTAAATATTTAAATTCCTTCCATTCGATCATAAAACACATTGGAATATTCATTGCAAGCCCAAATAATCAAACCAGTGCACAATAGTGCTTTTATCAAATCTAGACACAGGAGCTTTGAGTGGGTTTTAACATCATGCTCCGATTCATTGTAATAACCTAGCTACAGATGTAATATCTACACTCTCCATATCCTTATGAGTCTAAATAACCTGACAAGTGCCAATGAAGTTCATATAAGCACATTCTCCATATGGTGTAGAAGTTGAGGTCACTCCTCTGGGCTTCTGGAAGCAATTTTGATTATTTATTCACACTGAGTGGCATATTTTTAAATTAATACAGGAAACTCACCCAACTGAGTGAAGTCCAGCTAACTAAGTGACTAAAATTCAACTGTGCTGGGAGCAGTTTCAGCAACTTAGCAGTCACCAAAGCTTTTTCAAGAGCTGTGTTTATTTGGTTAAACAAATTCTATTTTCCTCATGGCTTTTCCCTCTTTGTTAGGCAGAACAATAGGAAAAATCTTCAAGGAGAAAGGCAGTGTCCATCAGTAAGGACCCCCACCACCCAGGACATGCCCTATTCTCATTGCTACCATCAGTAAGGAGGTGCAGAAGCCTGAAGGCACACACTCATCAGTTCAGGAACAGCTTCTTCCCCCTGCCATCCAATTTCTGAATGGACATGAACACTACCTCGATACCTTTTTATTTCCCGTCTTTGTGCACTGTTTTATATATATACTTACTGTAATTCAGCATCCATCGTCAAAGACCCGTACCACCCAGTTAGTGCTCTCTTCTCATGCTGCTGTTGGACAGGTGATACAGAAGCTTTAGGTACAACACCACCAGGTTCAGGAACAGTCATTACTTTTGTGGTAGCTCATCGTGTTATCCCTATGTCACTCAGTTAGCCACTCCCACATGGGAAGGGTTCACATACTGTACAAGGAGTTTTATCAATAAAGTTCAGTTGAAGATCTTGCATGCTAGCCTCCTGAAGTGCTCCACACTCCCTGCAAAATCAAACACAACATGGTGTTATAAGTGACTAATCACTGATGAATTCATTCTACAGACCACGTGAGACCCTCCACAAGAAAGAATTTACAGTAAGACTGTTTTTGTTTGTACAGATGAAAAATAGCCAAAGGCTTATCCACCAAAACCACTTATACTAATTTGCTAGTTGTATGCAGCAGAGAGCTTGGGCTGAGATCTGGCCAGGGTTACTAGGCAAAGAATTCGAACTGCAACCAGAAGTGGACACGTTGTAATAACCTGTGAGCCATTAGCCTGGGCAAGTGCACAGAGACACAGACACAGCAGAGAAGTCAGTCAAACTCTCTGGGAGAGAGAAAGATTATTGCTGTCCAAGTAGATAAAATAATAAATAAACATCAAGAAAATGGAGGAAATACTTGCAGTACCTACATCTACTTATCTCATAAAGCCCCTTGATTCATTTAATTTCTCTAAACCAGGGGACTTTGATATGTGGCTCAAATGCTTTGAGAGATCTCACTCAGGCTTCAGAAGAGTATCAAGTAAGCACACTGATATATTGCACGGACGACAAATCAGATGATATCATGGGTGGATTAGAACTGACAAGTAATCAGAAAAAGGAGTACAAATCCGTGCAGGACAAATGCAAAAAAAATTTCACAGGAGTAGGAAGAGTGATGTACAAGAGGGTAAAGTTCAACTCTAGTAAACAAGAGCATCATAACATTGTATGCCCTATCAGGCAAATGTGGACGTGGAGGTATGTGAAATAAATTCATTAGAGGCAAGATTGTTGTCCATAAAAACTTAAGACATAGGAGCAGAATTAGGCCATTCAGCCCATCGAGTCTATCCTGGCATTCCATCATGACTGATCCCAGATCCTACTCACCCCATACTTCTGCCTTCTCGCCATATCCTTTGATGCCCTGACCGATCAGAAAACACTCAATTTCTGCCTTAAAGATATGCACAGACTTGGCCTCTGCTACTGTCTGTGGCAGAACATTTAACAGATTTACCACACTCTGACTAAAAAAAAATTCCTCCAAACCTCTGTTCTAAAGGGTCGCCCCTTAATTTGAGGCTGTGCCCTCTCGTTCTGGATGCTCCCGCCAGAGGAAACATCCTCCCCACATCATGCTACTCGAAACAAAATTGTCACTGAGGCTTCAGTTGCAGGCAAAGCTCACACTAGAGAAAGCTATAAAAGTGGTCAAGCAGAGTGAGAATTTCATCAGCAACAGGCAGAACTCAGGCACGAAAATAATGCTGAGGTCAAGCTATAAGCTGTACATAAAGGGTGTAGATAAGGTGCAGTCAGAAAGACTACAGAAAGAGGTGACAGTAGAGTTCAGCTCAAGCAAAACAGATAAGTGAAACAAAGAGCAGGTAAAATGCCCAAATGCAGGAGATGTAGCAAGTCTCCATTCCATGTCAAAGAGTTCTGTCCAGCAAAAAAAGGTGATGGAGTTCTTCAGAAGGTCAAAGAAGACCATGATTCAAATGAAGAGAATGCTTTCCTTGTTGTAATATGCTTCAGTGGCTGATGTACTATGGTTCAGTTGCAAAACGAGGCAGTGATGTTCAAAATGGACGCTGGACAGTTGTCACAGCCATTCCCAAATATCAGTTCACAAACCTGGTGAAGAAAACAGGCATTACACTCAACCCAACAAAGAAAGTGCTCATGGGACCAGGGAAACATAAGCTCAGTGTGAAATGAATGTTTATTACTTCAATCCATAAAAATGAGAAACAGTTAAAAAAAATGTCTATGTTGTTCAGAATTTCTCATCATTACTAGGCCGATATGCCATCAAGATGCTGAACCTTATTGCAAATTTGGATTTGTTAAACAACATTCAGTGGCAGGAGAAGTACCTGGAGTTGTTCACAGGTCTGGGGTTACTGAAAGAAGAGTACCTTATCCAACTGAGGCCAGGGGTAATGCCCTTCTCCCTGACCACAACAAGGCATATACCTGTCCCATTGAGGAACAAAGTCAAAGCTGAACTTGAGAGAATGGAGGTGCTTGACATCATAATTCAGGTGAATGGACTTATTGGCTGGTGTGTGGGGATTGTTCCTCTTCCCAAGCCAAATGGCAAAGAGAGCATCTGCATTGATCTAACAAAATTGAAGAATGCAGTGAGATGGGAGAAGTTTATTCTGTCCTCTATCAGCACACATTAGGTTTGCTGAGTGGAGCAAAGCTCTTCATCAAAATAAATGCAAACTCAGGGCTCTGGCAGATCTATTTAGCTCCTGATATACAGAAGCTCACAACCTTTATCAGACATATAGATGTTATACCTTCAAAAGAGTCTCTTTTGGCATCTCATCGGCCCCTGAACTCTTTCAGATGAGGATGAACCAAATTTTGGAGGGACTGGAAGGAGTAGTCGGCCACATGGACGATATACTCATCTTCCCAGACCCAAATGAGGAACATGACAAAAGAGTGGAGAAACTGACACAGCTGGAATCACCCTAGATAAAGAAATGAGAATTTGCAAAGTTGGAGGTGTGGTGCTCAGACCACCCCTCAGAGGGAGTGCAACCAGGTTCAGACAAGTGGGCAGGAGTTTGGAACGTAGAAAAAGTTACAACTATATCAGAGATCTGCATTTTCCTTGGCATGGTAAACCAGCTGAGAAAACTCATTGGTGATTTGGCAAAGCCGCTATGTGATCTCCTCTCGCAAAGAAATGTTTGGACCTGGGAAGCACCACAGGAGAAGTCATTCTCATTACTTAAAGCAGAGCTTATCTCTCTGCCAAAATTAGTGTTCTTTGCTCTGAACAAACCAACCAAGGTCTCAGCAGACACTTCCTCCTTTGGTCTCGGGGGAATACTCATGCAACACTGCAGCGGTGTATGGAAACCAGTAGTATATGGATCAAGAGCACTGACTCATACTGAACAATGTTACCCGCAAATTGAAAAGGAGATGCTTGCTCTTTTATGAGATTGTGAACTCTTCAGCTGTTACCTGATAGGCATTAAATTCCAACTTGAAACAGACCACAAACCGATTGTGAGTCTCCTCAGCTCAAAACACTGGGATGACTTACCTCCACGTCTGTAAAGATTCAGAATAAGGCTTATGTGATACTATTAAGACATTGAACATGTCCCTGGCAAATCGTTCACAGCACCAGACACTCTTCTGAAGATGCCATGCAAAAGTGGGTGACGGAAGCTTATTCTGCCCTCTTGGAAAATACCAACATCTACTTAGATCAGGTAGGTGAAAGCTTTCCTGCATCACTGGATGAAATTCACACTGAGTTGAAAAAGTGCTAAATCTGCAGCAAGGTCATGTAATACTCTGAGCATGGATGACCAGCTGTTCCAAAAGGAACAATGGGGAAGCAGAAAGAGCAGTGCAAACTGTTATGAGTTTCCTACTGATGTCAAAAGACCCTAGACAGCACTGCTGGCTTATCGCCCCACACCTCTTAACAAATGGCTACAGTCCATCGAAGACTGTCAATGGGCCTGAGACTGAGAGAAAGCCTGCCTGTTATTCCTTCCTCTTTCCAACCTCACTTACTGGATTTCGGCAAAGTGAGAAATTTTGAGAACGCAGCGTGTGAAAATGAAGGTCATGCATTATCTCAGACACAGAGCAAAATCTTTGTCACTGTTCAGGGGTTATGAAGTTGTTTGGGTTTCAGACCAATTCGCAAAGGACAATAGTCCAGCAATATGCACCACGATCATTTCTGATCAGAACATCACGAGGTGAAATCGGGTAGAACAGGCACCTTCAAAATCCATGAAAGGTAGAGAAAGAAATAGAGTGGCCTGATCCTTATAATTTACTTGAGGTGGATGCACTTGTTCAGGTCATTTATCTACTCCACCACATAGATATGTTCCATAGCCTAATAGACTAGGGCAACTGACTAAAGAGGCAGAGTAATCCTTTCACTGTCCTGGAGCATTCATGTAGCCTACCCTGACCTCCATTAGATTTAGTATTTTTTAAAAGAATTCTAATATTGAAAACATTTCACAAAAGGTGACTGTCCTTAAAAATATGAAATTGGTGAAAAAAGAGAGAGCGAGATTAAAAACAAAGAGAAAGACAATTATAATGTTCACAATTCTTATGTTTACGTAAGGAGCATAAGTTTTGTGCTGTGGGTAAAGTGAACAGAATCACTCAATTTCAGTGATTACAATTTTAACACAGTTCCATGGGCAAGAAGTACATACCTAGTTCTTCTTTATTTTTTCAAGAAAGGGAGATGCAGTAGTAGCTAATATTGTTATTCCTATGTCACTCTGTTAGTCACTTCCACATGGGAGGGGTTCACATACTGTACAAGCAGAGTTATCAATGAAGTTCAGTTGAAGGTCCTGCATGCTGGACTCCTAGTGGGTACTCTGCACTCTCCCTCAATACGGGATACAACAATTACCCTACAAATACCAGACCACTGAACTGCCATACATAACATCAATCATCTTTACTGTGAACAGATTCTACAACCAACTGACTCACTTTCAAAGACTCCTCATAAATGTTGTCAGTATTATTTTTTATTCATCAGTTTGTCTTTTGCATGTTTGCTGTTTGCCAGTCCTTGTTTATGTATAGTTTTTATATTGTGTTTCATTTCTCCCAGTAAATCTCAAGGTAGCGTATGGTAACATATATGGACTTTGATAATAAATTTACTTTGAACTTTGACATTTGAGTTGTAGGAACATTTTTTAACTTAGGTGCGAGGCCTTTTTTGCTTAATCTCTAGTGGTCCAATATCCACTTTCTTCTCTCTTTTTGTTTTTTACATATTTGAAAAAGCTTTTACTATTCACTTTGATATTGTTTGATCCCATCTTTTCCGTCCAGTACAAAATAACAGTCACAGGCACAACGGCTCCCAAATCCCCCTCCCCTGCACACGAAAAAAAAAGAGGAAGATCAGGCGAAAAACGCAGAATGCAGAAGAAGCATAAGACAGAAAAAAGTCCACATCCAAAGTGCAGGACATTTTCCATCGCCGTGGTAGAGTGATCTCATCAGCGATAAAAAGGCAGTCTCCCCTCTCCAGAGGCAGAGCAATCCCTGAGCAATAAAACAGCAGGAAGCCAGCATTTCAATCTCTCTCACTGCTTTAATTGGTAAACAATGGAAGCTTCAATCAATGAAGTGGAGTTCGGATATGTCCATACATGGCCTCCTCTACTGCCATGATGAGGCCAAACTTCGGTTGGAGGAACAACATCTCATCTACCGTCTGGGTAGTCTTCAGTCCCTTGGTATGAACATCGAATTCTCCAACTTCCGGTAATTCCCTCCCTCTCCCTTCCCCACTTTCACTCTGCCTCCTCTTCTAGCTGCCTACCACCTCTCATGACTCTGCCTTCTTCTACTACCCATAGTGCTTTCCCCTTAGATTCCTTCTTCACCTCTCCTGCCTATCCCCTCCCTGCTTCCCCTTCCCTACCCCTTGATCTTTCCTCTGATTGGTTTTCCACCCTCCCCCCACCTTCTTTATAGGGCCCCTGCCCCCTTCTTCTTTAGCCCTCACGAAGGGTCTCGACCCGAAACGTTGGCTGCTCCTTTCAACGGATGCTGCCTGACCTGCTGAGTTCATCCAGCTTGTTTGTACGTAATGAAATGGAGTTGAACATTGGCTTGCAGCCTTCTTGCCACGAGGTTCCTGCACGCTGCCTCAGCCTCCCGGAATCCCCTCGGAGACCGCAGAGCACTGAAACACACAAACCATCTCCAAAATGCAAGTCACAGGCTCCAACAGTTCCAGAATCATATTCAAGATGAATAACAAACATAAAAGATGTAAAAGAAGTGAAATATATATGGTTTCATGATCTATCCCGAAGATGTTGACCGAAGGAGCATTGTACACAGGCACCATCTTGATCAGAGGTCACTGTCCTCCTCAAACTGCAACAATTCCCTTCAATGGCTTGCTGGGGGCCACTTAAATGATCAGTGATCTGCTACCCTGCCTGGAATGGGAGTTTCTGTTGTCTGGCCATTCTGGGTATGGTGGGCTCATTCTGCGCCGGGCTCTTCCTCTGCCTCACCAGCAGTGAATCCTGAGTGCAGCGTTGCTCTCCCCTGCTCCAGGTATTTCATATTGGCCTGACGTATTTTTAGGCCTCACGTGTTCCTGCAGACCCTAATGCAAACGCAGATTTCACTTGTAATCTGTTCTTAGGTTCATCCTGGAGTGGTGCTCATCCTCCCCTTCTCTTGGCTCCCCTGGGGGTATGTCTGTCCATAACCTGGAGGGTTCCTTCCTCTCGGAAAACGTACATTAGGTTGCTAGCCCTTCCCGCCCTGGTTGCCGTCTTTCTGAGCTGTCAACTGTCTCTCCGCTAATTATCAACGTGTTGTTTGTAAGGACGTTTAAGGAAACATGTGAAGTCAGCAGTTCCATCCTGGAGTTTGCTGTACCATTTAGAAAACATTAAATGTATCATTGTCTTCTTTAATCTTTTTTTATGATTGCAAGTCCCTGCTGGACACTAAGTACTGCAGGTCTACCCCATCAATGAGCTGGTTGTTGGTGAAGAAACTGAAAGAGCTGGACCCGGTACAGATCGTAATGCTGCCAGTGTCCCAGAGGCATCAGAGTGGAAGCACAAAGGAGCAATGCAATCTGACAGCGAGAGATATCAGAGTCGCTTTACTTCTGATCGTAAGACCCTGTTGGACATTGTTGACGTGAATGCTGCGAGTCTGAACCTTTAGTATATTGGTGAACAGCCGGGAGCTGTGTGGCCTCGGTCGGAGCGAGGATGAGGCCTGTTTGCAGCCACCCAGGAGAGCAGCGTCAGAGTCCGTGTGCTCCATGGAGTGCGGGAGGCAGTGTGATACAGCATCCATGGAGTGTGGGAGGCAGTGTGATACAGCATCCATGGAGTGCGGGAGGCAGTGTGATCCATGGAGTGCAGGAGGCAGTGTGATACAGCATCCATGGAGTGCGGGAGGCAGTGTGATCCATGGAGTGCGGGAGGCAGTGTGATGCAGCATCCATGGAGTGCGGGAGGCAGTGTGATCCATGGAGTGCGGGAGGCAGTGTGATACAGCATCCATGGAGTGCGGGAGGCAGTGTGATACAGCATCCATGGAGTGCGGGAGGCAGTGTGATCCAGCATCCATGGAGTGCGGGAGGCAGTGTGATACAGCATCCATGGAGTGCGGGAGGCAGTGTGATCCAGCATCCATGGAGTGCGGGAGGCAGTGTGATCCATGGAGTGCGGGAGGCAGTGTGATGCAGCATCCATGGAGTGCGGGAGGCAGTGTGATACAGCATCCATGGAGTGCGGGAGGCAGTGTGATACAGCATCCATGGAGTGCGGGAGGCAGTGTGATACAGCATCCATGGAGTGCGGGAGGCAGTGTGATACAGCATCCATGGAGTGCGGGAGGCAGTGTGATACAGCATCCATGGAGTGCGGGAGGCAGTGTGATACAGCATCCATGGAGTGCGGGGGGCAGTGTGATACAGCATCCATGGAGTGCGGGGGGCAGTGTGATACAGCATCCATGGAGTGCGGGGGGCAGTGTGATCCATGGAGTGCGGGAGGCAGTGTGATACAGCATCCATGGAGTGCGGGAGGCAGTGTGATCCATGGAGTGCGGGAGGCAGTGTGATCCATGGAGTGCGGGAGGCAGTGTGATACAGCATCCATGGAGTGCGGGAGGCAGTGTGATACAGCATCCATGGAGTGCGGGAGGCAGAGTGATACAGCATCCATGGAGTGCGGGAGGCAGTGTGATACAGCATCCATGGAGTGCGGGAGGCAGTGTGATACAGCATCCATGGAGTGTGGGAGGCAGTGTAATACAGCATCCATGGAGTGCGGGAGGCAGTGTGATCCATGGAGTGCGGGAGGCAGTGTGATCCATGGAGTGCGGGAGGCAGTGTGATACAGCATCCATGGAGTGCGGGAGGCAGTGTGATACAGCATCCATGGAGTGCGGGAGGTAGTGTGATACAGCATCCATGGAGTGCGGGAGGCAGTGTGATACAGCATCCATGGAGTGTGGGAGGCAGTGTAATACAGCATCCATGGAGTGCGGGTGGCAGTGTGATCCATGGAGTGCGGGGGGCAGTGTGATACAGCATCCATGGAGTGCGGGAGGCAGTGTGATACAGCATCCATGGAGTGCGGGGGGCAGTGTGATACAGCATCCATGGAGTGCGGGAGGCAGTGTGATACAGCATCCATGGAGTGCGGGAGGCAGTGTGATACAGCATCCATGGAGTGCGGGGGGCAGTATGATACAGCATCCATGGAGTGCGGGAGGCAGTGTGATCCATGGAGTGCGGGGGGGCAGTGTGATACAGCATCCATGGAGTGCGGGAGGCAGTGTGATACAGCATCCATGGAGTGCGGGGGGCAGTGTGATACAGCATCCATGGAGTGCGGGGGGCAGTGTGATACAGCATCCATGGAGTGCGGGAGGCAGTGTGATACAGCATCCATGGAGTGCGGGGGGCAGTGTGATACAGCATCCATGGAGTGCGGGAGGCAGTGTGATGCAGCATCCATGGAGTGCGGGAGGCAGTGTGATGCAGCATCCATGGAGTGCGGGGGGCAGTGTGATACAGCATCCATGGAGTGCGGGAGGCAGTGTGATACAGCATCCATAGAGTGAGGGAGGCAGTGTGATACAGTATCCATGGAGTGCGGGAGGCAGTGTGATCCATGGAGTGCGGGAGGCAGTGTGATCCATGGAGTGCGGGAGGCAGTGTGATCCATGGAGTGCGGGAGGCAGTGTGATGCAGCATCCATGGAGTGCGGGGGGCAGTGTGATACAGCATCCATGGAGTGCGGGAGGCAGTGTGATACAGCATCCATAGAGTGAGGGAGGCAGTGTGATACAGTATCCATGGAGTGCGGGAGGCAGTGTGATCCATGGAGTGCGGGAGGCAGTGTGATCCATGGAGTGCGGGAGGCAGTGTGATACAGCATCCATAGAGTGAGGGAGGCAGTGTGATACAGCATCCATGGAGTGCGGGAGGCAGTGTGATGCAGCATCCATGGAGTGCGGGAGGCAGTGTGATACAGCATCCATGGAGTGCGGGAGGCAGTGTGATCCATGGAGTGCGAGAGGCAGTGTGATACAGCATCCATGGAGTGCGGGAGGCAGTGTGATACAGCATCCATGGAGTGCGGGAGGCAGTGTGATACAGCATCCATAGAGTGCGGGGGGCAGTGTGATCCATGGAGTGCGGGAGGCAGTGTGATACAGCATCCATAGAGTGCGGGAGGCAGTGTGATACAGCATCCATGGAGTGCGGGAGGCAGTGTGATACAGCATCCATGGAGTGCGGGAGGCAGTGTGATACAGCATCCATGGAGTGCGGGGGGCAGTGTGATACAGCATCCATGGAGTGCGGGAGGCAGTGTGATCCATGGAGTGCGGGAGGCAGTGTGATCCATGGAGTGCGGGAGGCAGTGTGATACAGCATCCATGGAGTGCGGGAGGCAGTGTGATACAGCATCCATGGAGTGCGGGAGGCAGTGTGATACAGCATCCATGGAGTGCGGGGGGCAGTGTGATACAGCATCCATGGAGTGCGGGGGGCAGTGTGATCCATGGAGTGCGGGAGGCAGTGTGATACAGCATCCATGGAGTGCGGGAGGCAGTGTGATCCATGGAGTGCGGGAGGCAGTGTGATACAGCATCCATGGAGTGCGGGAGGCAGTGTGATACAGCATCCATGGAGTGCGGGAGGCAGTGTGATACAGCATCCATGGAGTGCGGGGGGCAGTGTGATACAGCATCCATGGAGTGCGGGAGGCAGTGTGATCCAGCATCCATGGAGTGCGGGAGGCAGTGTGATACAGCATCCATGGAGTGCGGGAGGCAGTGTGATCCAGCATCCATGGAGTGCGGGAGGCAGTGTGATCCATGGAGTGCGGGAGGCAGTGTGATGCAGCATCCATGGAGTGCGGGAGGCAGTGTGATACAGCATCCATGGAGTGCGGGAGGCAGTGTGATACAGCATCCATGGAGTGCGGGAGGCAGTGTGATACAGCATCCATGGAGTGCGGGAGGCAGTGTGATACAGCATCCATGGAGTGCGGGAGGCAGTGTGATACAGCATCCATGGAGTGCGGGAGGCAGTGTGATACAGCATCCATGGAGTGCGGGGGGCAGTGTGATACAGCATCCATGGAGTGCGGGGGGCAGTGTGATACAGCATCCATGGAGTGCGGGGGGCAGTGTGATCCATGGAGTGCGGGAGGCAGTGTGATACAGCATCCATGGAGTGCGGGAGGCAGTGTGATCCATGGAGTGCGGGAGGCAGTGTGATCCATGGAGTGCGGGAGGCAGTGTGATACAGCATCCATGGAGTGCGGGAGGCAGTGTGATACAGCATCCATGGAGTGCGGGAGGCAGTGTGATACAGCATCCATGGAGTGCGGGAGGCAGTGTGATACAGCATCCATGGAGTGCGGGAGGCAGTGTGATACAGCATCCATGGAGTGTGGGAGGCAGTGTAATACAGCATCCATGGAGTGCGGGAGGCAGTGTGATCCATGGAGTGCGGGAGGCAGTGTGATCCATGGAGTGCGGGAGGCAGTGTGATACAGCATCCATGGAGTGCGGGAGGCAGTGTGATACAGCATCCATGGAGTGCGGGAGGCAGTGTGATACAGCATCCATGGAGTGCGGGAGGCAGTGTGATACAGCATCCATGGAGTGTGGGAGGCAGTGTAATACAGCATCCATGGAGTGCGGGAGGCAGTGTGATCCATGGAGTGCGGGGGGCAGTGTGATACAGCATCCATGGAGTGCGGGAGGCAGTGTGATACAGCATCCATGGAGTGCGGGGGGCAGTGTGATACAGCATCCATGGAGTGCGGGAGGCAGTGTGATACAGCATCCATGGAGTGCGGGGGGCAGTGTGATACAGCATCCATGGAGTGCGGGAGGCAGTGTGATACAGCATCCATGGAGTGCGGGGGGCAGTATGATACAGCATCCATGGAGTGCGGGAGGCAGTGTGATCCATGGAGTGCGGGGGGCAGTGTGATACAGCATCCATGGAGTGCGGGAGGCAGTGTGATACAGCATCCATGGAGTGCGGGGGGCAGTGTGATACAGCATCCATGGAGTGCGGGAGGCAGTGTGATACAGCATCCATGGAGTGCGGGGGGCAGTGTGATACAGCATCCATGGAGTGCGGGAGGCAGTGTGATACAGCATCCATAGAGTGCGGGAGGCAGTGTGATACAGTATCCATGGAGTGCGGGAGGCAGTGTGATCCATGGAGTGCGGGGGGCAGTGTGATACAGCATCCATGGAGTGCGGGAGGCAGTGTGATGCAGCATCCATGGAGTGCGGGAGGCAGTGTGATACAGCATCCATGGAGTGCGGGAGGCAGTGTGATCCATGGAGTGCGAGAGGCAGTGTGATACAGCATCCATGGAGTGCGGGAGGCAGTGTGATACAGCATCCATGGAGTGCGGGAGGCAGTGTGATACAGCATCCATAGAGTGCGGGGGGCAGTGTGATCCATGGAGTGCGGGAGGCAGTGTGATACAGCATCCATAGAGTGCGGGAGGCAGTGTGATACAGCATCCATGGAGTGCGGGAGGCAGTGTGATACAGCATCCATGGAGTGCGGGAGGCAGTGTGATACAGCATCCATGGAGTGCGGGGGGCAGTGTGATACAGCATCCATGGAGTGCGGGAGGCAGTGTGATCCATGGAGTGCGGGAGGCAGTGTGATCCATGGAGTGCGGGAGGCAGTGTGATACAGCATCCATGGAGTGCGGGAGGCAGTGTGATACAGCATCCATGGAGTGCGGGAGGCAGTGTGATACAGCATCCATGGAGTGCGGGGGGCAGTGTGATACAGCATCCATGGAGTGCGGGGGGCAGTGTGATCCATGGAGTGCGGGAGGCAGTGTGATACAGCATCCATGGAGTGCGGGAGGCAGTGTGATCCATGGAGTGCGGGAGGCAGTGTGATACAGCATCCATGGAGTGCGGGAGGCAGTGTGATACAGCATCCATGGAGTGCGGGAGGCAGTGTGATACAGCATCCATGGAGTGCGGGGGGCAGTGTGATACAGCATCCATGGAGTGCGGGGGGCAGTGTGATACAGCATCCATGGAGTGCGGGAGGCAGTGTGATACAGCATCCATGGAGTGCGGGGGGCAGTGTGATACAGCATCCATGGAGTGCGGGGGGCAGTGTGATCCATGGAGTGCGGGAGGCAGTGTGATACAGCATCCATGGAGTGCGGGAGGCAGTGTGATCCATGGAGTGCGGGAGGCAGTGTGATCCATGGAGTGCGGGAGGCAGTGTGATACAGCATCCATGGAGTGCGGGAGGCAGTGTGATACAGCATCCATGGAGTGCGGGAGGCAGTGTGATACAGCATCCATGGAGTGCGGGAGGCAGTGTGATACAGCATCCATGGAGTGCGGGAGGCAGTGTGATACAGCATCCATGGAGTGTGGGAGGCAGTGTAATACAGCATCCATGGAGTGCGGGAGGCAGTGTGATCCATGGAGTGCGGGAGGCAGTGTGATCCATGGAGTGCGGGAGGCAGTGTGATACAGCATCCATGGAGTGCGGGAGGCAGTGTGATACAGCATCCATGGAGTGCGGGAGGCAGTGTGATACAGCATCCATGGAGTGCGGGAGGCAGTGTGATACAGCATCCATGGAGTGCGGGAGGCAGTGTGATCCATGGAGTGCGGGGGGCAGTGTGATACAGCATCCATGGAGTGCGGGAGGCAGTGTGATACAGCATCCATGGAGTGCGGGGGGCAGTGTGATACAGCATCCATGGAGTGCGGGAGGCAGTGTGATCCATGGAGTGCGGGGGGCAGTGTGATACAGCATCCATGGAGTGCGGGGGGCAGTGTGATACAGCATCCATGGAGTGCGGGAGGCAGTGTGATACAGCATCCATGGAGTGCGGGAGGCAGTGTGATACAGCATCCATGGAGTGCGGGGGGCAGTATGATACAGCATCCATGGAGTGCGGGGGGCAGTGTGATACAGCATCCATGGAGTGCGGGAGGCAGTGTGATACAGCATCCATGGAGTGCGGGGGGCAGTGTGATACAGCATCCATGGAGTGCGGGGGGCAGTGTGATACAGCATCCATGGAGTGCGGGAGGCAGTGTGATACAGCATCCATGGAGTGCGGGAGGCAGTGTGATACAGCATCCATGGAGTGCGGGGGGCAGTGTGATACAGCATCCATGGAGTGCGGGAGGCAGTGTGATACAGCATCCATGGAGTGCGGGGGGCAGTGTGATACAGCATCCATGGAGTGCGGGGGGCAGTGTGATACAGCATCCATGGAGTGCGGGGGGCAGTGTGATACAGCATCCATGGAGTGTGGGGGGCAGTGTGATACAGCATCCATGGAGTGCGGGAGGCAGTGTGATCCATGGAGTGCGGGAGGCAGTGTGATACAGCATCCATGGAGTGCGGGAGGCAGTGTGATACAGCATCCATGGAGTGCGGGAGGCAGTGTGATACAGCATCCATGGAGTGCGGGGGGCAGTGTGATACAGCATGGCAGTGTGATACAGCATCCATGGAGTGTGGGGAGGCAGTGTGATACAGCATCCATGGAGTGCGGGAGGCAGTGTGATCCATGGAGTGCGGGGGAGGCAGTGTGATACAGCATCCATGGAGTGCGGGAGGGCAGTGTGATAAGCATCATGGAGTGCGGGACCGAGGCAGTGTGATACAGCATCCATGGAGTGCGGGGGCAGTGTGATACAGCATCCATGGAGTGCGGGAGGCAGTGTGATACAGCATCCATGGAGTGCGGGAGGCAGTGTGATACAGCATCCATGGAGTGCGGGGAGGCAGTGTGATACAGCATCCATGGAGTGCGGGAGGCAGTGTGATACAGCATCCATGGAGTGCGGGGAGGCAGTGTGATCCATGGGAGTCCGGGAGGGGCAGAGTGATACAGCATCCATGGAGTGCGGGAGGGCAGTGTGATACAGCATCCATGGAGTGCGGGAGGCAGTGTGATCCATGGAGGCGGGGGGCAGTGTGATACAGCATCCATGGAGTGCGGGAGGCAGTGTGATACAGCATCCATGGAGTGCGGGAGGCAGTGTGATACAGCATCCATGGAGTGCGGGAGGCAGTGTGATACAGCATCCATGGAGTGCGGGAGGCAGTGTGATACAGCATCCATGGAGTGCGGGGGGCAGTGTGATACAGCCATTCCATGGATCTGTGCGGGGGGCAGTGTGATACAGCATCCGATGGAGTGCGGGGAGGCAGTGTGGATACAGCATCCATGGAGTGCGGAGAGGCAGTGTGATTCAGCATCCATGGAGTGCGGGGGGCAGTGTGATACAGCATCCAGGAGTGCGGGAGGCAGTGTGATACAGCATCCATGGAGTGCGGGGAGGCAGTGTGATACAGCATCCATGGAGTGCGGGAGGCAGTGTGATACAGCATCCATGGAGTGCGGGGAGGCAGTGTGATACAGCATCATAGAGTGCGGGAGGCAGTGTGATACAGCATCCATGGAGTGCGTGAGGCAGTGTGATACAGCATCCATGGAGTGCGGGAGGCAGTGTGATACAGCATCCCATGGAGTGCGGGAGGCAGTGTGATCCATGGGAGTGCGGGAGGCAGTGTGATACAGCATCCATGGAGTGCGGGAGGCAGTGTGATACAGCATCCATGGAGTGCGGGAGGCAGTGTGATACAGCATCCATGGAGTGCGGGAGGCAGTGTGATACAGCATCCATGGAGTGCGGGAGGCAGTGGTGATACAGCATCCATGGAGTGCGGGAGGCAGTGTGATACAGCATCCATGGAGTGCGGGAGGCAGTGTGATACAGCATCCATGGAGTGCGGGAGGCAGTTGTGATCCATGGAGTGCGGGAGGCAGTGTGATACAGCATCCATGGAGTGCAGGAGGCAGTGTGATACAGCATCCATGGAGTGCGGGAGGCAGTGTGATACAGCATCCATGGAGTGCGGGAGGCAGTGTGATCCATGGAGTGCGGGAGGCAGTGTGATACAGCATCCATGGAGTGCGGGAGGCAGTGTGATACAGCATCCATGGAGTGCGGGAGGCAGTGTGATACAGCATCCATGGAGTGCGGGAGGCAGTGTGATACAGCATCCATGGAGTGCGGGAGGCAGTGTGATACAGCATCCATGGAGTGCGGGAGGCAGT
Source organism: Hemitrygon akajei (assembly GCF_048418815.1). Classification (NCBI taxonomy): domain Eukaryota; kingdom Metazoa; phylum Chordata; class Chondrichthyes; order Myliobatiformes; family Dasyatidae; genus Hemitrygon; species Hemitrygon akajei. The sequence goes on from NC_133152.1 coordinate 7,317,190, forward strand.
GTGATCGTTACAGCATCCATGGAGTGCGGGAGGCAGTGTGATACAGCATCCATGGAGTGCGGGAGGCAGTGTGATACAGCATCCATGGAGTGCGGGAGGCAGTGTGATACAGCATCCATGGAGTGCGGGAGGCAGTGTGATACAGCATCCATGGAGTGCGGGAGGCAGTGTGATCCATGGAGTGCGGGAGGCAGTGTGATACAGCATCCATGGAGTGCGGGAGGCAGTGTGATCCATGGAGTGCGGGAGGCAGTGTGATACAGCATCCATGGAGTGCGGGAGGCAGTGTGATACAGCATCCATGGAGTGCGGGAGGCAGTGTGATCCATGGAGTGCGGGAGGCAGTGTGATCCATGGAGTGCGGGAGGCAGTGTGATACAGGCATCCATGGAGTGCGGGAGGCAGTGTGATACAGCATCCATGGAGTGCGGGGAGGCAGTGTGATACAGCATCCATGGGAGTGCGGGAGGCAGTGTGATACAGCATCCATAGAGTGCGGGGGGGCAGTGTGATCCATGGAGTGCGGGAGGCAGTGTGATACAGCATCCATAGAGTGCGGGAGGCAGTGTGATACAGCATCCATGGAGTGCGGGGAGGCGAGTGTGATACAGCATCCATGGAGTGCGGGAGGCAGTGTGATACAGCATCCATGGAGTGCGGGAGGCAGTGTGATACAGCATCCATGGAGTGCGGGAGGCAGTGTGATACAGCATCCATGGGAGTGCGGGAGGCAGTGTGATACAGCATCCATGGAGTGCGGAGGCAGTGTGATCATGGAGTGCGGGAGGCAGTTGTGATACAGCATCCATGGAGTGCGGGAGGCAGTGTGATCCATGGAGTGCGGGAGGCAGTGTGATACAGCATCCATGGAGTGCGGAGGCAGTGTGATACAGCATCCATGGAGTGCGGGAGGCAGTGTGATACAGCATCCATGGAGTGCGGGAGGCAGTGTGATACAGCATCCATGGAGTGCGGGAGGCAGTGTGATACAGCATCCATAGAGTGCGGGGGGCAGTGTGATCCATGGAGTGCGGGAGGCAGTGTGATACAGCATCCATAGAGTGCGGGAGGCAGTGTGATACAGCATCCATGGAGTGCGGGAGGGCAGTGTGATACAGCATCCATGCGGGAGGCAGTGTGATACAGCATCCATGGAGGTGCGGGAGGCAGTGTGATACAGCATCCATGGAGTGCGGGAGGCAGTGTGATACAGCATCCATAGAGTGCGGGAGGCAGTGTGATACAGCATCCATGGAGTGCGGGAGGCAGTGTGATACAGCATCCATGGAGTGCGGGAGGCAGTGTGATACAGCATCCACGGAGTGCGGGAGGCAGTGTGATACAGCATCCATGGAGTGCGGGGAGGCAGTGTGATACAGCATCCATGGAGTGCGGGAGGCAGTGTGATACAGCATCCACGGAGTGCGGGGAGGCAGTGTGATACAGCATCCATGGAGTGCGGGAGGCAGTGTGATCCATGGAGTGCGGGAGGCAGGTGTGATCCGTGGAGTGCGGGAGGCAGTGTGATACAGCATCCATGGAGTGCGGGAGGCAGTGTGATACAGCATCCATGCTGGAGGCAGTGCTGCACTCCAGTCTTCGCTCAGCAGAAGACAAAATGCATTGTGTTTGATTGCAGATTGCTGCAACATTCACGGACCCAGGAACGTTGTCTACTATTTTTTGTGTGACTATACTTTGCTGCTGTCTTACACATGCTATGTGTATTTTTGTGCTGTGAATGACTGTCCGTACTGTGTTTTGCACCTTGACCCAGTAGGAACACTGTTTTGCCTTCTTCTATTCATGGGAGTTCATGTATGGTTGAATAGCAATAAAAGTTGAGTTTGAACTGCTTTACTACCATACTTCCACTTTTCCATCCAATCCCATATTCCCCATGACCAAAAATCTATCCCTGACAATGTCCCAGCACCCAGAGTACCTTGCAGATAGAAAATCCCTTTGCTTCCTGGGTAAAGAAAGTTGCCTTCATCTCAGACCAGCCTAATATGATGCCCCTATGATCCAGGCTGTAAAGTCAGGCAATAAATGCTCTCATATCCACTCAGTAAATCTGTCTCAAATTTTACAAGCCTTAGTGAGACCAGTTCTCCTTTTATGTCAAAAACATTGTCTACACTCTGTCCTCAAAGGGAATTCCTTAGTCCAGGAACCTCTGTTGGGACTAAACTGCACTCTCTCCACAACTACCTTACCATTTTTTTAGATGTTGAAGCCAAACTTGAAATCAGTACTATTGTTGTGATGGTGAATGAGGTCACCGAGAGACACTGAAGATGGTAGATATAGAAGCTCTTATTCAACTAACAACCAGGCATCATACTAGAGACAGCTTTGGAAGAACCTGCAATGTTACATGACATTTTTATATACTAATGATCAAAGGTAATGGCAGGACAATTCCATAGTTACAATGTATCCACAATACTTCCTTTGAATTAAATGTAATTTTCAAACACCTAGATGTTCACAGCAACACTCCAGACACCAAATAAATACTAATCACTGAGCTCTGAGCTGTATTCATACACATGCAGACATCTCGTCAACGAGTGTTTCTTGGTTTACAATTGACTTCAGTCTGCAGCTTTACATTGTTCTGAGCTGCATTTTAAATTCAATCTATAGTCTGCATTTAGATCAGAAGACTGTTTGAAATTAATACTTGATACATTGCATGATTTCAAAATATGTTCTAACATACTCCAAGTCAACAAATCCTGTACAACTGTAGCTCACTTCATTAGTCAAATCCCATGACAATGAAGGCATTTGCAGTCCTAATTAGCTGCTCTATCTGCATGTTCCTTTCTTGCATCTCATGAACCAGATCCCTCAGGGCACCCTCATTTACTCATTTTGTATCATTTTCTTTTCTATTTTTCGTATCAAGATAAATAACCCCACATTTCTTCCATTTTTATGGCTTCTAGTTTTGGTTCGGTTTGTCTTTTTAATAGTATCAATGTCTGACACCAATAAATATTCTTGGTTGTCCAAAATCAAATTATGTTCAGCAAATGTTTCAACTGTTGAGCTCTGTAAAATTCAAATAAATGTATTTGTAATGATGATAACATCTGTACATTCAGAATCATCATTCTATCCTATTGTAATAAGACTATTGAGTGGTCTCCTGGCATGATCAAATGGACTCTTGACCTCACAATCTACCTCAAAATGATCTCGCACCTTAACGTTTACCTGCACTACACTTCCTCAGAGTTGTTGTTTTACACTTGCTCTACCTCAGTGCACTATGTAATGATTTCTTCTGTGTGAATAGTATGCAAGACAAACTTTTCACTGTATTTTGGTACATTTCACAATAATAAACAAATTCCAATTCCAATTCTAAATACTTTTGCAGTAATACAATACATTAAAATACCCACTTTTTCATTACAAATGGACATGAATACACTCTGGCTGGAGTTTTGCCATTAGCATAAAATCTAATGTCCCAGTGTGACACTCCAGTATTATCAGCCTACCAATCAAAAACAGTCTCATTTCTATTGTCTGTTTATAACCAATCCACTATCCTATCACTATGTTATCACTCATCTGTAACCCCTTCTATGTGAATCTTTATCAAATGCCTTTGAAAATCTAGATCCAACACATCAACTGGCTTCCCTTTATCTACTCTGTTGTTATTACATTTGAATTCATATAATGAATTCCTTATGAATTCATTTTACCACTGTCTGAACCACACAGAAGGTACAATACCCTAATTATTGCCTGAGCAGTGTATTATTAAAATTCACTACAACCTCTAATTTATGTAGCTTTTATAAAAGTTGGTTCTGCCACCTTTAAAGATTTATGCCTGTCGTGGAAACAATAACTAAGGACACCAGAGTGACTTCGAGTTTCGTTTTAAGAGTTTATTACCATGATATCATGGAGACTCTGCAGTAATTTCCACCGCCACCAGAACTCTGATTTTTAGATTATACCAAACATATTTATACAGCAAGACAAACAACTTCACATAACTTTGTTTGGCATCCCACAGTCAGTACATGATCAATCGTTTAAAAGACATGTCAATTATCTCTCAGCGCAACTCTAACAATTCTTCCTGCTTCCTGTTACCAGGACTCATAATTTATCCCCAGGTACATCCTCTCTCCTGGTTCCAGGGGCCTAGTATCTTATTAATTGGAGTTCCTAGTACTGCGTTTATCATCTAAGGTTATTCTCAACACGTATCAGCAGTCTTAAGCCCTGCTGCTCCAGAATGGTCAAGTATCCCATCATAAACTAGTTTTAACCATTTCTTCCATAATGCCATATACATCTAGGGTTCTGTGAAAGACTTCATGATCATTCTCACTGCTTATCATATTTCCAAGTGTTGCATTGTCAATGAGCTTTGAAAGGTGCCCTGTAGCCAGAAGTTCGAGTTAATAGATAGCATGGAGGGGAGATGGAGTTGGGAGATGGGACGGAGATGGGGAGTAGACTCTCACATGGTGGATTGGATAGTGGACTACTTGACAGATAGACCTCAGTATGTGCGGTTGGGAGACTGTAGGTCTGACACGGTGGTCAGCAGCACAGGAGCGCCGCAGGGGACCGTGCTCTCTCCGGTCCTGTTCACCCTGTACACATCAGACTTCCAATATAACTCGGAGTCCCTGCCATGTGCAGAAGTTCGCTGACGACACGGCCATAGTGGGGGTGTGTCAGGAATGGACAGGAGGAGGAGTATAGGAAACTGATACAGGACTTTGTGATATGGTGCAACTCAAACTACCTGCGTCTCAATATCACCAAGACCAAGGAGATGGTGGTGGACTTTAGGAGATCTAGGCCTCATATGGAGCCAGTGATCATTAATGGAGAATGTGTGGAGCAGGTTAAGACCTACAAGTATCTGGGAGTACAGTTAGACAAGAAGCTAGACTGGACTGCCAACACAGATGCCTTGTGCAGGAAGGCACAGAGTCGACTGTACTTCCTTAGAAGGTTGGCATCATTCAATGTCTGTAGTGAGATGCTGAAGATGTTCTGTAGGTCAGTTGTGGAGAGCGCCCTCTTCTTTGTGGTGGCGTGTTGGGGAGGCAGCATTAAGAAGAGGGACGCCTCACGTCTTAATAAGCTGGTAAGGAAGGCGGGCTCTGTCATGGGCAAAGTACTGGAGAGTATAACATCGGTAGCTGAGGCGAAGGGCGCTGAGTAGGCTACGGTCAATTATGGAAAACCCTGAACATCCTCTACATAGCACCATCCAGAGACAGAGAAGCAGTTTCAGCGACAGGTTGCTATCGATGCAATGCTCCTCAGACAGGATGAAGAGGTCAATACTCCCCAATGCCATTAGGCTTTACAATTCAACCGCCAGGAGTAAGATATGTTAATGTGCCGGGGTTGGATTGTATTTAATGTATTTAAGTAAACTACTTAAGAACTTTTTAAAAGCTATTATTAATGCTTTTTGAGAGAGTGATTTAGATGCATATCATATTTTTACTGAGTTAAGTATTGTATGTAATTAGTTTTGCTACAACAAGTGTATGGGACATTGGAAAAAATGTTGAATTTCCCCATGGGGATGAATAAAGTATCTATCTATCTATCTATCTATCTATCTATCTATCTATCTATCTATCTTAGGTAGTCAGATACTACCCTGTGTCTGAAGCAAACTGCTGGAAGAACTCCAGGTTCTGGCATCCGCAGTCTCTTGTTTCCACTGGCCCTGTGCCTAATGTGCTAGCTTGCTGGATTCCTTACAGCAGTTCAGTCACATACTGCCTGTCACTATTGCCACCCATCTTCTTGTTCCATCAACATGAAGCCACCAAGTACACCTCATGGCAAAGAGGGAAAACGACAACAGGAAACAAAATGAGGGAAAATGAAAGCCCCCTGACAGCACTAACGGTACAACATTCCTGTGACAATCTTCCCTCTGAGTGCACCATGGCATAGTGGGGAAATTACTTCCTCTTCTAACACATTCCTCCAGGATCAATGATGACTTCATTCCACTCTGGTGTTGTGAGTTCTGAGGCTGGTGATGAGGCCCATGTGGGGTTGTGCTACAGAAGAAGCCGGAGGTAGGTGAGGAGGGCATTTGGTGCCTCTTGGGAAGCATTGACAACTCCTCGGTAAAAAATAGTAAAACATAGTAAAAAAGTAATTGATTGAGGAACCCTGTTTTTATATATTATTTTTATATATTTTATATATTTAGCCACTTTTTTGCAGCTACCTGTGAAAGGTTTGTGATTAGGATAGCTATAGGTGGAAACAGCAATGATAATTTGTCTGGTGTTTAAGGCAGCAATCTCTATGGACAATTATGGGAGTACATATGCACTGTTTGCCCATGACATGATCAAGCCTCATTGAAAAAGATTAGGCAGGGCAGTAATTGATTCTTCATGATAAAACCTAGATTCATGTAGCAACTTGTCCTGAGTCCAAATGCAGACTCTTGCATTCACTGGAGTCGTTTGTCAGCATGTCACCAAGAAGAAAATGGACCACACTACCTGCTTGGATTTATGGAGATCGATGGCTCCCACACACTATTGGAGATGTCCAAACTACAGAATAAAAGCAGGCCAGCTATGGTTTGTTGCTTTGAGCTTGGGCTGAGAATTGCATCTAAATTGTGAAATTCAGAGGCACTGCACTAATGAGCTGGTCTGGGAGGGTTTATTTTCCACCACAGAGATACCAAGGGCAGCTCACTATTGACAGTGAGTTATAGCAGCTCCTCCACCAGTGCAAAAGAACCATAAATCACCAACACCACAGGTGCTGCTCAGTTATGATGATGCTCCTTTGTGGAGGTGAATAATTGTCTGCAATTTACCATCAGAGAGCATACGCTATTTGTAGTTAAGCTGCTATTGTTTATTCTAAAGCCAAGATGGAACCTTAATGTATTGTAAGCTGGATGCTGGAAGAGTGTCACACACACACACACACACACACACACACACACACACACACACACACACACACACACACACACACACACACACACACACACACACACACACACACACACACACACACACACACACACACACACACACCCCCCCTCCAGGGACTCGGCCTGAAACGTTGACGGTGCTTCTCCCTATAGATGCTGCCTGGCCTGCTGTGTTCCACCAACACTTTGTGTGTGTTGTTTGAATTTCCAGCATCTGCAGATTTCCTCATGTTTGATCTACGAAGAAAAATAGAGTCAATGTTTCAGGCCAAGACCCTTTATCAGACCAGGTTCTGATGAATGATCTTGGCCTTCATCCATTTTCATAGATGCTGCCTGACCTGCTGAGTTCCTCCAGAATTTTGTGTGTGTTACTCTATTTGATGAAAGTTGGAATATGGGACGGCAAACCAGAAAGTACAAGTCTTGAGGTAACAAGGTCTTGGATAAATATTCCAGCATCAGAGGAGTGACGGAACGAAGAGCAGATGACACAGATGGTCACTCTCTCTTTTATACATATCCTGTTTTGGATACTGATGGGGGATTGGAGGGATAGCCCCCAGAACAGCAGCAACAGCATTATACATGATTCTGTGTGAATTACTGCACAGAGGCTGAGTGGGGTGGGGGGGGTGGGGGGGTAAAAGGACTGGGAGAGTGATAGTGATAGGAGATTCTGTTGTAAAATAGTCAGGTTGGAGTTTCTGTAGGTTACCTCCTTGGTGCCAGGGTCAACGATGTCTTGGCAGATCCAGGACATTCTGAAAGGGATTAATGAACAGTCAGAAATTGTGGTACGTGCAGTTACCAATGACACAGTTGGATAGGAGGTGGGGTCCTCCAGCATGGGTTAAGAAGCTGGGTGGCGGTCTACAGAGCAGGACTTCAAATGTTGTAATGTCCAGAGTACTTCCAGTGCCTTAAGCTCGTGAACATGGTAGGTCAGGCAGCATCTCAGAAGAAGTCAGGTAAATGTATGGCTGAAAAGTTAGGCTTTAGTTTCCTGGAGAAGGTGGAACCTATGCAAACTGCTGCTTTACCAGTGTGAGGCTAACATCCAGCTGGGACATTTGCTCCTGCTGTTGGGAAAGATTTAAACCGAGTTGCCAGGGGAATTGGCAAGAATTGATGCTCAGAGGGAGAATCTAATGAGGTTTATTATCACTGACAGGTTTATTATCACAGGTTTATTATATTGTGAAATTTGTTGCATTGTGGCCACAGTTCATCACAAGACAGTAAAATTACTGTAGGTTACAAAAAGTAAATATAGACTGAAAGGATTAGTGAGATCGTTTTTGTAGGTTCATGGACCATTCAGAAAATGCAAAGGAAAAGACATTGTTGTAAACTGTTGAATATGGATCTTAAGGCCCCTGTGCCTCCTCCCCGATGGTAGTAATGAGAAGAGAGCTCGTCCTGCATGGTGAAGGTCCTTCTTGATTATGGACACTGCCTTCTTCAGGCATCATTTCTTGAAGATGTCCCTGACGGTAGGGAGTGTTGTATCCGTGATGGAATTGGCTGAGTCTACGACCCTCTGCAGCCTCTTTTTGGAGCCTCCATAACAGATGGTGATGCAACCAGTCAGAATAGTCTCCGCTGTACCATCTGTAGAAATTTGCTAGTCTTTGGTTAATTACCAAATCTCCTCAAACTCTTCATGAAGTAGAGCTGCTGTTGTACCTTCTTCATGATTACAGCAATGCCTTCAGCACCTTAAGGAGAAAAAGATAGGAGTAGAAGTGAAATGAGTGAGAAAGAGAACATTAAACATCATCCATTTCAGTGCAAGGGAGTATAGGTAGTAAAGTTGATTAACTTAAAGGTTTAATCAGCAGAGTGGTCTACGATATGCTTGTTTGAAGTTGGGCAGTACTTGGCAGCTCAACATCCCAGGATATGAAATTTTCAAGCGAGATAAAGGGGTGAGTTAAAGTGGAGGAATTATTGCATTCAATATTGAGGTAGGATATCAGAGTAGGTTCCTCAAATGGAGACCTAGGGGTACAGATTAGAAACAAAAATGGGTGAAATCAATTTTCTATGTGTGAATTACTGAGCTCCCAATGGTCAACAGGTGACCAAAGTAACAGATACAGTCAGCTAGCAAAGTAATGCAATAAAAATGGAGTGAGATCAGGGATTCCATGTCCCAAATACTAACTGAGACTGTCCTAGTGTTAAAGTCACAAAGGGGTCAGTATTTATGGCATGCATTCCGAGGAATTCTTGACACAGTATGTGAGGAAAACAATGCGGGAAGGAGCATTACCGGACCTTATCTTGGGAATGTAGCTGGTCAAATGGAGGGAGTGTGATTCAGGGGACATTTTGGAGATAATGATCATAACTCTGTACTTATTAGAGTAGATTTAAAAAGGAGTGGACTAGTAATTAACACCTGAAATTGGGTCAAGGCCAATTTCATTAACATAAGGGAGCACCTGGCAAAAGAAGACTTGAGGCATTGGTTTGCAGGTTTAAGACTACATCCGTACAGGAGGAAGCATGCAAAAGAGAAATAGCAAGAATTCATGGACAGCATATTCTTGTAAAAGTGAAAAATGGAAGTATTAGGAAACCCTGGATGTCGAGCAATATTGAGGTTTGGAAATGAGTAATAAAGGAAGTATATGACAGGTATAAAGAACTAATGATGGTGAGGCAATACAATAAAACATGTAGGAAGGAGTTTAATAAAATGAAGGTAAAGAGCAGTCACTAACAGACAGGATTACAGTAGACATGAAGGTATTCTAGAACTATATTAAGGATAAAAGAATAACCAGGAAAATGTATTAAAGACAATAGGAGCAATCTGTGTGTGGAGCCAATAGCTTCAGGAGAAGACCACAATGCACCTGTTAGGTGGAGCATGAAGTGAAGAGGTAGGTAAAGGTTTAATGCAGGTCTCCATACCTTAAGACACACATCAGGGAAAGGCCTGGTAACTAGAGTTCAGTGAAGACTAGCTGTAGGGAAAATACCAGAAAAAATCTGCAGCAGAGGATAAATAATCACTTGGAAGGACGCAGATTAAGTAAAGATGGCCAACGTAGTTTTGTTAATTGCAAATCCTGTATTTGATGACATTCTTTGAAATGGTAACAAAGAACGTAGGACTGTAGGTGTGATTTGCATGGACCTTAGTAAAGTTTTTGACATGAGAAACTGGTTCAAAGGTTAAGGCCCATGGGATTCAGGACACGGTGGAAAATTAGGATCCAAAGTTGCCTGTCAATATGCTGGGAAAATCGAAGACCAAATATTTCTGATTGTGAGTCCAAGTATGCTGGAGGCTCGAGGTCAGAGGAGGCTGGTCCTGGTGTTGGAGGACTATGGGTGGATGGGTGGGAGAGAGGAACAGTGCTTGTTTTGCTGTTGTACTTTTGCTACTGCTGTGCAGTTTTGTTGTACTCTATGTTGTTCTGCTCAATATTGTGGGCATGCTGTGTTGGCACTGGAACGTGTGACGACACTTGAGTGCTGCCACAGCACGCCCCCGGGACTGTCAGTTGTTAATCCATGTTCTTTTGTACATCTGATTTTTGAACTTTCTCCCCATTTAGAACTTGTCTACACCTTTACACCTTCTACCAAAGTGCATGACAATACACTTCGCTACTCCATATTCCATCTGCCACTTCCTTGCCCATTCCCATGATCTGTCAAAGTCCTTCTGCAGACGCCCTGCTTCCTCAGCATTACCTGCCCCTCAGCCTATCTTCATACCATCCGCAAACCTGGCCATAAAGCTACGTCATCGAAATCATTGACATATAACTTGAAAAGAAGTGTTCCCAACACTGACCCCTGCAGAACCCCACTAGTGACCATCAGCTATTAAAGTGGTGAGTGAGAGAGGGAGATGTCGCTGCAGGGTGGGAGCCATGTAAAAAGAACAAGTCATATCGGGTGTCAGCTTTTGTTATGAGTGCTGAACAGACCTGATGGAAATCGGGTGAAGAGTTAACCATTCCCCCCCCCCCCCCCTTGAGAAATATGAACTATGCTGCTACTGAGAGAAAGAGATGAAGCACAGAGGCAGGAACATCTGCTACAGATAAGAGGGAGAGGGAGACATTAGATTTATGTATTATGGCTTTTTCCTGGATTGTTTACCTTTCACTGCAAGGATGTTACTTTGCTCGTTAATATTCCTAAGGAGACAGCAGGAGTGGCCTGATTTGATGGACATTTTCATTTTGAGTTGATGGATGGCTGATACCCCATCAATAGGGATAAAAGACAGGTGTGGGGAGACACCCTTCAGACACACCAGTGGACACTGACCGAGTGTTGTGCACCCACAGGAAGGTGGGGGCTTCGAGGACCGAATCAGGAGATCAGTCAATAAAGCTCACAGTGGGATGGTAGGGCCGGTGGGGACTTGTGTGTGTGTCCACTCATGCCAGAGTGACGAGTCCACCACAGAAGAACGGTCTAGCCGAGGACGGAGGGGTCATAACCGAATGACAACAACGGTACGACGGGATCAGAAAGCAACAGAAGGTTTGCTGGCTGCAGCTGCTCAATCTCTTGCTCACTCTCTCTCTCTCTCTCTCCAACGTCCTACAATACAGCAACCACAACTACCTCAGCACACATGAACTGAACTGAACTCTATATTCTCTTACGACAATTCATTTACCCCTAGACGTTGATAGAGCTTGTTTATTATTGTTGATTATTATTCCTACACTTCTATGTTTATTATTGCTAACCTGTTTTATATGTATATTTGCATTTTTGATACTGTATTGCATAGTTTACTAATAAACACCTTTAGTTTTCGGTACCACCAGACTCCAACGGATTCTTCTATTTCTGCTGGTCTGTAAACCCAGTTACGGGGTACGTAACACTTTATTTGAGCAAGTAAAATGAGGGAGGTGTAAGCATTGTCGGAGTGGTCCAGTGTTGGAGTGGGAAGCTTTGGCGCAACCCTGGTTTGGGCAAACACAGGCGAAGGTTCTAAGTAGGTTACTAGCAAGTTTTCTTTTTGGTTTCTTTGTCTATTAGCACATAGCTAGTGCACAGAGTATCGGTCCAGAGAAGGTGATGGATAGGAGCTCAGGGAGGTTGTCATCCGTACGTTGAAGAAGGCCGGTACCTGGGTGACTGCTAGGAGATGAAAAAGGAATAGGCAGCTATTACAGAGAACTCCTGTGGCCATTCCCCTCAGTAATAAGTATGCTGCTTTGGATGGTGCTCAGGAGGGGGACCTACCAGGGGGAAGTTGCTGTGACTGGATCTCTGGCACTGAGTGGATTAGAAGGGAAGGACAGGGGGATGAGGAGAGTGCAGTAGTGTTAGTTAGAGGACTCAGACATGAAGTTCTGTAGATAGCAAACACTCAGATGGTATTTTGCCTCCCAGGTGTCAGGACTGAAGGTGCCATACTTGAATGCACACACCATACAGAATAGGGAGGATGGTCGTGTAGCAAGATTGGCAAGTATGATGTTGTGGGCATCACTAAGATGTGGCTGAAAGCAGATCATAGCCAGAATCATCGCATCCAAGGATTGCAAGATGTAAAATCCTTGCGGGTAGAGTTAAGAAACTTCAAGAGTAAGAACACCCTGATGGGATTATATAGAAGCATCCAAACAGTTGCCAGGATATGAGATATAAGTTTAACTAGTCACAATGGATTTCAATACGCAGGTAGATTGGAAAATTTAGGTTAATGCTGGATACTAAGAGAAGGAATTTGTAGAATACCTATGAGATGGCTTTTTAGAGCAGCATGCAGTAGAGGTTACTAGGAGAAAGGCAATTCTGGATGTGGTGTTGTATAATGAACCAGATGCAATTTGGGAGCATAAGGTAAAGAAAGCCTTGGGAGACAGTGATCATAACGTGACAGAGCGTGAGAGGGGCAAGATAAAGTCTGATGTATCAGTGTTACAGTACAGTAAAGGGAATTATGGAGGCATGAGAAAAGAGCTGGCTAAAGCTGATTGCAAGGGGACACTAGCAGGGATGGCAGCAGAACAGCAGTGACTGGAGCTTCTGGAAGCAATGCAGAAGGCACAGGATAGACATATCACAAAGATGAAGTAGTATTGTAATGGGAGGATGAGGCAACCATGGGAGACAAGAGAAGCCAAAGACAGCATTAAAGCAAAAGAGAAGGTATATAATATAGCATACATTAGTGGGAAGTTAGACGATTGTGATGCCTTTAAAAAACAACAGAAGGCAACTAAAAAAGTGATGAGAGAAAGGATGAAATATGAAGGTAAGCTTCTTAAAAATACCATGGAGAATACCAAATGTTTATTCAAATATATAAAGAGTAAAAGAGAATTGTAAGTGGATATTGGAACATTACTGTAGAGAGAGTAGTAGAGGAAAAACTTAACAAGTGTTTCACATCTGTTGTCACAGTGGAAGGCTCTAGCAACATGCCAGAAATTCGAGAGTGTCAGGGGGCAGAAATGAGTGTAGCTGCTATTATTAATGTGCTTAGGAAGCCGAAACGTCTGAAGGGATGTAGATGTCACATAGACCAGATGGTCAACACCCCAGGGTTCTAAAAAGGTTAGCTGAAGAGATTGTGGAGGCATTAGTAATGATCTTTCTAGAATCACAATTGCAAATGTCACTCCATTCTTTAATAAGGGAGAGAGGCAGAAGGAAGGAAATGAAAGGCCAGTTAGCCTGACTTCAGTGGTTAGGAAGATGTTGGAGTCCATTATTAAGGCTGACGTTTTAGGGTACTTAGAGGCACATGATAAATAGACTAAAGACAGCATGGTTTCCTACAGGGGAAATCTTGCCTGACAAAACTGTTGGAGTTTTTCTAGGAAATAATAAGCAGGATAGACAAAGGAGAGGCAGTGGATGTTGCTTACATGTATTTTCAGAAGGCCTTTGACAAGATGCCATATGTGAGGCTACTTAACAAGGTAAGAGCCCATGGTCTTACAGTAAATGTACTAGCATGGATAGAAGATTGCTTGACTGGCAAGATGCAAAGAGTTGGAGTAAAGAGGGCCTATTTTGGTCGGCTGCTAGTGACAAATGGTGGTCTGCATGGGTCAGTATTGGGACCATTCCTTTTCATGCTATATGTCAGTTATTTTGATGATGGAATTGATGGCCTTATGGCCAAGATTGCAGATGATATTAAGATAGATGGAGAGGCAGGTATGTGCAGAAAGACTTGGACAGATTGAGAGAATGGACAAAGAAGTGGCAGATGGAACATAGTGTAGGAAAGTGTATGGTCATGCCGCCCTTTGGTAGAAGGAAAAAGGCATAGATTATTTTCTAAACAGGAAGAATTCAAAGTTCAGAGGTACACAAGGGCTTGGGAGTCCTTGTGCAGAATTCCCTAAAGGTTAACTTGCAGGCTTGGTCAGTGGTAAGGAAGGCAAATGCAATGTAAGCATTCATTTTGAGAGGACTAGAGAAAAGAGCAATGGTGTGATGCTGATGCTTTATAAGGCGTTGGTCAGACCACATGGAGCATTGTGTGCAGTTTTGGGCTGCTTCTCTCAGAAATCAGCTCCTAGAGTGTCACATCACTTTCTTTCATCCACCCACCTACTATCAGCTGCTAGCTTGTACTTGTCCCCTTCCATAAAGAATACAATGCTGAGTAAGGGTGTAATGCTGAAGCTTTATAAAGTGTTTGGAGAATTGTAAGCAGCTTTGGATCCCTTATCTAAGATGTCAGGTTTCAGAGGAGGTTCAAGGGAATGATTCGGGGACTGAAAGGGTTAACATGTGAGAAGCATTTGATGCTCAGGGCCTGCACTCGCTGGAGTTTAGAAGAGTGAGAGAGAATATCATTGAAACCTATCAAATGTTGAAAGGACAAGACAGAGTGGATGACCTCTGCAGGAGTTTTGTGTTGCTACTGATTTACAAGTGGATGCAGTGTGTAGTGAGATTGTCAGGAAGCACAGGCAATTTCGAGGGCAAAACTGCAGCCAGTGGGATGATTTGAAGTGTAACATGGGGGAAAATTTGTAAAAGATGATGAATACAAGACTGGAAGTGTTATATTTAAATGCATGCAGTATATGGAATAAAGTAAATAATTTTGTAGTGCAGTTAGAGATTTCTATGTATGTCGTTGGCACTGCAATTTTTGGCTGCGGGTACAACACTGGGGGCATCAATGAGTCACGGTTGAAAGAATATCATCAAAGGATACACAAAAACACAAAATGCTGGCAGAACTCAGCAGGCCAGACAGCATCTATGGGAGGAGGTAGTGACGATGTTTCGGGCCGAAACACTTCGTCAGGAGTGAAGTAACATGGGATGGTCAAGGGGGGAGGGATAAAGACCATCCCATGTTACTTCACTCCTGATGAAGGGTTTCGGCCCGAAACATCGTCACTACCTCCTCCCATAGATGCTGTCTGGCCTGCTGAGTTCTGCCAGCATTTTGTGTTTTTATTTATTTCCAGCATCTGCAGATTCACTCGTGTTATCAAAGGATACACATTGTATTGAAAGGTCAGGCAGGTAGGCAAAGGGGTTGGAGTGACTCTTTTGGTAAAAAATCAAATCAAATCTTGAGAAAGATGTGTCATTAGATCAGAAGATGCAAAATCCTTGTAGGTAGATGTAAGAAACTGCAAGTGTAAAAAGTTCCTGATGGGAGTTAAATACAAGCCTCCAAACAATAACCAGGATATGAGATAAAAATTACAATGAGAGATGGAAAAGGCCAATGTTATGATTATCATGGGGATTTCAATATGAAAGTAGATTGGGGAAAGCAAGTTGGTGCTGGATCCCAAGAGAGGGAATTTGTAGCATGCTTTGTTGAATGAGATAGCTCTCTGGAGTATCTTGTGGTTGAACCTAGAAGGAGAAAACCATTTCTAAAATGGGTTTTGTGTAATGAGCCAGATTTGATTAGGGAGCTTAAGGTAAAGGAACCCTTAGGGATCAGTGATCATAATAGGAAATGGAAATGTCCGAAATGGAAAAGATAACATCAGATATATCAGTAGTACAGTGGAGAAAAGGGAATTACGGGGGCAAGGGAGAGAAGATGGCCAATGTTTATTGGAAGGGGACATTCACAGCTATGTCATCAGAATAGCAAAGGCTGGAGTTTCTTTGGCAGTTCAGAAGGTACATAGGATAGATATATCCTAAAGAGGAAGAAGTATTCTAAAGGGTAGATGAGGCAACCACGGCTGACAAATAAAGTCACAGACAGCAGGAAAGGAAAAGAGTGGGCATATAATATAGCAACAATTAGTGGGAAGTTAGAGGATTGGGAAGCTTTTAAAAACCTGCAGATGGCAACTAAAAAGACATAAGGAGAGAAAAGATGAAAAATGAAGGTAAATTAGCCAATATTATAAATGAGGATACTAAAAGTTCCTTCAGGTGTACTATATAAAGAGTAAAAGAAAGATGAGCATGGATATTGGACCACTGGAAAATGATGCTGCAGAGGTAGTAGTGGGGGATAAAGCAAACTTACTCAATATTTTGCATCAGTCTTCACTGTGGAAGGCACTAGCAGTGTGCCAGAAGTTCAAGAGTGTCAGGGTGCAGTTGCTATTACTAAGGAGAAAGTGCTTGGGAAGGTGAAACGTCTGAAAGTAGATAAGTCACATGAACCAGATGGACTAACCTCAGGGCTCTGAAAGAAGTAGTTGAAGAGATTGTGGAGACATGAGTGATGAGCTTTCAAGAATCATAAGATTCTGAAATGGTTCCGGAGGACTGGAAAACTGCAAATGTCATTCCACTCTTTAAGAAGGGAGGAAGGCAGAAAAAAAAGCCAGTTAGCCTGAATTCAGTTGGAGTCCATCATTCAGGATGTGGTTTTGGAGTATTCAGAGGCACATAAAGTAGGCATGGTCCCCTTAAGTAGAGAGCCTGCCTGACAAATCTGTTGGAATTCTTTGAGGAAATAACAGGCAGATTAGACAAAGGAGGATCAGTGGATGTTGCTTACTTTGATTTTCAGAACCTTTTGACAAGGTCCCGCACATGAGATTGCTTAACAGGATAAAAACTGATGGTTATCCTCGGAGATGGTGTGGTCGTTCAATGATTCCATTATGGTTATTGGATCTATTGAGTACACCCACAAGAACCTGGATCTCAGTGTTGCATATGGTAATGTATATGTACTTTGATAATATATTTACTTTGAATTTTGAACTTTGGTATTACAGGAAAGATACCAGCGTGGATGAAAGATTGGCTGACTAACAGGAGGCAAAGATTTGGAATAAAATGGGCTTTTTCTGCCAGTGACAGGTGGTGTTCTGCAGGAGTTGGTGTTGGTACTGCTTCATTTCATGTTACATGTCAATAATTTGAATGGAGTGTGGACAAGGTTGAAGACTATATGATGACAGGTGGAGAGGCAAGTAGTGTGAATAAGCAGAGTGTCTGCAAAAGGACAGATTGAGATTTGGGCAAAGAAGTGGGAGATGGAATATAGTGTTGGGAAGCATATGATCTTACACTTTGATAGAAAGAATAAAGTGAAGACTGTTTTCTAAATGGGAAAAAGATTAAAAACTCAGAGGTGCAAAAGAAAGGGTTAATGCATAAGGAGCATTTGATGGCTCTGGGTCTGTAATCACTGGAGTTTTGAAGAATGAGGGACAATCTCATTGAAACATATTAAATACTGAAATGCCTGGATAGAATGAGTGTGGAAAGGATGTTTCCTATAGTGCATTAGTTTCTGATTAGAGGACACAGGTCAGAATAGACAGACGTCCATTAAAAAACAGATGAGGAGAAATTTCTTTAGCCAGAGGGTAGTGAATCTGTGGAATTCATTGCCATTGTCGACTGTGGAGGCCATGTTATTGAGTATATTTAATACAGAGGTTAATTTGTTCCTAATTATTCAGGGTATCACAGGTAATGGGGGCAAGACAGGAGAACAGGAGAGAGATAGTAAATTAGCCATGATGGAATGGCAAAGCAGACTCGATGGCCCGAATGGCCTAATTCTGCTCCTTTGTATTATGACTTATGGTTCCAATCTTGTTTAGCAACCTTATGTGCAGCAGTTTGTCAAAGGCCTTCTGAAAATCCAAGTACACACATCCACTGGCCCCTCTTTATCTATCCCGACTGTTATTTCCTCAAAGAGTTCCAACAGTTTTGTCAGGTAATATTTCCTCTGAAGGAAACTATGCTGACTTGTTCGTATTTTATCATGTGCCTTCAAGAACCCCAAAAACTTATCCTTAATAATGGATCCTAAACAACTTACCAGCCACTAAAGTCAGGTTAACTGGCCCATAAATCCTGTTTTTCCTCCCTCCCTTCTTAAAGAGTGGAGTGACATTTGCAATTATTTAGTACTCTGAAACTAATCTGGAATCTAGCCTCCACAATCTCTTCAGCTACTTCTTTCAGAATCATGGGATGTATTCCATCCGGTCCAGATAACGCATCTATCGTCAGACCTTTCAGCTTCCCAAGTGAAGGTGCAATTGCCCATTCTTTTGGGCCAATTGCCAATTGTTCTTCCTTGCCATTCCCCCAACCTGTCTAAGACCTTCTCGTAATTAATTATTAGCAAATACACTCACTTCTGCCCCATGACTCTTTCAAATTTCTGACATGATGTTGGCAATTTCCACAGTAATGATTGATGCCAAATACTTATTCAGTTTATTCATTACTATTTATCCAGCATCATTTGCCAATGGTTCAATACCCACTCATATTCTTTACATATCTGAAAAAGATTTTGGTATCCTCTTTTATATTATTGGCTATCTTACCAAATAGTGTTTCATCTTTTCTTTCCTTATCTTTTCATCTTTTAGTTCCCTTCTGTTGGTTTTTAAAAGCTTCACAATCCTCTATCTTCACACTAGTTTTTGTTATATTGCTTGCCCTTTCTTTTGTTTTTATGCTCTCTTTGATTGCGCTTGTCAACCACAGTTGCCTAATTCTCCCTTTAGAATGATTCTTCTTCTTTGGGATGGATTGATCACATGTCTTCTGAATTACCCTCAGAAAGTGCAGCCACCAGCCACTCTGCTCCACTGTCATCTCTGCTGGTTCCTATCAACTTTGGCCAGCTGCATTCTGGAGTTATCTTTACTCAACTGTCATACCGATACATCTGGTTTTAGCTTCACTATCTCAAACAATACAGTGAATTCTATCATCTAATGATCTCTGTCTCCTAGGAGTTTCTTTACCTTAAAAGAAAAAGTTTGTTAAAAGTTTGTTGCCTCCCGGGTGCCAGAGTCCAGGATGTCTCTGACCGGGTGCATAACATCCTGGTATGAGAGGGAAAACAACCGGAAGTCGGGATACATGTTGGGACCAATGACATAGGCAGGAAGAGAAATGAGGTCCTAAAGTGTGAGTTTAGGGAACCAGGCAGAAGGCTGAAGAACAGGACCTCAAGGGTGGCATTCTCAGGATTGCTGCCAGTACTACGTGATAGTGATGGTAAGAATTGGAGGAAATGGCAGTTGAATGCGTGGCTGAGGAGTTGGTGCAGGGGGCAGGGTTTTAGATTTTTGGATCATTGGGATCTCTTCTGGGGAAGGTGGGACCTGTACAGATTGGATGGGTTGCACCTAAACTTGAGGGGGAGCAATATCCTTGCTGGTAGGTTTGCTAGCATGGTTCGGGAGGGTTTAAACTAATTTGCAAGGGGGATGGGACCCGGAGCAATAGAGCAGTGAAAGAAGTGCATGGAGTAAAGCCAGATCTAACATATAGAGAGGCTTTGAGGAAAGAGCAGCAGAATAAAGGGTATAAAGGTAGTAAGGTAGAAGGGCTAAAGTGTGTGTACTTCAATGCGAGAAGCATCAGGAACAAAGGTGATGAACTGAGAGCTTGGATACATACATGGAATTATGATGTAGTGGCCATTACGGAGACTTGGCTGGCACCAGGGCAGGAATGGATTCTCAATATTCCTGTATTTCAGTGCTTTAAGAGGGATCGGGGGGGGGGGGGGTGGGGGGGGGAGGAGGGGTGGCATTACTGGTCAGGGATACTATTACAGCTGCAGAAAGGGTGGGTAATGTAGCAGGATCCTCTTTTGAGTCAGTATGGGTGGAAGTCAGGAACAGGAAGGGAGCAGTTACTCTACTGGGGATATTCTGTAGGCCCCCTGGTAGGAGCAGAGATACCGAGGAGCAGACAGGGAGGCAGATTTTGGAAAGGTGCAAAAATAACAGGGTTGTTATCATGGGTGACTTTAACTTCCCTAATATTGATTGGCACTTGATTAGTTCCAAGGGTTTAGATGGGGCAGAGTTTGTTAAATGTGTCCAGGATGGATTCCTGTCACAGTATGTTGACAGGCCGACTAGGGGGAATGCCATACTAGATCTAGTATTAGGTAACGAACCGGGTCAGGTCACAGATCTGTCAGTGGGTGTGCATCTGGGGGACAGTGATCACCGCTCCCTGACCTTTAGCATTATCATGAAAAAAGATAGAATCAGAGAGGACAGGAAAATTTTTAATTGAGGAAGGGTAAATTATGAGGCTATAAGGCTAGAACTTGCGGGTGTGAATTGGGATGAAGTTTTAGCAGGGAAATGTACTATGGACATATGATCGATGTTTAGGGATATCTTGCAGGATGTTAGGGATAAATTTGTCCCGGTGAGGAAGATAAAGAACGGTAGGGTGAGGGAACCATGGGTGACAAGTGAAGTGGAAAATCTAGTCAGGTGGAACAAGGCAGCATACATGAGGTTTAGGAAGCAAGGATCAGATCGGTCTATTTATATGAGTGAAGTTGCTGTTCTGGAGCATGTTGATATTAAGGGAGAGGAGGTGTTGGAGTTGTTAAAATACATTAGGACGGATAAGTCCCTAGGGCCTGATGGAATATTCCCCAGGTTGCTCCACGAGGCAAGGGAAGAGATTGCTGAACCTCTGGCTAGGATCTTTATGTCCTCATTGTCCACGGGAATGGTACCGGAGGATTGGAGGGAGGCAAATGTTGTCCCCTTGTTCAAAAAAGGTAGTAGGGATAGTCCAGGTAATTACAGACCAGTGAGCCTTACGTCTGTGGTGGGAAAGCTGTTGGAAAAGATTCTTAGAGATTTGATCTATGGGCATTTAGAGAATCATGGTCTGATCAAGGACAGTCAGCATGGCTTTGTGAAGGGCAGATCATGCCTAACAAGCCTGAAAGAGTTCTTTGAGGAGGTGACCAGGCATATAGATGAGGGTAGTGCAGTGGATGTGATCTACACGGATTTTAGTAAGGCATTTGACAAGGTTCCACACGGTAGGCTTATTCAGAAAGTCAGAAGGCATGGGATCCAGGGAAGTTTGGCCAGGTGGATTCAGAATTGGCTTGCCTGTAGAAGGCAGAGGGTCGTGGTGGAGGGAGTACATTCAGATTAGAGGGTTGTGACTAGTGGTGTCCCACAAGGATCTGTTCTGGGACCTCTACTTTTCGTGATTTTTATTAACGACCTGGATGTGGGGGTAGAAGGGTAGGTTGGCAAGTGTGCAGATGACACAAAGGTTTGTGGTGTTGTAGATAGTGTAGAGGATTGTCAAAGATTGCAGAGAGACATTGATAGGATGCAGAAGTGGGCTGAGCAGTGGCAGATGGAGTTCAACCCGGAGAAGTGTGAGGTGGTACACTTTGGAAGGACAAACTCCAAGGCAGAGTACGAAGTAAATGGCAGGATACTTGGTAGTGTGGAGGAGCAAAGGGATCTGGGGGTACATGTCCACAGATCCCTGAAAGTTTGCCTCACAGGTAGATAGGGTACCGTAGATTCCGGACTACAGAGCGCACCTGATTAAAAGCCGCTGGCTCTAATTTTAGAAATAAAATCAATTTTTTACTTGTAAAGGCCGCATCGGATTTTAGGCCGCACCGGATTTTAGGCCGCACCGGATTTTCGGCCGCAGGTGTCCACGTTGTAATATGAGATATTTACACAGAAAGATATTACACGTGAGGATTTTTTAACTTTTAATTAAATCCATATGGTAACAAAAACAAATACATATTGCAAATGCTTTTTTTCGAACCGTGCCCGTAACGCGGCTACTTTTAAATACACGTTGCGTATACTTCTTTACTGAACAACATTCCAATATCTCCTAACGACTGGTAAAAAATATATATACTGCAGCCTACCAGGAAAAGTTATTGATCGCCTTTAACTTAAAAGCAGCGTTTTCGCTCCGCCGCTCGACCCCCTCCTTTCCGTTTATCGCAAACGGCATTTTTCCCACAAGATGCGGCGAAACCGGGTGTGACGTCATAGCATCCCGCGATGTAGTACAGAAAACAAATATAGTTAAAACTCTTCTAACTTTAACTAGAAAATGAATTACTAAGCGAAAATATTATAAACTAAATAACTGCCATAAAGGCAGCACAATGCTTTTCTTCGAGTGTTTTCCATGTTGATAAGGGTGAGTACAAATGACTGATTTACAATAATTTAATTGTGAAAGTGCGCTTGATTTATCGTACAATTTCATTGGACCTCTGTGAACTACTCATCAATTTTATTGGTCTACTGTTACGAGGCAAAGTGTTTACGGCGGCATGAAAAAAAATAATGCATTAGCCGCTCCGTATTAAAGGCCGCAAAGTTCAAAGCTGTTCAAAATGTGGGAAAAAAGTAGCGGCTTAAAATCCGGAATCTACGGTAGTTAAGAAAGCTTATGGGGTGTTAGCTTTCATAAGTCGAGGGATAGAGTTTAAGAGACGCGATTTAATGATGCAGCTCTATAAAACTCTAGTTAGGCCACACTTAGAGTACTGTGTCCAGTTCTAGTCACCTCACTATAGGAAGGATGTGGAAGCATTGGAAAGGGTACAGAGGAGATCTACCAGGATGCTGCCTGGTTTAGAGAGTATGGATTATGATCAGAGATTAAGGGAGCTAGGGCTTTACTCTTTGGAGAGAAGGAGGATGAGAGGAGACATGATAGAGGTGTACAAGATATTAAGAGGAATAGACAGAGTGGACAGCCAGTGCCTCTTCCCCAGGGCACCACTGCTCAGTACAAGAGGACATGGCTTTAAGTTAAGGGGAGGGAAGTTCAAGGGGAATATTAGAGGAAGGTTTTTCACTCAGAGAGTGGTTGGTGCGTGGAATGCACTGCCTGAATCAGTGGTGGAGGCAGATACACTAGTGAAGTTTAAGAGACTACTAGACAAGTATATGGAGGAATTTAAGGTGGGGGGTTATAAGTGAGGCAGGGTTTGAGGGTCAGCACAACATTGTGGGCCGAAGGGCCTGTAATGTGCTGTACTATTCTATGTTCTATGTTTAAGCTCCTGAACCAAATCTGCTTCATTGCTCAACACCAAATCAAGAATTGCCTTTTCCCTAATGAGCTCAAACACAAGTTCTCTAAAAAGCCATGTCATAGGCATTCCCCAAATACCTTCTCTAATACCAGTGCTAATTCGAATTCCCAATCTACCTGCAAATTAAAATTTCCCATGACTATTGTAACTGCCCTCTTTACATGCCTTTTCTATCTCCCATTGTAGTTTGACTCCCACATCCAGGCTACTGTTCAGAGGCCTGTATGTAACTCCCAGCAGAGTCTTTTTATCCCTGCAGTTTCTTAACTTTACTCACAAAAGTTCTACATTCTTTTGTTTCTATGTCACTTCTTTCTAAAGATTTGAATTCATGTTTAATCAACAAAGCCACCCCAACTTGTCTTTCTTCTCAATATAATGTATTCTTAGATGTTTAGCTTCGAACTGTGATCTTTCTGTCTTTAACGTTTTGGAACTGATTACATGCCAGGGTCTACCTCCACCTGAAAAGGAGAGCGAAAAACTACTAAGCTTGAAGAAAGTCTCTTTTTTCCTAATAATCATTGACAGTAAGTAACACCTTTGTTTCGGTTACTGATTTATTACTAATTAGGTGGACTAATTTATTAAAACTAGTCTATCAGTCAGTTGTGGGCATTTGTTTAAGTTTGGATTAAAATCACATGGAATAATATATAATAACATTAATTTTAAACTCCTCTCAGGCTTTCTTCCAGCCAGGTACAGGTATCAATTTTACCGATGTTTCAATGACAAACTCTGCCGTCTTCTTCAAGGCTAATGCCTGGGCAAGTCTAGTCTGGTGGTATTTATGCACCTGTATTCTGTCCCTCCTGATTGGTTGGTCCCCATCCAATTAGGTTTCCACTCTTCCACCTTGCATACAATCAAATTCTAACTTAGAGTGAGAACTTCGTCTTTGTTAAAGTTCTTTTTCTCTAGCTTTATTTCAATGGCTTCCTTTACCAGGAAAACCCAAAAGCTATTTGCATGGTGCAGTAGTTTTGTGCTGTCAAAATCAATCCTGTGGCCATTGTGAGTACAGAATTCTGCTACCACCGGTTTCTCTGGGTAATGTCCAAAAACTATTTCGGACCCAGAGAGTCCCCACAAGGACGTAAGACAATTGTGCACAACATTCCAGCAGAATGACTACAAGGGGAAGGAAATCAATCGGGTCCTTAAAAGGACAGACAAAGAAACCAAGAAACCTAACAATGAGGAGAAACCATTGCTACCGCCTGTCTTCCCTATACTTCCACGGTTTCTGGAATGATCACCAGGAATGCTGATCAATACCATCCACAAACCCATAAGGAAGCTCAAGTCACAGCCTACGCGGGTCCGAGATAACCTGAGACTCAGGATGGCTGCCGGTTACAGGATCCTCTGTAAATGTGGAGCAGCGTATGTCAGCCAGATGGAACGCACGGTGGAAACTCACATCAAGGAGCACAGGAGGTGGGCTGCTGACCATTTGGGTTACCCGGAAAACCAGCGGTAGCAGAACCCTGCATTCATAATGGCCATTGGATTGACTTCAATGGCATAGAACTACTGCGCTGCGCCAATGGCTTTTGGGACCAGCTGGTAAAAAAAGCCATTGAAATAAAACTAGCGGAAAAGAATTTTTTTTAAAAATGAAGGTCTCACTCAAAGTAAGAACTTGAATTCAATTATAAACAGGTGGGAGAGCGGAAACCTGATTGGAGGAGGACTAACCAATCAGGAGGGATGGAATACAGGAGTATAAATACCACCAGACTAGAAATGCCCAAGCATCATCCCTGAAGAAGATGACAGAGTTTGTCATCAAAACATCAATTATACTCGATACCTGTATCTGGCTGGAAGCCCGAGAAGAGTTTATTCATCATATACACCGGGTAAGCAATAGATCTTTTTTCAACATTAATTTTATTTACAGTTTATAGAACTCATCAGATTTGAAGCCTATCTGTGGGACTTTACAAGTCCCTGGTTCCCTGAACAGTTTCAATTTGTAGCGTTGTTGATGCTGTGGAAACTCATAGGAGCAAAATTAAATAGAATGTGGCCTCAGCATGGGGCTAGAATCGAGAGAGTGGAGGTAAGCATATCCTGTGGAGTAGAAAACCAAATCAGATATATTTCATTATAATGACCATTCATCCAGCATTTTGGGCAAAGGTCTTGTGTACAAGTACACTCATTATAAACATATATCTACTTTAGTTGTAAATTTACATGAACATAGAATTATACAGCTCAGGAGGAGGCCAATTGTGCCTACACCACCCTTAGCTTAGTTATCCAAGCAGGCCCACTCCTGCTGTGTCCTACACCGTGTAAATATCACCTTTTTGTATTATCTAATTCTCTTTGGAGAGTTATTGTTGAATACAACTCCACTGTCTTTGCAATGGTCCATTGCTGTAAAATCTCACTGAATAAAATAATTCTCTTTGCTTGCTTTCTGGTTCTTTTCCCCCATCTCCATAAAGATGGTTGCTCTGGTTACCAAGCATCAGCCTCTAAAATAAGTTCTCCTCATCTGCTCCATCAAAACCAATCCTAATGTTGAGCACTTCCATAAAGGAAAATAATGGTAATTTCTCTGATCTCCCCATCTATCTAAATTCCCTTGTCATTGCTGTGATTTTGGTAATCTTTATTCTTTTTTCAAGGCATTCACATCCATGAAATCCAAATCCATGAATCAAATAAAAAAAACTCTGAGCAAACACATAAACATTTAGCATAATTTTCTAGTTTTCCTATTTATTCCATTTTTTATTAATTTACTTTGCCACCTTTGAAGATCAGCAGTATATTCCCACAGCTCTCTGCTCCTGCACTTGCTTTAAAATGGCTCCAATCAGTTTATGTTTTCTCTCCTCTTTTTTTTTACTCCCAAATGAATTACAACACAGCTCGACATTAAACTTCATCTGTAATCCATCTGTCCATTTCACTAATAATTTTCTCCTGAGGCCCTTCTCATAGTTTACAGCATTTCCGAGTTTAGTGCTGAACTTCAAAATGATGCTTATAAAGCAAGTCTGTATCATTACTATATACCAGGGAGAATGGTACTCTTCATTATAGCCCCTGAGGAACTCTACTGTTCAGTTCCCTCTACTCTGAAAATTCATTTACCAAATTCTCTTCGCTTTTTATCTTTTAATTTATTTCATAACATGCATTAATCTCAAAGACTAATACCCCTTATATTCACCTTAGCAATCATCTTGTGGATATGTATATAAACATTATCAAATGTACCATATTCAATAACCCTCTATCTATTCTTTTAAGGAAATAACTATCTTCTGTATGTCAGATTTGCATCAACAAATCCACACTGTTTGTCAATAGTGAACGCAAAACTGTTGAGTCATTAATAAAGATGTACAAGTTGTTGAACAAAGAGAATAGAACACAGAACAGTACAGTACAGGCTGTTCAGTTCACAATGTTGTGCTGACATTTTAACCTACTCCTAGTAGGTGAGGTTACTACTCCAATTAGGTTTTCCAAAGAAAAGAACAAATGAAAATGGGAGCAGGAGTGGGCTGCTTGACCCTACAAATCTGCTCCAACATTCAATATATACATGGCTGATTTATCCCAGGCTTCATTTCCTGTTCGGTACCGGTTCTCCATTGCCTTTAATTCCTCAATCTTTTGTATATTTATTTATCTCCTTCCTAAGTGCCTTCAGTGATCCAATCTTTGCAACAAATCCATCTATAACTAGATGGCAACAAACACAAACTGCTGGAGAAACTCAGAAGGTCTGTCAGCACCTATGGAGGGGAATAACTAGTCAACATTTCGGGGAAAGGCCTTTAATCTGGATACCTTAGCTTGAAGCATTGATTGTCTATTTCCCTCAGTAGATGCTGCCTGACTGGCTGAGCTTCTCCAGCATTTTGTATGTGTTGCTTAAGATTTTCAGCACCTTCAGAACCTCCTGTGTCAAAACCAGAGGGCATAGAATTAGCGTAACAAGGAAGAGCTTTAGAGGGATCTGAGGAAAACTCTTTTCATTCAGAAGGTGGCTGGAATCTGAAACATATTACCTGAGTGACTGATGGAAGCATGTACTCACATTAGTTATCAGAATGAACACTTGAATTGCTTAGACTAAAAAGGCCATGGGGAAGTGTTGGTCAAAGAGTTGAGTATAGATTCATCCTTGAGGGCTGGCATGGACATTGTGGGCCAAAGAGCCTCCTGCTGTGACTCTGTAACCAATTCTCCAGGATTATTAATACCAGCAATGTGTTACCTTCTGTGATCTACGCTTGGATTTAAATGACTTCCCTCTTATCCTGTAATTATGTTTCTGAGTGCCCACATAGTGGATGATCTCACCTGGTCCATCAACACCACTCCTTTAGTCAAGAAGGCACATCAGCGTCTACACTTCCTGAGGAGACTAAAACGAGCGAGGATCCCTCCCTTCCCCTCTCCGTGCTCTAAACAACTTTTACAGAGGCACCATCATGGGTGTCCTGACCAGCTACATCACAGTCTGGCATGGGAATTGCTAAGCTTCTGACCAGAAGGATTGTGAAGACTGCTGAGAGGATTGTCAGGGTCTCTCTTTCACCTTATCCAAGATATTTATTAAGAATGCTGTGTACACAGGACACTTCGCATCATCAGTAATCCTTACCATCCATCCAACAATCTCTTTAGCTCCTAATCATCAAACAGGAAATACCATAGCAAGAGGACAAGAACAGTTAGGATGGGAAACATTTTCTTCTCCAAGCTGTAAGACTACTGAACTCCCGGCCACCACTCAGATCTCATCATGTATGAAGTGCAGTTGTGTTATACTGTTCACCTTTTAACCAACATTGTAAATGTAAATTATGATTTGTTAATATATTTATGGTAATATTACTTTAGGTGTAGTGTGTGTAAGTTATATGTACTGTGTTGTGCACATTGGTCCAGAAGAATGTTGTTTCATTTGGTGGTATACAAGTGTACAGTGAAATGACAATAAACTGAACTTGGAGTCTCACTGAAGTCTCTCCTACCAGTGGAAACATTGCAACAACTGCACTGCTGTCACTACTAAAGTATTACATTCTTTACCACAAATGTTCGTGAGGAACCTGAAAATATTTGTAAAGGAAGATACTGAGAAAGGACAGAAGAATCAAAGTCAAGGTTGAGTTTAATGCCAAATGCACAAATTCTAGTATCAACAGGAGCAATGATAATCTTACTTGCAGCAGCATCACAGGCATCAGGTAAGCAACATTCAGAAGTAAAACATAAATATACAAATGATACAAGAAGGAACACAATTAGAACCAAAAGCAACAACCTCCGTTATGGTTCAAAGTATTCTAAGTCATCAGAGTGTTGTGTCACTGTGGTCGGTTCAGGACCCAGATGGTCGAAGGGTAGTAGGTGTACTTGAACCTGGTGGTTTGGGACTTTAAGCCTCTGTACCTCTTGCTTGATGGTAGCTGCTAGAAGATGGCATGGTCCGCACAGTGGGGATCTTTGATAGTAAGGGTAAAACAAAGTTAAAGTAATCCATACTTTCCAGTTTATTTTACTTCTGTTAGGATATGGTAAAGGGAGAACATTATCAGCTCTATCTCAATTCCGTGGTATCCCATTGATACAAAATGGAATTTGTTTCAATTGCCAAAGCAAGCATTTTCATTATCATTCATTCATGTGTGCAATGTTGTATGTTGTGGGCAATCATGGTATTTCCATGATATAATTGTTCTTGGCAAATTTTTATACAGAAGTGGTTTGCCATTGCCTTCTTGTGAACAGTGGCTGGACAAGACTGGAGACCCCAATCATTATCAATGCTCTTCAGAGATTGTCTTCCTGGTATCAGTGGTCGCATAACCAGGACTGGTGATATGCAGCAGCTGTTCATACGACCATCCACCACCTGCTTCCGTGGCTTCTTGCGACCTTGATCGGAGGCTGAGCAGCTGCTACACCTTGCCCAAGGGTGACCTGCAGGCTAGCGGAGGTAAAGAGTGCCTTACTCCTCCTTTGGTAAAGATGTAAATCCATCCCAGCACCTTCATTATACTGAGTGCAAATATTCCACATAAGGAAGGATTAGTCAGCCTGTGATTTGACAATGATCCATAATATCTGATTCTGAGAGTTGTCTATTCTCACACTCTTCATACTATCATGCTAAACTGTCTCTAATTTGGTAAGAATTGCTCAATTCACCAGTGAATGAAAGAAAACAGAAAATGGTCTCATGTAACTGACCTTCTGAGATAAGGCCAGACATATTGTTGGGGTAAAGATTTCTTTACCTGGAGCTGGGTTAAAGGGTTAGATAAACAGAAACTGCCTGAAATACTCAGGTCAGGTGGTGAAACAGCATTAACATGTCAGGATTTTATATCAGACAAATTGTTACCCATAGGTCTGCTTCTTGTGAGGTTGGCCCAAACTCTACATTAACTTAGTGTTTCTCCCACCACATCTTACCTCATCAGATCTATTTTACTTCCACTGTGTTCATTTCAGACGTCTGACAACTGCAACATTTTCTAAATAAGGTGGAGGCAATGTTTCAGTTTGAAGGTCTGAAATTTTAACTCTGTGTCTGTCTCTGCAGATGCTACCTGGCCTGCAGAGTGTTTCTAGCACTTTCCGTTTATATTGTATTATATGGTATTTGCAGACTCTGATTGGATATATTTTATTAGATCATAATAGAAGGATGAATATTTGTTCTTTTCATTAGCATAGTGTTAATCAATAAAAGAGTGCCCTGATTGTTTAATCTCACTGTCAGTGAAAAAGAGTTCCTTTCTGGAGCAATTCACGAGACATTGGAGGAACTCAGTGAGTCACACACTATCTGTGGAGGGAAATGGACAGTTGGTGTTTTGGGTTGAGACCCTTCATCTGGATCCAGTTTCCAATACCTGCAGTCATTTGTCTCAGATTTGCAATCTATAATAATGTTCTTATTTTAATTATTAATGTATAAGAAAACTGGGCCCAGTGTTACAAACAATCAAGCTGCAGATTTGAACCACAAGAGACCGTTGATGTTAGAATCAAAATCCAGATGTAGGATCTTGACCCAAAACATTGACTGTCCTTTCTCTTTGTCAGATCTGGAAAAGAGAGATGAAACAGTCAAAGTTCAGAGTAAGTTTATTATCAGAGTATGGATCAGATTGTTTCATGTCATTTCCATCACTGGTGTAAAGGAGAATGAAATGATTGCATCTCTGTATCCGATGCAGCACAAAGGAACATGACAAGATAAAGAAAATTCCCGAGAATCAAGTTTACCAAATCCTTCAGGAGATCATAAATCTGCTAATTTGTTTAGATTGTTCAAAAATACATTTCTTAAAGGGGAATTACAGGCTGCAGGTTGCAATAACACTAGACAACAAAGATTTTGCTTCCTGAATGCCTTTAGGTGTATCTTATGAATTTTGGGCTACTGATCATGAAAATCACAATGAAATTTCCCTATCATGCTCCATTTTTTGAAATCACTTATGTTTATTATTTCAATTCATAGTTCAAGTCAATTAAAATGTAAGCTGGAAAGTTTCCTATCTTGTCCAGACATGCTTGGGTACGCTTAGGCAGCGTGGCTGCTGCATAGCAGGACAGGTTTTAGCAATAATTATTGGGTTCAGAACTGTAAGGATGGAATTTGCTATCACCAGGCACAAAAATTTCTATGAAGGATTTTGATATTTGAGACAGATGCTTCCCAGAATAACTGATGCTAAGATTAAGGAAAGCATTTTTGCTGGTCCATAATTCAAACAGGCCATCAATGACAGGCAATTTGAAGAACTTCTAGTGGGACCTGAGAAAATCACATGGAAGGCATTCAAGGAAGTTGTTGAAATTTTTCTTGGCATCTACAGAGCACCAAACTACATGCAGCTGGTTGAAAGCATGCTTCAAGCATATAAAACCATGGAATGCAACATGTCCCTAAAGATTCATTTTCTGCAATCCCATTTAGACTTCGATCCCTGCAAATCTTGGTGCTGTTAGTGATGAGCGTGGTGAAAGGTTTCACCAGGACATTGCGGTCATGGAGAAAAGATACCAGGGCAACTGGAATCCATCAATGCTGGCGAATTATTGTTGGACACTTAAGCAAGAAGCCTCAGACACTGAGTACAAATGAAAATTATTAACAAAATATTTTTAACTTAGTTGAACTATTGCAAAGCATCAGCACCATTATGCAATTAAACACATTATATTCAATAAAATTTAATTTGTTGTTTCTCCAAATTCCTACATGATACAAGTAATCTGAAATTATATTTGTGTTCAGCTTCAAGCAGTCTATCATAAACGAAAAAACTATTCTGAGCAAGCAACACTTTTGAAAAAATTTGTTATCCAGTGTAGTCATTGTTCAGAAGAAATATATTAACTAGAATATCTAATAGTTTTGTAAGCTGCCCGCTAATCGTCACCATGTATCACCAACACCATCTTGGAGGACTTTGTCAAATGGTGTAAGCTGAATCATCTGCAGCTCAACATCAGTAAGACAAAGGAGATAGTGATGACCTTTAAGAAGACTAAACCTGCACTGATCTCTGTTACTATTAATGGTGAGGATATGGATGTGGTGAGGACCTACAACTACCTGGCGGGTGCACCCGGACGACAGACTTGAGTGGAGCACCAACACAGAGAGAAGTTGCCTCTACTTCCTGAGGAGACTGAAGTCCTGCAGAATATGCAGGCCTCTCCTTCACATGTTCTACCAGTCTGTTCTTGTAAGTACAATCTTCAATGCAGTGGTGGACTGGGGCAATGGCATCAACATGGGTGATGCCAACAGGGTCAATAAACTGATTAGAAAGGCTGGTTCTGTTACAGCAATCAAACTAGACAAACTGGAGGCTATGGTAAAATAAGGGACCCTAAGGAAAATCCTGGCAATTCTGGGTAATGTTTCTCACCCTCTTTGGGCCACCTTGGCTGAATAGAGGAGTACTTTTAATCATAGACTAAGACAACTGTGCTGTACCAAAGAGCGCTATATGAAGTCATTCTTACCCTTGGCCATTGGGCTCTATAATGAGTCAACCTATTGCCAGGAAAGAGATGACCCCCTACTGCTGATTAGTTGAGGGAACTTATTTTTTTATTCATAGAAACATAGAAAACCTACAGCACAATACAGGCCCTTCAGTCCACAATGCTGCGCAAAACATGTACTTACTTTAGAAATTACCAAGTGTTACCCATAGCTTTTTATTTTGCTAAGCTCCATGTACCTGTCCAGGAGTCTCTTAAAAGACCCTATCGTATCCGCCTCCACCACCATCGCCGGCAGCCCATTCCACGCACTCACCACTCTCTGCATAAAAAATTTACCCCTGACATCTCCTCTGTATATACTTCCAAGCACCTTAAAACTGTTCCATCTCATGTTAGCAGTTCAGCCCTGGGAAAAAGCCTCTGACTATCCACATGATCAATGCCTCTCATCATCTAATACATCTCTATCAGGTCACCTCTCATCCTCTGTTGCTCCAAGGAGAAATGGCCGAGTTCACTCAACCTATTTTTATCTGCAATTTGAGAAGGATAAGGGCAGCTCGGAGGTGTCAGTGTTGCAGATGAACAGGGGAAACTATGGAGCCATGAGGGAGGAGCTGGCCAAAGTTGACTGGATGGATAGCCTAGCAGAAAAGACAGTGGAACAGCAATGGCAGGTATTCTTGGGAATAATGCACAAGGTGCAAAATCAGTTCATCCCCCAGAGAAGGAAGGATTCAAGGGGGGGAAAGGGGCCACAGTGGTTGACAAAGGAAGTCAGAGATTGCATAGCATTAAAAAAAAAGGAAATATGACAGAGCTAAGGTGAGTGGGAGGACAGATGATTGGGAAGTTTTTAAGGAGCAACAGAACTTAACTAAAAAGACAATACGGGGAGAAAAAATGAGGTATGAACGCAAGCTAGCCAGGAATATAAAGGAAGATAGCAAAAGCTTTTTTAGGTATGTGAAGAGAAAGAAGATAGTTAAGAACAATGTTGGGCCCTTGAAGAATGAATTGGGTGAAATTGTTATGGGAAACAGAGAAATGGCAGAAGAATTTAATGAGTACTTTAGATCTGTTTTCACTAAGGAAAACACAAGCAATCTCCCAGATGTATGGATGGGCCAAGGACATAGGGTAACAGAGGAAATGAAACAGATTGACATTAGGAAGGAAATGGTGATGAGAAGACTGATGGGACTGAAGGCTGACAAATCCCCAGGTCCAGATGGTCTGCATCCTAGGGTACTAAAGGAGGTGGCCCTGGAAATTGCGGATGCATTGGTAATCATTTTTCAATGTTCCTTAGATTCAGGATCAGTTCCTGAGGATTGGAGAATGGCTAATGTTATCCCACTTTTTAAGAAAGGAGGGAGGGAGAAAACAGAGAACTATTGACTTGTCAGCCTGACATCGGTGGTGGGGAAGATGCTCGAGTCCGTTATTAAGGATGAAATAGTGGCATATCTAGATAGCAGTGATAGAATTGGGCCGAGCCAGCATGGATTTACCAAGGGTAAATCATGCTTGACTAATCTGTTGGAGTTTTTCGAGGATGTAACCAGGAAGTTAGATGGGGGAGATCCAGTGGATGTAGTGTACCTCGATTTTCAGAAGGCATTTGATAAGGTCCCACATAGGAGATTGGTGGGTAAAATCAAAGCTCAGGGCATCGGGGGGAAGACATTGACATGGATAGAAAACTGGTTGGCAGATAGAAAGCAAAGGGTAGCGGTGAATGGGTGTTTCTCAGAATGGCAGGTGGTGACTAGTGGGGTGCCACAGGGCTCAGTATTGGGACCACAGCTGTTTCCAATTTACGTCAACGATTTAGATGAAGGCATTGAGAATAACATCAGCAAATTTGCTGATGATACTAAGCTGGGTGGCAGTGTGACATGTGATGAGGATGTTAGGAGAATTCAGGGTGACTTGGATAGGTTGGGTGAGTGGGCAGATACTTGGCAGATGAAGTTTAATGTGAATAAGTGTGAGGTTATCCACTTTGGGAGTAAGAACAGGAAGGCAGATTATTATCTGAACGGTGTAGAGTTAGGTAAAGGAGAAATACAAAGAGATCTAGGAGTCCTTGTTCATCAGTCACTGAAGGTGAATGAGCAAGTGCAGCAGGCAGTGAAGAAGGCTAATGGAATGTTGGCCTTTATTACAAAGGGAATTGAGTACAAGAGCAAGGAAATCCTCTTGCATTTGTACAGAGCCCTGGTGAGACCACACCTGGAGTATTGTGTACAGTTTTGGTCTCCAGGGTTAAGGAAGGACATCCTGGCTGTAGAGGAAGTGCAGCGTAGATTCACGAGGTTAATTCCTGGGATGTCTGGACTGTCTTACGCAGAGAGGTTAGAGAGACTGGGCTTGTACACGCTGGAATTAAGGAGATTGAGAGGGGATCTGATTGAAACATATAAGATTATTAAGGGATTGGACAAGATAGAGGCAGAAAATATGTTCCAGATGCTGGGAGAGTCCAGTACCAGAGGGCATGGTTTGAGAATAAGGGGTAGGTCATTTAGGACAGAGTTAAGGAAAAACTTCTTCTCCCAGAGAGTTGTGGGGGTCTGGAATGCACTGCCTCGGATGGTAGTGGAGGCCAATTCTCTGGATGCTTTCAAGAAGGAGCTAGATAGGTATCTTATGGATAGGGGAATCAAGGGATATGGGGACAAGGCAGGAACCGAGTATTCATAGTATTTGATCAGCCATGATCTCAGAATGGTGGTGCAGGCTCGAAGGGCCGAATGGTCTACTTCTGCACCTATTGTCTATTGTCTATTCTCATAAGGCATGCTGCCCAATCCAGGCAACATCCTTGTAAATCTTGTCTGCACCCTTTCTATGGCTTCCACATCCTTCTTGTAGTGAGGCAACCAGAACTGAGCACACTGCTCCAAGTGGGGTCTGACCAACGTCCTATATAGCTGCAATGTTACCGCTCGACTCCTAAACTCAATCCCATGGTTAATGATGCCTTCTTAGCCACAGAGCCAACCTGCACAGCTGTTCTGAGCGTCCTATGGTCTCGGACCCCAAGATCCCTCTGATCCTCCACACTACCAAGAGTCTTACCGTTAGCATTATATTCTGCTGTCATATTTGACCTACCAAAATGAACCACCACACATTTATCTGGGTTGAACTCTATCCCACTTCTCTGCTCAATTTTGCATCCTATCAATGCCCTGCTGTAACCTCTGACAGTCCTCCACATTATCCACAACATCCCCAACCTTTGTGTCATCAGCAACTTTACTAACCCATCCTTCCATTCTTTCTTACTTCTCTTCTAATATTTAAATAACTGTGCAGTTGTAATGCTACTGTGACACTGTAATTTCCTTTGGGATCAAAAAAGTATCTATCTATATATAAGGAGCTAGATGAGCTTTGTAAAACTTGGGCGTGGTATT
Organism: Hemitrygon akajei; assembly: GCF_048418815.1. Classification (NCBI taxonomy): domain Eukaryota; kingdom Metazoa; phylum Chordata; class Chondrichthyes; order Myliobatiformes; family Dasyatidae; genus Hemitrygon; species Hemitrygon akajei. The sequence goes on from NC_133152.1 coordinate 7,352,927, forward strand.
TTTATTAAACACTATTTTACAGTTGAATGTTTCAGTTTTCCAAACTCATCTTGGAACATTGCTGTGGCATCATCCAATAACTTTCTTAGTTTATTTTCAGCTTACTCTGTTGTAGGGATGTGGCATGAAAATGGTGGATAAATCTAGAATCAAATTATAGTTGTCTCAGCCAATCACTCCCCCACAATACTGTCCCTCCTGTTTTTACCACATAAAAATCCAATGTGGCTCTTTGGTTGTTGTATTTCACTTTTACAACTGTCATTCCCACAGGTTTTATCCTTTCTCCAATATAAGTTCTTAGATGGATATCTGCAGTCTTCAGTTAAGAATTTTTGAAGTGCTGTTCAAACTCATTTTGTATAATAACTTAAACAGCTGAGTCAGCGTCCAATTCAATTTGCTGTTCACTTCTGTCGTAAGCTGTATTGCTTGCTTCTTGTTAGTTTTCACATTGTAAATCTCAAAGCTACTCAGTCCAGTGTCACTCTCATCATGGTCAGATTTTTCATCAACAACATGCAGGTAGGTGCTCTTTTTGAAACTGCATCTAAACATTTTATCTTTTTCTCTTCCCTGTGCATCCCATTTATATTTGTCCGCCTGACATGTTCTTTGTATGTGTCCTACTTTGTTGCATCTTCTACAAGTTTCACTTTTAAACCAGCAGTGACTTTTTGTATGTAAGCCCCTGTCACAACAGAAACACAATGTGTTCAGCCAGGCAGGTTTCTGTTTAGACATAGCAATTTTGTTCAAGCTCACTTTTAGTTCTGACTTTGCACCTCTGGTTGCTGTTTCCATTGGTAGAGTGAGTTCAACTGCTCTTTTAAGTGTAAGTTTTGTTTTAATTAGGAGCCATTTTTGAATGTTTTCTTGTAAGCTTCCACAACTAAATGATCTCTCAGAGCATCATAAACACAAGAAATTCTGCAGATGCTGGAAATCCAAAACAACACACACAACTTTGTTTATTAATACACTCAGTGCATCGTTATGCCCATTACTGAACTGAGGACACTTAGACAATTTCTTCATTTCAACCATGAATGGAGACACCTTCCTTTTGATTCCACTTATAAAACCTAAAGTGATCCGCGATCTACAATGTTTTCAGTTCTAAGTGTTGCTGCATTATGTTTATGATAACAGCAAAGCTCATTTCAGCTGGTTTGGTTACAGAAAACTGTCACCTATTTCACTCAGAAAAACTAGCACTCACTTTTCATTGGCTATTTTGTTTGCTTCAAAATACTGCTCAATTTGTTCAATCTTCAGTGTATATTACTGAAATATTAAATATATGACAGCTTTCTTTCCTTCCTTTGGGTTTTGAATATGTTGTAGATGTTCTTTGGAAGAGGTGTATAAGATGTAGTGTAGTGTATATGAATTTCAGCAAGGCATTTGATAAGGTATCCCATGCAAGGTTTATTGAGAAAGTAAGGAGGCATGGAATCCATTGGGACATTGCTTTGTGGATCAAGAATTGGCTTGCCCACAGATGGTAAAGAGTGGTTGTAGACAGGTCATATTCTGCATAGAGGTCAGGGACCAGCGGTGTGCCTTAAGGATCTTTTCTGGAACCCCTACACATCGTGATTTTTTGTAAATGACCTGGATGAGGTATGGAGGGATGGGTTAGTAAATTTGCTGATGACACAAAGGTAGCAGGTGTTGTGGATAGTGGGGAGGGTTGTCAGAGGTTACAGCAGGACATTGATAGAATGCAAAACTGGGCTGAGAAGAGGCAGATGGAGTTCAACCCAGATAAGTGTGTGGTGTTTTATTTTGGTAGGTCAAATATGATGGCAGAATATAGTATTCATAGTAAGACTCTTGGTAGTGTGGAGAATCAGAGGGATCTTGGGGTCCGAGTCCATAGGACACTCAAAGCTGCTGCGCAGGTTGACTCTGTGGTTAAGAAGGCATACAGTGCATTGGCCTTCATCAACCATGGGATTGAGTTTAAGAGCCAAGAGGTAATGTTACAGCTATATAGGACCCTGGTCAGACCCCACCTGGAGTATTGTGCTCAGTTCTGGTCACCTCACTACAGGAAGGATGTAGAAACTATAGAAAGGGTGCAGAGGAGATTTACAAGGATATTGCTTGGATTGGGGAGCATGCCTTATGAGAATAGGTTGAGTGAACTTAGCCTTTTCTCCTTGCAGTGGCGAAGGATAAGAGGGGACCTGATAGAGGTGTATAAGATGATGAGAAGTATTGATCGCGTGGTTAGTCAGAGGCTTTTTCCCAGGGCTGAAATGGCTATCATGAGAGTGCACAGTTTTAAGGTGCTTGGAAGTAGGTACAGAGGAGATGTCAGGGTTAAGTTTTTTACTCAGAGAGTGGTGAGTGCGTGGAATGTGCTGCCAGCAACGGTGGTGGAGGTGGATACAATAGGGTCTTTTAAGAGACTCCTGGACAGGTACATGGAGCTCAGAAAAATAGAGGGCTGTGGGTAACCCCAGGTAATTTCTAAACTAAGTACATGTTCGGCACAGCATTGTGCGCCAAAGGGCCTGTATTGTGCCGTAGGTTTTCTATGTTTCTATGGAAATAAATACATACTGCGTTTTCCATTACCTTCTGGCTCTGACAGCTATCAGTGTGATGTTATTACCTTAAAGTGACACAACACAACAGCTTGCTGGCTCTGTAAGAGATATGACATCAGACAGCGTCCCACTAACACAATTAACACTCAGTGCGATGATTTTTTATTAACTTGGAGGGAGCTTTTTATTTTATTGGATTTACTAGATTTATTTCAGTTAAATATCAATACCTTTCCATCTCCTGATGCTGCTTCTCATAAAACTTGGAGAAATGGAGTTATCACCAGACCCACTAGCACTAAATGTAACTCCTGATGTGTCCTTACCTACCTGACACACCAGCTCTACAATTTTACTGAGGCTGTTATACTTTCATGATTTCATAATTTACTCGATAAGTTATTTTAAAAGAAATCCTGCAGCTAATAAAGTAAAAACTAGCCACTTCCGTGATATGAGAAGAACATTAAGACATGCCTATGAATATCTTGTGCACTGCTGATACTGTTTACTGTCTTTGCCAGGTCAGTGTCTCTCTCTACTGACTGGATTTTGCTTTTTTTACATTCTACTGAGTGCTTATCCCCATCAAGGTTAGTTTCTCTCATTACACATTGCCAGGCAAGAGTCTACATTTGGCCTCAGTCACGCAGAGGCAACAAAAGTGTAAATACCAAATGAAGTGTACTGGATAGGGAGAAGTACAAGTGAGTTGCTGCTTCACCTGGAAGGGTTGTTTGGTGTCGAAGGGAACAGGTGAAAGGACAGGCATTGATACTACTGTGATGGCTTAGGAAAATGACATTAGAGGCAGAGTGGTTGCTGAGGGAAGAAGAATGGATTAAAGACAAAGGGAGTGAATCCTTCAAAATGTTAAATCAGCATTTAATAAAGTGATGGAGAAAAGAAAAGATACATCAGGAGAGAAAGTTACTAAGTATTTGATTTGATTTAATAAAATTTAAAATAGCTTATTGGATTGAATAAGAATAGAAAATAAAATATCTCAAGGTGCTGAAATCCAAAACACAAACAGAAAATGACAGAAACACTCATCAGATCAGGTAGCCTGTGTGGGAAGAGAAATGGAGTGAAAGTATCAGGTCAAGTAAACCAACCGGGATTTCCAGGGAAAATGCTGGAAGCACTCAATGGGTCAGACAACATCTGTGGAGAGAGGAAATTTGAGTTCAAGTCGTCAAGTCACTTTTATTGTCATATCGACCATAACTGCTGGTACAGTACATAGTAAAAATGAGACAACGTTTTTCAGGACCATGGTGTTACATGACACAGTACAAAAACTAGACTGAACTACGTAAAACACAACACAGAAAAAAACTTCACTAGACTACAAACCTACCCAGGACTGCATAAAGTGCACAATACAGTGCAGGCATTACAATAAATAATTAACAAGACAATAGGGCAGTAAGGTGTCAGTCCAGGCTCTGGGTATTGAGGAGTCTGATAGCTTGGGAGAAGAAACTGTTACATAGTCTGGTCGTGAGAGCCCGAATGCTTCGGTGCCTTTTCCCAGACAGCAGGAGGGAGAAGAGTTTGTATGAGGGGTGCATGGGGTCTTTCATAATGCTGTTTGCTTTGCGGATGCAGCGTATAGTGTAAATATCCGTATTGGTGGGAAGAGAGACCACCACCGATTATCTTCTCAGCTGACCTCACTATCCGCTGCAGGGTCTTGCGATCCAAGATGGTGCAATTTCCGAACCAGGCAGTGATGCAGCTGTCCAGGATACTCTCAATACAACCCCTGTAGAATGTGATGAGGATGGGGGGTGGGAGACGGACTTTCCTCAGCCTTCGCAGAAAGTAGAGACGCTGCTGGGCTTTCTTTGCTATGGAGCTGGTTTTGAGGGACCAGGTGAGATTCTCCGCCAGATGAACACCAAGAAATTTGGTGCTCTTAACAATCTCTACTGAGGAGCCGTCAATGTTCAGCGGGGAGTGGTCACTCCGTGCCCTCCTGAAGTCAACAACCATCTCTTTTGTTTTGTTCACATTCAGAGACAGGTTGTTGGCTCTGCACCAGTCCATTAGCTGCTGCACCTCCTCTCTGTAAGCTGACTCATCGTTCTTGCTGATGAGACCCACCATGGTCGTGTCATCGGCCAACTTGATGACATGGTTCGAGCTGTGTGTTGCAGCACAGTCATGGGTCAGCAGGGTGAACAGCAGTGGACTGAGCACACAACCCTGGAGATGCTTCTCCCGATCCAGACTGACTGAGGTCTCCCAGTCAGGAAGTCTAGTATCCAGTTGCAGAGGGAGGTGTTCAGGCCCAGTAGGCTCAGCTTTCCAATCAGTTAACACGAGGAAATCTGCAGATGCTAGAAATTCAAAAAACACACACAAAATGCTGGTGGAACACAGCAGGACAGGAGCACTGTCGACGTTTCGGGCCTGACGAAAGGGTCTCGGCCAGAAACGTCGACAGTGCTTCTCTTTATAGATGCTGCCTGGCCTGCTGTGTTCCACCAATATTTTGTTTGTGTTGTTTCCAATCAGTTTCTCATTTTCATTTTTAGAATCTTTTTATTGGTACATAATCTTCTACAGCTATAAAATGATACAAGATGTCAACAAATTAATATATATACAATTAATAAAGCTGAAGAAAATAAAAGTTGATCGTAATATATAAAAATGAAAATAAAAATTATATGTAAGAAAAGAAGGGGTAAAAAAGAACCCCATCTAACTAAGAAAAAAAAACACTGACTACAAAAAAGGGGGGAAAAACCCATTAGGAATCAACCCCCAGAGCAATACGTCTTACCATCATCTATATATCTATATATATATATATAACTAAAAAGAATCATTAACTACCAATTCATATTTATATAGAATAAGATTGGAAGGAAACCATATAAAATAATTCAAATTGAATGATAATATTTGACAAAAGAGCCCCATCTTCTCTCAGAATCGAATCGGGGATCAAAAGTTCTACTTCTAATTTTTTCCAAACTGAGACATAACATTACTTGAGAAAACCATTCAATTAATGTAGGAACAGAGGTATCTTTCCATTTTAATAAAATAGCCCTTCTTGCCAATAATGTAACAAATGCAATTACATGTTGATCTGAAGATGAAATACCCTGAATATAATGCAGAACTATTCTAAATAGAACAGTCAATTTATTAGGTTGTAAATTAATTTTCAAAGCTTTAGAAATTGTAGAAAATAAAGATTTCCAAAATAATTTTAATGAAGAACATGCCCAGAACATATGTGACAAAGTAGCTACTTCAGTTTTACACCTATCGCAGTCGTTGTCTATACTAGGAAATATTTTAGATAGTCTCTCCTTTGTCAAATAATAACGGTGAACAATTTTAAACTGAATTAAACAGTGATTGGCACATATAGAAGACTGAAGTCTCCCAGTCAGGAGGTCTAAGATCCAGTTGCAGAGGGAGGTGTTCAGGCCCAGTAGGCTCAGCTTTACAATCAGTTTCATAGGAATGATTGTGTTGAATGCTGAACTGAAGTCTATGAACAGCATTCGAACGTACGTGTCTTTTTTGTTCAGGTGGGTTAGGGCCAGGTGGAGGGTGATGGCAATGGTGTCATCTGTTGGGCGGTTGGGACGGTACGCAAACTGCAGGGGGTCCAGTGAGGGGGCAGCAGAGTCTTGATGTGCCTCATGACGAGCCTCCCGAATCACTTCATGATGATGGATGTGAGTGCAATGGGACGGTAGTCATTGAGGCAGGACAGTGAAGACTTATTTGGCACGGGGACAATGGTGGCACCTTGAAGCATGTTGGAACGGTAACACTGCTCAGGGAGATGTTGAAGATGTCAATGAGAACATCTGCTAGCTGGTCTGCACATCCTCTGAGCACTCTACCAGGGATGTTGTCTGGTCCAGCAGCCTTCCGTGGGTTGACCCTGCACAGGGTTCTTCTCACGTCGGCCACGGAGAGACACAGCACCTGGTCATTTGTAGGAGGGGTGGACTTCCTTGTTGCCACATCATTTTCTGCCTCAAAACAGGCGTAGAAGTTATTCAGCACATCTGGGAGGGAGGCATCACCTGCACAGTCAGGTGATGTTGTCTTGTAATTGGTGATGTCCTGGATGCCCTTCCACATGCGCCGTGTCGCCGCTGTCCTGGAAGTGACTGTGGATTTGCTGAACGTGTGCACACCTTTCCCGTCTGATGGCCTGGCTTGCTGTTGTTAGGGCTGCCTTGTCGCCTGCTCTGAAGGCGGAGTCACGGGTCCTCAGCAGCACATGCACCTCTGCGGTCATCCGTGGCTTCTGGTTAGTGTGTATAGTGATGGTCTTGGACAGAGTAACATCACCAATGCACTTGCTGATGTAGCTGGTCACTGATGCTGTGTACTCCTCTAAGTTGGTAGAGTCACCATCGGTTGCAGCCTCCCTGAACATGTGCCAGTCAGTGTGCTCAAAGCAGTCTTGAAGAGCAGAGATGGCTCCTGCTGGCCAGGTTTTCACCTGCTTCTGAACTGGTCTGGAGCGCCTGACGGACGAGCGGTCTGTATGCTGGGATTAGCATAACAGAGATTTGGTCTGAGTAACCGAGGTGGGGGCGTGGCTCTGCCCGGTACGCGTCGGGGATGTTTGTGTAAACCAGATCCAACACGTTCTCCCCCCTCATTGCAAAGTCCACAAACTGATGGAATTTGGGGAGCACTGACTTAAGGTTCGCTTGGTTAAAATCACTGGCGACAATAAACAGACCATCAGGGTGTGCGTTCTGCAGTTCGCTAATAGCCCCGTACAGTTCACAGAGCGCCTCCTTAGCATTAGCACTGGGGGGAATGTAGATACTGAATATAAGGACAAAGGTGAATTCCCATGGCAAATAAAATGGTCTGCATCGAACTGCCACAAACTCCACTAGCGATAAGCAGTATCTGGAAACCAGCACGGAGTTGAAACTTCAGGTCAGAAAGCATATTGATCTGAAACACAAACTCTCGTTCTCCCCATACAGATGATACCTGACCAGTTTCTCTTTCTATTTCAGATTTCCAGCATCAGCTGTTTTTTTTTTCAATAACATGGAAGGAAATCCTTATTCAAGCAGTGGGAGGCACTCAAGGAGTTGGCAGAGAAGATTCAGGACAAAATCAGTTAGTTGTAAAAAAAAAGTCAGATTCCAGATTTGAGCCACTAAGATGTCACAGAACAACAGGCTCTTTTGTGTAAGATGGAAAAGTTATGTCAGCCTGCTGTTGGATTGTGGGGGCAAGATTAGAAAGGAGTTAAGGAGACACTGGGGTGAAAATATTGCCAAATAGCATTAAGGATACATTATCAAGACGTAAAGAGTGAGAGGATAAAAAAGCAGATGAAATTTAAACAGAAAATCATTGTTTAATTTGGTGTCATAGTTGACACACACATCAGGACCCTCTATATTACAATACTGGAAACACGCAGCAGATCAGACAGCTTCAGTAATTGAAGTTTCAGGGTCGTCACCCTGCAGCAGAATGGGGTAAGAGCGAAACAGATGAGTTTCAGATAGGAGAGAAGATGGGGTGGGTGGAGAGCGGGGGAGATGTGTAAGGAAGTGTAGACTAAAGGGAATTTCTCAGATTTGTTGAGACCAGTAAATTAATGTGAAGAACAGATTAAGCTTCTTTGTTTAGCTAATGCATTGCTCATTGTTGGCCCAGCAGTCCCACCTATATATAAAAAATAAACAAAAGGAACACCAGACAAAAATGTCCATTTCTGATACAAACAGAAAGAAAGAGTGAGTCATCTGAAGTGGGAGGATTGGAGACCTGGCCACTGGGCGTTTTTGTTAGTAAATCACCAAACCTGATAAAGTGTTACAAACAATCTGCTAGAGGGACTCAGCAAGTGAGGCAGCATGTGCCAGGGGTATGGATGCTTGCCAAGGTTTCAGGACAGAACCCTGCATCAGGACCCCTGATGGATATCAACTCTTCTCGTCAAATTTTACCTCTCAGGGTAGTTGTGTCTTCTTGTAACTTCCTCCTCACTGTTCAGCATGCTGTCCAGGAGCTTCAAAATGTCTTTGCACTCATCTATGTCCTAATCTCAAATACAAAATGCAACGGTTCCAAAACTGCCCCAAAGAAAATGTTTTTAGCAACTGACTCTTATTTTTTAGACCTCAATTGTGCTAACCAGAATAATTGTAGGACTTTTTTCATATGGGCTCTAAAATTCTGCAAGAAGATGACAATTTCTTCATTCTCTTCAGCAACCTTTTCCGTCAGCATATGGAGAATAAGATCAAATTGACCCTAATGTCTCTTCTGGTTCTCTATGATTAAAACACCCAAACACTTTCAAGTCCAAATTCTTTTCTCTATTTATTTATGATTGACTTAAACGTTCCCCATGCTGAAGGGTAAGATTGCCTGCCTGTCCTTACACTGATATTTGAACAAGTGTTTCACATTTTCTCTTCTCCTCTCCTCTGTACCTGGACAGGATTGGACAAACGTGAGAAGTCCTTTCCACCATCTCAATCTCTCTGACAACCGAAAAAGCATGTCATCTACATCGGAGACTTGTTAACTTTTAAGCTTAACTGGCCTTCCTGATTTCAAAATTCACCTCACCAATTGTCTCTACCACTTCACCTTCTGCTGGTACTTTGCAGCATTTTCTTCCTTAGTAAAGATTCAAAACTGTATGAGGTATTGCAGGCATACCAACTGTATCTGAGCATACTGTACATGATCCTCCTGGCCTCTCATCAGCCCATCACTCTACCTAGTACTCTTTTACTATTCACATCCTTTTTGAGGGTTTAGGCAAACTTTTATGCAAACTGCAGTTACAATCTCATCCTCTCTTGTTACCCATCTAAATTCTTTTTTTCACATATGCCTGGTTCTCATTTGAAGTATTCACCAGACTGATCGATCCTCTTTTGTTGGTTTCACTGTATTAGATCTTCTGTCATACTGTGAGATCCACTTTCTCTCTCTCTCTCTCTCTCTCTCTCTCCCTCTCCCTCTCCCTCTCCCTCTCCCTCTCCCTCTCCCTCTCCCTCTCCCTCTCCCTCTCCCTCTCCCTCTCCCTCTCCCTCTCCCTCTCCCTCTCTCTCTCTCTCTCTCTCCCTCCCTCCCTCCCTCCTGTGAATGTGTCTGCTCTGTTGGTGATCAATCTCCTCTGTATGGATTATCACTGTTTATACAGTTTCATTTTGCCAGTTATTGGTTTCAATTGACCATCCCACATTTTCTTGTTCCTCATAAGTCCTTCACCCCTACTGAGGCCTAGTCGGAAACTCACTGGAAGTTAGAAGATTGAGGAGGGATCTTATTGAAATGTATAAAATTCTAAAGGTATTGGACAGGCTAGATCCAGGAAGATTGTTTCCGATGTTGGGGAAGTCCAGAACGAGGGGTCACAGTTTAAGGATAAAGGGGAAGCCTTTTAGGACCGCGATGAGGAAGAACTTCTTCACACAGAGAGTGGTGAATCTGTGGAATTCTCTGCCATAGGAAACAGTTGAGGCCGGTTCATTGGCTATATTTAAGAGGAAGTTAGATATGGCCCTTGAGGCTAAAGGGATCAGGGGGTATGGAGAGAAAGCAGGTACAGGGTTCTGAGTTGGATGATCAGCCATGATCATACTGAATGGCAGTGCAGGCTCGAAGGGCTGAATGGCCTACTCCTGCACCTATTTTCTATGTTTCTATGTTTCTACCCTTCAGTGCCACATCCCAGTAAGCATTCTCTCCAGCTGAAATAGGTATTCTGAGAGCTTTTCCCCTCTACCCTGCCCCATGTGGTGAAACTCCGCTAAAAGTTCCCAGGGATCCCCTGACATTCCAAACGCTCCCTCCAAAGCTTCTAAATACTCCACCGGTGAAGCTGAGGGCTGTTCAGCTTTCAGCTCCTGGATGACTCCGGCTGCCCCGCCCCTCAAACTTCCCACCAGTCGCTGTCTCTCTTCCTCATCTGAGGCTGGGCAGGCCTCTAACAACAGGGACATGTTTTCAATCCAGATCTCGTAGTCATCCTCCCCTTCCGGGGTATGTGTGGGTCCTGAGAAAATTCTCAGCTTCGGCCGTGGCCCCTCGGCCCTTCTCACCAGGGAGGTAAGGGCGGCTGCTAGCTCGGAGGTCTCACCTCTAGCTGGGAGGCGGGGACTGGCCAAGCCTTCCCACTCTGACCCCCCCCCCCCCACTGGTTACTGGCACCTCCCCAGGGGTCTCATCTAGCTCTTCCTCTGGTGTCTCCTCACTTTCTTTCTCCAGGAGGGTGTGGAGACCCCATGGCCCCGCATCCCCCGGGACACTGACTGTCGCTGGCAGTTCCAACGTCACGACATCAGCACTCGTACGAACTACCACCCAGCTAGACTCAACTTCTTTACCGCACCTTCTAGCCACCAGTTCTACCTGTCCCATACCATACCCCCGCACTAATGCATCTGCCAAAATGCGGAAATCCGCCCCACTTGACATGCACGCATGATTCACTGGTAATTCCTCTAACTCACACCAGTTTACAATCTTATCTCCGCACTATTTAATGTGACGATTTACACAGGTTTCCGAAAATTCAATCCCGGATGAGCCCCCACCAATGTAACGCTCAGCTATATCGGTTCATACGCATCTAGGGGAAACCCCGTCCCCCGCCCAACCTTGTCTCATGGTTGCGTCAGTTGCTGTGCAATGCCACCTGTGCAAGGCCTCAAACATCAATCATCAGCCAGCACACAATGTACATTTTACAAATTACACTTTATAAATCCTACTTGGACTATGAGATTAATAAAGATACAATACAAAAAAGAATGAATGGAAACAAAAAAAGGCACCAGACTTATCAAAGTTCAGTTTCTTCATGCACACACAGTTGGAGCTAGGGACCTTCCTACTTCCCCTGCGATCCTCTCCGACCCCACGACTCGTAGCTCGGGACCACCCGAACTGATCAACCAGAGCACTCCCAGCACGTCTGTCTTCCTCGCGATCTCCCCTCCAACTCCCCAAAAGCCCTCACAACACTAGCTTACAGACCCACAAGAAAGAATAACATCTATCCCAATTGGTTAACAAATGAATAAATTCTCATTATCAGTAATTATAGCCCAAACAAGCTGCGAGAGAAAGCACTCTCTCACCAGTTAACATAACAAAGAAGCATTCTTACTTTTAACATAACTAAGAAGCCATTTTGATTAACATACGCAGTAACATAAAGAAGAAACCCCTTACACCTATATGCACAGATTGTGGTCTTCTGGTGAGGAAGTCAAGGATACAGTTGCCAAGGGAGGTACAGAGGCCAAGTTTTGAAACTTGTTAATTAGAATTGAGTGTATGGTGTGATTGTTGAACACTGAGCTGTAATCATTAAACAGCAACCTGACATAGGTATTACTATTGTCCAGGTGATCAAAAGCCTAGTGGAGAACCAATGAGATTGCATCCACTGTAGACCAATTGTGAGGATAGACAAATTGCAGCCATTCCAGGTCCTTGCTTAGGTGGGTGTTGATTCTAGCCATGATCAATTTCTCAAAGCACTATAGCACTAATCATTAAAGGATTATCTACTCTCTCATTCCTGAGGCAATGGAGGAGTGGAAATGTCAAGACAAGACCCAGCTAAGAATGACTACTGTGGGTGAGATTTTTATGTCTGAGTAATTTACTTGGCAGGAAGAAACTTTTTGTGACCTTCTTCCAGCAGAATTATGCAGAGATGAGACTCCAACAGCAAATCTGTGTGACGTCCATTATTCGAGCATTTTGCTCATTCCTCACAACAACATGAAATACTGAAAACAAGCAATTTATTTCAAGTTCCTGGGAAAGGTAACAAATCATACATTATTGCCAGGATAGTATATTTTAATTTTAACAAACACAAATGGTTTATTCTGCAGAAGTTTGTGATGCAGTAAATATAAATGACTATTCATTAAGAGGGTATATCAAGCAATAGCACTGTATCATAACACAGATTTCAAACATCCTAGAGACTCAAGAAATTTTGCAGGAGCTGGAAATAGAGAGTCCAGTACCAGAGGGCATGGTTTGAGAATAAGGGGTAGGTCATTTAGGACAGAGTTAAGGAAAAACTTCTTCTCCCAGAGAGTTGTGGGGGTCTGGAATGCACTGCCTCGGAAGGTAGTGGAGGCCAATTCTCTGGATGCTTTCAAGAAGGAGCTAGATAGGTATCTTATGGATAGGGGAATCAAGGGATATGAGGACAAGGCAGGAACTGGGTATTGATAGGAATTGATCAGCCATGTTCTCAAAATGGCGGTGCAGGCTCGAAGGGCCGAATGGTCTACTTCTGCACCTATTGTCTATTGTCTATTGTAACACGCGAATGCTGGAGCAACTCAGGGATAAAGCAGCATCTATGGATGGAAGTAGAATCCCAGTGAAGGCGATCAACAGTTTTTGTGTACTGATCATATTTGTGTACTCTGAGAGAGCCCTGACAACTTTAATTTTGGGTGTCTGGGATTTCTGCTCCCAGAAGCTTTTAGACTATTTTTTTGTGAATTACTTTGTGACAAAGGGGTTTGTACATTCAGAGCCGTCTGTCACTGTAGATATGTAATGCAGAGGAAACATTCTCAACACAAAATATTGGTTTTAAGTATGCACTGTTTCATTTTTATCCATAATACTGTGACTGTGAATGTAGTCACCAGAGAGACACTGAAGCTGGTGATATAGAAGTCTTTATTCAGCACAACAAGCCGGCATTCTCATGGAGAATCTCTCGGTAGAGGTGCGCAAACCCAAAGGTAGATCACATTTTTATACTCTTAAGATCAAAGGTAACAGTAGGTGATTCGATACAAATTTAATATAATAGATACAATGACATTGTTTACTTCAGTACTTCAGGTTGAAAAATGATTCCTTTGAGATACATAGTGGAAACACATTGTAATTGATAAGACACCTCTGAAGATCCAAATGCCTTTGGGAAAAAACTAATTAACACAATCTAAAATCTTTTGACAACAGAGAGCTAGACACCCAACATTGACATTGTCAGGGCTGTCTCTGAGTACACAAATGCCGTAAGTACAGAAAAACTATTGATTGCCTATACCTGGGACTGCTTGATTTGCTAAGTGACAACATCCATCTGGTCCGCCAGCTTGCACTCAAGTCACAATGGTGCAAATAACAGCCATCTTGCCTGGTTTGATGCAAACCAATTAGCACAATCCCATTGTTTTAACATTTGGCTCTTACACATACAATCTCAGTCTGTGGAGTAAAACTTCAATTTACTGCTTGTAAATTACTAAAAAAACTTAGGATAATTACAAGTTTGCTAAACTTATTGACATTTACAGAACTGAAGCCTAGTTCTTGTTTCTATTTTATTCACATAACTTCAGAATGCTCCCTAAGTTGCCCTCTTCTTTGCCCTTGGACAGAAAGGCCAAACTTTAAGGAGGATTTGATTAAGTTGGGCATTGAAAATGTCCTTCACTTCAGATCCCTTCCCCATTTACTAACCTACGTGTACATAGGTCTACACTACGTCTTTAATTAGCTATCTACTAGACTGCGCAGAGGTGGCAATGAAACATTCCAGAGGTTTGATCACCTCCTCTTCACCCTTCAATCTCTGAAAGCTTAAACTATCAGTAGTGGCTGTCAGTAGCTACTCCCTGGGCAGGCAACTACAGGCAGGAGTTCACATTCCATGTCAGAATGATCTTGGCAACCAGCCTTTTTGATCCATCCACAGGAGGTTTGCGGTGGTCTTTTTTCCAATAGCTGCAAAGACCTTGCCCCTGTGGCACCCCATCCTGGACTGTCCTTTTGTTCACTGCCCAGCCACTGAAAGGACCCAGCTTATTTGTGTTTGCTCCCCATTCAGCTGGGATGGCTGCCTTCATACACTGTGTGTGATTTCTTCTCTCTTTCTCAGTCTGCCTTGCCACCAAGGTTGTGGGAGCTTAATGTCTTTGCCTTAAATTGGGTCCTTTCACATCTATTTTCCCCAATATCTTTCTATTCTGATCTATACAACTAATCATCCACCTCCAAGAACGAGCCTTCATTACAATATATATTTGCCGCTTTACTTTAAACTTTATTTATGGTTCGCTGACACACTTTCTCTGTCTTCTGTATTTGCATTTCCATTCTCTTTCATCTGTGGGTCTACATCTATCAGGTGTGGTCTGGTGTTCATCACTTGGATCCTCCGTAATGACATTGTTACTGGGTGGACTTGATCCCTTGTTCTGTCTGTGAGGGCAAGAAGAAGGTGAGTCTTACAGTTTAACCTGAGCCCAGTGTTTCCATTGGCTGCTTCACCAGGTCTGCACAAGCACAGGTGTTATTGGTCCAGAGCACTACCTGTGGATCTATCCACCTGGGAATGAAACTTGTCTTTTCAGACTGCTCCCATACCATGACATGGTCAGCCGGCTGTGAGAGAACTATCTGATCAGCAGTATGTTGTTGCTGTTTTGCTTGATCCTCCAGTGTGTTACCCTGGTTACAGTGGTCCTTCACATCTCCATATAATCTTAATAAACTGAGTTTAGTAGCATTTTCCTGTACACTTTCAATTTCTGTCATCTCATTTTCTTCTGTTGCTCTCTTTTCCCCGTGAGTTTGAAGATAATAACTCAACTCCTTCTACCTTAGGCCACGAACTTATCAATCACCCCTGATGAATTATCAACTGATGAGTTATTAACTTCAAACTTTCTGCATAATCACTCAAAGAGTTGCCCTGCGTATGCATGTACGAGAGCTGTATAACTTATCTCTTTCTACCTTAGGCCATGAACTTATCAATCACCCCTCGTATTTTGAAAAGTATCAATTTTAAAATCAACTGCAAGACTATCCTCAGCCAAAAGCAGAAAACACTGAGGACACTCAGCAGGTCATGCAGCATCTATGGAAAGACAGAGTTAAATGACCCTTTGTCAGATCTGACAGAGATTAAACTAAGTGATTTTAAATTGAGGAAAGGGTAGTGGGAAAGTTGATAGGACAAGTGGAATAGAGGTGAATGAAAAGATCTCCTGGGTCTTTGATTGCTGTCAGAGCCACATATGAGATCAAGTCAAATGGTTGAATGAGGGCTGTCAAAGGGTGATTGGGTTCCTTTGTCAATCTGTAACTAATGGTATTGCTATGGGGCATGCCCAGTAGGTAAGTTGGGACTAAAGAAAAGAGAAAAATGGAGCTAATATCACAGATGCAGATATGTCCAGTTCTGGTACCAATAGAAATTGAGTTGCCTACTGTTAGATAATTCAATGCAGAGTCTGGAGTCTATCCCTCCCAGCACACATATCTCAGCTTAGAGAAAGCCTCAGGAAGATGAGCCTAGATTGCAGCTCTGTTAACTTATGACTTTGAAACTCTGGAACAATCACACAACCTGAAGGGTGAGCAAGGATCTTTCTCATGAGCTAATTGTTGAACTTCCTCAAGCTTATGATTAGGAATACCTTGAATTTGATATGCAGCTCATTTAGAAAATCCAGATCTGTGATCTCAGCATGGAGAAAGCAGGGGATTCTCCACCATTTCTTGCTGTCTGCCATAGATATAGAATCAGTGTACAAAATTACTTTTGGCCCTTATGGTAAGCAAAGGCCAGGAGGTCTCTTATCCACTTAAATAACCAACCCCCCCCCCCCCCAATCTAAATCTGATTATCAGTCTTTCCTTCCCACATCCAGAAGTAAAGGAACTATCAGGTGAGGTAAGACCCAGTGAAAAGTCGATCAATCCTCTTAAGGAGTGCCTATTACAAATGAAAGCTACTCTATTCTGCTTGCTTCCTGATCTTCAAAAACAAAATGTAACAAAGAACACTGTACTTTTGTTTTCAACCTTCTAGTTGAAAATATTCTGTTAGAAGACGTTTGTGCTTAATCATTGATATGTCCTTTTGATAGCAGAATATTCAATTATTGTAATAAAAGAATGATGAACAACTATCAATGAGCTCTTTATAAATAATCAGAGCATGAATGAAAACTAAGATGAAAAGCTGTTTTATGAGGGATTTTGAGATAATGGAATGTGAGAAAACTCTGTCCATTGACTGTGGGATTGATAAAAGGGACCATAGATGTAAGATAATCAGTAAAAGAACCAAAGTGGCAGATGAAAAGTTTTATTACAAGAGCTGAAATGTTCTGGAACAATAAGTTGGCTAGTGATGCACCATCAATAACTCTCGGAGACGGGAGGCAAATGATAGGCTTTTATTAGCTGCAAGAGACCACGATTAGCAGCAAGAGACCACCACACAACATCCTGGAGACTAAGGGAGGAGCAATGCCTCCAATCGCCTTTATACAGGGGTCTGTGGGAGGAGCCACAGGAGCAGTCAGCAGAGGGGCATGTCCAGACAGGTAAATGTAGTTCACCACAGCTAGTTTTCAAAATAAAGCTACTCCTTTAATAAATGTTTTGTTGTTTCTACAAAGGTATCTTAATTAAAGGAAAGGACAACTATTAAAGTGTCAAACAAAACTGATCTGGAAGTTACAGCTGAAAACAAAATAAATTGTATCTTTCAAAAGAGAATTTGAATGGAAAATGTTGAAGAGGAGAAAAAATGCTAAGTGTGAAGCTTTTCAGACGTCACAGGCTGAATGACCCCTTGCATATTGCACTATTCAATGATTTTTTAAGAAAGAAAAAATCAAGAGTTTGCCTACTGCCCATTTCACTGCTGGTGCTTAGAGCCCCACTGAAAGTCTTCCATCTCTGTCCTATCAATGTGAAGCATTCTTCATTGCTGTTTCCGTAACAATTTTGTTCTACCATCAGGGTTGTTAGCTCTGGGCTGAACACCCAAACCTCAAGGACCAATGGATCACTCTTAGTCTGACCTCTTCCCTTTGACCTGTTTGGCATGGGTGATCTTACCAAGAGCCAAAGCATAAAGCCCTGACTCCAGCCGACATAGCTCTCTAGGTCAGCGAGGCACACAGGACTCCAAACCCTATGACACGGTTGTGGCTCTCTTGGAAGAAGTGCTTGCAGGGCTGTATTTAACAACATATACAGTGTGGAACCTGCAACAGCATAGTGTCACATTTGCATTGGGTTGTCCTGTTAAACTTCAAGCATGATCTGATCCTGTGTCAGTTCATTAAGATACAATTGTAATAACAGAAAAGATGTGCAAATTATTTCAATTAGTCTTTTACAAAATGATAACCCAGCTAAGATGGGTCTGATTGTTATTTCTATTTATTAGTATCAATGGAATTGCTTCCCAAAGCTACTGTCTTGGTCATTATTTTTGATTGACTACAACTTGTTTTTTTGTATGTTCACCACTACTTTTAAAAAAACTATTGCTCATAGTTTAAGCAATTATCTTCTGGAGTTGTGATTTTACCACCTTCCATAGATAAGGAGATTAACAAGGAGCTTGCTATATATAGTGTTTACTAAAAACTAAAAAAAACTGGGTATCAGAAGTCAAGTTTATTGTCATGTGCACAGTACATGTATACACAGATAAAATGAAAAACTTACCTGCAGCAACAGCACAGATACGTAGCATGATATGAGCAGCATTCACAAAAATACATAAATTCAGCATAAATTATACCCATTTCTTACAAGGATAAGCTCAAAACAAGCACACATCTGAAACAAAAAGACAATCCTAGTGCAAAGTGATCAATGAAGTCTTGTGCTGCTAAATTGTAGTGATTCGGATTGTGCTAATTGTTTCAAGAACCAAACGGTTAAAATTGTCAGAAAAGGAAAGAAATACATTTATCTAAAGTATCCTGCAGGGCTCTCATTCTAGCATCTGCAGAATCGCTTATCTTTGTCAACACTTTGAAAGAGTGTAGTGTGATCTTTTTCACATTTTGAGATAAAGGATAGGCTGCATAAGTTGGGACTTCATTCCCTGGAGCATAGGGTTGACCTTATGGAGGTTTATAAGATCATAAGGTGAATGGTCACAATCTTTTTCCCGGAATAAAGAAATCCAAAACCAGAAAGCATATTGTAGGTTTAAGATGAGAGGGAATGGAATGAGCTATCATTGGTTGTGGGCACATTACTTCCTCTCAAGATCAATTCCTAGCATTAACAGTACAATGATTTAAATGTGCCTAGTTCATAGCCCAGTGATCCTAGAACTGTCAACCAGTTAGAGAAACCAATCTCCATTAATTATCCTGAAAAGAAAATAAGAAGCAATTCAATGTGGAAGCCTACAGGAACCATTGGTCCAAACATGGCCGAGCCTCACAATGTTATACCATTTAGCAGTTGGGAATTTCATGTCATTCTGTTCTTGTCTCTGGAGGTGCAGTTAATTTTGTATGAACATCACTTCCTATCCATAAACTGTTTTTTTATCATTTCCTTTGCAGATTAGTTTTGATTTGATATGAAGCACATGATGGAAAGGCACACATCTCCATCCACTCTTACTTTGCCCTTGGAAAAGCAATATCTGTGAGTCTTAAATTTTTGTTGAAATTGGTAAACACTTAGACCGTAAGGCCATAAGATACCGAAGCACAATTGGGCCATTTGAAGTGAAGTTTAGGGCGGGCATCAGGGGTAAGTTTTTTACACAGAGGGTTGTGAGTGCCTGGAGTGACTTGCCAGGGATGGTGGTGGAGGCTAAAAGATTGGGGGTATATAAGAGCCTCTTGGACAGGCAAATGGATGAAAGAAAAACAGAGGGTTATGGGGTAATGTGGGTTTAGTACTTTTGTTTTAAGGATTATATGGGTTGGCACAACATGGAGGGCTGAAGGACCTGTACTGTGCTGTAGTATTCTAGTGTTCTAGTGAGTCTGCTCCATCATTTCATCATGGCTGATCGATTTTCCCTCTCAGCCTCGACTTCCTACCTTCTCCCCAAATCCCTTCATGCCCTGATTAATAAAGAATCTATCAACCTCGGCCTTAAATATGCATAAATACTCAACCTCCACAGCTGCCTGTGCAACAAATTCCACAGATGAACCACTCTCTGGCTAAAGAAATTCCTCCTCATCTCCATTCTGAAAAGATGCCCCCCCCTATTCTAAGGCTGTGTCCTCTGGTCCTAGACTCTCCCAGAATAGGAAACATCCTCTCCACATCCACTCTCTTGAGGCCTTTCAACATTTGATAATACTTAGTAGATATATTTAGAAGGAAATATTATGTTTGTTTATCGCTGCACAGCAAGTTTACTCTTGTTTACACAGCATTCTTATGGAGTATTGCATATGTGTGTTAACTTGGTTAGCACCGGTTATGAGAATAATCGACAGTAATGGGCCATTCAGGTGTGTGACGATCCTGTATTGAATTTAATATGTATTTTACTTAACTCACTACAGTTTCTCAAGTAAAGAGAGCTCATTAGAAACCCTGAAAAAAGCTTCCTTATCAGGTGATTTTTGAGAAGTTGTTTAACTCACTGCATGGCTATGCACTGTACATACTCACAACAAGGACAGTAGAATCCCACCATTTGAGAGCTGTGTTCTTGGAGACCATCTATGGAGACAGGGTGTCATGATGTCTCTTCATTAGCCAGCTCCTTGTTGAAACATGGGACTGCAAATTTGATCCTAAGTTTGTGTCGCAGAACTATTGATATGATTTGATTGCATAAAGTGACATTCACAGCAACTGTTTATGAATTTATAAATTTGCTGAAAACACAGGCAGCCGGAGATATTTTTACAGGAAACTGGAAGCAGATCCACACTGTGAGCTCCAGGTGCCCTGGCTTTCTCCCACATCTTAAAGAGCTGTAGGTTAGTTGCTGTATATTGCCTCTAGTGTGTAGGTGAGTGGGAGAATGAGAATGTGGAGAAATGTGATTAATGTAGGATAAGTGCAAATATGTGCCTCATGATCGGTGCAAACTTGACTGACCAAGGGATCTGTTTCTACTCTGTATCTTTCCAAGACTTTATGACACCAGACTCTGTGCAGGCCTCCATCACAAGGAGGATGGGCTTACAATTTCAAGGATATGCTTCCAACGCCTCCTCACTGATTCATGGCAATCTCATCACATGATCATGTAAAATGGCGAAGAAGCAGCTGTGAAAACATGGGGAACTCAAATCACTGGGGCAGGAGCCCATGGAAGCCATGACAAAATAGCAGAAGCAGAAGCAAAACAAAGTAATGTAACTATGTGGTTGATGTGTGAGGGTCACTACCAAACTCAAGTATGAGAAACAAGGGAACTGTGGCAATTCAAAGAAAACTAAAGATTTATTACAAACATTGACTAGAAAAAAAAACTAACAAGAGCCCAGGCAAACAATACAGAATCTTGTGGAACTGAAATCACTCACAGTCCATGTTTCACCAGACAAGGAACTACAACAACCCAACAAAGAGGGGTTGGCATCCCCCCCACCCCCGACGTGCACCCTGGAGCATGTAGGAATTCTGGACATGGAAAATACCATGCTAATTAAATTACCCCAAATGTAAACAGTCCCAGGAGCACAGCATACCCACAAGGTGACACTGAGAAAATACAATCCACATACTAACTGACAACAAAAAATCTCTTCTTTTTCATAAACAGCCCCTGGTTGTGACATGACGGTTTGAACAACCTCTTTCTTTTGCTGTATCTCTACGTCTCTATGACTTTTCCTATTAGAAAGCAGCTCCCTGTGAAGGTTTCCCTGGGGTCTGAGTAATGCCAAATGGTTGGCACTGCATAGAACAATTAGTAACTGTAGCCTTCTGTACCAGATACAGGTCAGGATATATTTTTCTCTAGAGAAACTTGTATTACACCTTGTTCCAAACAGAGGGTGACAGGACCTTTCACCTGAAGAGCAGTAACAGACATTCTGTCAATGGTTGGTGGTGAAAATTCCAGACGGTGATTGGTTCAGAACCTGTCATGCTCTGAGCTTCCATCACTGAGACATAAAGCAGGAACGAGAGATGGACATAGAAGGATTCTGCATCTCTACACTGAACATTACACTGGATCAAAAACGTGTTCTACATCAAAACTCCTCTGATGACACTTGACCAGATTATAAACAGACCGTCCCAGGAACCATCTCCCTAATATCTGCTCATTCCCTGATTGCAATTTTCAGTCTGATTTTATGTGCAACAAGCTTCAAACTGATTTGCACAACGGTTCAGGGTAGCTGTGATGAAATGATATACAAGTGTATGTCACAAAGTGTGAGGACACAGAGTGCTGAGATGGAAAACAAGGACGATAAGTTTATAGCGGGATCAGAGCAGTGGCTCCAGGTGTCCTGTAGGCCTTACCAATGCACAGTATGCCTGCCAAGCCAACAGCAAACCCACTGAATGCCAAGTACAACCTTGCATCCCAAACACATGACCAAGCCCCAACAGACTGATCACTGTCTTATGGAAATGATTCTTTTGCTGATCAATAATTCAGCTCCAGAGGTTAACCCCCCTGAATTGCTGCACCTTCTGTGAAATGTGGATGCTCTTCATACCTCGCCCCCTGCTCAGACCAGTATGGAGTCCCATCAGTGACGAACTGTGACTGACTGTTGATTCAGGGCAATGTTCAAAGCATCAAGTGTTTGGGATCAGCACACAGGGAGATGTGTCACTTCCACCTTGACTTAAGCTGACAGTGAAATGAAAGAGACCAAGTTCTACCCTGACTCACTGCCCCCATTTCCTGCTCCATCATGGCTACCCTCAGGCTAGTGTGGACATTTAAATCCCTCCGAGAAAACTTCAATGTTCAAAACTTCATGGCTGTTGTATGAAAAAGACCCCCCTGCACATTTGACAGAGGAAGCATGGCAGTGCCTCTTCCGACCCTCAGGAGGGACAGAAGCCTGAAGGAACACACTCATTGATTCAGGAACAGCTTCTTCCCCTCTGCCATCTGATTCCTAAATGGACTTTGAAGCTTTAGACACTACCTCACTTTTTTTTAATATACAGTATTTCTGCTTTTGCACATTTTTAAAAAATCTATTCCATATAGGTAATTGATTTACTTGTTTATTTATTATGTTGTAGTCACGTGCAACGTGCTACTAAAGAAACACACGGAGGCAGAGAGATCTGAACGCAGAATGCCTTTACTGATTCAAAATCGCGCACTTAAATCTCCCCTCCCATGGGCCCCTGTGACCCGCGGGGCGGACGTGACATCAGACTGTCCCTGGAAGCTCCGCCCCGAGCAGGTAGTTCCAAACACGCTACCGCGTGACTGCGCGGCTCCCGATGGCGGTTCGAGTCCCGTGTGTGCAGATGCCACACCACCCCCCCCCCCCCAGAAATGTCCATCGGGGGAGTGGAGTCCCCAGTCTGTGTGGCTTGCTTGGGTGGCCGGCCTTGCCGGCGCGGTGCGGGTACCCTCACTGGTTGCTCAATGTCCAATGTGCCGGTTTGAGGTGGTCCACTGTAAAAGTCTCTTCCCGGCCACCCACCTCCATGCCGTACGTTGTGCCGGATCATCTTGAAGGGTCCCTCATACGTCTGCATGCCCCTGCGAATAAAAACATACTCACAGTCTCGGAGGTCTTTAGGGGTGAAGGATGACATGGGACCATGCCTGGAGGTCGGGACCAGTGCCAGGGTCCCTACCTTGTCCCGCAGCCTCGTTAGCACCGCTGCTGGAGTTTCTTCCAAACCTCGGGCCTCTGGTATGAACTTGCTTGGAACTGTCAGGGGGGAGCCGTAGACCAATTCCGCTGAGGAGGTGTCCAGGTCCTCCTTGGGGGCTGTGCGGATGCCCAGAAGGACCCAGGGAAGCTCATCTGTCTAGTTGGGGCCCCTGAGGCGGGCTATCAGGGCCGACTTGAGATGCCGGTGGAATCTCTCTATCAAACCGTTGGACTGGGGATGGTACGCTGTGGTGTGATGCAGCTGGGTGCCCAGGAGCTGCGCCAGTGTTGTCCACAAACCAGACGTGAACTGCGCCCCTCTGTCGGAGGTGATGTCCGTTGGGAGGCCGAACCTGATGATCCAGTTTGCAATGAGCATCCTGGCGCAGGACTGAGTGGACGTGTCTGCCAGCGGTATGGCTTCTGGTCATCTGGTGAACCTGTCTACCATGGTAAAGGTATGCCTGGTGCCCCAGGAGACTGGCAGGGGCCGACGATGTCCACATGGATGTGTTGGAACCTCCTGTACGTTGGCTGGAACTGCTGGAGGGGAGCCTTCACGTGTCACTGGACTTTGGCGGTCTGGCAGCGCACGCAGGTCCTGGCCCAGTGTCCAACCTGTTTGCGCAAACTGTGCCAGACGAATCTGTCCGCTACCAGCTTGATGGACGCCAGGATGGACGGGTGGGCCAGGTTGTGCAGCGTGTCGAACACCCGGTGCCTCCATGCTGCTGGTACCACCGGTCGGGGTTTGCCAGTCGACACGTCGCACAGGAGTCGATCCGCTGCCGGGCCGATGGAGACATCCTCCAACTGGAGCCCTGAAATGGTGGTGCGGTAAGCCGGGATCTCAGTGTCCAACCGTTGTGCTTCCGCCAGTGCTGCGTAGTCTATTCCTGTGGATAATATGCCTACTGAGTGGTGGCAGGGGCGAGACAGTGTGTCGGCGATGACGTTGTTCTTCTCTGCGATGTGGCGGACGTCCGTGGTGAATTCGGAAATAGAGGACAGGTGCCTCTGCTGCCGAGCCGAACATGGGTCCAATACCTTGGCCAGTGCGAAGGTGAGGGGCTCGTGGTCCGTATACACGGTGAACTCCCTTCCCTCGAGGAAGTACCAGAAATGCCGGACAGCCAGATAGAGCGCTAGCAACTCTCTGTCGAAGGCGCTGTACTTCACCTCTGGTGGCCTTCAGTACCGGCTGAAGAAAGCGACTGGTCACCACTTGTCCTCGACGAGCTGCTCCAGGACTCTGCCGACTGCCGTGTCGGAAGCTTCGACTGTGAATGCCGTGGGTACATCGACTCTCAAGTGCACTAGGAGGGCCACCTTTGCCAGCGCCTCCTTGGCCTGCTCGAACACCACCGTGGACTCCGCATCCCATGCTGCTTCTTTGGCCTTGCCGACCATTAGGCTGAACAAGGGTCTCATGATGCGTGCTGCTGCCGGCACGAACCGATGATAAAAGTTGACCATCCCTATGAACTCCTGCAGGCCCCTTGACCGTGCTGGGCTTGGGGAACTGGTGGATGGCCTGGACCTTGTACGGTAGAGGAACTGCGCCATGTTGGTTGATTCTGTGGCCCAAGAAGTCGATCTCCGTCAGCTCGAACTGGCACTTCACCAGATTGATTGCCAGTCTGTGGTCGCTCAGGTGTTGGCAGAGCTGGCGCAAGTGTGCCACGTGCTCTTGGTGCGAACTGCTGGCCACCAGGATATCGTCCAAGTAAATGAAAACGAAATCCAGGCCATGTCCCACCGAGTCCATGAGCCTTTGGAAAGTTTGGGCTACATTCCTGAGACTAAAAGCCATCCTCAGGAATTCGAACAAGCCGAACGGGGTGATGATGGCTGTCTTGAGCACGTTGTCGGGGTGCACTGGGATCTGATGGTATCCCCTGACCAGGTCGATCTCGGAGAAGGTGGTCGCTCTGAGCAGGTTTGCTGTGAAGTCCTGGATGTGGGGTACCAGGTATCTGTCGGTGGTTGTGGCGTCGTTGAGCCTTCTGTAGTCTCCGCAGGGCCTCCATCCTCCTGCAAACTTGAGCACCATGTGCAGCGGGGATACCCGTGGGCTGTCTGAGCGGCGTACGCTTCCCATCTCTTCCATCTTACGAAACTCCTCCTTGGTGAGGTGGAGCTTATCGGGTGGGAGCCTGCGAGCTCGGGCGTGCAGCGGCGGTCCTTGCGTGGGGATGTGGTGCTGCACGCCGTGCTTAGGGTCGGCCGTGGAGAACTGCGGGGTGACTATGGAGGGGAATTCCGCCAACACCCTGGTGAATTCGTTACCCGAGAGGGTCACGGAATCCAGGTGGAGGGCCGGTAGCTTGGCTTCTCCAAGCTGGAAAGTCTGGAATGTCTCGGCATGAACTAAACGCTGGCCTTTTAGGTCGACCAGGAAGCAGTTGGCTCGTAGGAAATCTGCCCCTAGTAGTGGCTGTGACACCGCTGCCAACATGAAAGTCCAAGTGAAACGGCTGAACCCGAAATGCAGTGAGATAGTTCGCAGACTGTACGTCCGAATACTGGTGCCATTTGCAGCAGTGAGTACAGGGCCTGGGACCGCTTTACGAGTGTCCATGTTCGGGGGGGGGGGAGGAGTACGCTGACTTCTGCCCCAGTGTCTACCAGGAAGCGCCGCCGGGAGTGTTGGTCCCAGAGGTACAGGAGGCTGTCCCAGTGGCCAGCCGTCGTAGCCATTAGCAACGGCTGGTCCTGGCGTTTCCCGGAAAAGCACATGGTGGACGGCAGCGGCATGCGCCTGAGCCCCATCTTTGGTGATAGAAACACAATTGTTCAAAACTTTAGTCTTTTTCCCCTGGGGGTCTCGACAGCTTCGGTTGCGGGGCCTGGGCTTTGGGGCGCGCGATCATGGCTAGGCCAATGGAGGCTGCTCCACGTTGCTTGCTCTGCCAAAGGACGTCTGCTTTAGCTGCGACCCTGTGTGGGTTGCTGAAATCCTCACTCGCGAGGAGGAGGCGAATATCCCCTGGGATTTGCTCGAGGAACAACTGTTCAAATAACAGGCACGGCTTATGGCCGTCCATGAGTGTCAGCATATCGTTCCTGAGCTCGGATGGCGTGTGGTCGCCCAGGCCGTCCATGTGTAGGAGCCGCGCGGCCCGTTCGTGGTGGGAGAGTCCGAAGGTACGGGTCAGGAGCGCCTTAAGCTTAGTGTATCTGTCCTCTGTTGGTGGCTGGCGTAGGAAGTCGATGATCCAGCCTGCCGTCTCCTGGTCGAGCATGCTGACCACATAGTAGTACCACGTGGTGTCGGCTGTAATGTCTCTGATATTGAACTGGGCCTCGGCCTGCTGGAACCAAATGTGGGGCTGAGTGGCCCGGAAAGTCAGGAGCTTCAGAGAGACCGCGCTGTGCGAGTTGCTGGAACTCATGGCTGGTCGCTGAGTCGCCGGCTCCAGATGCTGTCTGGAACGTCAGGGTCACCAATGTAGTCGCGCGCAATGCGCTACTAAAGAAACACACGGAGGCAGAGAGAGCTGAACTCAGAATGCCTTTACTGATTCAAAATCATGTGCTTAAATCTCCCCTCCCATGGGCCCCTGCAACCCGCGGGGCGGATGTGACGTCAGACTGTACCCGGAAGCTCTGCCCCGAGCGGGTAGTTCCAAACACGCTACCGCGTGACTGCGCAACTCCCGATGGCGGTTCGAGTCCCATGTGTGCGGACCGCCACAATGTTTTATTTTATTTTATTTTGTTTTGTTTTGTTTTGTTTTGTTTTATTTTATCTCTCTCTCTCTCTCTCTCTCTCTCTCTCTGATTATGTATTGCATTGAACTGTTGCTGCTAAGTTAACAAATCTCACGTCACATGTCGGTGATAATAAACCTGATTCTGAGCTGACTGAACTGCCTTGTCAGTCACACAGGTTCAAATGCACCCAGTCACACGAGTCCACTTAGAGTCTTTTACTGTATTTGTTCATAGCTGGATACAATTTTTGAGGATAGACTCAATGGGCTTTGTTTATTTTTCTCTTAGAGTGGCACAGGCTGAAAGGGGACCTAATAAGAATATCCAAAGTTAAGATGGGAAGAATCTATTCCGAATAGCACACGTGCCTCAGACCAGCAACTGAGGCTTAGGATAAGGGGAAAAAGTTTTAGGGAGGATCTGAAGAAGAATTCTTGTCATTCTTTCATTCTTAAGTGCATTTTTTAATTCACCTGATTAGCCAAAACGTAGTAGGCTATGGACAAAGAGCTGGTTAATGGGAAGGATACTTAAAGGATAGTGGGACGTGTTAGGTTGAAGGACCCACTTCTGTACCTTATGATCTTATAGCTGTCTATTAAATGCACATGCAGGTATATAGTTGATTTTATATTTAGTTTTCTTACCAATTAATTATATATTACCTTGCTCCCTCCACATCGGTACAAGCTTTCAGCAGTCGAACCTTCAGAACGAAGGACTTGGAGTACAAAACTCCAAGTTAGTTAGATGGTCCGAGCTGGTGATGTGTGCATTCCTTTCCACCTCTCCAATACCAACACAGGTAGGCTGCCAATGACTCCCTCACCCCATTGTGACAGTGCTTTACACATACGTAACATTGAAACATGCTCATCACCAGTACTGTCTGCTTGGCTGAACAGGCCAAAGTCCCATACATCATTTCTCTAGACCCTGACAAACATACCTTCAAATGGCTGGGCATGCTGAGTCTAGGTAATTGGAGGAACAAAAGAATAAGCAGCAGGAGAAGGCCACTCGTCCCTTCAAATCTGTTCTATCATTTAAATTGACTCACAGATGTTCCATCTTAACGACGTATTAATGCCAACCAAACATACTTCCAGCCAGATGTTGCCATGACTGGTCACAGTGGCTTCTACGGGTTAACTAAAGGTGCTACCATTCTGCTTAAACACATGCCTAATGATCGTAAGATCCTGCTATGTGTTAAGAACTCAAAGGTCTGCAGGTCTACAGCATCAGCAAGTTGCTTGCTGCGGGAGATAATGAAGGAGCTGTGCAATGTGCTGCTGCCTGAGGCGATGGAGGTTTACAGTCAAATAGCGAGTGATCTTCACGGTCACTTTTCTTGTGATCACAAGACCCCTTTGGACTTTGTTAATCTGGTACACTGCAGGTTTGACTCGCTGATTTATTGGAGGCAAGCAGGGGTGGATGCGGGGGCCAAGTCCTTAGTCGTGGCGTGGACTAGGCCTGAGACAATGGTGTTGGCTTTTGCAGCTGCTTGGAGAGAGGGGACGAAACTGTTGCACTTCACACGGGGTGATGCGGAATGGTGTCCAGAAAGGAATCGGAGCTGCCTTCCCAAGGTCTCACTCACAGAAGACAAGCTCGGTTGTGGCCAACTGCAGATTTTCAGTGTCACTCAATGGGTCCAGGCCTCACACTGCAGGGTTGCTCGCTTCTCCGTCACCGGAGGAGAGGCACCAGAGCCATCACGCCCCACCAGGGACAGCAATTGTGGCTACTGAAGATTTAAAATGCACTGAGGGGTCTGGACTGTACACATATATGTTAGTCTGCTTGTGTTTTTACTAATATTCTATATGTGTTTGTATATGGGAGGGTGGGGCCTCAAAGCCACTATGTCACCTAGCGGGTGTCGGGGGCAGTTGACAGGTGATATTGGTGGGCCGGGCTGACTGGACTATATATATATGTGTGTGTGTGTGTATATATATATATATATATATGTATGTATGTATGTATATTCTGCATCGCTGTATTTTTATTGATATTCTATATGGGTTGTTGACCTGCATGCATCAAACCGTGACCACTGGGAATGTGTCTTTGCACCTTGACCCTATAGTAATGTTTTCTTGTTTAGCTGTATTCATGATTATTCATATATGGTTAAATGACAATTAAACTTGAATTGAATATATCAAAAGATAAGTCAAGTCAAGACAAGTCACTTTTTACTGTCATTTTGACCACAACTGCTGGTACAATACACAGTAAAAATGAGACAATGTTTTTCAGGACCATGGTGTTACATGAAACAGTACAAAAACTACACTGAACTATGTAAAAACAACACAGAAAAAAAAACTACACTAGACTACAGACCTACCCAGAACTGCATAATGTGCACAAAACAATGTAGGCATTACAATAAATAATAAACAAGACAATAGGCACAGTAGAGGGCAGTAAGTTGGTGTAAGTCTAGGCTCTGGGTATTGAGGATTCTGATGGCTTGGGGGAAGAAACTGTTACATAGTCTGGTCATGAGAGCCCGAATGCTCCGGTGCCTTTTCCCAGACGGCAGGAGGGAGAAGAGTTTATATGAGGGGTGCGTGGGGTCCTTCATAATGCTGTTTGCCTTATGGATGCAGCGTGTAGTGTAAATGTCCGTAATGGCTGGAAGAGAGACCACGATGATCTTCTCAGCTGACCTCATTATCCGCTGCAGGGTTCTTGCAATCCAAAATGGTGCAATTTCCGAACCAGGCAGGGATGCAACAGCTCAGGATGCTCTCCATACAACCTCTGAAGAATGTGGTGAGGATGGGGGGTGGGAGATGGACTTTCCTCAGCCTTCGCAGAAAGTAGAGACGCTGCTGGGCTTTCTTTGCTATGGAGCTGGTGTTGAGGGACCAGGTGAGATTCTCCACCAGGTGAACACCAAGAAATTTGGTGCTCTTAAAGATCTCTACCGAGGAGCCGTGGATGTTCAGCGGGGAGTGGTCGCTCCATGCCCTCCTGAAGTCAACAACCATCTCTTTTGTTTTGTTCACATTCAGAGACAGGTTGCTGTCTCTGCACCAGTCCGTTAGCCGCCGGACCTCCTCTCTGTAAGCTGACTCATCGTTCTTGCTAATGAGACCCACCATGATCGTGTCATCGGCGAACTTGATGCTGTGGTTCGAGCTGTGTGTTGCAGCACAGTCGTGGGTCAGCAGAGTGAACAGCAGTGGACTGAGCACGCAACCCTGGGAAGCCCCCATGCTCAGTGTGATGGTGTTGGAGATGCTTCTCCCGATCCGGACTGACTGAGATCTCCCAGTCAGGAAGTCTAGGATCCAGTTGCAGAGGGAGGTGTTCAGGCCCAGTAGGCTCAGCTTTCCAAACAGTTTCTGAGGGATGATTGTGTTGAATGCTGAACTGAAGTCTATGAACAGCATTTGAACGTATTTGTCTTTTTTGTCCAGGTGGGTTATGGCCAGGTGGAGGATGATGGCAATGGCATTGATTGTTGAATAGTTGGGACGGTACGCGAACTGCAGGGGGAGCAGCAGGGTCTTGATGTGCCTAATGATGAGCCTCTAGAAATCACATCACATCATGATGATGGATGCAAGTGTAGTCATTGAAGCAGGACACTGAAGACTTCTTTGGCACGGGGACGAAGGTGGCGGCCTTGAAGCACGTTGGAATGATTGCATTGCTCAGGGAGATGTTGAAGATGTCAGTGAGAACATCTGCTAGCTGGTCTGCACATCCTCTGAGCACTCTACCAGGGATGTTGTCTGGTCCAGTAGCCTTCCGTGGGTTGACCCTGCACAGGTTTCTTCTCACATCGGCCACGGTGAGACACAGCACCTGATCATTTGTAGGAGGGGTGGACTTCATTGCCGCCATGTCATTTTCCACCTCAAAACAAGCGTAGAAGTTGTTCAGCACATCTGGGAGGGAGGCATCGCCCGTACGGTCAGGTGATGTTGTCCTGTAAGGTAGAGCATTTAACATCACCTCTTCAAGCTATAGGCTGGATTCTAGTTGATGTTACATTGAGACAAAGCAGGCATCCCACAAAACTTTCCTAAACAATGGGATTGTGACATTACCATACAAAATGACACATAGAGATCAGAGCAATCCTGTCCTGCTCTTCACTCTGTTTTATTGCTACCCTATTTATGCTTTGAATGGTGAGATACAAGTGATCTATCTAAAAGCTTACTTCACATAATTATACCTGTCTTTCTCTTTTAAATGAACAACAACCTCATATCAACAGCTTACAGATGTTTCATAGGGTCATCTTGCTTTGGTACTGAATCAAGGTTCACTTAGTTCAGTTCTGGATATGAACTCAAAAAAGTTTATTTCTTTGTCAGACGACCTTTCTAAGGTCTGTATTGTTTCTGACTTAGATGCAACTTTATGATCAAGTGGGCCACCATCCATGCATGGTTTTATGTCTGGTGCAGATCACCTGATCAACATAAACATTTCAGATTTTGTCACCAATTTCAAATGAATTTTTACCCCACCAGTCAGTGTTGATTAACATTCATTTTGGGTATCTGGATTGTTGGTGTGAACATCTAGGTGTAATTCAAAGGAAGCATTGTAGATATATTGTCTCTATTGAATTGTCCTGCCATTTCCTTTGATCTTTAGTATATGAAAATGTCATGAACTATTGGGTCAGGAAACTTTCCAGAAAGTGTCTCCTTGCTGTGTTGTTGAATAAAGATGTTTATATCTACTAGTTTCAGTCTCTCTGGTGACATTGCTCATATTCACAAGAGACTCCTGACCTCACAATCTATCCCTTGCACCTATCAATGATCTTGTATCTTGTTGTCTCCCTGCACTGCACTTTCTCCATAGTTGTTCACTTTATTCTCCATTCTGTTGTTATCATCAAAACATCTGTGGCTATATACCCCAACAGTGGCAGAGATATCTATTCTTCAATGAGAAGACCTTGTGTCTGTATGCAAGACAAGATTTTCTTTGTACGTTGGTACACGGGACAATGCTGATAATAAAACAGAAGATGCTCCAATATCATGCTCACCAATACTCTGCTTGGATTTTATCAAGACCATTCAGCTCCAGACCTCATCACAGTCTTGGGCCAGCTATGGACTAAAGAGTTGAATTCCACAGATGAGGTGAGAATGCCCTTGGGTCACTTTAGTATCAAGCATCCCTGATCAATCTGTAGTCAATGGGCATCAAGCCTTCACATAGGATGGTGAAGGCCAACAATCCATCGTAATTGCATCAGCCTAGGACCAACAACTTCCTCTGCTTCACCAATGACATAAGGTCAGAGGTAGGGATGTTCACTATTACTCATCAAATGAAGCAGTCATTGCCTATTTATGGCAAAATCCTGACAATATTCAGGTACAAGTTGACACAAAAATACAAAGCAATGACCATCCCCGGCCATTCAGAGAGTCTGCAGTAAACAACCCTCGAC
This sequence comes from Hemitrygon akajei, assembly GCF_048418815.1. Lineage (NCBI taxonomy): Eukaryota > Metazoa > Chordata > Chondrichthyes > Myliobatiformes > Dasyatidae > Hemitrygon > Hemitrygon akajei. The sequence continues at coordinate 7,385,257 of NC_133152.1, forward strand.
ATTCATTTGATGATCTATCACAAAGTGTCCACCATTAGCATGCTGATGTCATCACTGAGCAGAAACTCAGACCCACCATATAAATACTATGTAACAGTTTCTTCCCCCAAGCTATCAGACTCCTCAATACCCAGAGCCTGGACTGACACCTTACGGCCCTATTGTCTTGTTTATTATTTATTGTAACGCCTGCCTGTTTTGTGCACTTTATGCAGTCCTGAGTAGGTCTGTAGTCCAGTGTAGTTATTTTCCATGTTGTTTTTTACGTAGTTCAGTCTAGTTTTTATACTGTGTCATGTAACACCATGGTCCTGAAAAATGTTGTCTGGTTTTTACTATGTACTGTACCAGCAGTTATGGTGGAAATGACAATAAAAAGTGACTTGACTTGACTCGAAATACTATGGCTGCATCATATCTTGAGGCAAATAAAACATTTCCTGGCATACCAAGTTCCCTCCACCATCTACAAGGGAGAAATCAAGAGAGCTTTGGATTGCCTAAATTACTATAGCTCCAACAACATTCAAGATTCTTAATATTCTTATCAATAAACATTCAATAATCCAATCAAAATATCATTCAAGTGCCACATAACAAGCACACTGTTATTATTGTACGTACTGTTCTATACACAACACACACTCCAATTACTCTCCTAGGCTGTTGCAGATATTTGATGATAGCCAGACCAACATGGTTGATCATGAAGCCCCAGAGAGATGCAGCATAAAACCAGGCCCTTTGGCCTATAAGTTCTGCATTTAAAATCAGCTCCCCATTTACACATATCCGATATTAATTCCAAGTTTAATTCTACCCACGTTCTCATCACTTCACACTTCCTCCAGATTCTAACACTCACCAGCACACCAGGGGAAATTCATAGTGGTCAATAAACTTGAAAACACACATACCTTTGTGATGTGGGGGAAAAAAACTAGAGGAAGCCCATATAGTTACAGGAAGAGCATGCCAAGTAGCACCAGAGGTCAGGGTTGAGCATATGCCTGTGACACTGTGGGGCAACAGTTTTACCAGCTATGCCATTGTACTTTCCACAGATTCTCTGGGATTTCCTTACATAGCCTGTTTGTAAAGTTCACCACAAAGTCCTTGGTTTCTCCAGGAATGCTGGAGTTGAATTTTCAGTTAGTTTTTAGTCCTTGTTGGTTTACTATGAGTTAATAGCATTGAAGACCATTTCTGTCTACAGAATTTACAGTGTACTTGTTGTTAATCTGCCTTCGTTGGACCAGCTTTCTGTCGATTTCTCTTTGTCTCCTCCCAGTTGTCCAAAAATATGACATGTCACAGCCTTATCTCTAAATTAGTAGATCTCTAAAGAGGTTTCCTATCGTCAGTCGGTGGCACACACACCCTGTATAACACTGAACTCCTATACTGGTTCATTCAACAAACCTTCACTCACCTACAAGTCTTTATGTTATGGATGCACCACAGAAAGCATCCTACCTGGATGCATAACAGCTTGCTATGGCAACTGCACCGTATGTAACAGCAAGAAACTGCAGAGAGTCGTCAGAGCTCAGCACATCATGGAAAGCAGCCTCCCCTCGAGAGACTTCTCGCTGCCTCAACAAAGCAGCCAGCAGAATCAAAGCACCCATCCACCCCAGACATTCTTCCTTCTCCCCTCTCCCACGGGGCAAAAGATACAAAGCCTTTCAAAGCACCTACATCCAGTCTCAAGGACAACCTCTACCCTACTGTAGTAAGACTATTAAACGGATTCTTAGTACAGTAATATCGACCCCTGACCACAAAATCTATCTCTTCTGATCTTGCACTTTATAGTGACCCTGCACTGCACTTTCTCTGTAACTGTTACACATTATGCTGCATTGTTGTTGGTTTACCTTGTTCTGTTTCAATGCACTGCGAAATGATCATCAAACCTATGAGCAGTATGTAAGCCAAGCTTTTCACTGCATTTCTGTAAATGCAACAATAACAAACCAATATCCATACCTACGATGATTTTCAGCAGCCTTTTAAATAATGTTGTCAAATCAGACAAGGTATGTTTGCTGAGCTTCTGCTCGGTGTGATGCCTCACCTACTGAGAAGGTATAACATAAGCAGAAGGGGGACTTAACTCTCAAGATTATTCAACAAATAAAGTTAATGGACTGAATATCCTGGGAAATCTACCAAATCCAAATTCTCAGTAAGAGAAACCTGCAGGCAAATTGAGAGAAATACCTTCTGGTGAACCATGCCATAGTTCTTCCTTCTAAAGCAAGTTAAAATGATTGGTTGGACAGGGTCAATCCCAGAGGAAGCATGTTGATTGCATTCACTAAATCTTTCCATAAGTAATTGAGGGAACATAGACATTTTTACAAAACTTGCTTTGCATTTTGTAGGACTATGGGAAACTTTTAACAATTCACTAAACCCAGATAAAGTAAACAATTAGGAAGAAAACCATAGAATGGAAAAAAGTTTGTTTTACAGATTTTCATCATTCAGTGTTTGTTCAGGTTTATTACAATCATGGATTGTGCAGCTTATTGCTGAGGATATACTTGCAATTCCCAGGCAATTTTATCTTATTAGCAAGATAATGTACTTGGTTACTCTGAAGTTCAGGATGTCTTTTTTCTTAAGAGGTCAGCTTATTCAATTAGTTTTGTTGGCAAGCAGGTAGTCAGATTATAAAAAAAGCCTGACATCTCATCAAAAATTAATCCTTGTCTGCTATAAATGGAATGGTTTTAACTTAAGTCAATAGACCATCAAGTGTTCCAGCTGTGGCTAGCTGAATTTAAATCCAGTATTAGGGCAATGGGAAAGAAAGTTAAAATGTTGCCAAAATGAACAGTCTAGGAATGGATGAGGAACATTTCAGACTTCAGCAAGTGGGGACAAAGATACTGAAGAAGAAAGAGAAAACATAATAGTTCTAAAAGGGTTTAGTTCAGTGTGGAGAATTTAAAAGTTTAACAGAAGCTAATAAGGGTTCCTTGCAGACTGAGGATGAAGAAATTGTGTTTGGCACTGCAGAGATCTTAAGCAAATACATTATGTCTGTATTCACTGATGACAACACAGAAAATCTTGAAGAAATAGTGCAAATTAAAGGCTTAACTAGTATTGGAAAAATTAAATGGACTGAAAAGCAGTAATTCTGCAGGACCTGATGATTTCCATCTTCAGGATTTGAAGGAGGAGACTATGCACATGACAAAGGAATTGGTTGTCATCATAGAAGTGACAAATGACAAGGGAAGGGGTGCGGGCACTTCACATCTCCAGTGGTTTCAGGTTAAAATCTGTGCTCTAGCACTGTCAATATGGAGTTTGCACATTCCCCATGTGACAACATGAGCTTTGTCTAAGTGCTAGTTTTCTCCCACATCCTAAAGACATTCGGGTAGGTTAATTGTCTGCTGCAAATTGCTCCCAGTGTAGGTTGGTAGAATTGATGGGAATATGAGGCAGATAGGTTACAGGGAAAATTGGCTGATAACCTTCTGCCTCATAAGAAAATATGTAAAATAGTAAAATTTGTGTTAAAAACTCCATTGATTCTTGGACTGTGTTGAAGGCAGCAATGAAGAAATTAGAAAATGCATAACTAAGACTTTGATAAGGTGTTGCACTAGGTTAGGCACAGGAGACTGAAGGTAATGCACTGGCATATATTGAGAACTGATTAACAGACAGAATGCAAAGAATAGGAGGCAGTGACGATTGCAATGCCACAGGCACTGAGTCTTCGATTCTAGCTGTTCACAGTGTATGTCAATTGTCAGGAGAGGGGTCTGAATGTGAAATATTTATTTTTACTGATAAAAGATGGATTTCCATTGGGTTCTATTCAGGATGTAGTGACATCAACGGGATAGTAACAGGCTGGGTAAATGGAAGAGAATATGGCAGATCACAATACCAGATGGAAGAATGTGAGGTTTGTTCAGCTGTCCCTGCATACAAATCATTGGATGCAGGTTTGCAACAGTAGAAAGTTCTGATTGCTTTATTGGAAAAAAACAACCCAAATTAGAGGTTATTGGTAGCTTCCTTTCCTTTCACTTCAGTAAATCCCATGATATTGGATGGTCACAGAATAGGGCATGACTTAGAAGCAGGTACTATGTGCGATTAGTTCATCTATGATAAGGCCATCTTTCTTAGTTCATTCAGTGTTCTAACTAGATCAAGCCCAGAACAGGTTGTCAGTCTGCCTACATCAAGTGCTCTTCTGTAACATCTGGTGTCTCCTGACAAACTGCAGGCACATCCTGTTGTGTCTCCTTTTCTACCCTATTTCTGATGCTATTTCAGGCCTGGGTACCTCCACCACAGTGAACACTGCTATCACCTTCCAGCTCGCCATGTTTCTGATTTTCACTCATGGCTGGGAAACCTCTACAGTACCATTCCTTTCAGGAGTACTATCATCCTACCTTCCTATGGGCAGTATTCAGACCATTAAGAGGCCTACGCAATTTATCTTCTATTACTGGCAGATCTCTGTAGTCTGCACAACTATAAAATGGAAGTTGAAAATTCTTGATTATCTTACTGTCAATCATTGAATAATCAATGAAAACAAAAAATCATTCATCTATTCCTATATCAAAGGTGGGATGATCTGACAGATACTTACAGACCCTCCTTTCCTTGAATCTGGATTAAGACGTACTTGCTTCCTCCCCAGTTTTGTTGCCCCTGAGTTGGCTGGTGAGGGGAATGCATGCTCTTCCACCAGTGGAGCAGATGGTGACCAGTGGGTGAGCAGGTAGTGCATTTGTTCTTCAGCTTCTGCGAGCTCCCAATACATGCCCGCTCAGTTCTCAATACCATGCTGAATGTTCCTTCCCCAATTTGTGCAGTCATGGGGCAAAGATCACAAGAGGATGATGCAAAGGCTTTGAGCACACACTTGAATTGGGTCCTGGTGATCTCTTCCATGATGGAGTTTGGAAGCGAGTTGGGTGTCAGTCACCAGGTCCACTTGGCCTCCCAATGTAACCAACTTCATGAACATTCCAATGGTTTGCTGGATGACCAGTTGATCAACTCATGGCTGGGCTACAACAAATCCAAGAGGAGGCCATGTTATCAGAGTCTGAATGCATAACTTTCCTCTCCTGATAGAGATCCCTCCCACACACATAACTCTAGGAATCCGATACATACCTCTGAACCAAAGACAATGCTTGTCTTTACTTTAGCTTGGTGTGACCAGATTCTGATATTAATCAATATCTCCCAAGACCCAGCACACACCAAAATAGCAAAAGCTCTTATCTCTCAAAGATTACATTAGAGATGCTGGTTTACAATGTAACACTGTTTTCAAAATGCTGCACCTTGTTTCAGAAACTACAAGGTATAGAAAGCTGCAGTTTAACATAAAATTATAGAGATGAGTTCCTCTGGTAGTACTTTTTCACTTTACCAGTCTGCAGATAATTATTAATAAAAATTATTACAAGCCCACATCACTCCATCAGAATTCTCCACCTCTCTCCATTTCAATATATTCTCAATTCTTTCATCTGGTTCAATTACTGAAACAATCAGGTTAGGTCGTTGCTCTGTAGTGGATGTGTTAGTGTCTTGATCATTTTTAATCTTGTCCATAGTTGATTAACAGATGACAAGGAATGTGAACTGTGGCCTGTGAACCTGAAACAAAGTTTACTTGCTGGTGCCCCCTGCCCACATTATTGACAGCCATGCGATAGTATCTGTTATCAGAAATTGAATGGGCATGTGAGATTTACAACTGTGAGCCGGCAGGGAAGGAGCCAACAAGCAAAGTGTCATGAACGATAAACCTGTATTGTCAAGACTGGTTGAAATCAAGAGTATAAAAGTGTCCAAGAAGTAGATGTGGTCAAATGCCTGGAAAGTTTTAATGCTCTCTCTGTTAGTCCTACAAATAGCATGTTATGGCTGGTAGATTTTTTTATTGAAGTAACCTTTATTCAATAATAATAGTGGTGAAAAGAGGGCGTACAGGAGTGAGATATTACAGCTAGTTGAGTGATGTTGCACTCAATGTCAGTAAGTTCAAAGAATTGATTGTGGCCTTCAGAAAGGTAAGACGAGAGAACACACAACAGTCTTCTTAGAGGGAGCAGAAGTGGAAAGAGTGAGCAATTTCAAGTTCCTTGGTGTCAATATCTCTGAGGGTCTATCCTGAACCCATCCTGTTGATGCAGCTACAAAGAAGGCATGACAATGGCTATATTTCACTAGCAGTTTGAGGAGACTGGTATGTCATCAAAGACACTCACAACTTTCTATAGATGTACTGTGAAAAGCATTTTAATTGGCTGCATCACCGTCCGGCATGTGGGGTCGACTACTGCACAGGAACAAAATAAGCTGCAGAGAGTTGTAAACTTAGTCAGCTTCATCACTGGCACTAGCCTCTGTAGTATCCAGGATATCTTCAAGGAGCAATGCCTCAAAAAGATGCCATCTATCACAAAGGACCCCCATCACCCAGGACATGCTATCTTCTCATTGCTACCATCAGGAAGAGATGCACAAGCCGGAAGCCACACACTTAATGATTCAGGAACAGCTTCTTCCCCTCCAATTCAGGGTTTTTCTCTACTATTATGTATCACATTGTACTGCTGCCACAAAGACAACAAATTTCATGACATATGCCGGTAAAATTAAACTTGATTTTGATACTGAAAAACTTTATTTACAAGATGGGTGGCAGTTAGAGATAAATCTTTACCAAAGGGAGTGTAAGGTGCTCCTTCATCCGCTAGGCTCCAGGCCACTCTTGGGCAATGTGTAGCATCACCACCCCTTCAATCAGGGTCATATGAGTCACAAGAGCAGGTGGTGGATGGTTGTAGAAGCAGCTGGTGCATATCACAAGCCCTGGTTATGTGACCACTGGCGCCAGGCAGATAATCTCTGAAGAGTATTGATAATGGCTGGGCTCACCCACCTTGTAAAGACACTTCTCAAAAGAAGGCATTGTCAAACCACCTCTGTAGAAAAAATTGCCTAGAATAATCATGGTCATCACAGTCACAGGTAAGACCATGATTGCCATTGTCAACATGACATGGCACGTAATGAAGCTGATGATGATTTAGAAGAATAAACTATGCAATGCACTTTTGATGTTACATTCACAGACAATACATTACTCTCAGTTGCCAATTTATTAGATACACCCGTACACCTGCTCATCAATGCAAATTTCAAATCAGCCAATCATGTAGCAGCAACTCAATGCATAAACTCATGCAGACATAGTCAAGAAGTTCAGTTGTTATTCAGGCCAAACATTAGGATGAGGAAGAAACGTGATCTAAGTGATTTTGACCATGGAATGATTGTTGCTGCCAGACAGTGTAGTTTAAGTATCTTGAAAACAACTGATCTTCTGGGATTTTCATGCACAATAGTATCTAGAGCTTACTGAAACTTGTACAAAGAACAAAAAGACATCCAGTGAGAAGCAATTCTGTGGGCAAAAATGCCTTGTTAATGAGAGAGCTGAGAGTAGAATGGCCAGACTTGTTCATGCTGACAGGAAAGCTACAGTAATTCAAATAATCTTGTGTTACCACAGTGCTGTGCAGAAGAGCATCTCTGAATGCACAACACATCGAACCTTGAAGTAGATGGGCTATAGCAGCAGAAGACCAGGAACATGCACTCAGTGACTATTAGATACAGGAGGTACCTAATAATGTGACTACTGAGTAAACATTGCTTAAAACCAATAGCTCTATTGCCACACGTGCAGCCTCCTTGGGTGGCAACTACAACAATAATTGAGGAGCTTCCTCACTTAACCTTGCCTCTGCCTCTCCAGTCCAAGCTTTAGTGCATCTCAGCACATACAGCCTGGAATGTGCCAGTTGGCAACATTCTTCCATGGGCTTCTAAATGTGCTGACAGACCAGCAAGTTTCTGTCAGATCAGAGGGTGTCTCTGTATGTGTCCCTTGGAACAGCCCATAGATCAGAGAGTCCCCTGTCATGCAGCTGCTCAGGATGAAACCTGATACAGGCCCTTGCATCTCCCTCCACACTCTCTTTGCAAACCCACAGACTGCAAAGAGTTCAGCAACTGTCTCATCCCCATTACAGTCATCTCATGGCAACACTCCTAGCATGCTGGAAGGTCCTGATTGACAGAGTCACTCTCTCCACCAGAGCAAGGTCTTGTTATGCCTGTTCTTTGCAAAGACAAACAACATGGGTAAAAATGCTAGAACAATTGTATTTTCAGATTTACAGCAATGGCCTTTTTGCTCCAGCCCAAGCATGTGCGCCAAGCTCACCCACATCATTAGTGGTTCTGGGTGAAATGCCTGTATCACACACTGGAAAATTTATTATGTACACATAATAATAACACAACTTCCCCTTTTAAAGAAAACCAATGCAATACTATTTCCTCATTAAACCTGCAAGAAACAATAATGATTTCCAACAAAGATATTTCCATTAACTTCAATTGCAATGAGCAAATGCAGTCTCTTATTCCCTCATCTCCTTTCAGTCCATCTCTGGGGTGGATTAATGATCCCTTTTGGCCTGTTATTTGTTTCCAATGGAGTCTTGCTTTTATTTGCTGTGTCTTTTTGAGAGCTCTGATCAAATTGTTTCTTTCCTTCACATCTTTCTGCTAAGATCTCATCTGTCCATTTCTGTTCCTATTCTTGCTGTGTGACCATATTTCACTTCACATGACTCATAACTAATTCTGTCTCAATTCAAAGAGCTCCTCCTGCTGGATACATTTCATAGCTAGCAACTCCTGATGGTTTGCGTTGGACTGTTGATGTTGTTTTGGCCTTTGGGTCTGTGTGGTCTCTTCATCTTCCTTTTTATTTTTTTATCTCAACTTTAGAGAGGATCGTGGAGATTTCTTTTTGCAATTCAAATTTTTATTATTATTTATTCTTATTTTACAAAGCAGCACAGCATATTTATACGTCCATCCCATGACAGGAAAACATATAAAACTAAGAAACAGAAAAAAAAACTTCTAATTTAAGTTTAAATTAACATACAACTTAAATTGATCCCACGCATCTTGTGGAGATATCTTTTATTTCCAGTCTTTAACTAGAAGTTGATGAGAGACAGATTTTGAACCACAGCTGCATGATGTGGAAGCAAGACTGGTGACTTCATCATGATCACTCTGCTTAGCACTGGCATCCTGATTGTCATGCTGGTGTTGCTGGTACGGATGTCTATGGTAAGCAGAGTTCTTGTGCTTCTCTTGCGTAACCTCTCTGGAACTCTCATGGATTCTGTTATGAGCTTCTCAAGTTCCATCAGGCATGCATCCAATTTCATCAAAGCCATCTGCCTACTCTTCCATGACTCTTATGTGGTCATCTTTGGTCTCATAAGCCGTTACACAAACTCTTCCCACCACTTTTCACAAGCATTGTCTGTACTCACCTTTCAACAACCAGTACCTGTGCCTTTAGTTGTTGTCCCTTGTGCTTGAAGTTCACTATACAGCCCCCTTTTACTGAAACGTTCTCTCCAGTATAGCCAATCACTTTTAAGTTCACTGGGTAAATCTTGCTCTTTACTTTGAAAGTCTTGTAATCATCCATAGATAACAGATTAACCTGGGCTCTGATGTCAAGCTTGAGTGGAATTACTGTTTTATCAGCACCAGCAGTGTGCAGAGAATCTACAAAAAACCTCCTCAATTTCCTCAACAACCATGTACACCTTTCTTTTGGCAGCCCCAGCTTTGCAGCACTTTGCAAAATGACTCCTCTTCCCACACTTATTGCAGGACATTCCATAAGCAGGACACCTCTTTGGAGTGTGCCTACCTCCACATTTGCTGTATTTACTGTTTGAGCCTACCTCTTTGCTGTTGACTTTGGAAATGCCTTGTGCTCTGCCCCTTTGTTTTCACAACATGCTCTGTTGTTTCTGCCCTGTGGAGCTCCTTAGCTTGTGATCTTGTGGTCTCCACTGCCCTACATATAATTACAGCCTTTTCCAGCGTTAAATCGTTTTCACGGTGTTATCTTTCTCTGAGCCCATTATTTGAAGTTCTGAAAACTATTTTGTCTCTAACTAGTGAGTCTCCAGCCTCACAGGACTTACTCAGTGTGTGAAGCTCAGCTGAGTATGAGTCATAGCTAACACCTTGCTTCTGTTCACAGGAAAATGACTTATATCTTTCAAACATGATGTTTTAACTTGGGACCAAATATGCCTCAAATTTTGTCATCAAAGTGTCCAATGTAAAAGCTGTCTCATCAATTTGAAAGCTGTGATGGATGTCCAAAGCATCATTGTCAATTACATGTAGAAAGATAGACACTTTCAATTTTTCCTCCGCGCCTCTGGCTCTGCTTGCTGCTAAGTATATATTGAATTGCTGTTTGAAGCATTGCCACTTATCAGTTAAACTGCATAGGTGTGAAAGGACTTTAGTTATCCATTTCAGGCTCTCGCCTAAATTTCTTGGTGAACCTTACAGGTACTTCGGAACACAACATGCTCTGTCACCTCACTGGCTTGTTTTGCTCCATCTCTCTCCATTTAGTGTTTCTTTCTTCAGCCATTCACAGTATTCATGTACTAACCATGTTTAGACCTCATGCCGACTTCAGACACCATGTTAAGTCTGTTTTGTTTTGTAGAGACAAACAGTGTGGGTAAAAATGCTAAAACTATTTAATTTGCAGATTTACCACAATGGCTTTTTGCTCCAGCACAAGCACATGCAACGAGCTCACCTCCGTCATTACTGGTTTTGGGTAAACAGCCAACATTGCCCATTGGAAGCTGATGTTCTTTATGTACGCACATAATAGCACAGGTCTTGATGCCTGTTGGTGGGATCTGGTGATGAGGCATTCTGCCAGGTAGTCTGGACATTCTGTTCAGGGAACCACCCCACCATGTCCGCCGAGTTATTCTCCCACAGTGTCTGCAGGATGTTCCATGCTGACCACTGCCTGATGGACAAAGATGTTGGTCCAGAAGTACTTCTCCATGAAGGATAGGCAGACCAGTAGCATCCAACTGTGCGGCAATGGGGCCAGACCTTCACAACACCGGGGACGGATAGAACCAAAGCACGTAGTGGTACTTTGTGCCGACATACTTGGGCTCCACACCCAGGCCAATGCAACCACACACAAAGGTGGTCATCAGGGTAAGGGCGACATTGGGAATGCTTTTGCCTCTGTTGTCCAGGGACTTGTGCATTTGACCTAGCTGAAATAAAACTGCCTGAGGGATCCTAGGTTGGAGAGTGGTGATGGGAGAGAGAGATGCTGGGGTCCAGCAAAAATGAGGAGGGTCTCAGCCTGGAGGTGCTGGGACGATCTCTGTCCCATTGAAATGACATAGATAAACACAATAGATGAATGCTCCTGCTTTTAGCCCAGGAGGGTCACCCACAGGAGGTGATGGATAGGTGAAGATAAAAGAAGGGGTAAGAGGAAAGCCAGAATGGCAAATGGAAAAAGAAAGAGGGAGAGGGTAGAAATTATTGGAAGTTAGAGAAATCAATGTTCATGCCATCCAGCTGGAGGCTACCTAGATGAAATATAAGGTGTTGCTTCTCCATCCTGAGAATGGCCTCAGCATGGCAATAGAGGAGGCCATGGATCGATACGTCTGAAGGGGAATTGAACATAGAATTAAAATGGGTGACCACCGGGAAATCTGACCTGTTAGAGCGATATTTGGGGTTAGCACATGCAGCAAATAACTTTAACTGATTTCAGCCACCAGTCTTCAGGTTAAAATATGAACTGTGGATTAAATTTAAAATGCAGTTCTGATCAATGAGTTTCTAAAAGAGATAATGTTGATTTAAATTCATTACTTGTGTGTATTTGGGTGTCTGTAAAATAGGCGCAAACAGGGAGGAATGATGTTGGGAGGATCCATTATCTGAAACTGTTAAATGTGGCTCAAAAGAAGCATTATAAATGGAAAGGAGTAAACAGTCAACGTTTCAGGCCGACACCAGAGTCCTGATGAAGGGTCTTGACCCAAAATGTCAACTGTTTATTCTTTTCCATAGATGCTGCCTGGTGTGCTGAGTTACTCCAGCATTTTGTATGTGTTGCTTGGAATATTGTGTGCAGTTTAGGTCACCTACCTACAGGAAAGATGTAAATGAGATTGAAAGAGTACAAAGAAAACAGTGCTTCTCCTTATAGATGCTGCCTGGCCTGTTGTGTTCCACCAGCATTTTGTGTGTGTTGTTTAAAGGATGTTTCCAGGTCTGAAGGACATAGTTATAGGGTAAGATTGAATAGATTAAGACTTTATTTCTTTGGAATGTAGAAGATTGAGAGGAGATTTGACAGAGGTATACAAATTATGAGGGGTTGAGATAGGGGAAATGCAAGTGGGCTTTTTCCACTGAGGTTGGGTGGGACTACAACCAGATTTCATGGGTTAAGGGTGTAAAGTGAAAAGGTTAAAGGGAACATGAGGGGAACCTTCTTCACTCAGAGGGTCATGAGAGCGTGGATTGAGTTTTCAGCATAAGTGGTGCATGCAAGGTCAATTTCAACATTTAAGTGTCACTACCTTCGGATATGGTGTGAGTGCAGTGCGAGAGACACTGAAGGGGGTGGATAGTTCACAGACTTTCTGCGAACAGAGTTAAAAGGAAAAGAAAATAATAAACACTAGGCCAAACAGGGCTGTTAACTAAAGCTCTCAAATGGAAAATGAAGTCAACACTGTGGCTGAAAGGAATAACTAAATATAAAACAAATAGCACTAGGCTTCAGAGTCAGTCGACTTTACAGTCCAATTTCTCAGGCAAGGCAGAACGCAAGCAAGCAGTGAAACATTGCTGTGCTTTGCTCAAATCTTAACAAGTGCTATAATGAAAAGAATGGAGTTAAATGCCATCACAATGAAATAATAAATGCCTGACATTATTCACGAGCGCAATTGTTGTATCTGCTATGCTTCTGAATCGGCGGTTGTGACATTAAGAGAAGATTGGATAGGTAATGGATAGTAGGGATATGGAGGGCTCTGGTCCTGGTGCAGGTCAATCGGTGTAGGTAGGTTAAATGCTTTCAGCATGGACTAGATAGACAATAGGTGCAGAAGTAGACCATTCAGACCTTTGAGCCTGCACCGCCATTTTGAGATCATGGCTGATGGACCGAAGGGCTTATTTCTGTGCTGTACCTCCCTAAAACTCTATGGACTCTAAGGGATTTAGGAAAGCCAGAAGGGTCAATAAAAATCCTTGGCAAGTAGGATTAAAAAGAATCCCAAGACATTCTGTACATGCAGTACATCAGGAGCAAGAGAATAATTAGCAGTAGGGTAGGAGCATTCAAGGATAAAATGGAGAACATTGCTTGGATGCGGATGAGGTCCTTAATGAAAACTTTACATAAGTATTTACCAAGGAGAAGGACATGAAGGATAGGGAGATCAGTGCTGAAGGCATTAGTATGTGGCATTTCAAGGTAAAAGAGGGAGTAGTGCTGAGTCTCTTATAGAGCATTAAGGTGGCTAAGTCCCCAGGGCCTGATGAGATGCGCCCCAGGTTATTGAGAGAGTTTATTGGTTCTTTAAGGACCATAGTCACGGTGGGGTGGGGAGGGGAATAGGGATGACCTCCTACTACCTATTAAATGTTCCCAATGGTGTATGTCTCAAATAGACTCTGACAACCAAGTCCAGATCACATGCGGCATAGGTCCTAAGCTCGGAAGAAGTGTTTCTACTGACAGAAGAAGGGGAAAAAGTGGGTAACTGGCACCTTAAAACCATTTGCTCTGTGTAGATGGGGCTCATCACTTATGGTTGGCACCCTCTCTCGGAGAAGGAACACTCTGATCTGAAACTTCTGCTGCCTTGCAGCTCATGGGGAAAGGCTTCGGGAGTAAACCCTGAGAAAGAATCCAAAGTTGGGGTCCTGAAAGCAATCCGACTTTGAGTTCAACGTGGACTGACAACCCCCGTGACTCTGCTGCTGCGAAGTTGTATTGGTCTCTGCCATTCCATTGGATTCATCAGCCGCTGCACGGGCAATTCACAGATATTCATGTTTGCTTGAATGATAATTAAACAGCTTACTCTCCATATCATACTGCCTGGCTTGCATTCCAAGTCAAATCACGTTTATTGTCATTTCGACCATAACTGCTGATACAGTACATGGTAAAAATGAGACAACGTTTTTTCAGGACCATGGTGTTACATGAAACAGTACAAAAACTACACTGAACTATGTGAAAACAACAGACAAAAAACTATACTAGACTACAGACCCACCCAGGACTGCATAAAGTGCACAAAACAGTGCAGGCATTACAATAAATAATAAACAGGACAATAGGGCAGTAAGGTGTCAGTCCAGGCTCTGGGTATTGAGGAGTCTGATAGCTTGGGGGAAGAAACCGTTACATAGTCTGGTTGTGAGAGCCCGAATGCTTCGGTGCCTTTTCCCAGACGGCAGGAGGGAGAAGAGATTGTATGAGGGATGCATGGGGTCCTTCATAATGCTGTTTGCTTTGTGGATGCAGCGTGTAGTGTAAATGTCCATGATGGCAGGAAGAGAGACCACAATGATCTTCTCAGCTGACCTCACTATCCGCTGCAGGGTCTTGCGATCTGAGATGGTGCAATTTCCGAAACAGGCAGTGATGCAGCTGCTCAGGATGCTCTCAATACAACCCCTGTAGAATGTGATGAGGATGGGGGGTGGGAGATGGACTTTCCTCAGCCTTCGCAGAAAGTAGAGACGCTGCTGGGCTTTCTTTGCTATGGAACTGGTGTTGAAGGACCAGGCGAAATTCTCCGCCAGGTGAATACCAAGAAATTTGGTGCTCTTAACGACCTCTACCGAGGAGCCATCAATGTTCAGTGGGGAATGGTCACTCCATGCCCTCCTGAAGTCAACAACCATTTCTTTTGTTTTGTTCACATTCAGAGACAGGTTGTTGGCTCTGCACCAGTCTGTTAGCCGCTGCACCTCCTCTCTGTAAGCTGACTCGTCGTTCTTGCTGATGAGACCCACCACGGTCGTGTCATCGGCGAACTTGATGATATGGTTTGAGCTGTGTGTTGCAGCACAGTTGTGGGTCAGCAGAGTGAACAACAGTGGACTGAGCACGCAACCCTGGGGGGGCCCCCGTGCTCAGTGTGATGGTGTTGGAGATGCTGCTCCCGATCCGGACTGACTGAGGTCTCCCAGTCAGGAAGTTTAGGATCCAGTTGCAGAGGGAGGTGTTCAGGCCCAGTAGGCTCAGCTTTCCAATCAGTTTCTGAGGGATGATTGTGTTGAATGCTGAACTGAAGTCTATGAACAGCATCCAAACATATGTGTCTTTTTTGTCCAGGTGGGTTAGGGCCAGGTGGAGGGTGATGGCAATGGCGTCATCTGTTGAGCGGTTGGGACAGTATGCAAACTGCAGGGGGTCCAGTGAGGGGGCAGCAGGGTCTTGATATGCCTCATGACGAGCCTCTCGAAACACTTCATGATGATGGATGTGAGTGCAAAGGGACGGTAGTCATTTATGCAGGACACTGAGGACTTCTTCGGCACTGGGACGATGGTGGCACCTTGAAGCACGTTGGAATGGTAACACTGCTCAGGGAGATGTTGAAGATGTCAGTGAGAACATCTGCTAGCTGGTCTGCACATCCTGTGAGCACTCTACCAGGAATATTGTCTGGTCCAGCAGCCTTCCGTGGGTTGACCCTGCACAGGGTTCTTCTCACATCGGCCACGGTGAGACACAGCACCTGGTCATTCGTAGGAGGGGTCGACTTCCTCGCCGCCACGTCATTTTCCGCCTCAAAACAGTCATAGAAGTTATTCAACGCATCTGGGAGGGAGGCATCACTGGCACAGTCAGGTGATACAGATAGGATGCGACATCCATGGTTGAACCCAACCAACAGAGAGCCTCCTCAGTGTGGTAACTTCTACTTTACAAAAAGACCACTCGACAACTTGATGGCCAAAAGAGCATCTTTATCTGGGGCGGCAAATGATATTTACAATACAGAGGCTTCCAGGTACCTCGTGCGGCATGGGTGGAGGAACTATATACAATACATACTGGGAGCAAAAAGAGCGGAACTAAGACCCCGCCAACCCCGGATCCCGCCTCTTGCTACCAACAGCTCCCTGAATAGTATTAACTTACTTTTAATAATACTCACATTACAACACTTCTCTCCCTTTAAAATCCAACATTTCCCAAATATAGAAGAACTGGGAAATAAAAACAGTGGTCTCATTCGCAACAGGTTACCAATACAAAAACACCTAAAAACACATGTCAAATTCAACATTCAATCTAACAACAAAAGAAACTATCCAATCAAAGATTCAGTCTGTCAGGAGGTTTGCGAGGGCGCTGCGATCTACGCACTATCCCCGGTGACCCAGCAGGCACCGCTGGTGAGGATGTTTTGGGTGGATCTAGTGTTGGGGACGCGAGAGGGGTCTGTGTGTTCGCGTGAGAATGCCCATCCTCTTCAGGGGACTCTGCCCCCTCGGCCAGTGTGTCTCCCTCTAGCAAAGTCACTGGTGGACATGCTTCCCCAGTAGTCTGTCTCACCATTGGAAACTCCATGGAACTGTCCACCTCTGAGCCGGAATCATGACGCAGGCGCACGTGGTCCTGATGTCTGCGGAAAACACGCCCATCAGTCAGCTTAACAACATAGGAGGCTGGACCGTTCTGCTCAAGAATAACCCCAGGTAGCCATTGCTGATTGTTTCTCACATAGACATTGACATCCGGGTTCTAACTGTCTGTCTCGCGCATGCTGATCATGTCCCTCCTTCTGCTTTTCCCGCTTTCTCTCCACTTTTGCCTTCATGTCTGGGCGCAGCAGGGTCAATCTTGACTTAGGCCTACGCCCCATCAGCATCTCTGCTGAGAGTCTCTTCAGTACCTGTTCTAAATTAGCCAGATGTTCCTCCTCAGTGGCTCCCGTGATCAAAATATCATCAAGATACACTGCTACATGCGGAATCCCCTGCAGCAAAGAGTCCATTGTCCTTTTGGAAAATGGCGGGGCTAGATGCCACTCCAAACACCAGGTGATTGTATTTGAATAATCCCTTGTGCATATTGATGATGACATACTCCTTTGAATCCTCATCGAGCAGCAGCTGTTCGTAGGCATGGCTCATGTCCAGCTTTGTGAACAGCTTAACCCCTGACAGGGTCACAAACAGGTCATCCACCCATGGCAATGGGTACTCCTCCAGCTTAGAGACCTGATTCACTGTAAGCTTGTAGTCCCCACATATCCTCACCGTTTTATCCGCCTTCAAAACTGGAACAATAGGAGCCGCCCACCTTGAAAACTGGACAGGCTCAAAGATGCCCAGCCCCTGTAAATATACCAGCTCCGCCTCGACTTTGCCTTTCATGGCATAGGGCACTGACCTGGGCTTAAAAAAACACGGTGTGGCCTCAGGGTCGACATAGAGTTTCACAGTCACGCCCTTCAGTGTGCCCGGCTCATCCCTGAAAACGTCACTATACTGATGCAGAATGTCCTCCGTCGTGCATACATAGTTAATTTCATGCCAGTTGAGCCAGATTTTGCGAAGCCAATCGCAACCCAAAAGACTGGGCCCACTGCCCTTAGCTATCACCAGCCTGGCTTCAGCCTTCGGGCCCCCGGCCAAAATATCCATATATAACACCCCTAAATGAGGTATGGACTGCCCCGTATAGGTCCTGAGTTGGAGCTTAGATGGTCTGATGGGAGGCAGGTTAGATCCCCATGTCCTCCTGTAGGTCTCTTCACTAACAACCAAAGCAGTGGCCCCTCAATCAATCTTGAACTTAATGTCCTTTCCCTTGACAGTGACTGTGGCATAATATGGTTCAGGTGGTCCCTCATCCGTTTCCATCCCAAACATGTTGTAGGCACACACTGCCTCTCCATCTGCTTCTCCAAGGTGGTGTGCGGCTGCCAGAGTCTACTGAGCTTTCCCCTGCTCAGGCTTAACCTTACCCTTTATGCTCCTGCACTTTTTAATGAAATGTCCCTTCTTGCTACAAGCATGGCAGACGGTATCTTTGAATTTACAAACATTCCACCAGCTTTTCCTGTCTACCAGTCTCCCTCCTGACTTGGAGCACTGCCACCGACTGCGACCCCCCATATCCTTTCTGTATATCCTTTGCATTATCAGCAGCCATCGCCATGCCTTGGGCAATCTCTAGGGCCTTCTTGAAAGCCAACGGTGAGGCTCCTTGCCCACTCACAGCTCCTAATCGAAAACGGGGCCGAGCCATCCACAAAACCAGTTTACCTCGTCACCAAAAATATGTGGTAACTTCTACTTTACAAAAAGACCACTCGACAACTTGATGGCCAAAAGAGCATCTTTATCCAGGACGGCAAATGATATTTACAATACAGAGGCTTCCAGGTACCTCGTGCGGCCTGGGTGGAGGAACTATATACAATGCATACCAGGAGTAAAAAGAGTGCAAGTAAAGATCCCGCCTCTTGCTACCAACAGCTCCCCAATTAGTACTAACTTACTTTTAATAATAGACAATAGACAGTAGGTGCAGGAGTAGGCCATTCGGCCCTTCTAGCCAGCACCACCATTCACTGTGATCATGGCTGACCATACACAATCAGTACCCCGTTCCTATCCTCTCCCCATATCCCTTGACCGAGCTATCTATAAGAGCTCTATCTAACTCTCTCTTGAAAGCATCCAGAGACTTGGCCTCCACTGTCTTCTGGGGCAGAGCATTCCACATATCCACCACTCTCTGGGTGAAAGAGTTTTTCCACATCACTGTTCTAAATAGCCTACCCCTTATTCTTAAACTGTGGCCTATAGTTCTGGCCTCACTCATCAGCAAGAACATGCTTCCTGCCTCCAGCATGTCCAATCCCTTAATAATCTAAAGAGCAAACATGAGGAAATCTGCAGATGCTAGAAATTCAAACAACACACACAAAATGCTGGTGGAACACAGCAGGCCAGGCAGCATCGATAGGGAGAAGCGCTGTCGACGTTTCGGGATCAGGACTCAGCCCGAAACATCGACAGTGCTTCTCACTATAGATGCTGTCTGGTCTGCTGTGTTCCACCAGCATTTTGTGTGTGTCCCTTAATAATCTTATATGTTTCAATCAGATCCCCTCTCATCCTTCCAAATTCCGGTGTATACAAGCCCAGGTGCTCCAATCTTTCAACATATGATAGTCCCGCCATTCCGGGAATTAACCTTGTGAACCTACGCTGCATTCCCTCAATAGCAAGAATGTCCTTCCTCAAATTTGGAGACCAAAACTGAACACAATACTCCAGGTGGGGTCTCACCAGGGCCCTGTACAGCTGCAGAAGGACCTCTTTATAACAAGAGGAATTGAGTATAGGAGTAAAGACCAGCATGCCATTAGCTTTCTTCACTGCCTGCTGTACCTGCATGCTTGCTTTCATTGACTGATGTACAAGAACACCTAGATCTCGTTGTACTTCCCCTTTTCCTAACTTGACTCTGTTTAGATAGTAATCTGCTTTCTTGTTCTTGCCACCAAAGTGGATAACCTCACATTTATCCACATTAAACTGCATCTGCCATACATTTGCCCACTCGCCTAGCCTGTCCAAGTCACCCAGCATTCTCATAACATCCTCCTGACATTTCACACTGCCACCCAGCTTTGTGTCATCAGCAAATTTGCTAATGTTGCTTTTAATCCCTTCATCTAAATCATTAATGTATATTGTAAATATTGTTTCTTGCCTAATATAAATTTCCTTCAGTTCATCCATTACCCTAGTTCCTTTGGCCACTATTACATCTGGGAAATTGTTTGTGTCTTCCCTAGTGAAGACAGATCCAAAGTACTTGTTCAACTCATCTGCCATTTCCTTGTTCCCCATAATAAATTCACCAGTTTCTGTCTTCAGTTGCCCAATTTTGGTCTTAACTATTTTTTTTCTTTTCACATACCTAAAGCAGCTTTTACTCTCCTCCTTTATTGGCTTTCTTGGCTAGTTTACCTTCGCACCTCATTTTTTTCTCCGCGTATTGCCTTTTTTGTTATCTTCTGTTGCTCTTTAAAAGCTTCCCAGTCCTCCGGCTTCCCGCTCATCTTTGCTATGTTACACTTCTCTTTTATTTTTATACTGTCCTTTACTTCTCTCATCAGCCACAGCCACCCCTTACTCCCCTTAGGATCTTTCTTCCTCTTTGGAATGAACCAATCCTGCACCTTCTGCATTATTCCCAGAAATACCTGCCATTGTTGTTCCACTGTCTTCCCTGCTAGGGTATTGTTCCATTGAACTTTGGCCAGCTCCTCCCTCATAGCTCCATAGTTCCCTTTGTTCAATTGTAATACTGACACATCCGATTTTCCCTTCTTCTCAAATTGTAGGTTAAAACATATCATATTATGGTCACTACCTCCTAATGGCTCCTTTACCTCAAGGTGCCTGATCAAATCTGGTTCATTGCACAACACAACCTAGAATTGCCTTCTCCCTGGTAGGCTCCAGTACAAGCTGTTCTAAGAATCCATCTCAGAGGCACTCCACAAACTCCCTTTCTTGGGGTCCAGTACCATCCTGATTCTCCCAGTCTACCTGCATGTTGAAATCCCGCATGACAACTGTGTCATTACCTTTGCGACATGCCAATTTTAACTCTTCATTCAACTTACACCCTACATCCAGACTGCTGTTTGGGGGCCTGTTGATAACTCCCATTCGGGTCTTTCTACCCTTAGAATTTCTCAGTTCTATCCATATTGACTCCACATCCTCTGATTCTATGTCCCCCCTCACAAGGGACTGAATATCATTCCTCACCAACAGAGCCACCCCACCCCCTCTGTCCATCAGTCTGTCCTTTCGATAAAACGTATATCCTTGAATATTCATTTTCTCAGCCCTGTCCGCTTGAAGCCATGCCTGTTATTCCCACAACATCCTACTTGCCAATTTCCAACTGAGCCTCAAGCTCATCTACTTTATTCCTTATACTTTGTGCATTCATATATACTTTTAATTTGTTACTCCCCTCTCCTTCCATATCAATTCCTATTTCACTTGGCCATACTGTATGATCTCTTCTTGAGCTTTCTGCTCCAATGATTCTGTTGTCCTTTTTAACTTTTCTTATTTCACTTTTCCTTTAACTCCATCCTTATATTTCCAGTTCATCCCCTTCCCCCCTCACTACTTAGTTTAAACACATCCGTGTTGCAGTGGCAAACCTGTCTGCCAGAATGCTGGTCCCCCGCCTGTTAAGGTGCAACCTGTCCCTTTTGTACAATTGATCCTTACCCCAAAACATACTCCAGTGGTCCAAGAATGTAAATCCTTGCTTCCTGCACCAGTTCCTCAGCCACACATTCAGATCCATTATCTCCCTGTTCCTGCCCTCTCCAGCATGAGGAACTGGAAGCAAACCGGAGATAACCACCCTGGAAGTCCTGCTTTTCAGCCTTTTTCCGAGTTCTCTGAAGTCCCGCTGCAGAACGTCCTTCCTCTTCTTCCCGATGTCATTTGTGCCGACATGCACTACCACTTCCGGCTGTTCACCTTCACCCTTGAGGATTCCCTGCAATCGGTCCGTGATGTCCTGGATCCTAGCACCAGGGAGGCAACACACCATCCTTAAATCTCACCTGTTGCTGCAGAAACCCCTTTCCATACCTCTTACTATGGAGTCCCCTACTACCACGGCTCTTCCTGATGTCTGACTCCTCTGCTCTGCTTCTGCACCAAATTTCAACTCACAGACCTGTCAACTCAGACTGGCAGTATCTTCTGTCCTGACAGCTTCCAAGAGGGTGAACCTGTTTACAAGAGGTACATCCCCTGGGGTCTCCTGTACTTCAAGCATCCTTTCCTTCCTCTTCATCACCCCCCTTCTCTCTTCCAGTATCCTCAGTATAACAACCTCACTGTAGGTCCTGTCCAGAAAACCCTCATTTTCACAAATGAACCTGAAGTCATCTAGTTCTTTCTTCAGTGCTGCAACATGCTCCTTCAGAAGCTGAATCTGGACACACTTTCCACAGCTGTAGCGGCCGGGGGCACCATCAGTATCCCTGACCTCCCACATCATGCCTATAACACACTGAATCAGCTTAGCAGTCATGTCTCCTCCTCACCAAAGACTAACACTTTTTAGACCAGGCCACTTTGCTAGAGCTCTCCCTCTTTTTATTTGCTTGAGCTTTGAAAGCTGCTTGGTCATCTGACCTCGATTGCCCAATCAGCTGTTTTCTGCTAAGTCTGAGCTATTCAAGTCTTGATTGCCAATCAACTGCTAAAGCTGCCAGAATCTCTCGAGCCAAAGACTAGCACTTCTCACACCAGTCACTTCCCTCCACCAGGCCGCTTCCCGACAGGCTCACATTACAACACTCAGTATTGAGAGAGGCAAGAGAAGAGATTGCTGGGACCTTGACCAATATCCGTAGCCACAGGCGAGGTTCTGGAAAGCTAGCGATTAGCTAATGGTCCATTTTTTAAGAAGGAAACCTAGGATAATCCTGGAAACTATAGACTGGTGAGTCTCACATCAGCAGTATGGAAAATACTGGAGGGAATTCTTAGGAATAGGATTTCTGAGCATTTAGAAATCCATGGCCTAATTAGGGAGAGCCAGCATGGGTTTGTGTGGAACAAATTATGTCTTATTAACTTGGTTAAGATTTTTGACAAGATGTCATGGTGATTGATGAAGGTAGAGCTGTGGATGTTCTCAACATTGATTTTAGTAAGGCATTTGACAAGGTCCCTCATGGGAGGCCCATCCAGAAGATTAAGACATATGGGATCCATGGTGAAATGGCTGTTTTGGATTCAGAACTGCCTTGCTCATAGAATACAGAGGATAGTGGTTGAAGGGACTTATTCTATTTGGAGGTCTGTGATTAGTAGTGTTCCACCACGATCTGTGCTGTGACCTCTACTACTTGTGATGTACATAAATGACCTGGATGCAAATATTGATGGGTTGGTTTGTAAATTTGCAGGTGATTTGAATATCAGTGGTGTTCTGGATATCATAGAAGACTGACAAAGAATACAACAGAATATTGATTAATTGCAGATATGGGTGGAAAAGTGGCCAAATATTAAGTGTTACACCTTAGCAGGTCGAATGCAGAGACAGTACACTGTTAAGGACAAGACCCTAAACAGTGTTTATGAGCAAAGGTATCTCAGAATCCAAGTTCATAGCTCGCTGAAACGGGCTACACAGGATGATAGAGTGGTTAAGAAGGCATATGGAATGCTTGCCTTTATTAGTTGAGGCACTGAGTTCAAAAGTTAGGAAGTTATGTTGCAACTTTATAAAACTCTAGTTAGGCCTCTTCTGGAATATTGCAGATAGTTCTGATCGCTGCATTACAGGAAGGATGTTGAGGCTTTAGAGAGGATGCAGAAGAAGTTTACCAATATACTGCCTGGATTTGCGGGCATGTGCTTTCACGAGAGGCTGGACACACTTTGGTTGTTATCTCTGGAGCTCTGGAGGTTCAGTGAAGATCTGATAGAGGTTTATAAGATTATGAGGGTTGTAGATAGAGTAAACAGACCGTACTTTATTCACAGGGTTGAAATATCTAACACCAGAGAGTATGTATTTAGGTGAGAAGGGGTAATTTCAAAGGAGGTGTGAGAAGCAACTTTTTTTCCACGGAGTGGTGGGTGCCTATAATGTGCTGCCTGGGATGGTGGTCAAGGCAGAACATTAGGGACTTCGAAGAGACATTTAGATAGGTATGATTGTGAGGAAAACGGAAGAATATGGACATTGCAGAAGGAGAAGAGATTAGTTTCGTTGGCCGTTTGATTATTAATTGAATTGGTTCAGCACAACATTGTGGGCCAAACAACCTGGTCCTGTGCTGTATTGTTCTATGGTGGGCAAACTATTGGAGGTGGTTTTTAGAAATGGGATTTTCGACCATTTACGATAATCTAATGAGGGATAGTCAATGTGACTTTGTGAGGGACAGCTGAGGAATTGCCTGATTGAAATCGTTGAGAAAATAGCAAAACATTATTATTAAACAAGGTTATGGTAGTAGATGTGGTGTATTTGGATTTTACTAAGGCATTTGACAAGGTTCCCCATGGTAGGCTCATTCAAAAAGTTGGGAGGGATGGGATCCAGGGAAAGGCAGCTGCATGGATTTGGAATTGGCTTGCCTGTAGAAGATAGAAAGTAGTAGTATTCGGGGTATATTCTGTCTGGAGTTCAGAAACCAGTGGTGTTACATAGGAATCTGTTCTGGGACCACAATTCTTTGTGATTTTTATCATTGCCTCTCCTGGTGGTTTGCAATGTGTACAAAGACTTTTATCTTTCCCAGTTACAGCTTCCGTCTGGCTCAGTTTTAGTCAGTCATAGCACAAGTAACCAATCATATTTGCACACACACCAAAGAACAGAATTATGCAGCAGAGTGAAAGGACCTCTCAGCCCAATTCAAGTCACGCCAACCCATGCTAATCCCGTTTGCTTGCATTAGGCCCATATCCTTCTGCGCATTTCCGATAAACAGTAAGTACCTGACGAAATCCCATTTAAATATTGTAATTGTATTTGCTTCCATCACCTCCTCCGGCAGCTCGCTTCAGATAAGGTTGTCATCACTGAATCAGGTGACATGCTTGTGGCAGCATTACAGTGTAAAGGCATAAAATGACAATAAATTAGAAAATAAATAAATATTAGACTTCTCCCATCTCACTTTAAACCTGTGTCCTCTGATTCTACAGCACCCTGTCCTTGGAAAAAGGACTGTAGCTCTCCTATTTTTCCCCTCATAATTATATAAAACTCTGCAAGGTCACCCCAGTGAGACTAAACACTGTCTATCCCATTTCTCCCTGTAATTGGAGACTCCATTCACAGCAACATCCTGGTGAATCACTTCTGCATACTCCATATTATTAACTCTTCCTTGCAGTAACATAACAACTAACACTGTACATATTTAATGACTTGGCCTATGAAGCCAAGTGTTCCAAATAACTTCTTCGCTACCCGATCCACATGTGCTGGCATATTCAGCAACTCTTGGACTGCAACACAATGTGTCTCTAAAATCACTGCCACATAACCAGGTTTCCCTCATGTTACCATTTTTGCTTCTTATTCTTCCAGAGAAATGCTGATTTTGAACATTCACTACTTCACATTTAAATGCCTCCCACTAATTGGATTGTCTTTCGCCCCTAGCAGTTGATTTCAAACTTTTTCCATTAGGTTCTGTGTTACAGTCCTGAAACCCAGCTTTCACCAGTTTAGGCCCTAACCTGAGGACCAACTTTATCTTTTTCCATGACTATGTTGAAATTTACTGACATATGGTCACTATTTCCAAAGGGTTCCCTGCACAGACACTTCCATCATTTGCCCATCGTTATTCGCTAAGACAGCACCCGGAACAACTAACTTCCTGACAGGCCTCTCTACATACTCCCAGTGTCAGGATTCGCCCGAAACAATGGCTGGCTTTAACAAATGATCACCGAGTCTGCAGACCCTTCTTTATCTCCACCCAGTCAACCTAATCTGCAGAATCATCAAAAATTCACAGCACAGAAGGAAACCATTCTACCTGGGCCAACTAACCTAATCTGCTGAATCCTCGGAAATGTTGGCAAGTTATCAATTTAAATGTTCTCACGCAACATCACGGTATTTCCAAGTGAAAGTCACCAAGTCACATTTCTTGCTTACTGTGGTGAACTACATATACCTGTCTGGACACGCCCCTGATGACTGCTCCTGTGGCTCCTCCCACAGACCCCTGTATAAAGGTGATGGAGGTCTGAGCCCGGCCTCCCAGTCTCCAGGATGCAGTATGGTGGTCACTCACTGCTCGTTCCTTCTTCCAGTCAATAAAAGCCGATACCTCGCTTTTACGTCTCAGAGTGAGTTATTGATGGTGCATCACTTACATTTTGATGCTCTTTAGTCTATATTTGTGTATGCACCCCTGTACCCTTTAAATAGCCAGACAGTGATGACCTACCGGTGAATGCGTTTGGGTGAATTAATTTCCAGCCTCCATTTTAAATCTCTCCAATCATATTGTAAATACCTTTTCCAGATCGTAAGATCTTTGTTGTCCAGCAAGTATTTTAATCACCATGTACTAAAAACAGAATAGAGACCATGCCTTTGAAATTGTTGCTTGTGAATATTATTGCATTTTTCATCTTCCTTATAAGTTGTTTTGGATTGAGCATATCTATTCCCCAAATCAGCCAACACAACAAATTTTGCTAAAAGCTTTACAAGCACCTCTGTAATTTAACCCTCCCCCTATCAGATTGACAGCTACTTGTAGGCATCCCACTTAAATGATCCTTGAATGTCTAGGCACCTGTGGTTGACGTGCCGGGAGCAAATATTACAGAACGCCATTAGTGACCAGACACGACTCCAGGAGCAGTTGACATGTTAAAATGCATACTACATAACGGAGCATCACAATCTGAGTGAGGAAGTAGGATAAAAAAAAATTCCCTTGAACTTTGTCGTGTTAATGGTAAATAAGTGACACCTTTCATTATTTGTACATTAAGGAGGTAAGGGGAAGTAAATTTGTTGTACTATTTCATGTTTGTCCCTCAAACTTACAGAAATAAATAGTCTCTGCTTCAAAACTCTTATGAAGTTCATTGCATATGTAACATAAGGAGGGAGAAATCATGTGGCTGCATATGAGGACTGTGCACGATGGTTCTGTATTACAATTCCTGGGTCTTACTGCCATCTGCTGAGATATTGGACAGATGAGGATGTGCTTCAGACCAGAAGGTACATGCAGCCCGTTCCTATAACTGAGCAGAACACTGAACTGGAGAGTGCATCTGATGCAATAATTTGAATGCATGCACACAATGCTTGTATGTGTTTATACAGACCGACTCATTAATTGTATCAGTTTATCCATTAATGCAATCATTTTGCAACTTTTCCCAAAGCCTGTTATAATAACTTCTTTGTGCGGCTGCCTTTCTTACAATAACCATCTGCAGTTTACCTGGTTCCACCATCAGCTCTAAAGAATGATTCTGCTTGCTTGCTCTTTCAGTTTTCCTGGGACTTTCTTAGTTATTGGTGTTCCTGAGCCGACTGCAGTGTCATTGAAAAGGAATGCCTGCTGCCTCTGGTTTTTCCGTACGTTTCAATATTACGTAAGTTTCTGTTCTCATCCTCAGTGACATCACTTCCCTTTCTATTATAGTTTTGGATGAGTTTCTCTTCAGGTTTAACACCTTTCGTTCTCTTTTCAGCTCTTCCACCATTAATCAACACTGGTGAAAGTCCGTACATCAGCCTGTAGTGCTCACCCTTGCCTGACAGTTCAGACTGGCCTTACAGCTTGAGTTCGTCTTTGTCCGTTGCATTTGATTTCCCCTGTTCAGTTGGTCTGCGTGTCCTGGTTCTAAACAGGCTTTTCTCCAGTCCATGAATACCACAGTCACCATTGCTCAGGCTTGTTTTTAATTTAGTTCCTGATCATTTGTTCATCTGGATTGAAATTCCGCATCTGCGGTGGTGGGGCTTGAACTCCCGTGTCCTATTTGTAATGCTCTGGATTACTGTTCCGATCGTTTCATTACTCTGCTTGTTTTCTCCAGTGAACCTATTTAACTTCTTCTGCTTTGTGTTATGCATGCTCTCAGTCAGCATGAAATGGCAGATTATGTGGCATCCCATAATGGAAACAGTGAGAGTGCCACTGCGCAACTAATCGCATTTCACTGAATAATAAAAAAAATAAATTAATGTCACACATGCAGGAAGAATGTGGAGGAAATACAATCTGGTCTTTGTGGGAGAGAGGGTAAATGGATGCCACAGACTAGGTGGGCTAAAGGTCCTTTATAACTCCATGATTCTGTGCTGGTCCGAAGATCTAAATCAGAACAGAGCAACTCTATCTGAAAATGAATTTAAGGTTTAAATTAATCATATCGGGGAGTTGGGAATAAATCTGAGAAGCACTGAGTGGAGAGATGAAGCCCAGACAGAATGTTAAGCTCAAATCTGAATCAATCACACAAGGTCAGGTACCCCAGCTTACCTCAGTGAGAGATACGAAGGCTCCATTAATAAACACGAGAAATTCAGCAGATGCTGGAAACCCAAAGCAACACACACCAAATGCTGGAGGAACTCAGTAGGTCGGGCAGCATCTGTGGAAATGAATAAACAGTCGACGTTTTGGGCCAAGGCCCTTCTCCAGGAGGGGAAAGGAAGATGCCAGAATAAAAAATGAGGGAGGAGGAAAAAGAGCATAGATAGAAGGTGATAGGCGAAGCCAGGTGGGTAGGAAAGGTAACAGGATGGAGAGGAAGAAATCTGATAGGAAAGAAGAGTGGGCCAAAGGAGAAATGGAAGGAGTCGTCATCCCTGGGGTAGGTGATAGGCAGGTGAGAAGAGTTAAGAGGCCAGTGTGGGGACAGGTGGAGAGGAAGGGATTTTTTTTAAATGGAAGGAGGAATTGATATTCATGCCCAGTCAGAATATAAGGTGTTGATCCTCCACCCTATTGGCACAAGAGGAGGCCATGCACCAACATGTCAAAATGAGAATGGGAATCAGAATTAAAATTTTTGTCTGGGAAGATCCTTTCCTGGCCAATGGAGTGTAGGTGCTCAAACAAAACTGTTCCCTAATTTACGGGAGCTCTCACTAATGTAGAGCAGGCCAGATCAGGAACAGCCGACACAATAGATGACCTAAGCAGATTCGCAGGTTTTGTCTCACCTGGAAGGACAGTTTGGAGCCCTGAATGGAGGTGAGGGAGGAGGTGCATGCAAGCAAAATAATTTGGATAAGTGTCAGGACGGAGATTAGTGGAGAAGGATGGATAGACAAGAGAATCACTGAGTGGAGGAGATGACAATATGTTTAGTGGTAGGATCTCTTTGGAGATGGCAGAAGCTGTGGAGAATGATGGGTTTGATCCTAAACTGTCTCCCTGAACCTATGACCTCTGGATCTATTCTCACCCACCCTGAAGGAAAAACCTGCATATATTCACCTTGTGCATATATGCACATACATTCTTCATAATTTTGTATACATCTATAAGATCTCCCTTCTTTCTTCTGCACTCCGGGTATTCAATCCTAACCTATTCAATCATTTTCTATAACTGAGGTCCTCAAGTCCTTGCAACATTCTTTTCAATTTTCTCTGCACTATTTTTAAAAAATTGAAATACGATAAGCTCCTCTGCCTTTTCTAATTTGAGCTAGAATAGCATTTGCATGTTATTCTGTTCTCAGCTTGGCTGTGCTTCATCAAATACCCTTTGTTCACAAGCCACTGAGCATGAGGTAAAAGTGGAAGGAAGGACACCTTCCCACTCTCAGCTATTCCCCTCAAAATCATTAAATCCCTTAAGCTTAAGGGGGTTTTATTCCCCCTTAAAAGCATCCGGAACATAAAGTACTGGATGCAGAGTCTGTAACAGAATTCTTAAACATGTTGGAGCATGATATGACTTGCCCAACATGATAATTTATCTTTTATTTCATTGTTGAACGAATCAGACTCACTCATTGCTGGAATTAAATGTAGTTTATAGTCAGTCAGTCTTTCTTTATGGATCTGGGAAAATACAGAGGAAAATATCAAAATGAAACACACCAAAAGAAATAGATTTACTTATATAAATTACATTGAATGTTCATTCTTAAAATAAAATCTTAAATTCTGATCTGCTTTCTCTTTTGCTCATTCCTTTGTAATACTTCCCCTGCGTTGTCATACCATTTCAACAGTATACTTACAGAAATGTCTGAAGTTGTATTATCTTCAATATTGTTTTACTTGCCAAAGACAATGTTCCCAAGTTCAGTGCAAGTTGAGTGTTATGTTGGTTGTAAAGGTCTAAAGAATTAAATGTGTTTCATTCTTATACCATGGGTGGGTTTGAGCCACTGAGTCTTGATGTTGGTGCTCTCACCGTGCTGTTGAATAGGAAGTTCCAGCACGCTGACTCTGTGAAACTGAAGAATACCATATGTGTGCCTTGCATAATACTGTATACATCTCTCACGTCTTCCATCAGTTTCCCAAGCTCCAGAGAAAACAATCCAAGTTTGTCCAACTTCTCCTTGTAGCTTTGTTCGGGGAGCATCTCGAGATTCCTCTGTATATCAATGTTCTGAAGAGTTCTGCCACTTCCTGTATAGTGTCCACTTGCATTCGACCTCCCAAAATGCATTACCTCACATTTGTCTGGATTAAACTCCATCCGCCACTTCTCTGCTCAAAATTCCAACTGATCAATAGCCTGCTGTATTCCTTAACAACTTTCCTTGCAATCCAGAATTCCAGCATTTTCATACCATCTACAAAATTACTGATCATGCTGGAATATCAATCTTATCATCATCCTTGCCCTTCTTGCCAATACTGATGATTCGTACTCAGTTAGGAGTTCACCTACTTCCTCTGTATCAAAGTATAAATTCATTCTTTTGAGAGGACCTACTCTTTTCTTAGCTAGCCCTAATAAATGTATAAAATTCCTTGTGATTCTCCTGCATTCTGTTCACGAATGATACTTCATGATTTTATTCTGGATACTGCCCTCTTTCTTTCCATTCCTGATGAAGCGTCACGGCCCGAAATGTTGACCATTCCGTAGGTCCTTCCTGACCTGCTGAGTTCCTCCAGCGTTTAGTGTGTGTTGAACAACTGGGGAGAAACTGCTCAGAGCCTTTCCTCACCTTGCTAATACCATTAGCTTAAATACGCTTCCCCTCCTTAGAGATGCAGCTCACTGCGGGTTCCAAGATGCATGATTTCTGAATAGCCCTCCTTCCTCTTCCCCAGCTGGTAAGTAGCCAATGAGTACCACAGACACCATATTGATTTACCTGGGACCAGATATCCGGAAGTCTGCAGTCACTAACACCTCACAGTCTGCCTGGTACAGATTCCACCTCCAGTCTTTGCAACATTCTCGGCCAGACCTGCACACATTGCCATAACAAACAAGAGAAAATCTGCAGATGCTGGAAATCTAAGCAACACACACAAGATGCTGGATGAACTCTTCTATGGAGAAGAGTACAGTCGACATTTCGGGCTGAGACCCTTC
Organism: Hemitrygon akajei; assembly: GCF_048418815.1. Lineage (NCBI taxonomy): Eukaryota > Metazoa > Chordata > Chondrichthyes > Myliobatiformes > Dasyatidae > Hemitrygon > Hemitrygon akajei. The sequence continues at coordinate 7,416,378 of NC_133152.1, forward strand.
AACAGGACAGGTGAAGGGTCCTGGTGCAAAACATCGACTGCAGTCTTTTCCATAGATGCTGCCTGGCCTGCTGAGCTCCTCCTGTATTTTGTGCACATTGTCATAACTCTTTGACTCATTCATGTAAATTCAGACAGGCTTACAGTCTGGATTAATATAATTATAGATACTACTCTTTCATGGTCCATCTGAGCAACAGCCCCTCCTGAAGGAGGAGCAGGTTTATTTGAACAATGGCTTGATGTATTACCTTATCGAAGAATAATTAGGTGGGTGAGCTGCAATACAGGGCAGCTAGCTTCAGTTTATAGATGCATTCAATAGTTTTTTGTAGTTAAAGAAGCCCTTTGAGATAATGCTTTCCGGAATCAGAAAAGGAGAGAATCTGCTTCAAGGAGAAGGAAGGTTCCTGCCTCATATTTGATCTAAGCCTGATGAAAGTTTAATCCACAAACAAAATTCTGAGTTGGCATGTTGCTGTGGTCAGTGACTGAGCCAAGGAACTGGCTGATGGCCGGATGAGGTGCAGGGAAGAGGGAATAAGCTCATCATTTGTGCTCAGAATATCACTCATCGTAACTGATCACATCTCGCATCAGAAAGCACAGGGTCATCCGCTCCCTCTCTTCCACTTCATCAGCTTGCAACGTCTGTGTGAGCTGGTACGACCCATGGGAGCTTACGGTTGCTGGGAATGGAAGTTCCATTGAGGCTGCTGACTGCTCATACAGAACAAGGCAGAGAAAGGTCATGTTCCTGGTTAAAACCCAGCTACCTAGCCAGAGGAGAGGGAAGTGATTTGGGAATAATTCCGACCACTTCATGACCTGAATAGGGGTAGCCTAGTGAGAATGAATCGGGGCAACAGAAAGTCTGGTCAGACTAGGCGGTCTGTGTGCATTCTTTGCTATGGATGAATATAATATACAATCGCAGGTATTCATTGACCACGTCATCAGCCCTCCATACGGCAATCCCTCACTGTCTGAATCTCCAGCAGATTTATTCAAGACTACACCCAAAATGGTAAGCTGTCTTTGTATTGCAAAAGGCTGAAAAACATCATTTGTTATTTTTCTACCTTATGAGTATACTTATCTGAGAAATATGGGTATTCCTGCCTTGGCCAACACTTATATTCCATTCCAACTTACCCCTGAGAGCTACCCTCTTAAACCACCACAGTCCCCGTGGTGAAGACACTTCCAAATCCCGAAGAAAGAGAGCTCCAGGACTTTGACCCAATAATCATATACAGTTGATTCCAATTAATTAGGACAGATTGTGACCAATACATTTTGGCCCAATTAAGCAACTGCTCCAATTAGCCAAACTTTCATGGAAATAGTTAGAAAGGCATAAAAAGGTCAAATGGCCTTTTAACTGAGCAACAAATTATGCATTTAAATGAAATAAAGAGCAAATTAGAACACTTATCAATACTGTGACAGTGCTACTATGCATTAGTTCCTACTAGATTGTCCAATGAACACTGCTGTGTTCTTTTTATTGAGGGTAAATGTACAAAATCAGTGCACACACCTAGTGTGGGTAATGGACTGCCTTCATACAATGCTATCGATGGTTGCTTCGTCTAAATCTTCATTTTCATTGTAGCTTTGAAAGGATTGTCAAGTTCTTTGTAGTTCTAAACTTGTTAAACTAATGAAATCATTGACTTCAGGAGGAAGCAGTTCTCATCCGAGGAGCAGAGGTGGAGAGGGTCAACAACCTTAAACCCCTCAGTGTTATCATTTCCGAGGGCCTGTTCTGGATCCAGCATGGAAATGCAATTATGAGGAAAGCACAGCAGCGTTTCTACTTCCTTAGAAGTTTGCAAACTACAGCATGAGATCTGAAACTTTGACAAACTTCTATAGATGTGTAGTGGAGAGTATATTGACTGGCTGCATCACTACCTGGCATGTAAACACCAATGCCCTTGAACAGAAAAGTTGTGGATATGGTCTAGTCCATCCACACCATTGAGCACATCTACATGAAGTGTTATGGCAGGAAAGCAGCATCCATCATCAAGGATTCCCACCATTCAGGCCATGCTTTCTGAAGATACAGAAGCCTCAGGATTACACACATCAGGTTCAAGAACACTTACAGTAGTATCCCTCAACCATGAGGCTCTGGAACAAGAGGGAATAACTTCACTCAACTTCACTTGACCCATCACTGAACTGTTCCCAAACCTATGGACTCACTTTCAAACACACTTCAGCTCATGTCTCAATATTTATTGCTGATTTATGTATTATTATTATTATTATTATTATTATTATTTATTTTTCTTTCTTTTTGTATTTGCATGGTTTGTTGTCCTTTGCACACTGGTTTTCCACCCTGTTGATGTGGTCTTTCATTGATTTATTATGGTTATTGATTTATTGGATAGAAACTGATTTATTATGGTTATTGGATTCGTAAGAAAACAAATCTCAGAGTTGTATATGATGACATACATCTACATTCATAATAAATTTACATTCCCTCCCGGACATTTCTGGCATCTCTTTGGCTTGAAACCACAGTGAACAAAACTGTTGTGAATTGTCTTATTGCTTATTTCTTGCCAACTGTCAGTGACAAAAATCACTGCTTTTTTAAAACAAGAACATGCGACTGATACTAATTAAAAACTGCTCATCCTAAACATGGTGTAGTTTCCAACGGCCAAAACAAGTACATGTGTCTTATGTTAGCTGGAAATTATTCGGTAACACTCTCCTTCCCCAATTAAGTGATATAGAGACCACATTAAATGAAGAGAATTTGGCTATTTTCTTGATGAGTTTTTGTTCTTTAAAGTTGCTCCAATAAGCAGCTGTCCCAGTTAACTGTACTTCCACATTAGGATGGTCTGTGGCTTTGAGGGGAACTTGCACATGGCGACAATTCCAAATGGCTCTTGTTAATAGTAGAGGTTAGGTTAGGCACTGTAAATACAGCCTGCTGGATGCAGGGAAATGAATAGTCATAGGTCAAAGAGAAGTTAATTGGCTTCTGCACATGTGTGCACAGAAAAACAAATTAGATATAAATTAGACACGATTTTTATGGGAAAGAGCACAGTTGAAATAATTTTTCAAACAAGTAGATAACTTTGTCCTGAAAGTTCTCATAGTCATGAAGCAATTCAGCACAGAAACACTCCTTTTAATCATCAAGTTGTTTTGACAATCACCCACTCATTTACATTAATCCTACATTAATCCCAGTTCTTATTCTCCCAATGCTCAGAACAGCTCCCCCAGATTCTCCCTCTCACCCACCTGAAATGGGCAAGTTATATTGGCCAATTAGCCTACCACCCGGGGAGCTGAGTACCTTTAATATTAGAATTATTAAAGCAAATGGAGAATTATTCCCTTACACTTCTCACCCATTCCTTTTGATTACTTGAAAGGCCCTGGGAGTCAAGTGAGTGATGCACTGCAGAAAATCAAACCTTTGAGTTTTCTGTACACTGCACTTTGTGGCAGGCACAATTAAGTTTCTATTCCATGGAGACCACAATATTGGTGGACTGATCCTGTGATAAAGTTCAAGTTTGATTGTCATTCAAGCATACATGAATACCCATGTATACAGCCAAACAAAACAGCATTACTCCAGGGCCACAGTGCAAACCACAGTATCAACAGTTATGCACAGCACAACACACACATAGCACATATCAGACAGCAGTAAAACAAAAAAAAATACTCCAAGTCCCTGAGTCCATGAATGTTGCAGCAGTCTTCTATTGAACAAAATGCATCTTGTCTTTTACTGAGCAAACACTGGACAGCAGCACTGACTCCAGCATGTATGCAGTGCCACGCCACCTCTGGCCCTTCTGTGTAGCATACCAACTCCAGCGTCTCTCTCCTGGATGGCTACAAACAGGTGACTCCATGCCTTGAGGCCTAATTCTCATTTCAACTGAGACCACACAGCAACCCCACCATCTGTCTCCACCATTCACCAGTGAATTGGACTTGCAGTATTCTACATTAACAATCTCCAACAGGGTCTTGCGATCACAGGAAAACAGACAAAAATGATCACTCAGCAAACACGAGGAAATCTGCAGATGCTGGAAATTCAAACAACTTCATCCTTCATCAGGATCACTCACTGTTAGACTACACATCTCCTTCGCGCACACATTCCAACGCCTCTCTGATGCGACGCAGACAGCAGCACGATCCACACTGTCCAGCTTCTCCAACAATGGGTAAGTCACGATGGGCAGACCTGCAGTAGTTTAAGTTCTTAATGTCCAGCAGGGCCTTGTGATTGTAAAAAATTACGTTTAAAAATGACAGTGAAGCCTTTGGTTGATCCCATAGAAGCCACTGATTCTGAGCATGCTGCTAACTTATCTTAATCAAGGACTATCTAAATTGAGGAATTCCCCAACAATGTCCTTCTTTGCTTTTCAAAATTGTGACCTCCGAGATCAAACAATTGGTTCCAGTCGTATGTGAGATTTGTAATTATGGGATAATGAAATGTGCCAGCCTGTTGAATATTTTAACTTGATCGGGATATAGGCACCTCTGTTTGACCCACTCTGTGTTCTCATTGATCATGAAATCATTATCAATTATCTGGAAAAGGTCACGCCAACACAGCACAGCTGATTGTAGAGGGATGGATAAAAGTCGATTTTCAATTTTAAACTTGTGTGGACTTATTAATTTACACTCATGGAGTGAAGTATTTACAGTGGAGCTATAGTAATATGCTCTTTGGTTGATTGCCCTGACTCTCCTCGAGTTAATAGCATCTTTTTACCAACATGGAAAAGATTTTTGGAAAGCAGAGATAATCCTTTATCATAGACAGAGCTGGGAAATCCATTCACAAGTAATTGATTTATGGCAGAGAGTGGAGTTAACTCTCAGAAATATATAATTAATTCCAGTTTGTTTGTCCTTTCCTAATCCTTCATTGCTTCTATTGTTTTTCATCACGAGTAAACCCTTCCCCACCATTGGTCACATCTACACAAAGCGTTGTCACAGAAAAGCAGCATCCATCATTAGCGACCCCCTCTCCCCCGCACCCAGGTCATGCTCTCTTCTTGCTGCTGCCATCAGGAAGAAGGTACAGCAGCCTCAGGACTCACACTACCAGGTTCAGGAACAGTTATTACCCCTCAACCTGCAGGCTTTTGAACCAGAGGGGATAACTTCACTCAACTTCACTTGCCCCATCATTGACATGTTCCCACAACCTATGGGCTTGATTTCAAGGACATTTCATCTCATGCTCTCAATATTTATTGCTTATTTATTTATTTATTTGTTTGTTTGTTTTTGTATTTGCACAGTTTCTTGTTTTTCGCACAATGGTTAACATCCAAGTTGATGCAGTTAATTCTTTTACGGTTATTATTCTATTGTGTATTTATTGAGTATGCCCATAAGAAAATGAATGTTAGGCTTGTGTACGGTGACATATCTGTACTTTTATAATAAATTTACTTTGAAATTTGAACTTTGAACTTCTGCTTTCCACCATTGGTGATCTACAGTGTGAATAATGATTGGCTGCTCTTCCTGGGTGAGAAACAGAGAAGTGCCTCAGCTATGGAAATGGTTCTAGGCAACACCTTCTCCTACATCTTCAATGCTAAGAGCAACTTAATTCTCATTCAAATTTTTGTAGAACGTGGATTGATTGATTTTGAAGAACTCAGCATTTTTCCTGTAAAACAGCCAGATTGGCCAACCACAAAGCTTGGAATGTCACATGCCATTGCTTCCTTTTTAGGGCAGCAGGGAGTGGGGAGTGGTGCACGGCAGGATATTCACCCATCCCACCTGGTCCTGGATTCACACTGTCCACACACACTGAATAGGCATTTCCCAGTTCAAGTGGCTGCGCTGTGCTTGGGTTAATTTACAGACTAGCATTTCCTATCATCAGACACTTACTGACAATACCTCAATGATACTGGAGTGCAAAACATGCAAAAATATCACATAATCCAACATTCATCTGAAGTTGGGGCTGACAGGCAACCCCAGGCAAAGAGACATATATTTCTCTCTCTGTCTAACCTTGGTGTACAGATATGGCTATGCTTAATGCTGGAGTGGGGTATCCAAAGTTGGAAAAATAATTCCAACACACGCAAAGTGCTGAGAAACTGTTTATTTCCCCCTCTAGATACTGTCTGACTTGCTGAGTTCCTCCAGCATTTTGTGTGTGTTCCTCAACATTTCCATCACCTGCAGAATCTTTTATGTTGCTAGTAAATTCATTTGTCATCATCCTACTCTGAGTATTGATCAATATCAAATGGGAAAAGTATAACTATATCTTTAGAAGATAGCAAATTGAGAGACTTGTCGATAAATGTGGACAAAAAGAATGGAATAAATTCTACAGTGTCTGAAAATGGATGAAGGTTTAACACTGCATGACTGATGGTTATGAAGGACTTGGTACCTAATGCTGGCAATGTAGATTTTTCTCCCTGATGAGTCCCACCGTTGCTGTATGCAGCCAGCCTTAATGGCATTGTCCTTGCATGCAGGGAGGAGCCAATATCTTGAATGGTTAAATGCACTTTAGTGTACCCTTCACGAATAAAAACCAGCTCTCACCTCATCGTGGCTGCAAGACTAGGTGCCTGAGATTGTTGAATTGAATGAGAGATTTCACCTGCCAGATGAAGCAGCAACTCACTTGCACTTTGCCTAATCTAGTATGCTGTTCACAATGTAGTCTTCCTGACACTGGAGAAATCAATTGTTATTGGTTAAATACTTTACCGAACACCTTCATTCAAGGGGACCCTGAACTTTTAGTTAGAGTCATTTTAATTCACCATTTCCACCACCCCCACCCCCAATCCTCTACTCACTTTAATTCTTCTATCTCTGGCCTCTTACACTTTTCCAGCGAAGCCCAACTTAAGCTCACAAAGCTGCCCCCCATCTTCTGGCAGAGCATATTACAACCCTCAGGGCTCAGCAATGAATTCAATGACTTGTTCTGGGCATCACTGAGTCATGGCTAAAAGAGGATCACAGATGGGAGCTTAACATCCAAAGGGACAGTTAAGTAGGCAGAGGGGATGGGGTGGCTCTGTTGGTATAAAATGAAATGTAATCCTTAGAAAGAAGGGACGTAGGATCAGAAGATGTAAGAAATAGTAAGGGTGTGAGGTGTACAATGGGAGATAGAAAAGGCATGTAAAAAGAACAACATTACTATAGACATGGAGGATTTCAATATGCAAGCAGATTCAGAAAATCAGATTCATGCTGTATCCCAAGAGATGGAATTTGTAAAATGTCTACAAGGTGATTTTTAGAGCAGCTTCTGTTGATGTCCATGAGAAGAAAAACATTTCTGAATTGGGTGTTGTGTAATGAACCGGATTTGATCAGGCAGCTTAAGCTAAAGGAACAGTTAGCAGAAGTGATCATAGTATGATACAATTCATGCTGCAGTTTGAGAGGGCGCAGCTAAAGTCAAATATATCAGAATTACAATGGAGTAAAGGGAATTACAGAAGCAGGAGAAAAGAGCTGGACAAAGATGATTGGAAGAGGACGACGGAACATCAGTGGCTGGAGTATCTGGGAACAATTCGGAGTTGCAGGATAAATACAACTCTAAGATGAAGAAGTATTCGAAATTTCAAACTTCAAAGTCAAAGTAAGTTTACTATCAAAGTATATATATGTCACCATATACAACCCTGAGATTCATTTTCTTGCAGGCACACTCAGAATCAATGGAACACCACACCCAACAGGACATACAACCAGTGTGCTAAAGACAACAAACAGTGCAAATATAAAAAGAAAAATAGACAAAAGAAATAATAATATTAATAATTGAATTGAATTTCAGTTTATTGTCATTTAGAAACCACAAATGCAATCCAGTTAAAAAATGAGACAACATTCCTCCAGAATTATATCATAAAAGCACACGACAAAACAGACTACACCAGAAAATCCACATAACGTTTGGCAATCCCCAAATCCAGAGTCCGGAGAGGCTGCTGCGTATTAATATCGCGCTACCATCTTAGTGCGTTCCCTGGAAAGGAGCTTCAAACCCACCAGACAAAACAAGACTACCCAGACACATCAAGTCAGGAGACCAACTCTACCACCCAACAAACCAAAAACTACAAGACCTACACAAAACCACATAGTTACATATAGTTATAGTTAACATATAGTTACAACAGTGCAGACAATACCATAATTGATTTAGAAAAAAAGACCATGGGCACAGTAAAAATAGTCCAAAGATGTTAAAAGACTATAAGTTTGAAAGAAACCACCACACAGTTTCCACAAGTCCTTAGGGTTCCGATAGACTCGTCATTCCATGCAGGCGGCAGAAGGGAATACCCCCGCTATGGACTTCCACGGTGCCACCGGACCCAGACTCACAGACGCAGCACACAGTGAGAGCGCCCCGACTGCAGCGGACTCCGAATCCATCGAACCTCCGACCGTCCCCCTCCGGCATGGCCTCTCTGAGCACCATCCTCTGCTGAGCACACTACGATGCCCCCGCCACCAGCCACCGGCAACGCAACCCCGAGGACTGCAGGCCTGTTCTTCTCAGCAGAGACCCGGACCTCACAGCATCAGCAGCAACAAAGAAGGCCTTCCTGGAGATTTCCAGATGTTCCTTCATGCTCCCACTTCCATTTTTCATCAGATTAGGATTATGCATGACACCCCACTTAACAAGTAACAGATATCAACTCCGGAGAGGCCGCTGCAAACTGCGTCGCACAGCCATCTTGGAGGCTGCTATCAATATCAATAATAATATCAATAATTAAGCAATATATATCGAGGACATGTGATGAAGAGTCCTTGAAAGTGAGTCCATGGATTGTGGGAACATTTCAGTTACAGGGTAAGAGACATTGAGTGAAATTATCCCCTCTGGTTCAAGAGCCTGATGGTTGAGGAGTAATGATGGTTTCTGAACGTGGTGGTGTGGCTCCTGTACCTTCTTCTTGGTGGCAGCAGTGAGAGGAGAGCATGACCTGGGTGGTGGGATTCCTGATGATCGATCCTGATTTCTTGTGACAATGGTCTGGTAGATGTGTTCTATAGTGGGGAGGGCTTTTCCTGTGATGGACTGGGCTGTATCCACTACATTTTGCAGGATTTCCCATTCAAGGGCATTGGTGTTTCCATACCAGGCTGTGATGCAGCCAGTCAACATACTCTCCACTGCACACCTACAGAAGTTTGTCAAAGTTTTAGATGACATGCCGAATAATCTTTGTGAACTTCTAAGAAAGTAGAAGTGATGCAATGCTTTCTTCGTAATTGCACTTATGTGCTGAGCCCAGGACAGAATCTCTGAAGTAACGTCAAAACATTTAAATTTTCATACCTTCTCCACCCCTGATCCTCCAATGCCGACTGGCTCATGGATCTCTGGTTTCCTCCTCCTGGAGTCGATAATCAGCTCCTTGCTCTTGCTGACATTGAGTCAGAGGTTGTTGTTGTGGCACCACTCAGCTGGATTTTCAGCCACAATCTACCTTGTTACAACCTTGTCTGCCTGCACTGCACTTTCTCTGCAGCTGATACACATTGCTTTATCTTGTACTACTTCAATGCACCATGTAATGAATAATGTGTATGAATAATATTCAAAACAACCTTTTCACTGTGCCTAGGTACATGTGACAATCATAAAGCAATTCCTATTTCTGTTCTTAATCCAATACAAGCTGATGTCATTAAGTTTGCAAGTGCTAGTAAGACTGACAAGTGCCTATTTAAATTTCTCAAAACAACCCAAAATTGTTATTATTGAAAGATAGAATATGGGCAATCAGAATTCCAGCTCATGGGGTTTCTACAACAGGAGATTCATTGGTTTGTCTAGCCACAAAATGCAAATCCAGCCCTATAACATGTTGTGTCAAGAATTGACACAAACATACTCGCAAAAGTGCATGAATATTACCTCCCTCTCTCTCCACATGGATACAAGGCAACTCACATAGCAATCAGGTACTTTGAAAGTCATTGCTTTAAGGTGGATTTTTCACAGTAACAAGCAGCCTTCTGGATGAACGCAACAGGTCGAGCAGCATGTGTGTGTGTGGGTGGGGGGGTGGGTGGTGATGGACTGGAATTGTCAATATTTTGGATCAAAACTCTGCATCATATTCCAGCTTCAGAATCAGAATTAGGTTTATCATCACCGGCATGTGACGTGAACTTTGTTAGCTTAGCAGCAGCAGTACAATACAATACATAATATAGAAGATAAAAAACACAAAATAAAATAATAATAATAATAATAATAATAATAATAATAATAAATAAATAAATCGATTACAGTATACATACATTGAATAGATTAAAAATCAGGCAAAAAACAGAAATGATATATATTTGAAAAGTGAGGTAGTGTCCAAGGGTTCAATGTTCATTTAGGAATCAGATGGCAGAGGGGAAGAAGCTGTTCCTGAATCGCTGAGTGTGTGCCTTCAGGCTTCTGTACCCCCTACCTGATAACAGTGAGAAAAGGGCATTCCTGGATGCTAGAGGTCCTTAATAATGGATGGTGCTTTTCTGAGACACCGCTCCTTAAAGATGTCCTGGGTACTTTGTAGGCTAGTACCCAAGATGGAGCTAACTAAATTTACAACCCTCTGCAATTTCTTTTGGTCCTGTGCAATAGACCCCATACCAGAAAGTGATACAACCTGTCAGAATGCTCTCCACCGTACATCTTTAGAAGTTTTTGAGTGTATTTGTTGATATACCAAATCTCTTCAAACTCCTAATGAAGTATGGCCGCTATCTTGCCTTCTTTATAACTGCATCGATATGTCGGGACCAGGTTAGATCCTCAGAGATCTTGACACCCAGGAACTTGAAACTGCTCACTCTCTCCACTTCTGATCCCTCTATGAGGATTGGTATGTGTTGCTTCGACTTACCCTTCCTGAAATCCACAATCAGCTATTTCGTCTTACTGATGTTAAGTGCCAGGTTGTTGCTGTGGCACCACTCCACTAGTTGGCATATTTCACTCCTGTACACCCTCTTGTCACCACCTGAGATTCTACCAACAATGCTTGTATCATCAGCAAATTTATAGATGGTACTTGAGCTATGCCTAGCCACACAGTCATGAATATATATAGAGTAGAGGAATGGGCTAAGTACACACCCCTGAGGTGCACCAGTGTTGATCATCATCAGCAAGGAAGAGATATTATCATCAATCTGCACAAATTGTGGTTTTCAGGTTAGGAAGTTAAGGATCCATTTGCAGAAGGAGGTACAGAGGCCCAGGATCTGCAACTTCTCAATCAGGAATGTAGGAATGATGATATTAAATGCTGAGCTATAGTCATTATAGATGCCATTGAGAATCCATCTGCCGTTGACCTATTGTGGCGATAGGCAAATTGCAATGGGTCCAGGTCCTTGCTGAGGCAGAAGTTCATTCTAGTCATCATCAACCTCTCAAAGCATTTCATCACTGAAGATATGAGTACTACTAGGTGATAGTCATTAAAACAGCTCACATTATTCTTCTTGGGCACTGGTATAATTGTTGCCTTTTTGAAGCAAGTCGGAGCTTCTGTCCATAGCTGTGAGAGGCTTCGGCAGGCTCTTGCATTTCCAGCTTTTTCAGGAACTTAGTTACAACTAAATCTGGTTGTAAGCAAAATATTCTAAAGGGAGAGTAGAAAAATAGGTTTTACATTTAATTAATGAAATCTTCAGAGTAAGAGTAATTAGTTGGCACATCACATTGAAGTGATCTTCTACTGAATAAATCTACCGATGAACAGTAAAAATGATTCAGTGTTAGGTAGAGTCCAAAACCTGGATTTGTAATCAAAGCTGCACAAACAAAATGCTGGGGGAACTCAACGGGTCAGGCAGCATCTATGGAAATGAATAAACAGACGACGTTTCGAGCTGAGACCCTTCTTCAGGACTGAAAAGGAAGGGGGAAGATGCCAGAATGAAAGGTTGGTGGAAGGGGAGGAGAATAGGTGAAGCCAGGTGGGTAGGAAGGTAAAAGGGTCAAGAAAAAGGAATCTGATAGGAGAGGAGCGTGGAGCATAGGAGAAAGGGAAGGAGGTGAGAACCCAGAGGAGGTGTGAGGCAGGTGAGAAGAGCGAACAGCCCAAACTAGGGAATAGAAGAAGAAGGGAGAGGGAGGGGGAGAAATATTTTTTACTAAAAGGTGAAATTGATATTCATGCCATTAGATTGGAGGCTACCCAGATGGAATGGAAGGTTTTGCTCCTCCACCCTGACGGTGGCTTCACTGTTGCACAAGAGCCATGGACCAACATGCCTGAACGAGAATAGGAATTGGAATTAAAATGTTGGCTACCAGGAAGTATAATAAAAGGCAAAGTCAAAGGACTCATTGGCATTAATAAACTTCTCTGAAAATATGACAGCCAGACTGCAGGGAAGTGGCTCCTGAATTAGGAACAGGGTTGACTGAGTACACTAATATTTCAAAATTCATCACAATGTCAGGCAGATCAATTTCTAGATCCCAATTGATGTAAGTCCTTTGCCCATGTGCACTAAACCTTTTAAAAATATATTATGTTACTATCATTCTAGATCATCAACAGAAGCAGAGAATACACAATAACAACAAGTTTTTTTAAGCCATTTTCAAACATTAACTCCCACCAGAGTAACTATACACCACACTTTAGGACAGCTTAAAGCTTCAGACTGAATAGACTGGTTCCAACTTGAGGGGTGAGCTGTGTTGTAATGAGAACAAAGTTACTGGAGAGACACTGAAACTAGTGGATGCAGAAGTATTTCATCCAACAAAATGAGACATTCTCAAAGGAAGAGGTCTGTTTGACCCAAAATTATATGATATTTTATATGCTAAAGATCAAATGTAGCGGCAGGACAACTTTATAGTTGCAATGTATCTACAGTGCTTCCTTTGAATTACATACTATTTTCACACATCCTTCTTCACACCCACACTCCAGGCACTGAAAATGAATGTTAATCAGCATTGACTGATTTTCAATTAACTGGTGCCCACAGTGCCGGTAAACAGTCCAGGGTTGCATTTCAAATTTAATCTACAATCCACATTCTAGTCGAAAGATTGGTTGATGAAGTTAATATTTTGCTATATAATCTAACACCAGGAGGCTGAAAGGAACAAAAAAGTTTGAAAAGATTTGAGAGACGTATTTGAAATCACATAGAATTAAATAAACTGAATGCAGAGCAATAAATCCAAAGGCAAATGATTGGTGACTTGAGGAATAAAAGTCCATTTTGTGTAAAGTGGCCGTGTTCAGTAATTCATTGTCTGATAAACTGATTCAACATTAACCTTCAAAAGGGAATTGAACTAACACTTGAGTGCAGGAACTTAGGAGAAGAATGAGGAAGCTGAACAATTCTGCAGATTCAACAGTCAACTGTGCTGCATGATTCACTGAGTTAATGAGTGTCGAGTGTAAGAAGTGAACCTAAACCAATTTGAAGGATGTACAATTGAAGACAAGGACTCGTACAAGTGTCATTGAAAAAAGACCTGCCTTTATTTATTGATATTACCAAAGCATTTTCTGTGGCTTTACTTCAGAGCAGATCTGTTAATTTACTGGATAAGCCAGTTCTGAGGCTGATATTTCACATATCATCCTGACTCGGAAAACTATTATCAATTCTTCATTGTCATTGGTCCTAAATCTTGGAATTCCCCACCTCAGGAGTAATGGTTCAAGAAAGCAACTCGCCTTAAGGTCAAGATTCAGCTTTGGATTCATTAATTTATCACTTGCGTATCGAAACATACAGTGAAATGTGTCACTTGCCTTAACAATCAACATAACTTACGATGTGCTGGGGGCAGCCCGCAAGTATTGCCAAGCAATCCGGTGCCAGCCTAGCATGCCCACAATGCTCGCAGAACACGACGACAAATGCTGGCCTTGTAATAGGCAAATTTGGTTAAAAATGGCTTAAAAATCTAAACCAAATACTGTTTGTTTATCTATGCATGTCTCAGCACCAATCCCCTCCACCCCTACCCCCATTGTGTTTACACACAGACACTGATACAGGCACACATAGACACATGCATAATCTACTGACATAAAAACTCAATGGGTTGGAGAGCATCTGTGGGAGGAAAGGAATAGTTGATGTTTCAGGTCAATAGACTTTGAACATTCTCAATTTCAGTGCATTCTCAGTAGCACCCCTCCGCCTTCACCTCAAATTCCGGTATATTATTCACACATTGGCTTTATATCTTGTTCTCACTCTGAAATAGGAAGTTCCATATTACAAAACTTAGCATTCAACAAATTCAGTAATTAGCATTTCCACAATTTTTAGTTCAGAATTTGAAAGTAAATTTACTATCAAAGTATTTATATGTGGCCACATACTGCACTACCTCGAGACCATTTTCCTGCAGGCATTCACAGGGGAAAAAGACAGCTAGATATTTTATTGATCCCGAAGGAAATTACAGTGTCACAGTAGCGTTACAAGTGCACAGACAAACAAATGTTAGAAGAGAATTAAGAAAGAATAAAAAATAAGTTACCTCAGACAGGAGGGTTCATCACTTCCCCAGATATAGGTTGACTATAGAGCCTAATGGCCGACGGTAAGAATGACCTCATGCAGTGCTCGAGCATGGAGCAGCGCAGTTGTCTTAGTCTATTACTAAAACTGCTCCTCTGTTCTGCCAAGGTGGCACGCAGAGGGTGAGAAACATTGTCCAGAATTGTCAGGATTTTCCATAGGGTCCTTTGTTCTACCACAGCCTCCAGTGTGTCCAGTTTGACTGCTATAATAGAGCCAGCCTTTCTGATCAGTTTATTGAGCCTGTTGACATCATCCGTGTTGATGCCAATTCCCCAGCCCACCACTGCATAGAAGATTGTACTGGTGACAACAGATTGATAGAGCTGCATATTCCAAAGGACCTCAGTCTCCTCTGGAGGTAGAAATGACTCTACTCCTTCTTGTACACAGCCTCTGTGTTGCTGCTCCACTCAAGTCTGTCATCCGGATGCACTCCCAGGTACTTGTATGCCCTCGCCATAGTAACTGGGACCAGTGTAGACTTAGTCTTTCTAAAGTCCATTGTCATCTCATTTGTCCTACTGATGTTGAGCTGCAGATGATTCAGGTTGCACCATTTGACAAAGTCTTCCACCAGGGCCTGTATTCATCCTCCTGCCCCAATTGAATTTATGAAGAACTACACATGAACAAAGGCTAACAAGCAACCACTGTGCCAGAGAAGCCAAACTGCAAATAAAAAATAATACTGAGAACGTGAGTTGTAAAGCATTCTTGAAAACAAGTCAGTTTGTCATAGAATCAGTTCAGAGTAATGGTGACTGAAGTTATTAATGCTGATTCAGGCGCCTGATAGGTACAGGGTAATAACTCTACTGGAACCTGGTAGTGTGGGACCTAGGGCTTCTGTACCACCTGCCTGATTCAGATTCAGATTAATTTATCACATGTACATCCAAACATACAGTGTAATGCATCATTTGTGTTAACAGCCAAAGGACCCAAGGATGTGCTGGAGCTAGTTATTTGTTTTTATTTAGTTATACAGCGTAGAGCAGTCTTTTCGGACCAACAAGCTGCACCATCCGGCAGTCCACCCACTTAACCCTACCTAATCACAGGAACGTTTACAATGTTCAATTAACCTGCTAACTGGTGCACCTTTGGGAGGAAAACAGAGCACCCACAGGAAACCCAAGCGATCACAGGGAGAACGTACAAAATCCTTACAGGTGGCGCTAGAATTGAACTCTGAGCTCCAGAACAACCCAAGCTCTAATGGCGTCATGCTAACTGCTATGCTACCTTGGCACCCAGACCGTGGAAACTCCACACGCACAGCACCGGAGGTCGTAATCGAACCTATCTCTTTGCAGCCATGAGGTAATGGCTCGACCTGCTGCATCAATAAACAAGCCTACAGCTTCTTCCCTTCCGCCATCAGACTTCTGAATGGACAATGGATGCATGTACACTACTTCAATTATTTTCCCCTCTCTTTTGGCACCACTTATTTAATTATATGTTAGTTTATATATATATAAATTGTAATTTATAGCTTTATTTTATTATGGATTGCACTGTATTGCTGCTGCAAAACATCAAATTTCATGACATATGCCAGTGGTGTTAAATCTGATTCCAATTCCATTGCCAATATAGTATGCCCACAATGTCAACAGAACACAAGCAGCAACACCAACAATAATACACAAATCGAAACCACAGCAGCAAAACAAGCCACTTCCCACTTACCCATGCACTCATGCACAGTCAGGCTGCCTCCAGGCCTTCAGTCCTTCGCTCTGCACTCTCAGACTCAGAGACATCAGGAAACAACTTCCAGTTCCTAGCACAGGCTGACAGACTCATAAGGTCGCAGACATCGGGCCTCTAATCTCCAGACAAACTGACCCCAGGGGCTTCAGACTTTGGGCCTCTACGGAAAGACTCACCAACTTTGGTCTTCAAACTTTTGGGTTTCTACCTCTGGACTCACTGCATTCTGAACTTTGACCTTTGGCTTAATCCTCCAGACCTTGTCAGCCTGTGAGTATTAACTGCAAGACTCACTGATCCATGGGGGTTTGACTTTTGGGCCTCAACCCTAGGCCAATTGGATTCAGACACAGAAGACGGTGGGTAGTGGTCAAAGGGACCTATATGAGCTGCGAGTCTGTATTTCATGGTGTTCTGCAGTGATCTGTGCTGGGACCTCTGCTGTTAGTGATAGATATAAATGACCTGGAGGAAACTGTAGATGGGTGGGTTAGTAAATTTGCAATGATACCACGATCAGTGGAGTTGTGCATAGTGTAGAAGACTGGTAAAAAATACAGCCACATGAGTGGTATGTTATTTACTCAGAGAGTCGTGGATGCCTGAATGAACTGCCTGGTATGGTGGTAGTGGCAAATACATTAGAGGCTTTAAGAGACATTTGGGTAGGCGTGTTGGAGAAGGAAGACTGAGAATCAGAGCGGGAGTGCGGCAGGAGCCATTTTGATTTTTTTTCTTCTTCTCATCGGAGTTAAGAGAGGCGGGACTGCGCAGGTGTGTGACGTCGGGCAGTGAAGCGTGGAAGATTTAAAAGGAACACAGCCTTATACAGCAGGCAGAGGAGTGAGCTGGGAGCAGAGTGAAGGCTTAAGAGCTTTGGCTCAACGGGCTTAGGCGGAAACAGGCGAGGCAAGGTAGGTTTAGCTTTAAATTTTTCTTGTTATTTGAGGAAAGGGGGAATTATGAGTGTGAGGGCAGCTTGTTGTTCTCGGTGTCGGATGTGGGAGGTCCTGGAGTCTCCTAGCCTCCCGGAAGTCCACATCTGCGCCAGGTGCGCCGAGCTGCAGCTCCTAAGGGACCGTGTTAGGGAACTGGAGCTGCAGCTCGATGATCTTCATCTGGTCAGGGAGAGTGAGGAGTTACAGGCAGGTGGTCACACCAGGGCCACGGGAGGCAGACAAGTGGGTCACAGTTAGGATAGGGAAGGAGAAGAGTCAGGTACTAGAGAGTACCCCAGTGGCTGTACCCCTGTCCTGTTTGAGTACTGTTGGGGGGACAGACTACCTAGGCAAAGCAACAATGGCCGTGCCTCTGGCGCAGAGTCCGGCCCTGTAGCTCAGAAGGGTAGGGAAAGGAAGAGGAAAGCAGTAGTAATAGGGGACTCAATAGTTAGGGGGTCAGATAGGCGATTCTGTGGACGCAGTCAGGAGACCCGGATGGTAGTTTGCCTCCTTGGTGCCAGGCTCCGGGATATTTCTGATCGCGTCCGGGATATCCTGAAGTGGGAGGGTGAGGAGCCAGAGGTCGTGGTACATATAGGTACCAATGACGTAGGTAGGAAAAGGGAAGAGGTCCTGAAAGAAGAATATAGGGAGTTGAGAAGAAGGGCTGCAAAGGTAGTAATTTCGAGATTACTGCCTGTGCCACATGACAGTGAGAGTAGGAATGGAATGAGGTGGAGGACAAATGCGTGGCTGAGGGATTGAAGCAGGGGGCAGGGATTCAAGTTTCTGGATCATTGGGACCTCGATTGAGGCAGGTGTGACCTGTACAAAAAGGACGGGTTACACTTGAATCCTAGGGGGACCAATATCCTGGCGGGGAGATTTGCTAAGGCTACTGGGGAGACTTTAAACTAGAATGGTTGGGGGAAACTAGAATCAATTTGAAGAGACTAGGAGACAGGAGGTTAGTTCACAAATAGAGAAAGCTAGTAGACAGTGTGTGAGGGATAGGCAGATGACAGAGAAGGGGAGCGCTTAGACCGAAGATATAGGGGAGAAGGAAGAAAAAGATAATAAAGTTGTTTACACTGTTAGGGATAAACAGAGAGTAAGAGGTGGAGAGTTCCTTAAATGCATCTATTTTAATGCTAGGAACATTGTAAGAAAGGTGGATGAGCTTAGAGCATGGATTGATACCTGGAAATATGATGTTGTAGCTATTAGTGAAACATGGTTGCAGGAGGGGTGTGATTGGCAACTAAATCTTCCTGGATTTCGTTGCTTCAGGTGTGATAGAATCGGAGGGGCAAGAGGGGGAGGTGTTGCGTTGCTTGTCAGAGAAAATATTACAGCGGTGCTTTGGCAGGATAGATTAGAGGGCTCGTCTAGGGAGCCTATTTGGCTGGAATTGAGGAATGGGAAAGGCATAGTAACACTTATATGGGGTGTATTATAGACCGCCTAATGGGGAGCGAGAATTGGAGGAGCAAATTTGTAAGGAATTAGCAGATATTTGTAATAAGCACAAGGTTGTGTTTGTGGGAGATTTAAATTTTCCACACATAGACTGGGAAGCCCATTCTGTAAAAGGGCTGGATGGTTTGGAGTTTGTAAAATGTGTGCAGGATAGTTTTTTGCAGCAATACATCGAGGTACCAACTAGAGAAGGGGCAATGTTGGATCTCCTGTTAGGGAATGAGATAGGTCAGGTGACGGAGGTAGGTGTTGGGGAGCACTTCGGGTCCAGTGATCACAATACCATTAGTTTCAATATAATTATGGAGAAGAATAGGACTGGACCGAGGTTTGAGATTTTTGATTGGAAAAAGGCTAACTTTGAGGAGATGTGAAAGGATTTAGAAGGAGTGGATTCGGACAATTTGTTTTCTGGGAAGGATGTAATAGAGAAATGGAGGTCATGTAAAGATGAAATTTTGAGGGTACAGAATCTTTATGTTCCTGTTAGGTTGAAAGGAAAGGTTAAAAGTTTGAGAGAGCCATGGTTTTCAACGGATATTGGAAACTTGGTTCGGAAGAAGAGAGAGATCTACAATAAATATAGGCAGCAAAGAGTAAATGAGGTGCTCGAGGAATATAAGGAATGTAAAAAGAATCTTAAGAAAGAAATTAGAAAAGCTAAAAGAAGATACAAGGTTGCTTTGGCAAGTAAGGTGAAAATAAATCCAGAGGGTTTCTACAGTTATATTAATAGCAAAAGGATAGTGAGGGACAAAATTGGTCCCTTAGAGAATCAGAGTGGACAGCTATGTGCAGAGCCAAAAGAGATGGGGGAGATTTTGAACAATTTCTTTTCTTCGGTATTCACTAAGGAAAAGGATATTGAATTGTGTAAGGTGAGGGAAACAAGTAGGGAAGTTATGGAAACTATGACGATTAAAGAGGAGGAAGTGCTGGCGCTTTTAAGGAATATAAAAGTGGATAAATCTCTGGGTCCTGACAGGATATTCCCTAGGACCTTGAGGGAAGTTAGTGTAGAAATAGCAGGAGGTCCGACAGAAATATTTCAAATGTCATTAGAAACGGGAATGGTGCCAGAGGATTGGCGTATTGCTCATGTTGTTCCATTGTTTAAAAAGGGTTCTAAGAGTAACCCTAGCAATTATCGGCCTGTAAATTTGACATCAATGGTGGGTAAATTAATGGAAAGTATTCTTAGAGATGGTATATATAATTATCTGGATAGACAGGGTCTGATTAGGAACAGTCAACATGGATTTGTGCGTGGAAGGTCATGTTTGGCAAATCATATTGAATTTTTTGAAGAAGTTACTAGGAAAGTTGACAAGGATCAAGCAGTGGATGTTGTCTATATGGACTTCAGTAAGGCCTTTGACAAGGTTACACACGGAAGGTTAGTTAGGAAGGTTCAACCATTAGATATTAATATTGAAGTAGTAAGATGGATTCAACAGTGGCTAGATGGGAGATGCCGGAGAGTAGTGGTGGATAACTGTTTGTCAGGTTGGAGGCCAGTGACTAGTGGTGTGCCTCAGGGATCTGTACTGAGTCCAATGTTGTTTGTCATCTACATTAATGATCTTGATGATGGGGTGGTAAATTGGATTAGTAAGTATCCAGATGATACTAAGATAGGTGGTGTTGTGGATAATGAAGTGCATTTTCAAAGTTTGCAGAGAGATTTAGGCCAGTTAGAAGAGTGGGCTGAAAGATGGCAGATGGAGTTTAATGCTGATAAGTGTGACATGCTACGTTTTGGTAGGACTAATCAAAATAGGACATACGTGGTAAATGGTAGGGTATTGAAGAATGCAGTAGAACAGAGTGATCTAAGAATAATGGTGCATAGTTCCCTGAAGGTGGAATCTCATGTGGATAGGGTGGTGAAGAAAGCTTTTGGTATGTTGGCCTTTATAAATCAGAGCATTGAGTATAGGAGTTGGGGTGTAATGTTAAAATTGTACAAGGCATTGGTAAGGCCAAATTTGGAGTATTGTGTACAGTTCTGGACACTGAGTTATAGGAAAGATGTCAACAAAATAGAGAGAGTACAGAGGAGATTTACTAGAATGTTACCTGGGTTTCAGCACCTAAGTTATAGAGAAAGATTGAACAAGTTAGGTCTTTACTCTTTGGAGCGTAGAAGGTTGAGTGGGGACTTGATAGAGGTATTTAAAATTATGAAGGGGATAAATAGAGTTGATGTGGATAGGTTTTTTCCATTGAGAGTAGGGGAGATTCAAACAAGAGGACATGAGTTGAGAGTTAAGGAGCAAAAGTTTCAGGGTAACAAAAGGGGGAATTTCTTTACTCAAAGAGTGGTAGCTGTGTGGAACAAGCTTCCAGTAGAAGTGGTAGAGGCAGGTTTGATATTGTCATTTAAAGTAAAATTGGATAGGTATATGGACAGGAAAGGAATGGAGGGTTATGGGCTGAGTGCGGGTCGGTGGGACTAGGTGACAGTAAGTGTTCAGCACAGACTAGAAGGGTCGAGATGGCCTGTTTCCGTGCTGTAATTGGTATATGTTATATATGTTGACGTAAGCGAGATGGGGTGTGGGAGATGTGTTACAGACCGTCGCATTGTTTCTCTGACCCTTTCTCTCTCTTGTTCTTCAAACCTGTTTATCTTAGATTGGTATTGGTTTATTATTGTCACATGTACCAAGATACAGAGAAAAACTTGTCTTGCATTATCTTCAAATGGATCACAGTGCATTGAGGCAGGACAAGCTAAAACAATAACAACACAGAGTAAAATGTAAAAGTTACAGAGAAAGTAACTCAGTGCATCTCAAAATGCAAGATCATAACAAAGTAGACTGTGAGGTCAAGAGCCCATCTTATCAAACAAGAAGTCCAAATTTCTACCAGTTCTGTCAAAGTTCAAAGTATTCAAAGGGTCAAAGTACATATATTATCAAGGTATGTGTGCAGTATTCAAACCTGAAATTCATTTTCCCCATAGACATGAAACAAAGAAGAACCACAGAACCCTTTCAAAGAAAAACAACAAACCCCCCATGCACAACGAAAAAAACAAATCGCGCAAACATCAACAAAAAAAATGACAAAAACACAGAATATAAACAACGAAATGAAAAGGCTTATTTCAGTTCAGCTCAATGCTCATTAGCTGCAGGCCACCCTGATTCAAAAATCGTCGAAAAATAGCACTGAATAAAGAGCAACCAGAAACTGGATCAGATATATAATGTGAATTGGAGCCCAATCTACAAACTGCATCAATTATACCTTGCTCTAACTCCATCCTCCGACAGCATTGACAGAGTAAAGGAGATCATTCAAGTGCAAGAACGTTGCCTCGGGAGCAGCAAATGAGAGAGCGAGTGTGACCATCACACTCAGACACCGTCCTGCTGCAGCAACGAGTGAGAGGCAGGAGGCAGCTCTGAACACTCACCCGCCCTTTACATCCACCTCAATGATTTCAATCTTCCTCGGCATTTTAAATCAGTGAGAGATGGACTGAATGGCCTTATTCTGCTCCTATGTTTTATGGTCTTATGGTCTCCTGGTTTCCTGGCCTCCATGCTAAACACTTTGCTCACAGCCTGGTGGAAACGTCTCAAAGACGGCAAAACATCAGATTGCTCGATCAGTCCGAAATCACACCACAGGAATGTAGGTAACAAGCTCCAACTGTAGTAGAACCACATCTGAAATTAAAAGATGAAAAAGCAGTGAAAGGAGTCATCAATATGAACTTTAGAGACACGAAAGACCAGAAATGCTGGAATCTGGAGCTAAAAGGAGACAGCTGGAGGAATTCAGGCAGCCTCAATGGAGTAAATGGGCAGTCGACATTTTAAGTTGAAATACTTCATCAGGTCCAGATGAAGGATTTCAATCCAAAGCCTGAACTTTAACTGTTTCTCTCTCTAAAGATGCTGCCTGACTTGCTGAGCATTTCTAGCACTGCCTGTTTTTATTTAATGTGTTTCCATCATCCAAAGGACTTGTCATTTTTGCTTTCCTTTCTATTTCTTTTTCCTTTCTTTTCTATTTTCTCTCTCTCTCTGTCTACTTACATCTCTAGCTAAACAGCTGGCTATGCTAAACTAGCTGGTCTATATATCCAGTTTACTGTGGTTCTAGGTTTGCACAGCTGCATGTCCCCTGCATTGGGTTCTCCTGTAAATCAATCAGAGATAGAAAACAAAGAAATTGGATGCAAATCTCCATTCTCAGTAGCAGAGTTACAGATACACACCTTTTCACTTTGAACAGATAACCAAGCTGCTAGTGAACATGTTTGAAACTTCTCAGACTTGTAACTGGATCTGCCATTGACAGTGTAATAGATGACTGACACTCTGGAGTCCTTGTTACCCAATCAAATGTGTCTATCTACATTGATCCAAATGTGAGTACCCAGACAGTGGAAAACATCCTGTATTGTCCCGGTACCGAAGAAACCACAACCAAAGGAGTTGAATGACTTCAGACCTGTTGCCTTGACGTCGCACGTGATGAAGACCATGGAGCGGCTGATAATACAGAATCTGAGGCCATAAACCAGGCACGCCCGAGATCCTCTTCAGTTTGCGTATAAGGAGAAGGTGGGAGTGGAGGATGCTATCACGTATTTGCTGCACAAATCCCTCTCTCACCTAGATGGGGTCAGTGGTGCTGTGAGGATTACATTCCTGGACTTCTCTAGTGCCTTTAACACCATCCAGCCCAAGATCTTAAGGCACAAACTTACGGAGATGGGAGTAGACTCTCACATGGTGGATTGGATAGTGGACTACTTGACAGATAGACCTCAGTATGTGCGGTTGGGAGACTGTAGGTCTGACACGGTGGTCAGCAGCACAGGAGCGCCGCAGGGGACCATGCTCTCTCCGGTCCTGTTCACCCTGTACACATCAGACTTCCAATATAACTCGGAGTCCTGCCATGTGCAGAAGTTCGCTGACGACACGGCCATAGTGGGGTGTGTCAGGAATGGACAGGAGGAGGAGTATAGGAAACTGATACAGGACTTTGTGATATGGTGCAACTCAAACTACCTGCGTCTCAATATCACCAAGACCAAGGAGTTGGTGGTGGACTTTAGGAGATCTAGGCCTCATATGGAGCCAGTGATCATTAATGGAGAATGTGTGGAGCAGGTTAAGACCTACAAGTATCTGGGAGTACAGTTAGACGAGAAGCTAGACTGGACTGCCAACACAGATGCCTTGTGCAGGAAGGCACAGAGTCGACTGTACTTCCTTAGAAGGTTGGCGTCATTCAATGTCTGTAGTGAGATGCTGAAGATGTTCTATAGGTCAGTTGTGGAGAGCGCCCTCTTCTTTGTGGTGGCATGTTGGGGAGGCAGCATTAAGAAGAGGGATGCCTCACGTCTTAATAAGCTGGTAAGGAAGGTGGGCTCTGTCGTGGGCAAAGTACTGGAGAGTATAACATCGGTAGCTGAGCAAAGGGCGCTGAGTAGGCTACGGTCAATTATGGAAAACCCTGAACATCCTCTACATAGCACCATCCAGAGACAGAGAAGCAGTTTCAGCGACAGGTTGCTATCGATGCAATGCTCCTCAGACAGGATGAAGAGGTCAATACTCCCCAATGCCATTAGGCTTTACAATTCAACCGTCAGGAGTAAGATATGCTAAAGTGCCGGGGTTGATTGTATTTAATGTATTTAAGTAAACTACTTAAGAACTTTTTAAAAGCTATTATTAATGCTTTTTGAGAGAGTGATTTAGATGCATATCATATTTTTACTGAGTTAAGTATTGTATGTAATTAGTTTTGCTACAACAAGTGTATGGGACATTGGAAAAAATGCTGAATTTCCCCATGGGGATGAATAAAGTATCTATCTATCTATCTATCTATCTATCTATCCATACAATTGCCCAGTGTAAAACCTACTATATGGTTCAGAGTAGGATTTTTTCAATATGTCAGATAGGAACACTACTCCCTGCTTACAGACAGAGCAAGGCTCCAGAGATCAAGACAACTAAGAGGCAGTCACAGGAGGCTGAGGAACGGTTACAGGATTGCCTTGAATCAGTGCACTGGGCTGTGTTCAAGAACTCATCTGAGGACCTGAATGACTACACCAGGGTCGTTAAAGACTTTATTAAAGCAGCTGTAGATGAGTGTGTCCCCACAAAATCATTCAGGGTTTTCCCCAATCAGAAGCTCTGGGTGAACAATGAAACCAGAATCTGCTGAGACCCAGATCAGAGGCATTCAAGTCGAGAGATCCAGAATGCTGTAAGGGGTGCAGGTATGATCTCGAGGGCAAAGTAGAGATTCCGGACTAGACTGGAATCTATGAGGGATACTCAACAGTTGTGGCTGGATTTGAATGTCATAACCTCCTACAAAGTTAAATCTTGCGACATAATGGACAGCAGAGCTTTGCTTCCAGATGAATCCAATGCCTTCTATGATCGCTTTGACCATGTCTCCTGATGACCCTTTGGTCTCAGTATCTGAAGATGACGTGCAGTCTGCCTTCAAAAGAGTGAAAAAATCCGGTGCAGATGGAGAAGACCTGTGTCAACTGGTGTTTTCACGGGTATCTTCAACCTCTCACTATGGCTGACTGTGATACCCATCTGCTTCAAGCAGGCTTCAGTTGTACCGGTGCATGGTAACCTGTCTAAATGGCTATCGCTCAGTGACACTTACATCCACAGTGATGAAGTCGTTTGAGAGGCTGGTGGTGAATCAGTGGTGACTTCAATCTGTTTCAATTCACCTATCAAAGCAACAGGTCTACAGCAGACACTATCTCATTGGCTCTTCACACAACCCTGGAACATCTGGACAGCAAAGATGCATACATCAGGATGCTCCCTTTCAATTACAGCTTGACATTTAACACCATCATTCCCTCAAAACTAATCGGTAAACTCCAAGACCTGGGCCTCATTACCCCTTGTGCAATTGGGTCCTGGATTTCCTCGCTTGCAGACTCCAGTCAATTCGTATTGGCAAAAACATCACCTCCACAATCTCCATCAGCACAGGAGCACTGCAGGGATGTGCGCTTAGCCCTCTGCTCGAATTGCTTTACAACTGGGTAACTGAGTACAGCTCCAACACCATATACAAGTACACCACTGTTGTGGGCTGTATCAAAGGGGTGAGAGGGAGACTGAAAATTTCACTAAGTGGTGTAGTAACAAATACTTACTCAATGTCATAAAGAACAAGAAACTGGTAGCAGACATCAGGAGAGGAAACCAGAGGCCCATGAGCCAGTAATCAGCAGAGGATTAGAGATGGAGAGAGTCAGTAACTTTAAATTCTTCGTATCACTATCTCAAGGGGACTGTCTTGGACCCCTGAGATAGTGAAATATTGCAAAGAAAGCACAACAGCATCTCTACTTCCCCAGGGGTCTGTGGAGTGTCATCAAAAACCTTGGCAAACTCCTATAGGTGAGTGGTTGAAAGTGTGCCGACTGGCTGCATTACGGCCTGGTATGGGAACACAAATGCTTTTGAGTGGTAAACCCTACAAAAGGTAATAGATTCAGCCCAGTACGTCACGGGTAAAACCCTCCCAATAATTGAGCACATGTACAGGAAACGTTGCTGTAGAAAAGCAACATCCAACATCAAAGATCCTCACCACCCAGGCCGTGCTCTTTACTCGCTGCTTCCATCAGGTAGAATGTACAGGTGCCTCAGGACTCACACAACCAGGTTCAAGAACAGTTACTGCCCCTCAGCCATCAGGCTCTTGAACAAAAATGGATAACTATACTCAATTAAAGACTCTTTTATCTTGTTGTTTCATGCTCGGTATTTATTGCTATTTATTTATGCTCTGCATTTGCACAGTTTGTTTACATTTTACAGTTCCTGATGTTTAGTTTACAGATCCTGTTCTACAGATTTGCTAAGTATGCCCGCAGGAAAAGAGTCTCAGAGTTATTTGTACTCTGATAATAAATTTTACTTTGAACTCTGAAGGATTATTCAACGTAATCAATGCTTCATTCCCCCGGCAATGATACCACAAAGCACCTACCAGGTTCAAGGACATTTTCCATCTCACTGTTATAAAGGATGTATGGGGTGTCCAGGGAAGGGGCTTGTCATATCTCTGGGCCCCACTGGACTCTCTGCTCTCATCTATGGCTGTATGCATGGAGCTGCAGCCACACTCCGGTACACCACTTCGATAGTCAGGTGAGGGTAGCCGGTGGCCTCATACCCTGGTGAGTTAGGGTATGTCCCAACATGCAAAGTCAGCTCCAGCATACTGGATCGATGAGATCTACAGTGAGAACCAAAGGCCAGGATGGCAATACTGCAACACTCCATGGAGAGCGAAGGGCAGAAGGTACAGAAGATGCCATAGTCATCCACTACAACCAAGGAAGACCCCAGTTTGTGATGCTTGTTGATACCACTGGACTTGGACTTCTGAAGTCAAGAGAGTGGAACTGCCCCAGTGCAATGGCTTCTCCACTTCAAAAACTCTCACACACAGATTTTCTGTCATCATCAGACACAATGGACAATCACCACCATTATAAGACTATTGAGTACTGTAGTTCCTAAATACAATAAGATAGACGCTGGACCGCACAACACACACAAAAAGCTGGAGGAACTCAGCAGGCCAGGCAGCATCGATGGAAAAGAGTAAAATGTCAATATTTCGGGACAAGATCCTTCATCAGGACTGGTGAAGTCCTGAGAGTCCTTATAAAGGGTGTTAGGCCAAAATGCTGACTGCTTACTCATTTCCTCGATGCAGCCTGGCCAGCTGAGTTCCACCGGCATTTTGTGTGTGTTGCTTGGATTTCCAGCATCTGCAGATCTACATTATATAATAATAAACCGATTTATCAAATTACTATACAAGGATGCAGCGGGTTATACCAAGTATATGGCACCACAGGCCAGCATAATAACACCCCACCCCCCTTAAGCTGCACAATGCAACAAGCCTTCAACAAGCTCCACTGACTCAGCCTTCTCATGTCTTTCAGAAACAGAATCAGGTTTATTACCACTGATATATGTCATGACATTTGTTATTTTGTGGCTGCAGAATAGAGCAAGACATAAAAATCACACTTAGGTTACAAAAATAATTAAATATTGCATAAGACGCCTAATGAGGTCATGTTTAAGGGTCGACTGGTCGGATGGCAGAGGGGAAGAAGCTGCTCCTAAAACTTTAAGTATAGGTCTTCAGGCACTGTACCTCCAGCCTGATGGTAGTAACAACTCATCCTGAATTGCCCTGAGGAGGCAATGGCGTGAATCTGGAATTCATACAGGATTAAACACTTCCTTTCCCAAGGACATGAGGAAACGGATGATCCAGTATGGGTGCCTGTTGAGGAAGCAAGCATTCATTTAAAATTCCACAGTGCAATTTGCACTTGTCTTTTACGTTCAATGGTTCTGAACTCATGTAACTGGGAAAGATGGTGCTGATAAGGGTCAGCTCTGATGGGAATCAGGAAATATTCCTGTTCAGCACTGCAGCAGCTGAAATCCACAGTCACCACCACGGGTTCTTCAGTAAGCACCATTGTTATAAGATGTTCAAAAAATCTATCGATACTCAAAGTCGACAGATCCAAAACTGTAAACTCAGGACATGAATGCAGTTTCCCTTTAAGAAAAGGGAAGAGAGGAAAACGTGCTGGGCTACAAGCAAAGATTGAAACACAAAGGCTTTACATCCCCGCTCCCTACTATCCTTCTGTCGAATGTTCAGTCTCTGGAAAATAAAATTGAAGATTGCAGTACTGGACAGATATCAGGGACTGCTGTGTACTTTGCTTCATGGAAGTGTGGCTATACCCCACCATTTCAGACACAGCACTGCAGCACAATGGCTTCACTATTCACTGTCACTTCAGTCCTTTAAAGGCGGAGGAGCTGGAGTATGCTTTAAAATTAACTCATCATGGTGCACAGACATTGCAGTTCCATCTCAGTCCTGCTTATTCGATCTAGAACATCGAGAAGTCAAATGTCCTCCTTTTTATCTGCCGAGTAGGTTTTCTGCCATCATCCTGGTAGTGGTGCACATTCCACCTCAGGCCACTATCAGGCACACACAGGAGGAATTAACATCTGTAACTGACAGGCACAAAACGATGTACCGATGCTTCCCTATCATTGTGGGGGGATTTCAACCAGGCCAGCTTGAAGAAGTCTCCGAACAACTACCACCAATATACCACCTGTGGACCAGAGAAGTCAATAAACTTGACCACTGACATACCACCATCAAAAATGCTAACTGTATCATTCCACACCCACATTTCAGAAAGTCCAATCACCTTGATGCCTTCTACTCACAGCTAAAGACCCGATGAGACCAAAGACTGCAGCTCCAAAAATGAGGACCAAGAAGATATAGTCAAGGGAGGTGGAGGAGCACTTACAGGACTGCTTTGAGTCAGCGGACTGGACTATATTCAAGGATTCATCTTCAAGTCTGACAGAACACACCACATTTGTCTTGGACTTCATCAGAACCTGTGCAGATGAGAGTGTGCCTTCAAGAAGATACTGGACATATGGAAATCAACAGCAGTGGATGAACCAAGAGTTCTGCTGAGGGCTAGATCTGTGGCATTCAAGACCAGGGATCCAGAACCATACAAGAAATCCAAGTAAGACCGATGAAAGGCTATCTTAAGAGCAAAAAAAAACAATTCCAGTTGAGGTTAGAGATGAAATCAGATGCATGCCATCTCTGGCAGGGTTTGTAGGCTGTTATTTCCTACAAAGAGTAACCTAACATCATGAATGGCTGTGTTGTTTCACTCCTAGATGAGCTCGACAACCTTCATGCGCGCTTTAAAAGGGAAAATAAAACTACATCTGTGTGAATCCCTGCAGCAGCCGGTGACTCTGTGATCTATTGTCTCAGAGGCCAATGTCAGAACACCTTTCAAGAGTATGAACCCTCGCAAGGCATCAGATCCTGCTGGTGTACCTGACAGGGCTCTGAAAACCTGTGCCAGCCCACAGGTGGGAGTGTTCAAGGACATTTTCAAAGATTAAAGATTCAAAGTACATTTATTATCAAAGCATATATACAGAATACAGCTGTGAGATTCGTCCTCCCACAGGCAGCCAGGAAACGAAGAAACACCACAGAACTCGTTCAAGAAAACATCAAACACTCAACTTGCAAAAAAAAATAACCCTTCAAAAGATGAGGGCTCCAAAAAGTGGCATCCACCATTGAGTACCCCCATCACCAAAGACATACCCTTTTCTCATTGCTACCATCAAGGTGGAGGTACAGGAAACTGAAGACACATACCAAATGTTTCAGGAACAACTTCTTCCCCTCTGCTATCAGATTTCTGAATGGACAATGAACCCAGGAACACTTCCTCAGTATTTTCCCTCTCTTTTTGCACTACTTACTTAATTTTCTTTACATGTACTTCTTATTGTAATTCATCGTTTTTATTATTATGTATCGCAGTGTACTGCTGGTGCAAAACAACAAATTTCATGGCATATGCCAGTGTTATTAAACCTGATTCTGATTCTGAACCCTTACACTGTTATACCCTGTTCTGTTCCTCCCTGCTCTCTTTCGCAATGACTTTTTGATACCTGAAGGAAACCGATATTTGATCTCTGTCTCAAGCCAGTTGAGAAGTGGACTTATCCTTCAAATGCTAAACTTCTAAACTGCTTATGAATCATTATCAAAAATAATGAATTAACATTTGTGATTCAAAAAAGATTAAAATAACCTCATTCATCATAATCGTAATATCAGCTAAAGTAGGTAGGAGCTGCCTCTAGGCTCCAAATACCAGTTCTGAATGGCTGACTGGTGCTTAGATAGTTTTGTTCATTCACCTGTGGATTCCTGTCTTAAGAAAGGCAACAAGAAATGTAAGAAGATCCTGAAGGACAAAGAGGATAAAATACCAGCAGGAATAATCTGACCAGTAGTTAATAGGGGTGAAGACAAAACAACAGCCTCAATACCAGCTCCTCAGGAGGAAGAGGAGACAGATGGGTGATAACTAGTTGCCTGAAGAAAAGATTGGTGAATTATTCAGTATGGGAGGCAATTTGCTCCATTGTCTCTTTCAAAGAGCTATCCATGTATTTCTACTCCCCTACTCATTTCTCCCGAATCCTGCTAATATTTCCCTTTTGACTACCGGAAAGATATAATTGAATGTGAATCCAGACTGTGCTTTCCAGATCACATGTCATCTTCCTGTATATATTTTAAAAATCTTCTAAAGCTATGCCTCCTGTTTGCTGACTCTCTCACTAGTGAAATTCTGTAAAACCTTCCTTAACATTTTTGCCTTGTCCCAGTTTCCTCAGTCTCCCCACATCCCTAGAGATCTTTGTAAATCCCTTCTGCATTGACCCTCGGCCTTGGCATTATTAATAAGAATTGGCTAACATCTCCATAAGAAAACCTAATTTTTCACTCCCAGTTTAATTCCATCCTTTTTTTTGGACTGCCTTTGTGCTTTGAATGTGTTTATTCAAGAGGTGTTAGCCACAAATCTGTATATCTTCTCATCTCTTTTAATAGATTATCTGAATTAACAGTCTAACTAATCAGTTCTCTTTGTGCTTTCTATGAAATGTGGTAAATAAACATAAAACAAGAGATGTTGGAGAGAGAGAGAAACAAAACTTCAGAGTTTTAAGAGCATGTATGATCTTTTGGGATCAACAAAGCATCTATCTACATGAGCAGAAATGGAAAATCTAAATGGCAGAAATGGTTTGGTAGGTTAAATGGTTTTTGTGAATTGTAGAGTTGGGGTGTGTAAAGTGAGATTAGTGTAAATGGGGTAGTCGATTCAGTACAGATTTAATGGACCAAAGGGCCTGTTTCAATCTTGTATAACTATGATTCAACGACTCCATCCAGACTGATTTGAATATCTGAATCAATAAATGCATCAAATAACAAAATTCTTTGTGCTTCACTTGAGATTACAGAAATGAATAATTGGATCTGAACTAATCTATTTTCAATTAATATTTCCCAGTTAGCTTATGTTCCTGATCAAGTCCTCTTCAGTTCATAGCTTGTGATTTATTGTGGTATGAATTACAATTAGCCTAGTTTTCTATTGGGGTGTGTTAGTTAATGTGACTTTATTAAGAGAGTTGTTATTAAAGTTAATTTTCCTCTGAAGAATACTCACACTGAGAAAGGAATACATGATTTTACATGATTGGCACATTATCCTGAGGGTTCCCAGCTGGGGCCAGGTTAATAGCAGTGGAGGTGGGCTGAATACTCACACCCTTTAAATTCACCACTAACTGGTCCTACGTGACATATTCTGGATGCATCGACCTTTGCCCTTTCCTTATAAAACAAATCAACCTCTAGGGAAAATGTAGAATGAGCTGTGATATTGTTTCTGCCCAGTACCAAAAAAAATAATGAAACCCAGGATTCATGAACAATAATAAACGTCATCTGCAGACAGTTAAAAATGATTTACAGTGGCCTTTTTGGTGTAAGCCTAGAGTAGCATGTTAAGCTCAGCCAAATTAGGAACCACATTCAGTTACGGTGCCACTAATTCACTGCTAATCGGGTACCTTTTCACACTATGCTGAATTCGGCTGATCATTTTTCTATCTATTTTTAAGTATTTATGAGAGCTTTCAACTATTCCATGACACCTGCATCACAATAGCTGTTTGTCATGATCAAGCAACACAACTGAGTACTACATTATTGTGGGCCAGGGGAGAGAGATGGAGGGATTGTTCTCAATGTTCATAGTGATCAAGGAAAGAGGCATTTGAGAGGGGGCCAACATTATAAAGCTCTCTCATGGCTCAGGGCACTCCAAACCACTTCACCACAATGAACTGTGTTCTCAGTGTCGGAATATTGGGAAATTTGCCAGCCAACTTGTGAACATAAACAGTAATGAGATAAATAAGCATATAATCTGTCTTCTGCTGATAGTCACTGAAGAACACATCTTTGCTTGGACACCAGGAGAACTGGTGACCCTTCTGATCTTCAAGAGTGGTAATAAAATCCTTCAAACCACCCAAAAGGCCTCAGCTTAATGCCACATCCAAGCAGAAGTGCAGTAAGACATCCTCAGGATGTTAATGATGCCGAACTAGACTTGTTTCTCTATCGAACGGACTATTATTATAACCCGATCACCCATCTGTTTCACTGAGAAAAGCTTCTCCCATAGATCCAGTGAGGTGAAAGGAAGCGGGAAGTATACAAGAACTCCAGACCCTGTCTCTGGCCACAAATCCACCCAGGTTCCACCACCACGATCCCAGCTCTAGTGCAGCTCAGCTCGTATTGAGGATGAAGGAGTAAACCAGATGCTGAAACGTCAGGATTTATGAACAATTCAATACCGGATTATTCAGGAGTGTAGCCTTTCAGTACTCTACTAAAACATCAGCTCTCTTAACGGGCCCACATCACAGAGCAAGGCATGAATCCTTAACATTCTGGATTAATGAGCAAGCACAGTGACTGATGTGCCTTTTGTCCAGCTCAAGAGCACATTACTCCCATTACAACCAAACTAAGAACAGGTAGCAAATAGTGATCAGTGGATCAGAGGAAATCTGAAACCACATGGTCTCCACGGCTACACTTCACACTGCAGGTTCTGTGTCCTAAACAGGGTCATTCCTTCAGCCATCTTAAACAACTGCTGCATTCAAGATAATTAGAAATTAATAAAGAAAATGTCGAGCTACTCAGCAGGTCAGGCAGCATCCTTGAAGAGAGAAGCCAAGCCGAAGTTTCCAACCAATAATGTCAATACCTATGAAAGATCATTGACCTGAAACTTGACTGGGTATCTCTCTCCACAGATGTTTTCTGTTCTGCTTAGTATTTCAGCATTTCATTACTCTATGTCAAATTCACAACATATTTTTTGGTTTTCAGTAGAATTATTTGCTTTGTTTTCTGATTTGTTTCATTAATACTGAAGGCAGAGGCTTTCAGCTCAAATGAGACTCACTGAGCTCACTTTAGTGCTTCTGGAAGTGTTTAGTGTGTAAATGAGTTGTCGTGTTTGGCCGTCAAACAGCAGGATCAGCATTTTCAGAGTAATTCATTAAAGGCAGGGTGTTTGGAATGTCCAGACAGTGGAAAGCGGCTGTTGTTACAAATTCAGTCCAGCTGTCAATCACGGCTGTAAGTTATTTATTATTTTGCCACTTGACTCACCACCATCCCTAAATTAGAAGATCACCTACTGTGCCTTTAAAACTCATCAGCAGCAGATGTTGTAGTAGCATCTAACAGCTTTCCGCCAGCGCTTGTAGATCCACTGAAAATTCTGTGTCATCTTGGAGTCTCATTGAGAGTGTTTCCCTTCCTCCTCTTCATCTTTCTGTATCTCATCTCTCAGCGTATCTTGCCCATAACATGGAAGGAATGCCACGTTGACATTACAGAATCTTTAGATCACCCAGACTAGGCAACTTTGCAGGATTTGGTTGAGAACACCCCAACTCACTTAATACGGAAAGTCATCTCCAGGCAAGTAAGCCCTGCACACGCCAACCAAAATACCAGTCAAACTGAACTCTGCCGCTGGTCTGCAATAGGAGCCCAATGATAGAATCCAGCCAAACTGAGATTCCACTGTGCAGTTCTGTTCATGAATTTGCTTTGACTCTGCAGTGGTTAACCAGACTTGGGATATGATCAGAGCCTCCATTCATTAATTCATTCATCGCTCATTCATCCATTCATTCAAATGACACTCCCAATCTATGAATGAGAAGGAAAATTACATTTTATTTTAATACTTCAATATTTACTTTTTAAAGAGATCTGCAGTTTTTTTTTATTCTTCCATTTTCCACTTTGTCTTGCTTTGAAGATCTGGGCATTGTTAGTGAGGATATTAATTGTGGCCTGCTATCATCTGCCCTGGAGAGGGCAGGTGTGAGCTGCTTTCTTGCACCACTGTAGACCCACAGCTGGTGCTTTTAGGGACAAATGTCCAGGATTGAGACCCAACAGGAGAAATGGCATTTTCTCAGCAACAAGCATTATTATAATCCTTAATTTTAATAGGTTTGGAAGATGATTTTGTGTTTTGTTTGGGCAAAACAAGTCAGCCAGTTCACCAGTGTGATGACACTCCTGAGGAGGAGGAAGATGGGTCAGCAAGGAATTTTCAGTCAAATCAGGTGATGCTACTGCAGTGGATGAGAATGCATAGAACTACCAGATTCCTGTTGTTGATAAGTGAGCTTAATTGCTGGATACCTAGTTGGGGTATGTTAGAATGTGGAGTTGATTTAAAAGTCCTGAAAATACTATGAACGTCATTACCCTACTGGGCCTAATGATGTCAATTCAGAAAGTAGTGAGAGATGCTGAACAGTAGGATGGCTGATTGGTGTGCACTGGGAACCATGCAGACAACGTAGGTCAGAGGGAACAAAAGGCAAGAGAAAAATGAAAAGGTTCAGTGTCCACAAGAAGCCAAAGCGCGAGTCAAGGCTTGAAACCAAGTGAGAACAGAAGCACAAAAATAGGAAACCCTAATTAGCAATCGAAGAAGGCAAGTGTCATGATTGAGCTGAGGGAATCTGGGAATATACCGGAAGCAGTA
This sequence comes from Hemitrygon akajei, assembly GCF_048418815.1. Taxonomy (NCBI): domain Eukaryota; kingdom Metazoa; phylum Chordata; class Chondrichthyes; order Myliobatiformes; family Dasyatidae; genus Hemitrygon; species Hemitrygon akajei. The sequence goes on from NC_133152.1 coordinate 7,451,768, forward strand.
CGGTATTGTAAATGTCATGATACAAGAGCAAAAGCAGAAGAACTCTAAAAAATAGAAACAGGAGTAGATTATCAGGCACCTCGAGCCTAATATGATGGTAGTTAATCTCTGCTGGCCTCAGCTCCTCTTCTGTGCCATGTCTTCATGCCCGTCTGTCCTTCAATCTATCAAATAGTTATCCACCTCCACTGTACATACTTTTAATGGTGCAGCTTCCACCACCCACCATGGAATATCTAGCCTCTGAGAGAAGAAATTTCTACACACCTCTGTTTTACATGACCATCCCCTATTTTGTAGTTATGCCCACTTATTCAAGACTCTCCCATTAGTAAAAATATCCCAGTGTCTACCCTGTCAAACCCCCTTAAGATCTTGAATATTTGAAATGGGTCATCTCTCATTTCTCTAATTTCCAAGGAACACAAACCATGGATGACAAGCCTCTCAACCCAAGAATTAGCATAATGAAATCCTTTGGACTGCCTTTGACATTACTCTTATCTATTCTTAGATAAGGGAATCTAAACTGCACACAGTACTCCAGGTGTGACCTCACCAACATCTTGTACTATTGCAACAAAAGCTCCCTATTTTAAATCTCCAACCCTTTGCCATGAAGAGCAAAATGCTGTTTGCCTTCTATGCTACTTGTGGGACCTGAGAGCATGCTATAGAACACCTCCATCCATTTGTGCTTAACTCACTTTCAATTTCTCGATTTGGATAATAATGTTTATTAATTTCCCTTGCTTGACCTCATACTTCCCCACACTAAATTCCATATGCCAGTCTTTTGCACATTCACTCCATCTACATAAAGAATTTCAGTAGCTTCATCACAATGTGCCCTTTCACCTACTTTCACTTCATCAGCAAATTTGGAAACCTCTCTTGCTGTTCCTTCCTCCAGATCATTATCGTAAATAATGAACAGTTGCAGGCTGAGAACTGATCCCTGCAGTACACCACTAGTTACCTTCTTAAAGTCTAAGTAGGACTATTTACTCCATTTCTCCTTTTTTCCATGAACAATCAGTTTCAATCCATATTAACACACTTGGGCTTCTAATTTATGCAATGGCCTCTTATGTAACTCCATGTCAAACATCTTCTGGAAACCAAGATACTCTGCATTTATGAGTTATCCTATCTCCTCCATTCTCCTCACTGTACATTCATTACTGCATGGCCAGAATCTGCTCTAAACTCATCTACAATTTCAAAGATCGTATCACCATAGTTGTTTGTCTCAAAGAATGGCGAGCCTGTATACAGTATAAAGATAGAAAGCTTGGTAGCATAGAGTAATGATAGAAATCTTGCCTTCAATGGCAACAAAATGAAGGAGTTGGTCATTGACTTCAGGAAAGGGGGTCATGCACATGCTCTTGTCTACAGCAATGGCACTGAGTTTGAAAGGTTTGAGAGCTTCAGGTTCCAAAGAGAGATCACCAGTATTCTATCTTGGTTCAACTATATAGACATGATGGCCTCTATTTCCTCAGGAAGCTAAAGAAATTTGGCATGACCTCGTCAACGTTTATCGGTGCACTATAGGAAACATCCTCGCCTGGATACATCACAGATTGGCATAGCAACTGCTCAGACCAGGACCACAAGAAACTGCAGAGAATTCGGGTCATAGCTCAGTGCATCACAGAAACCAGCCTCCACTTCCATGGATTCTGTCTGTACTTCTTGCTGCCTCAGTAAAGCAACTAGCATAATTAAAGACCTCCACCCACATCAGAGATTTCCCCTCTCCCATCCAGCTGGAGGTATGAAAGCCTGAAAGCAGCACTACCAGGCTCGAAGGCTACTTCTACGCCATTATTATGAGACTATTGAATGGATCCCTAATATGTTAAGATGAACTTTTGATCTCACAAAAAAATTCATTAATATCTTGCACCTTGTTGTCTACCTGCACTGCACTTTATTCTGTATGCTATGATTATTGTTGACAAACTTTTCACTCTACCTTGCTGCAGGTGACAATAATGAACCAATTTTAATACCAATTCTTATCACATTCTCAAAGAGTTTGAGCATATTTGTCAAACATGATGTACCTTTCATAAAATCATGTTGACTAGGTTTAATTATATTCAGTTTTCCTAGTAGTTAATGGGCTATCTACCTAACATTAAGCTTAATGCTACAGTTCATGCTTGGAAAATATATTATACTATATGTTTACAGTTTTGCAATAAATAATATAAGAGTTGTCATATGAGAAGCAAGTTTAATCATATATAAGGCTTATTTGGAGAAGTGATTTATGGGAATTATTTGTAAAGGGAATGAATTCCATAGAGATTTTAAATTTAGCTTATAATGTAAAATCTCTAGGCAAAATGACCAAGTAAATGAATAAATATCTGCTTTGTTGAATATTAGAACAATATGCATGTGTGTCTTTCTAAATGGTTCATTAAGTATACAATTTCATATGTACATTTGTTATTTGATACAATAATTTAATATGCAGTCCAGTGCAAAAGTCTTAGGCACATATATACAGCAAGAATACCTAAGACATTTAAACAGTACTGTAGTAGTTTTATGTATTACATTGTACTGCTGCTGCAAAAAAAGAATTCATGGCATGGGAGTGACGATAACCCTTATTCTGATATATGTTTCTATTGTGGATCAAGAGTGGGAAGGGGCAGAGAGAGGGAATCATGTTTGGGAAAACGGGAAACGAGTAGGGAGGGAGTGGAAATGCACGAGAAAGACATTCTGTAAAGAATAATAAACCAACTGTTTGGAATTAAATTTCCTTGCTGGTGTCTCAGGACTGGATGTGTCTGCACCCATGCCAAACCCCTCCCCCCCCACCCCGGCGTTCCTTCTCTGCCGTTTGTCCCACACCCTCCCGTGGTGCTCCACCTAACCATTCCCAACATCCTTTAGTTCCCTCCTGACTTACAAATTCACTCTCAGCTCCACGTTGACCAATACAGTACTGTGCCAAAGTCTTGGGCACTTAGCTATATGTATGTGCCTAAGACTTTTGCACAGTATTGTATATGGGTTAAAAAGTTTGTACACAATACAAAGATTCGTAGCATTGTGAATAGTAAAGATGGTTACCAAAGGATACAGCAGGATATAACTCAGTTACTGATACAGGCAAATAAATGGCAGATGAGGATTAATCTGGATAAGCGTGAGGCAATGCATTTTGGGAGAGCAAATGTGAAAGGAAAGTACATAATTAATGACAGGTCCCTTAGCAGCATTGATGTACAGACAGATCTTTGAGTCTCTGTCCATATCTCCCGAACAGTGGCTCCACAGATTGATAAGGTAGTATAAATGCAATACGGTTGCCTTTATTGTTGGAGGCATTGAGTTCAAAGGTCAGGAAGTTCTGTTGTAGCTTTATAAAACAACCATTAGATCTGGAGTAGTACAATCATTTCTGTTTCACCCCATTACAGGAAGGATGTGGAGGCTATGCAGAAGACGGAACACGGGTTCACCAGGATGCTGCCTAAATGAGAGAGTACGTGCTATAAGCAGAGATTGGACAAACTGGGGATGTTTTCTCTGGAGCAACAGAGGCTAAAATAGAATTATCAATCAGAATCAGGTTTATTATCACTGGCATACACTGTGAAATTTGTTGTCTTTTGGCATCAGTAAAGTGCAACACATGAAAATTTATAAGAATAAACAAATGCAACAAATGAACAAGTTGGTGTTCATGGATATTTCAGAACTCTGACGGCAAAGGGGAAACAGCTGATATAAAATGTTCAGTGTTAGTCCTCAGGCTCATGTGCTCCTCCCCGATGATCGGAACACAAAATGGGCATGTTCTAAAGATGGATGCCACCTTCCTGCGGCAACATCTATTGAAGATGTCCTTGGTGGTGCGGTGGGTTCAAAGATTCAAACTACATTTATCATCAAAGTATATAACTCTGAGTTTCCTGCAGGCAGCCACGAAACAAAGAAACACCAGGGAACTCATTCAAAGAAAACATCAAACACCAAATGCACAACAAAGATCAAATCATGCAAACGGTGAAAAAAAAACGATCAAACAACAAACGTAATACACTGGACAGCAATTTTTTTAATTGTGCTGCTTTTACAGAAACTTTTTGTGGTTATGATAGACCACTTGAAGATGAACACACATATAATTTCAGACTACTTCTGTTGCACAGGAATTTGGAGAAACAGAAGATTAACTTTTATTGAATATAATGCATTTAACTCCATAACATCACTGATGCTTTACAATAATTCAATTAAGGTAATAATGTATTGTTGATTTTTCTTTGTACTCAGAGTCTGAGGCTTCTCGCTTAAGAATCCAGCAATAATCCCAGCAATGTGGATTCCGGTTTCTCTGATACCGTTTCTCCGTGACTGGAATGTCCTGCTGAAACCTTTCACCATGCTCGTCAGTGACAGCACCAGGGTTTGCAGGGAAGAAGTCTAAATGGGAATGCAGAAAATGAATTTTTTGTGACATGTTGCACTTTGTGGTTTTGTATACTTGAAGCATGTTGTCAGCCAGCTGCACGTAGTTTGGTGCTCTGGAGTTGCCAAGAACATCCTCGAATGCCTTCCATGCGATTTTGTCCAGTCCCACTGGAGGTTTTTCGAATCGCCTGTCATTGATGACCTGCTTAATTTATGGACCACCAAAAATCTTTCATGGATATTTTTGAGCCTGGTGACAGCAGACTCCACCCTTGCAGTCTTGAACTCAGTAATTCTCCTTTTGCTTTTAACAAACCTAAATCTCTGACCTGGCCCTTTAACTCAAATTGAGTTATCAAATAAGGCTCATTCAACATAAAGGGTTCAAAATCTATATCAGTGCTGTTTCCATTCCTGACTCATGCAGCAAGGCCTCCTCTAGGCTCCATGTTTCTGGTGTTTTGGTACTGGAAGAGGATTATCAAGTGGCAAAGATCTCATGACTGAAGGGAGATTGGGATATTCAATGGATTTCTTGCTTTTAGCAGAGAAGCCCAATACACCGCTCAGACAGAAGTAGCAGTCTGTCACATGATCCTTCTGCTCTTGCCACTTCATCGGAATAGTGAACTTCCAAGTACCTTGCAGCCAAGCTCTAAGATTGACAGCGCATGTTGCACAACAAATGTGAGGAACCCAGGCTCTTTGGTCACCAATTTTACACCCAAAGTAGAGCTCGTGGGTTTCCTTGATGAGAGGATTCATGCTCTGTCTTTGAAATTTAAACGTATACTCGCCACAAATATAACAGAAAGTATCGCGGCTGTTGCAAAATTGGTGAGACATTTTGCTATCAGAAATATTCTTGAAAATGCAATTATTAATAATGAGTACACATAGTATGCTATGCACATTTAGCATGAGCATCAACATGATCATAAACTGATATACGCGTAAACAAAGTGTATAGAGGAGTGTGTGCATGTTGCTTTTATAGCCTTTCTGAAACCTATCCTGGCATGTAGCATCCAGCCTGCCTAAGCACACTCAGGAATGCCTGGACGGGATAGAAAACTTTTCAGCTTACACTGTGGGCAAAGTTTAATTGACTTGAATTATGAATTGAAATAACAAATCCAGGTGATTTCAAATGAATGATACATGATTGGAAATTCTGTGGCGATTTTCATGATCGGCAGCCAGAAATCTATAAGGTATATCCAACAGTATTCAGGAAGCAAAATCTTTATTGTCCAATGATATTAAACGTCAAACCAGAGAGTCATTGAAACGATCTAGGAACGTTCAGTGTAGTTCAGTTCAGTTCAGTTCAATTTATCATAATATCATTCATTGACTATAAGCTCTAGAGCCAGGGCACGTTGAACTACCACAATCAAAATGCATAAAACAGCAATTTAAAAAGGTGTAACAAGACCCCAGAAACACATATAACATGAACTGCAAATGAACCCAATCCTCAAACTGCGCCAATCAAATCTTGCCCAAGATCCAAGGCTCCCACACCTTCCTCTGGCAGAAGCAAGCAAGAAGGAGAAGGAGAACGATCAAGCACAGACAGAAGTTGCTGAACACCTGCTCACCTTCTGCTCTCCTCCTCAATGATTTCAGGCTTGGTCAACACTTTAATCAGCAAGATCGGTGAGTAATGGAGCCAATTACGGGTTTTCACTCCACATTAGACCACAGACTCCATTCAAAACTTTGCTCTCAACCACAACAGTAACCTCAGAGACAGCAAAAGCACTAGGTCGCTGAGTGGGCCCAAAAACACATATCAAAATGTAATTTACAGGCTCCAATTGCACACAGGGTAGTAGTAGAAGTATATTTTTAAAAAGTAGTTTTGTGAGCTGTCTGCAGGACGTCACTGTTAGCCACATCTTGCTCATGATGGAATTGGATCAAGTCCATAACCTTCTGCAGCATTTGCAATCCTGTGCATTGTAAGCTCCATACCAGTGGTGACACAGCCAGTCAGAATGCACTCCACCATACACCATGTAGAAATTTACAAGAGTCTTTGGTGACATACTAAATCTTACAGATATAGACTCAAGACAGCAGGTGTCTTTCTCCCAGGATGAAATGTCTAATACTAGGGAACATACAGTGTACTTAAGGTGAGAGAGGGAAAGTTGAAAGGAGATGCACAAACAGTTTTTTTTATACAGAGTGCTAGGTGCCTGGAATGTGTTGCCATGGGTAGTGGGAAAGGCAGATACAATAGGAATATATAAAATACTCTTAGCTAGACACATGAATATGCAGAAAATGGAAGGCAGAAGGTCTACGCTTCTTTTTGAAAGAGAAGCAGTGTATACTAATGAGTACAACTGTAAGGACTGTGTGACATCATTATCCCAGCCACCACTGTGTTGACTGTCTGCAAAAAGTGGGTGTTTTGTTGATAGTTTTATCCATGCTATTCATTATTGTAGAAAAGCAGCCCTAAAAGCTACCTCTTAGGGCTCTTCTAAATTGTTTCCTTTCATCTTGTATCTGTGCCTCTAGTTTTGGATTCCGCAGCCCTGGGAAAAGTACCATGACTGTCTACCTGAGCTAAACTTTTCATGATTTTATAAACTACTAAGAGGTCATCTGCCATTCTCTTGTGCTCCTGGGAATAAAGATCCATCATGGCTGACCTCCCCTGTAACTGGGGCCCTCATAAAAACACCTCACTCAGCAAATAGGGACTTTGGAGGAATGAGGGGCAATCTTAATGAAACATAAATGTTTTACAAGACTTGACAGGGGAGTTGCAGGAAGATATTTCCACTTTCTCAGAGGTCTGAAACCAAGGATCACGGTGTCAAAATAAACAGCTGACCGTTCAGGATGGAAATAAGAGGAAGTTTCATGCTCACCAATAATCTTTGAAATAAATGGAGGCTCAACTGCTAAGTATATTCAGTTAGAAATCAGCATATTGTGGCGAGCATTCAGTCCACAATGACAGATGAGAAAGCTTGTTTTAACTCAGCAGCTGTTTTCATTGTGATAAACACAAAAACAGACTGTTCACTACAATCCGAGAAGAGAATTCACCTGGCCCCTATTGGAGTATAAAAGTATAAACTTTAACTATGAAGTCAGTTATTTGCTATGCATGTACTCAATTTAGTAGAATGAAATCTTAGGAATGTAGAGGTAGCTAAAGAGCTAAAGAAATGTAGATTAGAACATTGCTCAGTTCTGAGTTTCCTATTTGCTATGCATGTACCCAATTTGGTAGGAGACTGCAGTCTTAAGATGACAATGGTGTGTTAATGAGAGGTAGCTAAAGAACTAAAGAAATGTAGATTAGAACATTGCTCAGTTCTGAGTTTATTATTTGCTATGCACAATGTACGTGCAGCACGTGTAAAATGCAACTAGAGATTGCTATAAAAGCTGCTTTGTCCGAGGATCGGTGGGCAATCAGCGACTAGCTCAATGACTGTCTCAGCTTTGATTTGCAAATTGAAGTTTAACCCTTCTTGAAGAATCGTCTGCGTCTCCTGGTCATTTGTAAGGCACGAAAAACCACGACATAATTGGCCCCATACAGATGGGGGGGGGGGGGGTGATGATCACACACCTCAGCAACAGTCAGGGTGACCCACAAACACACAAGTGAACAACTGTATAACCCCGGCTAAAATGTAACGACAATTGAACTTGAACATCTCACCATAATCCCATGAACGCATTTTAAAACAAGAACAATGAATAACGCTGGCCACCAGGAATGCTAGGACAGGCTGTTGACCACCCCCCGCACCCCCCGCCACCAGAGTGTGCTACAATATATTTTTGGATATTAAGGGAATCTATACATATGCAGTTAGTGCAAGAAAGTGGTGCTAAGGTAAAAGATGTGCTATGATCTTACTGAATGGCTGATTAGGGAAGACAGGCCAAATGGCCTACTCGTGCTTCGATTTCTTGTATTTTTAAATCCACTCTAATATCACCCACTCTTTATTTGGCCTTGAAACAGCAATATATGTGAGTCTTAAGGTTTCTTAACATTGGTAAGTATTTAATGTATGTACTTTGGAGGTAGCATTATGTTTATCATTCATCGTGTTCACTCTAGATACAGCTGTAAATTCAGGGCCAGCACCTTGGGCTACTGTTCCAGCACACCGCAGCAGAGCACGGCAGGGAGCCAGCTAAGCTTCCATCAGATGTGGCTACTTCCTCAGACACTAAAGACATGTTCTGGAACATCAGAAGTTACTGGAAGCAGAGCCGGCGGATTTGCCACAGAGACCATAGGAGGAAAGGTCTGCTTATCTCTGCCAGCTCTCATTGACTATGACCACATTCCCAACAAAAGGGATGAAATTCCAAATACTGAAGCTGCACATGGTTGTTCACAAGATCCCCCCCATTTCAACTCTTCTGAGACTTGTTTGGCAGAGATACTATCTGTGCACATAAGGTATGTGAACAGTGCAATGGTCACACAATGCACCACGTACCCAATGACTGGACCTGGGTTGGGTCATAATGGGTGAAGCCTGCCTCAATGGTGCTCACCAGCCCATGGTCAGTGCATTTAAGATTGATGTCCTGGAGAACGGGCACCCAAATCATTTTGGACCTGTGAGAGTAGTCTCGATATGAAAGTGAAGATTGGAGGAGTAGCTAAATACCAGCTTTGTTTTGGTTGGCACTTTGTTAAGCAACCTCTCAGTGCAGAGCAGCTGAACCGGGCAAAGGATAAAATCCCTCTTCTTGATCAGAGACAGATGAATGCAGAGGAAGTGCAGTGCATCACAAAGAGGTAGCTCTCCCAATCCAAAGTTACCTTTGTGAACTCTATCCCTTTCTTGACTCTGAGGGGCTGCAGTGAGTAGTAAGATGTATTAAGAGGGCACAACTCACTTCAACAGTACCTCAGCCAATCGTCATTCTGGGTGACCACCATTTTAACCATCTGTTTATCAGACATTACCACGAGCAAGAATATCTTCAAGGACAACATTTCTAAAGTGAGACTGTACAGTGTTCGATTTTAATGTTCAAGAGAAGTTTGGACAAGTATCTAGATAGCAGGGGTATGAAGGGCTATGGTCCCAGTGCAGGTCATTGGGAGTAGGCAGTTTAAATGGTTTTCCAATAGACTAGAGGGGCCAAAGGGCCTGTTGCTGTGCTGTATACTTCTCTATGACTCTAGTAAGACTGTTTCAAGACTACTCTCTGAGACTGTCCATTCTTTTACCAAAGACTTAATGAAATGATTATTTTACTTTTAGTTTCAGTAGTATTGTTTGATGTCATGGATGTCAGGCGGGGAGTGTTCTGCCTCTAGAAGCACTATTTGTTTTGTATGCAAATTGCTTTGTACAAACATGACTTCCTGTCCGTAAGCTTTTTTTTCTATCATTTCCTGCGTGGGTTAATTTGGATTTCAACTTGGAACAAACACAGTAAAAAGACACCCAATTCCATCCACTCTTTATTTCCCCTTGAAGCACCAAAATCTGTCAGGTCCATCTTGGGTACTAGCCTACAAAGTACCCAGGACATCTTTAAGGAGCGGTGTCTCAGAAAGGCAGCGTCCATTATTAAGGACCTCCTTAATAATTAAGCACCCACGGCATGCCCTTTTCTCACTGTTACCATCAGGTAGGAGGTACAGAAGCCTGAAGGCACACACCCAGCGATTCAGGAACGGCTTCTTCCCCTCTGCCATCTAATTCCTAAATGGACATTGAACCCTTGGACACTACCTCACTTTTTTTAATATACAGTATTTCTGTTTTTTGCACATTTTTAAAATCTACTCAATATACTTATACTGTAATTGATTTGTTTATTTATTATTATTTTTAATTAACATTTATTTTCTCTTTGATATTATGTATTGCATTGAACTGCTGCTGCTAAGTTAATGAATTTCATGTCACATGCTGGTGATAATAAACCTGATTCGGATTCTTAAGCTTTCTTAATATTGGTAAACATTTAGTAGATGTACTTTGAAGGAAGTATTCCATTTATCGCTATTAAGCCATTGTTCCGCCCCATGTTCAGTCTAGTCCATGGCATAGCTATGGAGTGTTGTACATATCTATTACCTTGTTTAATGCTGATCGTGAGAATAATCAAAAATATCAGTATATTCAGGCCCGCAACGATCCTGTATTGAAACTAATACGTGTTTTACTTAAATTCCTGCATTTTCACAAAGTTTTCTCATTAAAAGCCCTGAAGAGACCTTCCAGCTTGAGTGATTTCCATGAATGGGCTTAACTCCGTGCCTAGCTTTGTACGCAACGCACTGGAAGAGCAGTAGGAGTCCTGTACCTGGATTCCGTTCATGTACTTTGTACATTGATTTCAACTGGAGGTTCTGTATTCTCTACATAGACTGTATATGTAGATTGGATTATGAATGTGGATTGTGTATGTGAATCCTGCACATGGATTCTGTCTGTAGGTTCTGTATATGGAATTCATACGTAGATTCTTACATGAACTTTTACCTAGATTGTGTATGTACTGTCCACTGTTTCTGTTCATGGATATCATATGTAAATCCTCTTCATGGATTGTGTATATGAATAGTGCAGCTGGATTTTGCACTTGGACCTGTATTTTGATCCTGAAGTACATGGATTTTATACATGCATACTGTATACTGTGACATTCTATATGGGTTATATACATGGATGCCTTTTTGCCTTTTGACCTTTAGCAAGTGACTACACATTTGCTGCCTTCTAAAATAAAGAAGTAGCAAATTTTTTCATCGACTTTATCTATTAATTCCTTTGTGCAGCTTGATACGTAATGTGTAGCCTGTCTTTCCCTCATTAGTATGTGACCTCCAGTCCTGTTATATTGATAAATACAGAACACATCCCCTTGTAGGCTGTGCCTGTTACATCCTGCCAATCTGAATACTTGCCGATTTTCCTGCTCTCCGTCTCCTGCACCTGAACTAAATTCAAAAACAAATAATTTATTTAATTCATTTCAGCATTGTCCAGCAGTTTATTTCCACAAGGTCTTTTTTATCAAATGTCTTTTAGAAGTTCGTATAAATAATTTCTGCAGATATTCCCATCATGGATATTTATCACATTTTATAAAAATTCGATCAGATTCATCAGGCATGACCTCTCCCTTATAAATTCTCTGGCTGAACAGCTGAAAATTTTCATAATGTTCTGTCACTCTGTCCTTAATTATAGACTCCAGTAATTTCCTGAGAACAGATGTTCTGCTAACTGGAATATGGTTCCCTGCTTTCCTTCTCTCACCTTATTGAAATAGTGAAGATGAAATGGGCAACTTTCCAACCAAAATGAGCTGCTCTCCAATCAAAGGAGCTTTAAAAGATTCCATCTTGTGAATCTCCGAAGTTCTCAGCTATTTTCAATCAGTCTGTGGGTTTGGAACTACATTGTTGTGCGTATTTGACACCCTTCAGAGCTATTACTTTCTTCATCGCTGTTATTTTGTTTTTGTTATTTCTTTCCTTATCCTGATTCATTGTTGCTTATCTCAAGATGTCTGAAATTACCCTCTTGAACATGCAAATACACATTCACCTTTCACCTGTACTATAACTCACCTGGACTGGATGGGCTACGCCCCAGAGCTCTGACAGATATAGCTGAAGATATAGTGGATACGTTAATAATGATCTTTCAAGAATCACTAGATTCTGGAATAGTTCCGGAGGACTAGAAAATTGCAAGTGACACTCCACTCTATGTAGGGAGAGAGAGGCAGAAGAAAGGAAATTACAGGCCAGTTAGTCTGCCTTCAGCGGCTGGGAAGATTTTGGAGTCTATTATTAAGGATGAGGTTTCAGGGGACTTGGAGGCTCATGATAAAATAGGCCACAGTCAGCATGGTTTCCTTAAGGGAAAATCCTGCCTGACAAATCTGTTTGAATTCTTTGAGGAAATAACAGGCAGGACAGACAAAGGAGAGTCAGTGGATATTAGCTGCTTGGATTTTCGGAAGACCTTTAACAAGGTGTCAGACATGAGGCTGTTTAACAGGGTAAGTGCCAATGGTATTACAGGAAAGATATTAGCATGGATAGGAAATTGACTGACTGGCAGGAGGTAAAGAGTTGGAATAAAGGGAGCCTTTTCTGGTTCACTGTGGGTGAGTAGTGGTGTTCCACACATTGGGATCACTTATTTTCATGTTCTAAGTTGAGGAGCAGGTATTGATGAGAAAGTAGGGAGCCTGTAGAAGAAATGAGACAGATTGGAAGCACGAGGAAAGAAGTGACAGATGGAATATAGTGTCGGGAAGTGTATGGCCATGCACTTTGATAGAAGAAATAATGATGTGGACTGTTTTCTAAATGGGGAGAAAATTCAAAAATCAGAGATGCAAAGGGACTTGAGCATTCATGTGCAGGTTACCTTGCAGGTTAAGTCATTGGAGAGGAAAGCAAATACAATGTTACCATTCATTTCAAGAGGACCAGAATGTAAGAGCAAATTTGTGATGCTGAGGCTTTCTTTAGGAGGCCTAAAGGAGCAATCTCAGAATATTGTGAGCAGTCTTTGGAAGTTTTATCTAAGGAAAGATGTGCTGGCATTGGAGAGGGTCAGAGAATGTTCACAAGAGTAATTCTGGGAATGAAGAGGCTAATGTAGGAGGAGCGTTTGATGGCTCTGGGCCTGTACACACAGGAATTTAGAAGAGTGAAAGGGGATCTCATTGAAACCTATCAAATACGGAAAAACACTATATGAAGTGGATGTGGAGAGAATGTTTCCTATTGTGGGTGAATCTAGGACCAAAGGGAACAGCCTCAGAACAAAGGGACATTCATTTAGAACAGAGATGAGAAGGAATTTCTTTAGCCACAAGGTGGTGAATCTGTGAAATTCATTCCCACAGACTGCTTTGGAGTCCAAGTCACTGAGTATATTTAAAGTGGAGGTTGACAGATTCTTAGTTAGTCAGGATGTCAAAGGTTATGGGGAAAAAGCAGAAGAATGGGGTTCAGAGTGATAATAAATCAGCTGTGATGGGCCGTTATCTCCTATGTCTTATGGTCTTCTGGTCTAACAATTTTCGGTTTGTAGCTGGCTCAATGGTTGAGTCACTGTTCACTTTCTACATATTCTCTTAGGCTATCACAAACTTTCTTTCACATACCTTTGCAAATCTTCTTCATGAGAAAGTCTAAATTACCTACTGCAGATTTGTGTATGTTCTACTTTAGTGTTTGCAATTAGATTCTTGTTCTTTAGGGATATAACTTGATTCTGTACACCGCATTAAGTTTGCTTTGGAATATCTCCTGTTGATAATGTTTATGTTAGCATTGACATTTTATCTCTTATTGGGTGAATATCAGCCTGATCCACATACACAGTGGAGTCAGACAGCACAGAAACAGGCACTTCACCCCAAATGGACCATGCCATCTAAGAAAGCAAGTCACTAACCTTCTAACCCTTTCCAATGCACATACCTGACCAAATATCCTTTAATGTTGTTATTGTACCTGCCTCAGCCACTTCCCCTGGCAGATGATTCCACATAGATATCACCATTTGTGTAAAAGGTTGTGTTTCAAGTTCATCTTAAATCTTTCACCTTAAACTAAAATATCCCAACCCAGGGAAAAAGACTCGTGATGTTATACTCCTCTATAAGATCACCTCCCAGTCACCTAGAATAGCCTGTTAAACCTCTCCCTATAACCCTTACCCTCAAGTCCAGACAGCTGTCCACACATCATAGACATACAGCAGGAAAAAGACCCTTCAGCACCCTCTATCCGTACCAACCAAGGTATGTTCCTGAACTAGACACATCTGCCTGCATTTGCCCATATCCCTCTACACCAGGGTTCCAAACCTTTTTATGTCATGGACCAAATATCATCAAGCAAGGGATCTATGGACCCCAAGTTGGAAACTCCTGCTCTAAGCATTTCCCATCCATGAACCTGTCTAAATGGATTTAAATGTTGTCATTGACTGGCTACATCACCGTCTGATATGGGGGAGAGCGGCTGCTCAGGATCAAAGAAAGCTGCAGAAAGTTCTAAATTAGTCAGCTCCATCGTAGGTACTAGCCTCCATAGTATTCAAGACGTCTTCAAGGAGCAGTAGCTTAGAAAGTCGCCATCCTTCATTAAGGATCCCCACCACCCAGGACATGCCTCTTTGTTGCCCTCAGGAAGGAGGTACAGAAGCCTGAAGGCACACACTCACTGATTCAGGAACAGCTTCTTCCCCTCTGCCATCCATTCTGTCAATGGACATTGAACCCATGAACACTACCTCACTGTATTTTTTTAATTTCTCTTTTTTGTACTACTTATTTTAATTTAACTATTTAATATAAATATGTAAACTTACTGTAATTCAGCTTTTTTAAATATTTATCATATATTGCATTGTACTGCTGTCACAAAGTTAACAAATTTCATAACATATGCTGATGATATTAAACCTGAGCAACACACACAAAATGCTGGTGGAACGCAGCAGGCCAGGCAGCATCTATAGGAAGAAATACAGTCAATGTTTCGGGCCGAGTCCCTTCGTCAGGACTAACTGAAAGAAGAGATAGTAAGAGATTTGAAAGTGGGAGGGGGAGGGGGAGATCCGAAATGATAGGAGAAGACCGGAGGGGGTTGGATGAAGCTAAGAGCTGGAAAGCTGATTGGCAAAAGGGATACAGAGCTGGAGAAGGGAAAGGATCATAAGACGGGAGGCCTAGGGAGAAAGAAAGGGGGAGGGGAGCACCAGAGGGAGATGGAGAGCAGGCAAGGAGTTATTGTGAGAGGGGCAGAGAGAGAGAGAAACGAAAAAAAGGATAGATAGATAGATAAATAAGGGATGGGGTAAGAAGGGGAGGAGGGACATTAACGGAAGTTATAGAAATCAATGTCCATGCCATCAGTTTGGAGGCTACCCAGATGGAATATAAGGTGTTCCTCCAACCTGAGTGTGGCTTCATCTTGACAGTAGAGGAGGCCATGGATAGACATATCAGAATAGGAATGGGACGTGGAATCAAGATGTGTGGCCACTGGGAGCTCCTGCTTTCTCTGGTGGACAGAACGTTGATGTTCAGCAAAACGGTCTCCCAATCTGCGTCAGGTCTCACCAATATATAGGAGGTCACACTGAGCACCAGTGTCTATCCATGGCATTCCCATTCTGATATGTCTATACATGGCATCTCCCAGTGACCACACATTTTAATTCCACGTCCCATTCCCATTCTGATATGTCTATCCATGGCCTCCTCCACTGTCAAGATGAGGCCACACTCAAGTTGGAGGAACAACTCCTTATATTCCATCTGGGTAGCCTCCAACCTGATGGCATGAACATTGATTTCTCTAACTTCTGTTAATGCCCCTCCTCCCGTTCTTACCCTATCTCTTATTTATTTATTTATTTACTTACTTACTTACTTACTTATTAATTATTTCCCTTTTTTTTCTTTTCTCTCTCTCTCTCTCTGCCCCTCTCACAATCAGTCTTTGCCTGCTCTCCATCTCCCTCTGGTGCTCCCCTGCCCCTTTCTTTCTCCCTAGGCCTCCCGTCCCATGATCCTTTCCCTTCTCCAGCTGTGTATCCCTTTCGCCAATCACCTTTCCAGCTCTTAGTTTCACCCCACGACCTCCGGTATTCTCCTAACATTTCCTATCCCCCCCCTCCCCTTCCCACTTTCAAATCTCTTCTTATCTCTTCTTTCACTTAGTCCTGACGAAAGGTCTCTGCCCAAAACGTCGACAGTGCTTCTTCCTATAGATGCTGCCTGGCCTGCTGCGTTTCACCAGCATTTTGTGTGTGTTGCTTGAATTTACAGCATCTACAGATTTCCTCGTGTTTGCGATATTAAACCTGATTCTGATTCTGATATTTGTACCCACCTCCACCGCTTCCTCTGGAAGCCCAGTCCATTAATTTATTAAGTAAATCTACCTCATTCCACATTACAAAGTCCAATATGACCTGTCCACTCTTTATTCTACAACACATCATTGCAGTCTGCTGTCCTGAATAGGATTTCACTTAATGAAATTACCTTACCTGCTATTTTAATCTATGTAAGGTTCATGGCTTTGAAATTGATCTGCACAATTTTTTTTGCTTTAACAATCACAAAAATTACCAAAGTAAATTTAAAATCAAACTATATATATATGTCATATATACAACCCCGTGATTCATTTTCTTGAGGGCATACTCAATAAATTCATTATAGAATAATAACCATAATAGAATCAATGAAAGACCACACCAACTTGGGCATCCAACCGGTATGCAAAGGACAACATACTGTGCAAATACAAAAGGCAAAGAAGAATAATAATAAATAAGTAAGTAATAAATATTGAAAACATCATTTGAAGAGTTCTTGAAAGTGAGTCCATAGGTTGTGAGAATATTTCAATGATGGAGCAAGTGAAGTTGAATAAAATGATCATCCTTGGTTCAAAAGCCTGATGGTTGAGGGTGAAGAAGGTGTGAACTGGAAGGTGGGAGTCTTTAATGATAGATGTCACCTTTCTGAGACATTGGCTCATGTGGGTAGGAGAGCTGTACCCATGATGGAACTGACTGCCCACCCTCTTGCATTCCTTGCATTGGAGTTTCCATACCAAGCTTGATATAGCTCCTTTTCTATCTCTGGTAATGACCAAAGACATGTAGAAACAAGGTCATGTCACCTCTCAATCCTGACATTCAAAGATGATGACCGATCTGTGGCGTGATCACATCTCCCCATGTGATCTACCATTAGTTCTACCATTACTAATCCCCATTAGTTCTACCATTCTCTGGGTGCAAAACTGCTTCTCAACTTCATCCTGTAAAGTCCAGGCTCTAACTTTTAGATAAAGTTTCCCAAACTCACCAACCAACCAATGTAATTTCTTCTCAGTCAGTTCCCATTAAAATTTAAAAATCATCCTTTAACCTTCTACACTTTGGGGAGCTGTAATTAACCCCTGATGCTGAATTGGGCTAAGAGTGAGGGTGAGGAATATAAAGGTGAGGGTGAAATTGTTGGTTAGATTGAGGGCTAAGAGTGAGAAGTAAGGAGAATGTTCTGTTGTCTAGGTGGTATGTTGGGTGGGATGCTGCTAGTTATTCAGAGTAAGAGAGATCTGATTTGAGCAAGCTTAGAAGGGACAGTAGTTGGGAGTTATTTGTGTAGAGTAAGGCGTAAGTTGATAAAGTTGTTTGGGTTCAATGTTCTCTTTGATACAGGGACATGCTTGGGATTGTGTGGAGGAGGAAAGAGTTATAGACTATTGGGTCTGGTTTCCAGATGGCTAACTATTGGTTTGGATGAATTTTCATGGTTGGAGGTTCTGTGCGACATCCTGAATGACATAGATTCAAGGTAGGTCTGAGGCTGGGTTCTCCACTTCAGGAACTTTTATTCCTTTCACTCTGCTCTCCATCCCACCATGGCTTGTGAATGTCACCCACTACAAGTCTCCCTCAAGTTAGGCAGGGTATTTTACTGGATGGAAGTCATTGTTGCTTCACCAACACTGGGGCATCAGGTGCTGAGATACAGATAGAGGTTTATAAAATTATCAGAGGCATAGATGGGGTAGACAGTCAGGGAATTTTTTCCCAGAAAAGAAATGTCTAAGACTGGAGGAGATAGGTTTAGGATGAAAGGGGCAAAAGTGTATAGAAGAGAGTGATGGGTGCCAGGAAGGGGCTTTTAGCATTTACGAAGGCATTCTGACACATAAGCATGCAGGGAATGGAGGAATTTGGACGCAGGCAGACGTGTATAATTTAATTTGGCATCATGGTTGTCACAGAAATTGTGGATCAAAGGGCCTGTTCCTGTGCTGTTTGTCCATTCAGTGTATAAGATGATGAGAGGCATTGATTGTGTCGATATCCAGAGGCTTTTTCCCAGGGCTGAAAGGCTAACACAAGGGGGTATACTTTTAAGGTGCTTAGAAGTAGGTACAAGGGAAATCTCAGCGGTAAGGTTGTCAGACAGGGAGTGGTGGGAGCATGGAATGCACTGCTGGAGAAGGTGATAGAGGCAAATACTGTAGGGTCTTTTAAGTGACTCTTAGATAGGTACCCAGAGCTTAGAAAAATAGAGGGCTTTGTAGAAGGAAAATCCTAGGCAGTTTCTAGAGTAGGATACACGGTCGACACAACATTGTGGGCCGAAGGGCCTGTAATGTGCTGTAGATTTCTATGTTTCTGTTATGTTTCATGTCAGTATGACAAAAGTGATCCTGGTCTTTCCATGATCATGATTGTTCTTGACAAATTTTTCTACAGAAGTGGTTTGCCATTGCCTCTTTCTTGGCAATGTTATTACAAGACGGGTAATCCCAGGTATAATCAATACTCTTCAGAGATTGCCTGCATGGCATCAATGTTTGCATCACCAAGACTTGTGAGATGCATCACCTGCTCCCATGGTTTCACATGACCCTGATCAAGGGACTTAGCACCTGCTACACATTGCCCAAGGATGACTTGTAGACTAGAAGAGGGAAAGAATACCTTACACATCCTTGGGTAAAGACGTATCTCCACCTTTGTCACCCTCCTGTGCTGTACTATTCCATAATCTCTGTTTTAACACAGTGTGAAGACCCTGGACATCTCTACTAAAAACATGGTGAATCAACTTGATCACACGTGCACATTGATAAACTATTCCAAACCTAATCCATACTGTATGGATTCCCTCAGCAATGTAATCAAGCAATAGTGGACCTCAACCCATTCACAAAGGTTCTTGCTCCTATTTGCTATTCAGTGCAGAAGGAATCCAGAAGACTGAATTCAACCAGGAATCCTGACAATAAAGCTGAGACCAGCTGTATAAATCAACACAAAGGCACTCAGCGTATCCATAGAAACCAACCCCAAAGAAAACTGAAAATTAGTCCTTTAAAGGAAAGATTAACCTAAAGATGACTGACATAAAGAAATCAAGATTAAAGGTCATTCCTAGCACCTTTTAAATTTAGGAGTATTTTTGGAGTAGATCAGGTCTTCGCAAGGTATATGATTGTAATACTCAGTTAATTCCATTGGAAGCAATGACAGGATGAGGTGGTTGGCCAAAGATCCCAATTTCAAGCTCCTGTTGAGTATTTAATATCCATTGATAATGTTAGAACACCAGAACAGAAGACTGAAAACATCTCTCTCCTTGTCTACTACACAATAAGCTGACCAGGGAACAGCTTCACAGTACTGGAACACGGGAGAGGGGTCAGGGATCTCTGTGGACGGGCAGCGTGTGTGTGTAGGACAAGGACCCACGTGCTGTGGGTCTTTGTGGGAAGCAGTTGGCATGTGTGGGCAGGTCAAGAGTGATAATGAGTGGTTCAAGGACTTGTGAATGAGTCGAGGATGTGTGTGTGTGTGTGTGTGTGTGTGTGTGTGTGTGTGTGTGTGTGTGTGTGTGTGTGTGTGTGTGTGTGTGTGTGTGTGTGTGTGTGTGTGTGTGTGTGTGTGTGTGTGTGTGTGTGTGTGTGTGTGTGTGTGTGTGTGTGTGTGTGTGGCTTGAAGATGTGGATCTCTCGAGGGTTTCTATGATGTGTGAACAGATCAAGGAAGGGGGCATGAGTGGGATAAAGTTCTACATACTGGGCAGTGTGTGTGTTTGCCTGGGTTAAGGGTCGAGGATGTGTGGATTAATAAATATTGTGGTGTGAGAAGTCTATGTGTCAACTCAAATCAAATCAAGTTTAATTATCATTCAGAGCATCCATGGACACAGTCAAATGAGACAGCCTTACTCTGGAGCCAAGGTGCATAACATACATTCAAAATAAGGAGAGGAAAAAAAACACACACATCATTATGCAAGAAAACACATCTCTGCTCCATGACCCTAAACGACATGTAAACTGATGGCACAACTGCCAGCAATCCAGCCAGAGGGCAGCGAGACGAGAGAAGCACTGGCTTGTTAACCACTTTCCCCTTCCCCAGTTTCCTGTGCCTGCACCTTGGGTGTAACTACCTCTCTATATGTCCTACCTATCACCCCTTCAGCTTCTAGAATGATCTGGAGTTCATTCAATTCCAGCTCCCGTTCCTTAATGCAGATTGTTAGAAGCTGCAGCTGGATGCACTTCTTGCAGTTGTAGCGGTCAGGATCACTGGAGGTCTCCCTGCCTTCCCACATCCCATTCCACTATCCTGCCTGGCATTTCTGCTGACCTAGCTGAGCAGATAGCAAAAAGGGAAGAACACAAAATTACTTCGAGATTTTCTTTTTTTGCTTTACACGGACACAATAGATGAACTATTTGACTGTACCTGGCTTTCTGCATCAACGGCATCTCTTCCATTCTTCTCTCAGAATGTGGCTGTATCAGAAAGTCCGACATCAGAAACTCAGCAGTGCAAAGTGATGATGTCAGTGGTTTAGCAAAACACTTGCTAATCTACATTTCATTGTTAGAACTGAGCACTTTTCCACAAATGTTACTTTCACAATTCTTTTTATTTTTATTTATTGAGACACGACGTGGAATAGGCCCTTCCGGCCCTTTGAGCTGTGCCACCCAGCAATCCCATGATTTAACCCTCGTCTAATCACGGGACTGTTTACAATGACCAATTAACCTACCAACTGGTACATCTTTGGACTTTGGGAGGAAACCAGAGCACTCAGGAACCCCACACACTCACAGGGAGAGTATATAAACTCCCTGTAGGCAGAGGCAGGAACTGAACCTGGATCGCCTGCACTATAAAGCATGTTTACCACTATGCTACTGTTCCACTCTTCTCATTGAGCCCTCTGTCTCTCACCATTTAACACTAAATGGTGTGGTGAAATAAGTGTGCTTCATTCCATCTTGCCTCTTGAAGTGCTCAAATTGACAACAAACATCACAGGGAACTGTTATCCGAGATTGAAACATTTAAGATTATTGAGGGATTGGACACACTGGAGGCAGGAAGCATGTTCCCGCTGATGGGTGAGTCCAGAACTAGAGGCCACAGTTTAAGAATAAGGGGTAGGCCATTTAGAACAGAGATGCGGAAAAACTTTTTCACCCAGAGAGTGGTGGATATGTGGAATGCTCTGCCCCAGAAGGCAGTGGAGGCCAGGTCTCTGGATGCATTCAAGAGAGAGTTAGATAGAACTCTTATAGATAGCGGGGTCAAGGGATATGGGGAGAGGGCAGGAACGGGATACTGATTGTGTATGATCAGCCATGATCACAGTGAATGGCGGTGCTGGCTAGAAGGGCTGAATGGCCTACTTCTGCACCTACTGTCTATTGTCTATTGAGATTAGATTTTACATGAGAAAAGTATAACTCAGTCAGCATTAGATCAGTCTAGTGACCATTCTTGGGTAAATTCCCACCCATCAAAAAATTAAATGGGTACTGTATTTCCACATTGCAGGTGCTTACACATGTGTCTAATAATGCTATTTGCACAGCACCCAATTCTGCTCATTCCCCATGTACCTTATCAAAAATATAATGTTCAGAACTGTAATGTGCTGATGTCATAAATCAGTCTCTGTAGAACTAAAGGGCCATCCCACCACCTTTTCAAAGGCAATACCATTGAAAGAACTCCATTCCAGCATTTGTTAATGACGCATTGCTGGGTTTTCAGCACTGCCAGCAGTCGCCAGACCATTGTCACTTATCTCTGCACAACGAAGGTTGGAATTTGTCCTAAAGGTAGTCACCATTCAAAATCTGCCATCTGTTGAGAGTAACGTTATAACACCAAACCATAAAAAGATAGAACATTACAGCACAGAAACAGGCCTTTTGGCCCTTCTTGGCTGTGCTGAACCATTTTTCAGCCTAGTCCTACTGACCTGCACCTGGCCCATATCCTTCCAAACCCCTCTCATCCATGTACCTGCCCCAGTTTTTCTTAATAGCACCATAGAACATTAAAGTCCAAGTTGAAAATCATGGCTTTTTTAAGAAATATTCCACATTCCAGTGCATTTCCAAATCGTTTACCTAACGTTGGTGTCCTTTGCCTGAGCGTTGCTTTAAAGTGACCACTAGGTGCTTGCAGCCTAGCTGCTAAAGACTACTCCCTTTCCCTTTGAGTCTTCATGGATATCCTTGATGATCTCAAGAAACTCCTGATAATCACAAGGCCAATTGAATGAGTAGCCTGGAATGGGTAGATATGGGAATGAGGTGTCAAAGAGTAGTGATGAGAAGTGAGTTGGTGCCCTTGTGAGTGGATATCAGTCTGCTGAGGGGCCTGGGTAGTCAGTAGTTCAACAGTCCAACTGCCACACTATTACTTTAACCCTAGAGCTCAGTCAGTTGGCTGTGCGTCTGGAGTCAGCTTTCTGTGAAATCAGGGCAGGGCATTGTTGAAAATGCAGGTGGTTAGGGGTGAGTGCGCATGTCACTACTGCAGCAGAGGAGAGATGGATTCTCAGCCACCCATAGCTCAGCTTGTGAATGGGAAGTGGCACATGGCATCTCTGGGCTCAGGGGAAGCTCCTGAGTGTCCATTCACAGCAGATATCTGCTTACCATTGGCATCCTTCTGCTCCCACCATTGCCTGTTGGCACACAAAGCTTCAGGCTACTGCCCTGTAGCAGAGATCAGATCTTCAGCTGGATCGGGATCCAACTGGATAACAGGAACTAACTCAATGTCACCTCCCACTGCATCTGTGGAGAGGTGCTCGCAGCCCGCTGCAAGAACTCAGAGATGGATTCCTTTGTGTTCTTTGACAGTGACTGGACTCCACTGAAAGGGTCTGTCAGCAGACTACCAGCTCGCTGTGCATCCACAACAGTTCAAGAACACTGAACACTTCGCCCCCACCCCACGCCACCCCTTCTGTGAGTCCTTGTAAGTCGGTGCCATAACAGCAACCTGTTAATTCCTAATGTATCTCCCTGGGCCCCTGTCCTCCCCACCGTGCTGGTTTCTGCCACAAGGAAGCAGCTTAAAGGCTGGTGCACTGCCAGGGAATGGTGCCAATCTCTGGGTTGGGGTTGCTGGGGATCATAAACAATAATGCACTTTGGTCATTATCATCATCACCAATTCTCCTTCCCTTACATCCTGCTTCTGCTTCTTTCACTCCTGGTACTCCACTGCCTTATCCTGAGAAAGGAAGCAGGTTCCTTTTCCCCTGAACTCTGCAAAGACCAAACAGAAGAGAGTTGCATTTGTAAGCAATGGCCAAAACTCCTTCCAGGTTTTGAAGGTGCACAAATAATTACAGGATGTCCACTTCAGACTGAATGCAAGAGGATGAAGTAGTGACAATGTTATCATTTAAGGTGGTCTGAGGCTTTGGCAGGGTGCAGGTGCAGAATGCAGGGTGGACTGTGATCCTTGTCCAGCAGTTTACTCACACGGAGCCACTCTCCTGTGTTAGCGGCCTCCCTCAGTTTCCTCCCAGTCTTTGTCTAAAGTGAAGGTGGCCTCTTCAATTTAATCCCTTGGAAAAAAGATTAAATTTAGTTCCTCACGCTGCAAATCCTCACATTGCTGGGCACGCTCACTGCTGAACAGCTTTTCCTGGGCCATCAAGGACTAACAGGGAGCCTGGGAAACTGACCTACAGGGGTAGTGAAAGGGGAGCTCATCAGTGAGTTTAACTAGCTGGTACAAGTTATTTTTGTTTTATTGAAAGAATTTTCAGTATCCAAATGGTGAGTGTTGTTGAACAAAGAAACTAAAGAGTCAAAGTATTTCATCTCATGAAAGCAGTGACACAGGTGGACAGGGTGGTGAAGAAGGCATTGTAAATATGAATGAAATAATTTGTTTGATGGCATACAAAATACTTTTCACAGCACATGTGACAATAATAAACCAAGTCCAATTCCAAAAGATTCTTAAGGATGTTGCTAGAACTATAAGGAGAGTCTGGATAGATTAGGGCTGCTTTCCCAGGAGCAAAGGAGGCTAAGGAGTGAACTTAACAAGGCTTGTAAAATCATATGGGCTATCAATAAAATGGATTATCATGGTTCTTTTCCCAAGGCGGGGGAGTGTAAATTTACTGAGTCTCCATGAGTATAGAGGTGAACAACAGCCCAACACAATTATGAGGACATTGGTGGATTGCATAGTAAAGAAGATTCTGAAAATCTCCGCAGACTGAACTGGCTGCTGAGGGTCCCCTTTCACTCAACGAGTGCCTCACTACTCTGTAGCTCTGTGTGTGAACTAACTCCAACTTGCTGGGCCCATTCAGTCGACAGATGAATATAGTCATCACTGAACATTCAGGTAATGGATAGGTTTGATACTGATACAGTGAAAAGCTTTTAGCTCATCTCTTTCTGCTTGCAGAACTGTTCTAAATCCTTGCATGCCATTCTCAGAAGCAGGGACTCCTGTGGTAAACAGTAATAATGGCACAGCCACAGGGAACGTGACACAGTGGCGCCTTTTCTCTGAGAGTCTGCACATTGTGGTGAACTAGATATAGATAGCTAGATAGATAGATACTTTATTCATCCCCATGGGGAAATTCAACTTTTTTCCAATGTCCCATACACTTGTTGTTACAAAACTAATTACATACAATACTTAACTCAGTAAAGAATATGATATGCATCTAAATCACTATCTCAAAAAGCATTAATAATAGCTTTTAAAAAGTTCTTAAGTCCTGGCGGTAGAATTGTAAAGCCTAATGGCATTGGGGAGTATTGACCTCTTCATCCTGTCTGAGGAGCATTGCATCGATAGTAACCTGTCACTGAAACTGCTTCTCTGTCTCTGGATGGTGCTATGTAGAAGATGTTCAGAGTTATCCATAATTGACTGTAGCCTACTCAGCGCCCTTCGCTCAGCTACCGATGTTAAACTCTCCAGTACTTTGCCCACGACAGAGCCCGCCTTCCTTACCAGCTTATTAAGACGTGAGGCGTCCCTCTTCTTAATGCTTCCTCCCCAACATGCCACCACAAAGAAGAGGGCGCTCTCCACAACTGACCTATAGAACATCTTCAGCATCTCACTACAGACATTGAATGACGCCAACCTTCTTAGGAAGTACAGTCGACTCTGTGCCTTCCTGCACAAGGCATCTGTGTTTCCTGTCTGACTGCTCCTATGGCTCCTCCCACAGACCCTGCTGACTGCTCCTGTGGCTCCTCCCACAGACCCCTGTATAAAGGCGACTGTGGGCTGCTGCTCTCCCTCATTTTCCCCAGGATGTAGTGTTGTTTATTCTTCCAGTCAATAAAAGCCGATATCTTGCTTCCTACGTCTCAGCGTGAGTTATTGATGGTGCATCACACATCCAAATGGGCTGAAAGGCTACATGCCCACTGAGGCAGCAACAGTCCAAAATGACCTTTTACTAGAAAAGTATGGAAATAATTGGAGTGAAGAGAACAAAATACATTCATCCCTCCTCACCATTAGTTGTTCATTGTTTTTTCTTTGAATGATCAATTGGTTCAATGGCTTCATTTGAAAGATCTGATTCCAGGTGAGTTCTCCAACAGTCTTGGATTGTTATTGAGAGTGTGTTTCATTGTGACTGCTTAGCCTTGGCAAGCAAATCTGCAAAAAGGTAATGAGGTAGCCGTTGATTTATTCGATAAATTTGAACATCCGCTCTCCCTGGACACGCCATAATGACTATAAAAATTATTGTTATGATCAATGACCACCTGGTTGCAGAGGGAGAATTCTTCCTATTGATGAAAATCTCATGAAGGAAACCCATAGTACCATGAGTGCCATCAAACATGGCCTGGATCTTGGACCTTCAGAGTGAAGGAGGTGGTAGTGTTGGCATATCTCTGGATATGTAATGCCACTTCCTTCCCACTGGAATGACGTATACAGTGCCACAGGTCCTTATGCTTGAGGTAGATGTAATAGGCTGCAGAGACAGCAATCAGTGGAAGCTGCCCAGAATGATCTCAAAGCCGGAGGCTCCAAGTGACTGTGACGCTGACCTCCACAATGAGATAGTCTGATGCAAGGGCAGGGTTAATTTCACAGCAATGACAGCCTTGGAAAACCTGAGTGGTGTTGACATTGCTCCTCAGAACGGCTGTGATAGGATCTTTTGATTCTGTAAACTCTCCATGTACTTGCCTTTCCATGCCTCCTCCTCCTCCCCTAGCAACCTCAGGCCTCCTTGAATGACTTGTCAAAGGGCCTCAAACCTTCTACTTATAAAAGGCTGGTGCATTGTGTGCGCTGAGGTGGCAATTAGACGAGGTCCTCAGTAGCTAAATTCTCTAAAATGCAATCAACTTATTTAAGCACACTCAGAACTTTCTAGGAGATCTGCAGCCTTTAATCGCTCTTGAAGTATTCCAGCATCTGACCCTTGGAAAAGCATTTAGTTGGGAAGGTAGAGAGTGTGTTTTTTGATTTTTGTTGTGGCTATTGGAATGTCTAGACTTCATGCTGCTTCAGGGAAGCAACCATCAAAATCAACGACCCCCACCTACCCTGAACATTCTCCCTTCTGCCCCCTTCTATTGGGCTGAAGATTAAAAAAAGCCTGAAAATACATATCACTAGACTCAATGACTGCTTCAATCCCACTACTATAAGATCATTTAATGGTTCCCTAGTCTGATAAGATGGACTACTAACCTCACAATCTGCCTCAATGTGACCTTCCACCTTACCGTCTACCTGCACTGCACTTTCTTTCCAATGGTGCTGTCTGGCATCATTTTAAGGAATTGATCCGAGTGGATGGTATACAAAGCAAGTTTTTCACAGGTACATGTGACAATAATAAACCAATTTATCAATGGCCCTTGTTTTCAGGAGGTCTGGCCTCCACTTAAAGTTACACGGATGAACAGAAGCACGAGTCACATGTCAGCTGATATGCATCTGGACCTGGAACATCAGTACCTGCATCAAAATGTTTGTGATCAGAAGCGCCCAGACCTGTTGGCATCCTTTCACCTGGAAATGATTGCTACCTAATTTTGGACTGTAAATTGGCGAAAACAAAAGTGGGCTTCTCCCTGTGACTTACAGACATTGGGATTTTGCTGATGAAGATTAAGAGGTGTAATATTTCATGGATCCAATCAACTGATGGAGCATGAAATGCAGCAGCTAACACACCTTCCAAGTTCTAAACAATTTCTGCCCATGAATTTATGGCCACCCCTGTAATGAGAACAACATAGTGGGACATTCATCAGATCTGTTTCCATGAAACTGACGGTGTTGATATCGGCTTTGGCTCAGGCTTCAGATCTGAAAGTTATGGTCTCAGGCCCCACTCCAAAGATGCAATAAAGATCTGGGCTGGTGCCCAGTTCTGGGGATGCTACAGTGCTGTGCTTCAGAGCACACGTTAAGATGAGATGCCGTCTGCTGCCTCAGGTGGGTGGAAACAATTCTATGACAATATTTAAACAGAAAGAGTGTGGGAATTATTCCTGGTGCTCTGGGCAATGTTAACCATCAATCAACAAAGGACATTTCTGATGGTTACAGCATTGCAGTTTGTGCACAGATTGGCTTTCCTGTTCCCGACACGACAATAGTGACTTCATTAGCTTGATAGAAATGAGAGTTATTGGTTATTCTCTAGGCAGGGCGCAGGTAGACCAGGAGTTTTGCAGATACTTTAATTCTTCAAACACACACAAACTGCTGGAGGAACTCAGCATGCCTGGCAGTGTCTATGGAAGAGTGAACAGCTGATGTTTCGGGCCGAGACCCTTCATCAGAACTGGAGAAAAGAGATGAGGAGTCAGAGTAAGAAGGTGACGGAGAAATACAAGGTAGGAGGTGATAAGTAAAACTGGGAGGGGGAATATTGAAGTAAAGAGCTGGGAAGTCGATTGGTGAAAGAGACAAAGGTCTGGAGAAGGGGGAATCTGATAGGAGAAGGGAGAATCTGATAGGAGAGGACAGAAGGCAATGGAAGAAAGGGAAGGTGGAGGAGCACCAGAGGGAGGTGATGGGCAGGTAAGGAGATGAGGTGAGAGAGGGAAATAGGATTGGGAAATGATGAAGGAGGGGGAGGCCATTACCAGAAGTTCAATAAATCAATGTTCATGCCATCAGGTTGGAAGCTACCCAGACGAAATATAAGGTGTTGCTCCTCCAATCTGAATGTGGCCTCATCATGGCAATAGTGAAGGCTGTGAACAGACAAGTCGCAATGGGAATGGGAAGTTGAATTAAAATGGGTGGCCACTGGGAGATCCTGCTTTTTCTGGCAGATAGAGTGTAGGTGCTCAATGAAGTGGTCACACTGGGAGCACCGGAAACAGTATATGATCCCAACAGAGTCACAGGTAAAGTCTCACCTCACCTGGAAGGGTTAGGGTTCGGGATAGGGTTTGGGGCCCTGAATAGTTGTGAGGGAGATGGTGTAGGGGCAGGTGTAACACTTGTTCTGCTTGCAAGGATAGGTGCCAGGAGGGGGATCAGTGGGGAGGGATGAATGGACAAGGGAGTCACATAGGGAGAGATTCCTGCAGAAAGCAGAAAGTGGGGGGGAAGGAAAGATATGCTTGGTGGTGGGATCCATTTGGAGATGGCACAAGTTATGAAGAATTATGTGCTGGATGCAGAGACTAATGAGGTGGTAGGTGAAGACAAGAGGAACCCTACCCCTTTTGGGGTGGTGGGAGGATGGGTGAGGGCAGATGTGCGCGAAATGGAAGAGACATGGTTAAGGACAACATTGATGGTGGAGGAAGGAAAACTCCTTTCTTCGAAGGAAGAAATCTCCTTAGTTCTGGAATGAAAAGCCTCATCCTGAGAGCAGATACAAGGGAGATGGAGGAATTGAGGATGGCATTTTTACAAGTAACAGGGTGGGAAGAGGTATAGTGCAGGTAGCTGTGAAAGCCAGTGGGTTCATTCTTTAATTCTTCTGTTAACACATGGTGCGAGCAGAATCATCTGCAGCTTAATGTGAAAAAGACTAAGGAGCTGGTGGTGGACCTGAGGAGGGCTAAGGCACCGGTGACCCCTGTTTCCATCCAAGGGGTCAGTGTGGACATGGTGGAGGATTACAAATACCTGGGGATACGAATTGACAATAAACTGGACTGGTCAAAGAACACTGAGGCTGTCTACAAGAAGGGTCAGGGCCGTCTCTACTTCCTGAGGAGACTGAGGTCCTTTAACATCTGCCGGACAATGCTGAGGATGTTCTACAAGTCTGTGGTGGCCAGTGCTATCATGTTTGTTGTTGTGTGCTGGGGCAGCAGGCAGAGGGTAGCAGACACCAACAGAATCAACAAACTCATTCGTAAGGCCAGTGATGTTGTGGGGGTGGGTCTGGACTCTCTGACGGTGGTGTCTGAAAAGAGGATGCTGTCCAAGTTGCATGCCATCTTGGACAATGACTCCCATCCACTCCATAATGTACTGGTTAAGCACAGGAGTACATTCAGCCAGAGACTCATTCCACCGAGATGTAACACTGAGTGTCACAGGAAGTCATTCCTACCTGTGGCCATCGAACTTACAATTCCTCCCTCGGAGTGTCAGACACCCTGAGCCAATAGGTTGGTCCTGGACTTATTTCCACTTGGCATGCTTAACTTATTATTATTTAATTATTTATGGTTTCATATTGATAGATAGATAGATAGATACTTTATTCATCCCCATGGGGAAATTCAACATTTTTTCCAATGTCCCATACACTTATTGTAGCAAAACTAATTACATACAATACTTAACTCAGTAAAAATATGATATGCATCTAAAATCACCCTCTCGAAAAGCATTAATAATAGCTTTTAAAAAGTTCTTAAGTAGTTTACTTAAATACATTGAGTCCTAACCCCGACACTTTAACATATCTTACTCCTGGCGGTTGAATTGTAAAGCCTAATGGCATTGGGGAGTAATGATCTCTTCATCCTGTCTGAGGAGCATTGCATCGATAGCAACCTGTCGCTGAAACTGCTTCTCTGTCTCTGGATGGTGCTATGTAGAGGATGTTCAGGGTTTTCCATAATTGACCGTAGCCTACTCAGCGCCCTTCGCTCAGCTACCGATGTTATACTCTCCAGTACTTTGCCCACGACAGAGCCCGCCTTCCTTACCAGCTTATTAAGACGTGAGGCGTCCCTCTTCTTAATGCTGCCTCCCCAACACGCCACCACAAAGAAGAGGGCGCTCTCCACAACTGACCTATAGAACATCTTCAGCATCTCACTACAAACATTGAATGACACCAACCTTCTAAGGAAGTACAGTCGACTCTGTGCCTTCCTGCACAAGGCATCTGTGTTGGCAGTCCAGTCTAGCTTCTCGTCTAACTGTACTCCCAGATACTTGGAGGTCTTAACCTGCTCCACACATTCTCCATTAATGATCACTGGCTCCATATGAGGCCTAGATCTCCTAAAGTCCACCACCATCTCCTTGGTCTTGGTGATATTGAGACGCAGGTAGTTTGAGTTGCACCATATCACAAAGTCCTGTATCAGTTTCCTATACTCTTCCTCCTGTCCATTCCTGACACACCCCACTATGGCCGTGTCATCAGCGAACATCTGCACATGGCAGGACTCCGAGTTATATTGGAAGTCTGATGTGTACAGGGTGAACAGGACCAGAGAGAGCAGAGAACTATATTTCTTCACTATTCTTGGTTGGTGCAGCTGTAACGAAACCTAATTTCCCTCGGGATCAATAAAGTATGTCTGTCTGTCTGTCTGCCTGTTGTCAGGATTGACCATCTGTGGGAAATCCTCCAGGGATAATTGTACTGATCCTAGCAAAACCTGGTCTTAACAGGCTGGGGAAAACAAGCTGGAGTTAAGGTAGATCCCTGCATTTGCTCCGTGTGGCAGCACCCTCTTTGATGGTGCTAGTGTGCCATCTGGGTCACCTACCCTCTTGCTCCCTCCACTCCGAAAGCCAAAGCCACAGATCTCCCCAATAACTCTGCTCCCATTGGTTGCCCCTGGATCTCACTGGCTGCTGAAAGCTTTCAGCATCAGTCAGAGGACGAGCCAAGACTGACGTGCTTACTGAGGGGGTGGTCTTTGGCTCTGCTTCATTTGTTAGATCTATCGTCCTTCCTTCAGCCCTTTTCCCTTCCAGTCCCTGAACATCACAGACAACAAGGGAGAGAGTTCTATCCAGAAACGGAGGCTGCCCCCACCCCACGTGGATTTTCCAGCCAAGTTTGTAAGGTGGTCACTGCTACTTTGACAGCACCCACCCTTTGACAAAACCATCATTAACAGTGCATCTGAACTTCGATCAGTGTCCTGTCCTCGGTGGAAATGAACTCCACAAATCCAAGGGCAACACGAGTGAATCTGCAGATACTGGAAATAAATAAAAAACACGAAATGCTGGCAGAACTCAGCAGGCCAGACAGCATCTATGGGAGGAGGTAATAATGACGTTTCAGGCCAAAACCCTTCATCAGGAGGGTGATGAGGGTCAACCACTCCTGATGAGGGGTTTCAGCCCGAAACATCGTTATTACCTCCTCCCATAGATGCTGTCTGGCCTGCTGAGTTCTGCCAGCATTTCGTGTTTTTTATCCACAAATCCAAGGATTCTTTTGAGGAATCAGAGACTATAAACATTGATTAACAAGTAGTGTTTCACAAACCCCTTCAGATCGACTGAACCAGCCTTCCTCCACACTCCACACTGACATACACCCATCAGATATTTTCCTGTACTATTTTGTTGATCTCTGTATATTAACTAATGATCCTGGCATTTTTCAAACAGCTTCGACTGCCTATGTTTGCAAATGCAATTAGCCAGAATTGGAATCAGCTTGTTTTCCTGTTAATGCTTCTAGTCGAGTATAATAGGCCAGGCTATTACCTTACATCAGTGAGGTGGGGCTGGCGGTTCGGTTTTTTTTGAAGTAATCATACCCTTGAAAGACAATAATTGCTTCTCTGCATTACATGCTGGATGTTCCCTGTCATATTAATTGCCTGTTGTATACACTAACTACGAACAGCTGCAATAACAAGCCTTCATTCTCTGAAGCTCATTATTATTTTTCTCCCTCGAAATGCCAGGGGCTATGTGGATTTGTGCTTGCTGGTTTTGCAGCCTCTCTGTGTCATGGTAACCTTAAACTTGTGTTCTGCAAGTAACCTTTTACAGAGCATCTACTGTTTTTATAGGTATGGAGAGTGCTTTGGTCTGTGAGCCATGTCAAAGTTACAAAGAGGCACTTTAAAGAAATTTAAGTGCTAGGATTTAGTACAGTGCACAAAGAGTTGCTTTAAAGTAATTGTAAAACAAATGATTGAAACAAAAATCCAGGGTTATGTGAGAAAGCAATGTGTTTGAAATGTCTTCGCTCAGAATAGCAGCAAGCCTATTAAAATTGATATGATGTAGAATATCACAAATTAATTTTCACATTATTTGGGAGATCAACAATTAGAATAGTACTCACATGGGCACGCACGTGCAAAAACATGCAAACACGCACACACAGAGCACTGACTCAAATATACAGATTATTGGAATGATCCTTGTGGTGGGAATGGAGGGGACTCTTTGCTTCAAAGAAATCTCTCTCTCTCTCTCTCTTAGTCCCTTTTGATCTGTTTGCAGCCTTTTGCCTCTGACCTTTTCAGTTCTGAGATTCAGTCACCCTGATGTCCTGGATACCCTCTACTGGCCATGAAACCGAAGTCTCGGCCCTGATCTCAAATTGTGCAGCTAACATTGAGCACAGCCATCCAAACGTGGAAGCTGTGAGAATTCTGGTGGAATGCAACATTCATCTCCAGGACAACCAGCCTCCAGGGGAGCTAGCTTTGCAAAGGAACCTTCTTGGTGGGACCAACACGTCCTTGTAGATGTGCTTGGGTGTATTACCCAGGAACAGGCAGAGGGAGTTCCTTTGACCTAACTGAGTTCACCTCCCAGACACACACTATTCTCCTTCCTTCCCTAGGACATCAGAAATGGGCAGGAAGGGCTGAATGAATCGAATCTTTCTCTGAATATTGTGAGGAGCTGAGCAAGCTAAGATGAGTCTTGTATTGGTCAATTTTGTATAGGCATGAATCCTGATATGTGTAAAGCCATTCTGTCACTACCCATGATCAGTTGATTTTTAAAATATAAAACAACTCAATATCTACTTAATAAAGATGGTCAAGCAAGTGGTGTTACATTTGCAGATCTGTAAAATTATGTTGTATTAACCTCAAGAAGACAAAAGGACAAAGTGAGCTTCTCTATTGGAAGTAATGGGAAAATTTTAATCAAAATGTATCCAATAGGTTGGGTTAACTTATTACAATTGGAAATCATTTACATAATCACAAATGTAAAATCTCCATCAACTCTTTCCTTTAAATTGGATCCCTTTAAATTTTAAATGAGATATTGTTGCATATTTTTATGAATTATGCTTGAGAATGGTTTAATCACAAACAGAAATGCATTTAAACATGAGTATCCAGTGCTGGATTTGTGATTGACTCATGAAAAAACAATCTAAAGTTATTTTGAACAACGATACCAGTCCACTGACTCATTTTGTCATGTTCATTAACAGTTGTTTGTATGTAATATTGTTGAACTGAGTTTTTAAAACATGACCGAAAATGAGTACAGCTTGAAGAAACCTTGTTTAAACGGCACCTTGAGTAAAATCTGCATCTTTGGGCTACCACCAAGTCCAGTCTGTACTTGAGAACTGTATCAGCTGTAGTGAATGTTAGAGAGTATCTGCGAGTTATGTGAATATAGCAGGTATTAATTCAAGCAAAAACCAGTCTTAATGTAAATTGCAAGCAGTAAATTGAAGTTAAAAGCACAGCTTTGCAAATAATCATTACTGTCTGTGGAGCATAGGCTGGCAAAATGGTGACAAGTGGTTTGCATATCCCTCTGCCGAACATTCAGACGATGGGTTTATGGAAAGTTCAGAGAAACTTGCACACTATCACTTAGTACATCAAATGGCTCTCTGTTTTTAGAATATTTGTGTTAATTAGTTTCTCCCAGCAAAGATGTTTGAATATGTACCTCAAAGGAGCCATTTGTCAACGTACTGAAGTAAACAATGTCACTGTAACTATTGAAATTGTATTGAATCACCTGCTGTTACCTTTGATCTTAAAGGTTTAAGAATAGACAGATAGATAGATAGATACTTTATTCATCCCCATGGGGAAATTCAACATTTTTTCCAATGTCCCATACACTTATTGTAGCAAAACTAATTACATACAATACTTAACTCAGTAAAAACATGATATGCATCTATGAATGTGATGTAGGTTGAGTTTGGTACTCTTGGATGAATGTAAGAGTAATTGAATTGGTTTACTACTGTCGCTTGTACTGAGATACAGTGAAAAGCTTGTCTTGTATACTGTTCATACAGATCAAATCATTACACTGTGCACTGAGATGCAAGTTAAAAAATAACTGAATGCAGAAAAAAAGTGTAGCAACTATAGAGAAAGTCCAGTGCAGGTAAACAATAAGGTGGAAGATCATAATAAGGTAGATTGTGATATCAAGGGTCCATCTTATCATAATAGGGACCATTCAATTCTCTTGTAACAGTGGGGTAAATGCTGCCCTTGACCCTGGTAGGTTGTGCTTTTAGGCATCTGTATCTTCTACTCGATAGGAGCGGGAGAGGAGAGACTGTCTGGGGTGGGTGGGGTCTCTGATTATGCTGGCAGATGTACTGGGGCAAAGAGAAGTGTAGGAGTGTAGTCCTGATGAAGGGTCTCGGCCCGAAACATTGACAGTGCTTCTCATATAGATGCTGCCCGGCCTGCTGTGTTCCACCAGCATTTTGTGTGTGTTGTCTGAATTTCCAGCATCTGCAGATTTCCTCGTGTTTGAAGTGTAGGAGGCTGGTTTTAATGATGTGCTGAGATGGGTCATGTTGATCCAGGTAGTACACTTTCTGTGGTGCATCTATAAAAATCGGTAGAGTTTGATGGGGACATGCCAGATTTCTTTAAGCCGTCTGAGGAAGTAGAGGCATTGGTGAGCTTTCTTCGCCATGGCATCTATGTGGTTGGATGTGGTAAAAGTGTTGTGAGGAGGGGAATAGGTGTTGTTGGAAGTAGAAGAATGAAGCAGAAGGTCTTGGAGGGTATTATCCTTTGGGAATAGTGGAATAGGAAAATTAGGCTGATAGTGGTATCACCTTAAAGGTGGCACAAAGTATGAAGGACAAGCTGTTGAAGACTGAGTGGGCTGGAAGGTGAGGTCAATAAACACAGCTGATTCTGGAAGAACATGACTGGTAATGCCAAATAAACACAAAGTACTGGAAACACTCTGCGGATGAGGCAGCATCCATGGAGAATGGAACGGTTAAAGTTTCAAGTCCTACACATTTTGTCAGAACCAGGGAAAGAGAGGAAAAAGAAAAATAATTTTAACTCCCTGAGAATGTGAGTGAAGGATGTAAAGGAAACTCTCGCTTAGGATGATACCAAAGAGATTTATGGACTGGTTAAAAGTAAATTCAGTGTCTTTATCTGTGTTATATGTTACTGATATCAAGGCTGTAGACATGTACAATGGGGCAGACTATACTAATGGAAAGAGAAGTTGAGCCAAACTCACAGATGGATGTCAGACAGGATGGTTCTTTCTCATGTAAACATTAAGAAAGTCACCTGAAGTTTAGCGTGTAATATTTAGTCCAGAATGTTGCAACATGATCAAATGGAGTTCCCCAAATGTGAGGTGGGCTTTATTTTAACAACGCAGGCACAGACAGAAAGGTCTGAGTGGGAGTAGGATGCATAGTTAAAGGGTGTGAAACCGTCCTTGCTCAGCAGTGTCAAGGTTTCACATGATGCCCAGTGTCACTGTAATTGAAAACGTGTTTCTGTTGTGGTGAGTGTATGAAACAGGCTGTTCTCTCATGAGCACACACATCACAAGAACATTTCTCTCATCTTCCCTCAATGTGTTTTCTCTGCACCATTCCAATATTAATCTTCACCTGTCTGTGAAACAAGTCTAGCAGTGTGAGAACGTGACTGAGGAGGTGGGTTCAGCACTGCACTGGCCACTGACCCCTAAGCAGACCAGACGGACAGACAGAGGTTGGATTAAAGCTGCAATTGCCTCCTAACAGTGCAGGTAAATCTGCAAACATTTTTATTTAAAATGTGTCCAATGAAGAGATCTATTGAACTCTTACTCTACATCTCAAAGACAGGGATTAGACAAGGGGTTACTTGTCTACTAACAGGCTTGTGTTCTATCACTTTTTTTTGTTTGCTAGTGAAAGTAGCCAGTGTTCCGTCTTCACCGGGAACATTATTTAGTATCTTGAACATTTGGGACTTGGTTGTAAAGTTCTTGGAAAGCATTATGAAATGGAGTTCTGCGAAACACCTGCACTTTTGAAATGAGGTACGTGCTTTTTTAATTGTGATATTATTAAAGAAAAGAAATAATATTGTTTTGCACCACTTGTCAAAGAGAAATTGGAATTTTCTTTAGGATATTGTGCAAAATATTGTACCCACAGTGTTGTTAGTTTTGAGATGGTAAGATTCAGTCTTACAGTATATATTTAACACCCTTGTAGCTAATTAATGCTCACAGCTTGCCACTAAAATCTCATGAGGGGACTAAAATCTTGTTTTTCTATCACTTCTGAACAACTTTAAAATTTATGCCAAAATTCTAATGTTATTTCGCACTCCAGAGAAAACCGTGCACTGTCCAAGTACTGTTTGAATCTTGCTTCATATCCCAAGGCAGTTTGAATATACACTAGGCTGTGTCAGAGGAAGGTATCCACTGTCGACTGAACCCTTTGAACACTGATAACACCACCGGGTACTGTTGGAACATTACTCTACACCCTTGGCAGTATTTGAATGTTCATGTACTGCTTTAGGATAGGTGTAGATCACGGATTGTTTTTGTATGATCTAGTTGTTTATAGTCATGACACAGTATTGTCCTTTCATAAGACTAATGAAACAACAAGAATGGCGACTACAAGTAAAAGAGATTCATACTGAGGCAGTGCATTGAGAAATCTCTCAGAAAATGCTGAACAAGGTCTGGAGATATCGTAGCCCTATTGGTTTTCTGGGTGAAGACCAATCAATAACTGGGAGTGACGGCATAGGGAAATACAGCATAGAAACAGGCCATTCAAACCATCAAATTTGTGCCAATCATCCCATTTACACTAATCCTATATTATTTCAATTTTTTAATTCTCTCAACGTTCTGATCTATTGTCCCCAAATTCTACAACTCCTCTACACATGAGGGGCAACTGATTGTTAGCAGTTAGCTTACCAAACACCACTTAAAATGCCGAAAAGAACACAGCAAGTCAGGCAGCATGTATGGAGGGGAACAAACAGTCAACGTTTCGAGCTGCTAAGTGATCAGTGAGAACAGGTGAGGGGGAAGGTGGGTGGGCAGCTGGGGAAGGGTGGATGATGTAATAAGATGGGATAGGAAAGGTGGAAGGAGTAAAGGGCTAAAGAAAAAGGAATTGAATAACAGAGGAGGGGAACCAGAGAGAGGCAATGGGAAAAGGGAAGGGGTGAGAGGGCACCAAAATAAGGAATGGAAAAACAGAAAAGTAGAGAGGAGGGAGAAGTTACCAAATGTTGGAAAAATTGAAGTTCGTGCCATTAGGTTGGAAACTACACAAAATTCTAGAGGAACTCAGCAAGTTGTGACACACAAAATGCTCGAGGAACTCAGCCCAACAACCAAACTGTATTTGGGATGTCGAAAGAAACCTGAGTACTTAGGAGTAACCCAAAAAGAATCAGGGAAGGCATGCAGACTCCACACAGACAGCACTGGAGGACAGGACTGAACCCTAGACTTTGAAGTGGTGAGGCAGTAGCTCAACAAGTATGCACAAAATTAAATAAGCTGATAACTAATACAACTTCCTCAAATTGTTCTTTACCGTAAAATTCATTTTCAGATTGCCTGTTTGTAAATGAAATCAATGAGCAGAACAGAAGCAAGAAAACAAAAAATGTTGATATGATTCATTCACTTTTCCCTGTTAGTTTAGGACAGCTTTGAGGAGATTTTCCCACCTTGTCCACTACCTGAAGCTTTACCCTGATGGAGTTCCTATCTCAGACGTAGGACAGGTTGTTGAGTAGGGTCCAAAGATGGAATACAAAGTAAAAGTTGGTAATGTTCCTCTCACTGGGGCTGGCAAAGCACTCCTCCCAGAAAATGCAATGAGCAAAGGGCTGCCATTGGCAATGTTAACCTAAAGGAAATGAAGATTGGCTGGGGGTTACCAAAAATTGTTTTATTCATAATTCAAAGATTAAAGGTAGGCAGTAGCCAGAGTGAGGGGTGCAGGAGAGAGCATGAGAGGAGAAGATAGCACAGGAGGGAGAATCACCAAAAGTGTGACACAGGGAATCAGCATAAGGGCAGAGGGCACAGGAACAGAAGCACAGAGGCACAAAAGAAATGATCACAACAGTTAGGAGTTCAAGGATGACATACCGAGGGAGTGGCAGTGGCCATTGGTGCTGGATAGAATGGACTTCTTCTTTCTGATCCTGAAGGGAAATTGTATGAAAGGGTTGTAGGCCAGTCTTTGCATTCTCAATGAATCTTGTTATCCAAGATAAGCCATTAAAAGCAGACCTTTCATATTTCATGTTCATTAGGGTAGAGCCTGTAACGTAATATGCCTGATTGAGTCCTTGTACCTGGAGCCCTCCTTATCAACAGGTCTGTTCAGTTCAGTTCAGTTTCAGTTTATTGTCATTTAGAAACCACAAATGCAATGCAGTTAAAAAATGAGACAACGTTCTTCGAGAATAATATCACAAAAGCACATGACAAAACGGACTACACCAGAAAATCCACATAACGTTTGGTAATCCCCAAATCCAGAGTCCGGAGAGGGTGCTGCGTATTAATATCGCGCTACCATCTTAGCGCGTTCCCTGGAAAGGAGCTCCAAATCCACTAGACAAAACAAGACTACCCAGACACACCAAGTCAAGAGACCAACTCTACCACCCAAAAAAACCAAAAGCTAAAGCTACAAGACATAAACAAAACCACATAGTCACGTATAGTTATAGTTAACATATAGTTACAACAGCGCAGACAATACCATAATTGATAAAAAAAACAGACCATGGGCACAGTAAAAATAGTCCAAAGATGTTAAAAGACTATAAGTTCGAAAGAAACCACCACCCAGTTTCCACCAGTCCTCAGGGTCCCGATAGACTCGTCATCCCACACCGGCGGCAGAAGGGAATACCCCCGCTATGGACTTCCAAGGCGCTGCCGGACTCGGCCTCATAGATGCAGCACAAAGTGAAAGCACCCCGACCGCAGCAGACTCCGAGTCCGTCGAACCTCCGAGCCTCCGACCATCCCCTCCGGCACAGCTTCTCTGAGCACCATCCTCTGCCAAGCGCACTACGACGCCCCGGTCACCAGCTACTGGCAACGTGACCCCGAGGACTGAGGGCCTGTTCTTCTCAACGGAGACCTGGACCTCACAATAGCAGCAGCAACGAAAAGCGCCATCCTGGAGATTTGCAGATGTTCCTCCGTGCTCCCACGTCTGTTTTTCATCAGATTAAGTTTGTGCATGGCACTCCGCTAAACAAATAACAGATATCAACTCCGGAGAGGCTGCTGCAAACTGCGTTGCACTGCCATCTTGGCCTCAGCTCCTCTAGAAGCTGGAGACCCCAAAACAATATTCCCATGTCCAACCCTTCAACATCGCTTGGGGTAAGTGCATTGACTTTTTTCCTTTGAAGATGCTCAGAGAGCTTGTGAAAGGTATGTTGAATTACGTAGCGCTGAGTAGGCTACAGTCAATTATGGATAACTCTGAATGAACATCCTCTACATAGCACCATCCAGAGACAGAGAAGCAGTTTCAGCGACAGGTTACTATCGATGCAATGCTCCTCAGACAGGATGAAGAGGTCAATACTCCCCAATGCCATTAGGCTTTACAATTCTACCGCCAGGACTTAAGAACTTTTTAAAGCTATTATTAATGCTTTTTGAGATGGTGATTTAGATGCATATCATATTTTTTTTACTGAGTTAAGTATTGTATGTAATTAGTTTTGCTACAACAAGTGTATGGGACATTGGAAAAAAGTTGAATTTCCCCATGGGGATGAATAAAGTATCTATCTATCTATCTCTATTGATTCGATCTTCACAAGCTGGCCCAGAGGTTTTCCCAATGTCCTTCAGATTTTCTCTTAAATTCGTAATGCTCTCCCAGACCAGCCATTGCCCACAATAATTGAACTGCTGGAATCTTATATTCCTTCAAGGGGAGTGGCAGCTATCCAACGCTTATGTTCCCTGCTTCCTCAAGCCCTTCTTTAGTTTTTCAGAAAGTGATACAAGAAGTGAACACAAACACTAACTGGAGCTTTAAGTGGTGCTTGAAATCCCCAACATGAGCTAGTTTATTCTTATTCATCTGTTTACTGTTGGCAAAGTTATTTACTGAAGTTTTATCCACCTAATTAGATTTGCTTATTAAAAGCCTCAATCATTCCCTTGGCATATCTCCAGCCCCTTCTTAGACTGTTAATTGTGACACCACACTGGAATGGAATCAGGCCATCCGGCGTTAGACCCTAAATCAAAGAATATTTTGCACCCAAACTAACAGGAGAAATGAGTTTCCTAACTTCAAAGTACTGGCCTGATTTGGGTGGGGTTGCATCAATTTGAACCTTTTTTTCCCAAGAACCTAAAATTGTTTCCCTTTATTAGGCTAATTTACAATTAAGATGATTGCCTCTTTGAAGATCTCGTGTGAAAGTACGATATTGTGCCCTAGCGTTTCAGTGATTGAGTGTCGCTCCTGTCTGTGACAATTTGTGGCCTCCAAAGCTAAATTTGTACGTTATTTTAGATGTTAACATTGTCCTAAGTTTCTATTTGATGTTTTTGGTGCTTGGTTGGCAAAGGTAAAGGGTTATTGATGTTTATTTCCAGTAGTTCCCTTTGTATTGATTCTCTGCTGATAACCTGATATTCCCAGCCTCCAAAATTTCTTCACCCGTACCTGTAGGTAATGAACCTTTGGAATTCTTGATCCAAAGAGATGTGACAATATTTTGGAATATTAATTGAATTGAAGGATAATGGACTAGTGCAGGGAATTGGCAGTATGTTGATTGATTGGACAAGGTTCAGTCTTTATTCTTGGTTAGAGAAATCAAGAACCAGAGGGCATAGGTTCAAGGTGAGGGTGAGAGATTCTGTATGAAGCTGAGGGGTAACATTTTCACGCAGAAGGTGGTCAGTATAGGACGTGGTTGAAGTGGATACATTAACAACATTTAAACAGGTACATGGATGGGAAAGGTAGAGGGATATGGATCAAACATAGAAAAATAGGATTCGCTTAGATAGGAATCTTAATCAGCATGGACCAGTGGGCTGAAGGGCCCAGTTCTGTGTTCTGTGACTCTAGGATCTTATTAAACAACAGGGCAGGTGTCAGAGAATAAATGATCTACACTTGATATTAATTATCTTCCATTCTTAAGCATGAATCTAACACTGGGATGACAACAATATCAATGTCATTCTCAGGGCCATAGAGCTCCTTCCTAATTTAGTTATCGGATATAATTTTATTTTTAAATCTCAGCTGCTTCTCTTTTCCCCACGTCTCTGGGCATCTTGATTTAAGGTTCGCAGGGCTCTGTCTGTATCTACACTTCCCCAAGTGTCTCTTGAAGTGAGCATTAAGGAGTGATATGAGTTTCTGGGGCACTACTAGTGAGCTCTATCCTGCTCTTATCACAGTTCCTGAGACATTCGCAGTGCAACCAAAGTCATGAACGAGGACAGGATTTGGATACCCTATCTGAATCTTCCCTTTCACTGATCACATCATGTTGCACCCACTGAGAAACTATTTTTTGTCCTAATTGAACCAAGAATACAGGATCTCATGCATACAGGGTACACCTCGTGCATCTCAGCTTCTCCTTTGCTACCTCAGCTAGTCTGTAGCCGGTAGCAGAACCATCACTATGTTTCGACAATATTTAGATTGATCATGCTTCATTGCCAAATGCATAGCCAGATATCATGTCCCACTTCTCTCTTAGGACCTGTGGGCTGAACTAAATTTGGCACCGCTTATTACAGTGTTAGCACTGACTTGATGGAACATAACTGACCGCTGTCCTTCCTTCACAAGGCTGGTTTCCACGGGAATTCACTTTGGACAAATGTTTCTTATGACTTAATGAGAAGTGACCAGCTTGTAGACTTGAAAAGTAAATGAAGTTGCATATAATGTAATTCAAACTTTCTAAACCTTTTATTTCTTCCTCAGTAATCATCAGGAAATGCTCAAGCACTTCCCACAAATTGTTAATTCCAAGTATAAATTCTTGAGATTGTGTCTATATTGTTTCCACATGTATCAGGAAGTTAATTAAGTATATGGAACAGATGCTTCAAATCAACACCAGACATCATAACTAAAAACACCAGTCTTAAATGTATATTAACACTTTTAACATTGCCTGAGAAAAATAGGATCCACATGTTTTAAGATTTACAAAAAAAAACACTTCACACCTTCCAAACATATCAGTTCATTTGCAATTTAATTGTTAACCAATTATTTTATCATTGGCAAAGCCAGCATTTATTGACCATCCCTCATTGCCCCAGAGTAGATGGTGATAAGCCACCACTGTGAAGTTCTGTGGCTAGTGTAGTGAATATATTCCCATAGTGGGAGTTCAAGGATTTTAACCCAGGAACACTGAAACTGGCTTGATGTACATTCACCTCAGGATGATGCGTGACTTGGCCGAAACTTGTGATGGCGGTGTTTCCATGTGCCCAATGTATATGTTCTTCCCAAGTGTGAAGGTCATCGGAAGAACGGTTGAAGTCTTGGCTATTCATTGTGGCAAAGAAAGTGAATGTGAATATACATATTAAAGTAATAAATTCTGCATTTTTATGGCACCTTCTCAAATTTGCTTGTACAGGATCCCTTACCTCACATTGACCATTCTCAGAGTGAATCATACTTAAACATGATCCAGTGGTAAAGTATTGCAGCAGGAATGAAAACACAGGTGCTGCTGACAGCCAATAGGTCAGGCAGCATCTGTGGAGGAGCAGTTACCAATTCAAATCAACAATCGTGTAGCTATTTCTGTCTCTCCCTCCTATCTGTCTACGTCATTTTGAAATTATATCTCTGATTTTAACTTGCCAATATGAAACACCAATAATAATATCAAAATCAGGCCAATTTAATTACATAGCATAACTTATAAACTCTTCTACATGATGGATGGGAAACAGCAGTCAGGGCAAGCAGCA
Source organism: Hemitrygon akajei (assembly GCF_048418815.1). NCBI lineage: Eukaryota > Metazoa > Chordata > Chondrichthyes > Myliobatiformes > Dasyatidae > Hemitrygon > Hemitrygon akajei. The sequence continues at coordinate 7,495,504 of NC_133152.1, forward strand.
TGCAGTAAGCGTTTACTTGTAAGAAACAGAATGTCTTATTTTAACAAAGATTTTATTACCAAAACCATATTCAGAGTGATATTAAGTTTAGCAGTCTGAACTGATATTTTAATCTGCTAAAAATTTCCATATGACACACAAGCGGTCTGAGAAATGTCACTCACCCACGTACTTATCATGTTGCCTTTTTTTTATTTTGACAGTCTGCAAGATTTTGCATATCATTTCAGCTAAACAACTTCTGTCATTCCATCTTCCTGTTCACTGCAGGGAACGTCCGAGTCCAGAGACTGGTTACAATGGCAAACAAAGCAGTTCAGCAAAATAGCTCCACCGTTCAACAAAATCGTCACTGTTTCTTCACCTCGCAAACCCCATATCACTTGACTCCCTTTAATTTATAGAACTCAACCAGTCTCTGTTCCAAATAACCCCAACTGAGCCTACACAAGCCTCCCAGTAAGTGGACCACCTCCACCATGAATGACCACTCCTGATTCTGATCCTTGGTACCCCAGCCAAGAAAAACATCAGCTCTACCTGTCCTTTTATATCTGTACCCTCAAAACTCAATCCTCCTCTAAATGATCCTACTACTGTTGGATGGGGAGCAACACATGGGGATTTGAATGAGATATGAACTTTTTCTCTCACCACAGCTGAATACATTCTGTGCTTTCTGCTGTCATTCCTGAACTGACTGCAGGGCTACATTCTGGTCAGTGTGCTCCTTAATCCCCTCACCATCTCTGGTGCCATTGAGTACAGCCAATTCCTGCTTTGTGTGGAGATTGTCCACTTGGGAGACCTTCTCCTGATGCAAGAAAGTGGTCCCCAGTAGATGAGATTGGTACTGATATTGATTTATTATTGTCACATGTACGAGATACAGTGAAAAGCTTGTTTTATATACTGTTCATACCTATTTTTATTATTATACAATTCATTGAGATAGAACAAGATAAAAAATAACCAACTAGAGTAGAATGTAACAGCTACAGAGTACGTGCAGTGCAAGATCATGGCAAAACTCATACACTTTCTGAGAACTGTCATCACTTTCAGAAGATGGTCACAGCTCAGGAATGCAAGGCCTCTGTCAGCCCACTCCCAACATGAGTTGAAGGATGGGACCAGGATATCCCTGGTGTCACCATTACTAAAGACCCTTGGAGAAGTCTGTACAATTGATCGGCTGATTTAAACTCTCATCCATTAGGATCAGCAAAAATTTAGGGCAGAGTTCAGAATGCAGAGGGTATCCCAGTGGTAGCAAATGGAATGAGTTCTCCCATATCAGCTAGGTTCCACAATAGCTGAACTGATGGAATTCATTGGTGTGGATTATAGCCTTCAAGGTGAGTGCCTGTCATACATCTCTACTTCCATAAACCATTCTTTAGTTTGCCAGGAGGTTCCAGAGAGTGACATAAATTGATCTCTCCCCAAACAAAACGCCTCACCCTTGGGCAGTGCCATAGCTATGGACTGTAAAGACCAATGTCTACATGGGAAAGGGTGAGTTCTGTGGTAGTCAAGGACAGAGCATATGGTGTACTGACCCTAAAAGGGACAAATAAATGCTGAAGAAGTACTGACATAAAACACAAAACAGGTACACAATCCTCTAAAATAGTTCTTACATTTATATTCAGCAAGGTTTCAGAGTTTTAATGTGAAATTCATTGACATACTGCTGTTTCCCATTAGCAATTGGCTGAAAAGCCTACTGGTCTCAGAGAAATGAGAAGGCAGGACGTTAACATAATAAAACACACATTTCCTAATTGACCTGAGACTGAAAAAAATGATCTGTTCCATAAGGAGAAAATTCCTACATTATTTTGCACTGCATGCACATCAAATTCCTACTAATCTATATTATTAGCTTTATAAAGCTAATCCCTTGAAACAGTGAAAAAGCTCTCCCAGCGGACCACCAGTTCTGTTTGAGTTTCTCAAGCTAGTGATATGGCCAATCCTGCTGTGGTAATAGTCACAAAAGATGTATGAACTCGATCAGCTGTCAGCTTGTCCAACCACCTCAGATGGATTCTGAATCACAGTAAGTAAAACTTGCTCTCTCGTACCTCAGACACAAATTCTTCACCTCCAGACGTCACATTCCCACAAGTACCTGCACATCACACTTTTGGCACCAGATATTATGAATGGAATGCACAATCTGGAGTCCTCCCATTAAAAATATCAAATTATATCAGCATTAGGTCTGTCATTCAATTAATTGTGATTAATAGTGCAATTAGAATATTGAGAATTAATCACAGCTTTAATTAACATTTAAGTAATAATAGGCCACTAACATTTTTTGGCTGTTTCAAAACATTTTCACATATTCGTTCCAGTTACAACAGAGTTCAAAGTGAACAGGAAATTTTATAAAAATCTCAAGGAAACGTTTGGATATCCTGACAAAAGATCTTCAAGCTGAAATATCAACTCTGTTTCTTTGTTTCTGCTGTTGTATGAATCACAGGTGGTGATGCGTCAACATACAGGAGCAACCTGGCTCAGTGGTGCCACAGCAACAACTGCTTGCTCAATGGCAGTGAAACGAACGAACTGACTTCAGCAAGGGGAAGGACTGTGAACATGCACCAGTCAACACTGCGGCACTAGCGATGGTGAGAGACAGCAGGTTTAAATTTCTGGATAGTAACATATCAGATGACCTGTACCAAGCACATAAGTGCAATCACAAGGAAGATGTGCCAGTATCTTTACTTTCTTAGGGGGTTAAAGATGTCTGGCTTGTCATTGAACACTCTAACAAACTTCTGCAGATGTACTGCTGAAAGTACCTTGACTAGTTGCATCTTGGTCTGGTATGGAAATTCAAATGCACAGGAACTTAGGAAGCTGCAGAGGGAAGGGAACTCAGCCCAAACTCACCATCCGTGGTATCTACAGAAGGCAACATTTATTGTCAGAATCCCCACCATCCAGGCCATGCCATTTTCTCATAGCTACCATAGAGTAGGAGATACAAAGGCCTGCAGTCTCACACCATAAGGTTCAAAAATAGTTACTTCACTTCAACCATTTGGTTCTTAAACCAACCTACACAACCCTAATCACTACCTCAGTTTAGCAACACTATGACCACTTGTACACCAATGGACTTTTTTCTATTCTATTCTTGTTTCTTCTTCTATAATTTTGCATAAGTTATGTTTAGCTTCTTCTTGTGAATGCTGTGTCTCTAATATTATGTGCCTGTGATGCTCCTGAAAGTAGATTTTTCATTGACCTTGACTTTGACATAGAAAAGAGTCATAGAGTTATAGAAAAGTACGGCACAGAAACAGACCCTTTGGCCCATCTACTCTGTGCTGAGCCATTTAAACTGCCTAGTCCCACCCAATGTCAGTGGAAAAAGCCTGCATGCATTTTCCCTATCTCTACCCCTCATAGTTCTGTATACATCTATCAAATATCCTCTCAATATTTTACATTCCGAGGAATATAGCCCTGACCTATTCAATCTTTCCATATAACTCGGGTTCTCCAAACCTGTCAAAATCCTTTTAAATTTTCTCTGCAGTCTTTCAACCCTGTTTACATCTTTCCTATTGGAAGGTGACCAAACTGCACACAATGCTCCAAATTAGCCCTAGCAACTGCCAGTCCTGCCCTGTTTACAATTTCTACATTACATCCCATCTCCTGCACTCTGAATGCCAATGTGCCACAAGCTTTCTTTACAACCTTATCTACATGTGATGTCACTTTCAATGAATTATGGACCTGTATTCCCAGATCCCTTTGTTCGATCACACTCCTCAGTGCCCAACCATTCAGCATGTAAGACCTATCCTGGTTGGTCCTACCACAGTGTAACACCTCAAACTTGTCTGTAATAAATGCCAAGTACCATTTTTCAGCCCATTTTTCCAACTGGTCCAAATCGCACTGCAAACTCTGATAGTCTTCCTCAGTGTCCACTACACCCCCAATTTTGGTTTCATCCACTGATTTGCTGCTCCAGTTATTCACATTATCATCCAAATCATTGATATAGATGACAAATAGCAACAGACCCAGCACTGATACCTGTGGCACTGCTCTAGTCACAGGCCTCCAGTCAGAGAGGCAACCCTCTACTACCACTCTCTGGCTTCTCCCACAAAGACAATGTCTAATCTAATTTACTACTTCATTTTGACTGCCAAGGGACTGAACCTTCTTGACCAACCTCCCATACAGGAACTTGTCAAATGCCTTGCTAAAGTCCATGTAAACAATATCCACTACCTTGCCTTCATCAACTTTCCTGGTAGCTTCCTCGAAAAACTCTATAAGATTGTCTAGACACGACTGAGCATGCACAAGGTCATGCTGACCATCCCTAATCAGTCCATGTCTATCCAAATACTCATACATCCAGTCTCTTAGAATGCCTTCCGATAACTTTCCCACTACTAATGTCAGGCTCACTGGCCTATAACTTCCTGGTTTATTTTTAGTGCCTCCTTTAAACAGCAGAACAACATTAACTATCCTCTAATTCTCTGGTATCTCACCAGTCACTAAGGATGATTTAAATATCTCTGCCACGGCCACTGCAATTTCTGCACTAGATTCCCACAGGGTACAAGAGAACACCTTGGCAGGCCCTGGGGATTTATTCACTCTAATTTGCCTCAACAGCAAATACCTCCTCCTCTGTAATCAGTCTGGGGTCCATGATCTCATCGCTGCTTTGCCTTACTTCTATAGATTCTCTCAGTTTCCTGAATAAATACAGATGCAAAAACTCCATTTAAGATCTCTCCCATTTATTTTGTTTCCACACTTTGTTTATCATTCTGATCTTCCAGAGATCAATTTTGTCCCTTGCAATCATTTTCTATTAATATTTCTGTAGAAACCCTGAGGATTCTCCTTCACCCTATTTGTTAGGGCAACTTCATGCCTTCTTTTAACCTTCCTGATTTCTTTCCATTACTCTTATATCAGATTTCTTATACTCCATAAGTACCCCAATCTGTTCCTACCTGCCTGTATCTGCTGTGTACCTCCTTTTTGTCTTAACCAGGGCCTCAATCTCTCTTGAAAACCAAGGTTCAGTAAACCTGTTATCCTTACCTTTTATTCTGACAGGTGCATGCAAGCTTTATACTCTTAAAATTTCACTTTTGAAGGCATCCCACTTACCAAGTACACCTTTGCTAGAACGTAGCTTGTCCCAATCCACACTTGCCAGATCCTTTTTGATACCATCAAGATTGGCCTTCCTCTAATTTACAATCTTAACCTGTGGTCCACACCTATCCTTTTCCATATTTACTTTGAAACTAATGGCATTATGACCATTAGATGCAAAATGTTCCCCTAAACAAACTTCTGTCACCTGCCCTGTCTCATTCCCTATCAGCAGATCAAGAATCGCACACTCTCTCATTGGGACTTCTATATACTGATTAAGGAAACTTTCCTCAACATATTTGACAAGCTCTATTCCTCCCAGTTCTTTTACAGTATGGGAGTCCCAGTCAATTTGTGGAAAGTTAAAATCACCTATCACAACCTTATGTTTCTTGCAGCAATCTGCAATCCCTCTACAAATTTGTTCTTCTAAATCCCTCAGACTGTTGTTTAGTCTATTATATAGCCTCATTAATGTGGTCATGCCTTTCTTATTACTCCATTCCACCTATTACCACCTCACTATGATTCTGTTCTCCAGTCTGTCCTGACTGAGCACAGCTGTGACATTTTTCCTGACTAGTACCTTCACCCTTCCTGCTCCATTGCGTCTAAAACAACAGAACCCCAGAATATTGAGCTGCCAGTCCTGGCCCTCCTGCAACCAAGTCTCACTAATGACGACAATATCATAATTCCACCTGTTGATCCATTCCCTGTGCTCATCTGTCTTTCCTACAATGTTAGTTGCATTGAAGTATATACAGCTCAGAACATTAGTCCCACCATGGTCAATCTTTTGATTCCTAACTTTGTCTGAGGCTTTTACAAAGTCTGTCTCCACAACTGCTCCACTATCTGTTCTGACACATCCCCTTGCAACTCTAGTTTAACACCCCCCCCCCCCCCACCATAGCACTAACAAACCTTCCTGCTAGGAGATAAGTCCCCCTTCAGTTCAGGTGCAAACCAACTCTTCTTTTCAGGTCCCACCTTCCCTGGAAGAAAGATCAATGATCTAAGAATCTCCCTCCTACACCAGTTTCCTAACTACATGTTAAGCTGCAAGATCTTCTTATTCCTGGTCTCGCTAGCATGTGGCATGGGTAGCAATCCTGAGGTCACAACCCTTAAGTTCCTGACCTTTAATTAAGCACCTAACTCCCTGAACTCACTTTGCAGAACCTAGTCACTCTTCCTATGTCATTGGTACCTATATGGACCACAACCTCTGGCCGTTCACCCTCCCACTTAAGAATGCTGAGGACTCAATCTGAAATATCCCAGACCCTGGCACCCAGGAGGCAACATACCATCAGATCCCTCGTTCTTGGCCATAGAACTTGCTTTCCATTTCCTTAACTAACGAATCCCCTATCATCACAGCTCACCTGTTCTCCCTTCTTCCCTTCTGAGCCACAGAACCAGACTCAGTGCCAGAGACCCGATTGCTGTGACTTTCCTCTGCTAGGCCACTCCCCCCAACAGTATCCAAATTGTTCCTGTTGTTGAGGGGGATGACCACGGGGTATTCTGCATAGGCTGTTTAGCCCCTTTCTTTCCCTTTCCTGACTATCACCCAGTCTCCTGTGTCCTGCATCTTGGGTGTAACTACCTCTCTATATGTCCTATCCATCACCCCCTCGGCCTCCTGAATGATCCGGAGTTCATCCAGTTCCAGCTCCAACTCCATAATATGGAGTGTTGGAAGCTGCAGCTGGATGCACTTCCTGCAGGTGTGGTCGTCATTGCATTATGTAGTGATGGAATGCTTTGAGAGGTTGGTCATGACTAGATTGAACTCCAGCCTCAGCAAGGACCTGGACCCATTGCAGTTTGCCTATCTCTACAATAAATTAGCGGCAGATGCAATCTCAATGACTCTCCACACGGCTTTGGACTACCTGGACAACACAAACACCTAGATCAGGATGCTGTTCATCGACTATAGTTCAACATTTAATATCGTCATTCCCACAATCCTGATTGAGAAGTTGCAGAACCTGGGCCTCTGTACCTCCCTCTGCAATTGAATCCTCGACTTCCTAACCAGAAGACCACAGTCTGTCAGATTGGTGATAACATCTCCTGTTCGCTGACGATCAACACTGGCGCACCTCAGGGGTGTGTGCTTAGCCCACTGCTCTACTCTCTATATACACATGACAGTGTGGCTAGGCATAGCTCAAATACCATCTGTAACTTTGCTGATGATGCAACTGTTGTTGGCAGAACCTCAGGTGGTGACGAGAGGGTGTACAGGAGTCAGATATGCCAACTAGTGGTGTGGTGTCGTAAAAATAACCTGGCACTCAATGTCAGTAAGACAAAAGAGCTGATTGTGGACTTCAGGAAGCATAAAATGAAGGAACACATACCAATCCTCATAGAGGAATCAGAATTGGAGAGAGTGAGCAGCTTCAAGTTGTTGGGTGTCAAGATCTCTGAGGATCTAACCTGGTCCCAACATATCGATGTAGTTATAAAGAAGGCAAGACATCAGATATACTTTATTAGGAGTTTGAAGAGATTTGACATGTCAACAAATACACTCAAAAACATCTATAGTTGTACCGCGGAGAGCATTCTGACAGGCTGCATCACTGTCTAGTAATGGAGAGGCTACTGCACAGGACCGAAAGAAGCTGCAGAAGCAGCACCATCTTGGGTACTAGCTTACAAAGTACCCAGGACATCTTTGGGGAGTGGTGTCTCAGAAAGGCAGCGTCCATTATTAAGGACCACCCGCACCCAGGGCATGCCCTTTTCTCACTGTTACCATCAGGTAGGAGGTACAGAAACCTGAAGGTACACACTTAGAGATTCAGGAACAGCGTCTTCCCCTCTGCCATCTAATTCCTAAATGGACATTGAATCTTTGGACACTACCTCACTTTTTTTAATACACTGTATTTTGTTTTTTGTACATTTTTAAATCTATTCAATATATGTAATTGATTTACTTGTTTATTTATTATTATATTTAATTTTATTTTTTTTCTCTGCTAGATTATGTATTGCATTGAACTGCTGCTGCTAAGTTAACAGATTTCACGTCACATGCCGGTGATAATAAACCGGATTCTGACTCTAATTCTGATTCTGCAGTTTTCTGTTTTTAGTTCTGATTTCCAGCATCTGTGGGGTTTATTTGTGATTTATAAAATGAATAGTGTTCACTTCACAACTTTAGTTGCAAATACTTGCACTGTGATAGATACAGAAAAATGTATTTTAAGGCTGTGAATTAATCAGCATAAACTTGCACAAATAACACAAATGCAAAGTAATGTTGCTCTTTATAAGGTATAAACATGTTCCATGGCTTTGCCTGAAATTGGCACACTACAGTTATAAGAGCTTGCTCCACACAAAACCTGCAGATCATGTTTGGTCTACACAATGCTCCCGATCCCTGCTTCAGATCTACACTGACTCCTTCCTGTGTTTCCTGATGAAACTCTACTGACATCCCGAACTTGGATTTAGGCAATTTGTAAAATACTGGTATTCAAAGAAATTACAATTTTACTTGCTGATAAAACTTCAAAAAGTTCCCAGCATTCCAATTTAATTGATATCCTGGATTTTTGCCCACCGCTTTTATCCCTTTACTCAGTGTTTGTTTCTGACTTGTTACTGACTTCTATTGGGATAATTGCTCACGTTTGCTGCCCACTCAGCCTTTCTCTGCCCAGATTTCACAGAGATTTGATCTTTGAATCTCACAGTTGTTCCTTCTAACCAGATGTGTGACCTCATTGAGAAGGCATGCAGCAGGAGGCTGTCGGGACACATGATCACATCAGGCTTTGGGGTATAGGTCAATGGAAAAACTCTAAAACATGATCTTTACTTGGAATTATTTTGTAACATAGGTGAAGGTATAATAGGAATGGTGACCTCTCCTGATCCACTCCGAATACCTCTTTATCTATGATTCTTGGCCAGTGCTAGAAACCTATCTAGACCTGCATTGTGTGTGGGACAAGTACAGAAAATTCTGGAAACACACCACAAGTCAAGCAGCATTTCTGGAGGGAGAAAAACAGAGATAACATTTCAAGCTAAAGACCCTTCATGAGAACTAGAAATCAGAGAAAAAGACATTAATTTTCAGTGAAGATAGGGCTAGGTGGGAATATCCGTGATAAGGTGAGGCCAGGTTGGATGAGTTGATGGGGCATCTCCTTCCCAGTTCTGACAAAGGACTTTTGACCCAAAACATTGACCTGGTTTGTCTCTTCACAGATGCTGTCTATCCTGCCCAGTGAGTCCTTATGAAGGATCTCAGCCAAAATGTCAACTGTTTACTCTTTTCTATAGATGCTGCCTGGCCTGCTGCGTCTCTCCAACATGTTGTGTGTGTTGTTTTGGATTTCCAGCATCTGCAGATTTTCTCTTGTTTCTGTTGAGCGGCTCCAACATGTTCTCTCTTGTTTCAGATTTCCAACAGCTTCTGCTTTTTTGGGGACTTTGAAAGTGCTGAGTGATCCCAGTGCCAATAATGCCATCACCACATTGTGGGAAGGCACGTGAGGTGCAGTGTCAGAACGAAGGGAGCTGGCAGGAAGTGGTGACGGTGCTGTGATCAAGTCTCAAATTCATGCAGGGCAGAGCTTAAGGCAGGATGAGGTGTCCAGTTGTTCCTGGGAGCTGAGAGGGTAACATGGCAGTGGTTACAAGGAGCTGTAGTAGAAGTGCCTGAATGAGACACAGGGATTGAACCCATCCCTAGGGAAAAGAACAGGGTCAGATCTAGATCATCCTACATGGTGGAGGAGATTTGAGGGACCAAATGGCCTCCATTCTAAACACAAGAGGGCATAGGTTTAATACCAGAAGAGAAAGATTTAAACGTGATATCAGGGGCATCGTCTTCACAAAAAAGGGTATTTGGAATGAGCTGCCTAAAATAGTGGCTGGGGGTGGGGTTGGGGGCATCTTGTAGGTAAGTAGATGGATAAGAGATGTTTAAAGAGCTGTGGGCCAAGCATGAGCAGATGGGACTAACTCACCAGGTAACACGGTCAGCTCAGGTGAAGGGCCTGATTTCATGCTGTATGATTCAATGAGTTTATGACTATGAATCTAATTCATACATATTTACAATTGTTGTTGTTCCTTTTCACACCTTGCGGTGCAGCAGGCGGCAACCTTGCCATTTCTCTTCTGTTTTTTACCGGCTCGACACTTAACCCAGCGTGGATGGAAAGTGTGCGAGGAGCCGGTTGGATTCGAACCCGAGACCTCTCAGCTCAAAGTCCAGTACGGATGCCACTACACCACCGGCTGGCTATGCTTACCATTGATGCACAATAATTCAATCCATTAAGAATGGGCAGTGCTAATCATGTGCAGTACTGCAATTAATTTAAAAGCTTCTATGTTATGAGAAATAAACAAAACATAAACAGTTTCACAACAGGACCACCCTCACTCATTCCCTAACAGACGAATTACCTTTGGCTCCTCACATTTGCACTAAATCTATGTTGAACTGCCTTCCGCAAAGAGCAAGTCACCCGGCCATTGTCTGAGTGCATATTTTGGTGAGACGTGCTATTTTCAGGGCAGGTGGATGGAGTTAGAATATTGTTACGAACCCCGTAACTGGGTTACTTACCAGCAAAGATAGAGGCGTCCATTGGAGTCTGGTGATACTATTTCTAACAGTATTTATTAGCAAAATTACACAAAAATAATATCAATGCAAATATACAGATAATATACATCATCAATGCTAAACCTAAAAATGCGGATATAATAATAATCAATAAGAAATAAGCTCTATCGTTGTCTAGGGGATAATGAATTGTCCGATGGAAATCTAAAGTTCATTTCAGTTCATACAGGCTGCAGCCGTTAGTTCATCGCTGTGTTGCAATTGTTGGAGAGAGAGAGAGAGAGAGAGAGAGAGAGAGAGAGAGAGAGAGAGAGAGAGAGAGAGAGAGAGAGAGAGAGAGAGAAAGAGAGAGAGAGAAACTTGCCGACTTTCCTTGGTACGGTCTTGATCCGTATCTGTCCTTTAGCTAGACCGTTCCGTGGAGGACTCGCCACCCAGGCAAGGATGGACACACACACAAGCCCCCCACCGGTCTCGTATGTTTCTCCTGGTGTGTCTGAGGGGTGTTTCCCAGACCCGTCTTTTATCCTCACTCATGGGGTCTCAGATGTCAATCAGGTTGGGATGATGCAATCCCTCAACCAGACCACTCTGGTTGTCCCCCGAGGGGTTTCAATGAATAGTACAGTACTCAATACACAATTCCTTCTCCAAGAGACAATAGCAGTAATCAGTGGTTCCGTTCCACTTTTGTTAAGAGATATTCCACCTGGTTGTGTATTCTGCATCTCTCTCTCTCATTTCCTGACATGCTGTGTATCTCTCTCATCTCCTGGGTCTCAGACCCGAAATAATAGCGATCTTGCGATTCTCAAAAAGGGGGGGGGGCGGGCATTGGTGATTCTGGACCCTTCTGTCCATCAGATTTGCTCCTCATTCGTAACAATATGGATTAGTAAAGGTTTCACTGAATGATTTACCCCTGCACCTGTGTTCCAATAGACGACTGAATAACCCCAAGTCCACTTCCTTTTTAAGTGAGAGGTGGGCACGGTTTGTAAGTCACTCGGTGAAATTACTTATTTACTTACTGTCCATTATGCTGCTGGCATTTAGGACAGCAATGAACATCAAACATGGAAAATCTACAGCACATTACAAGCCCTTCAGCCCACAAAGTTGTGTCGACTATGTAACCTACACTGGAAGCTGTCTAGAATTTCCCTACTGCATAGCCTTCTATTTCCCTCAGCTCCATGTACCTATCTGAGAGTCTCTTGCACATCCGCCTCTACCACTGTCGCTGGCAGTGCATCCCACCACTATCTGTGTGAAACACTTACCTCTGATATCCCCTCTGTATCTACTTCCAAGCACCTCAAAGCAATGCCCCCTCATGTTAACCATTTTAGTTCTGGGAAAAAAACCTCTGACTATCCACACGATCAATGCCTCTCATCATCTTGTACACCTCTATCAGTTCACCTCTCATCTTCCGTCACTCCAAGGAGAAAAGGCCAAGTTCACTCAACCTGTTCTCATAAGGCATGCTCTCCAATTCTGCACTCTCTCTATAATATCCACATCCTTTCTGTAGTGAGGTGACCAGAACTGAACACAGTACTCCAAATGGGGTCTCACCAAGGTCTTAAATAGCTGTAACAGTACCTCATGGCTCTTGAACTCAGTCCCACAGCTGATGAAGGCCAACACACCATACACCTTCTTAACAGCACTGTTAACCTGTGCGGCAGCTTTGAGTGTCCTATGAACATGGAATCCAAGAGCTTGCTGATCCTCCACACTGCCAAGAGTCTTACAATGAATATTATACTCTGTCTTCAAATTTTACCTACCGAAATGATCTACTTCACACTTATCTGGGCTGAACTCTGTCTGCCACTTCTCAACCCAGTTCTACATCCTATCAATGTACCACTGTAACCTCTGACAACTCTCCAGACTATCCACAACACCCCCAACTTTTGAATCATCAGCAAATTTACTAACCCACCTTTCTACTTCCTCATCCAGGTCATTTATAAAAATCACAAAGAGTTGGGGTCCCAGAATAAATCCCTGCAGAACATTACTGGTCACCATCCTCCATGCAGAATATGAACCATCCACAACCACCCTTTGCCTTCTGTGGTCAATCCAATTTTTGATCCACAAAGCAGGTCCCTTTGGATCCCTCATTACTTTCTGAATGAGCCTCACATGGGGAACCTTATCAAATGCTTTACTGAAATCCATATAAATTCCATCCACTGATCTACATCAATAAGTTTTGTTAATCCTCAAAAAATTTAATCAGTTTCGTAAGACCTGCCCTTGACAAAGCCATGCTGACCATGATCCCTACTCAGATTATGCCTCTCCAAATGCTCATAAATCATGCCTCTCAGGATCTTTTTCAAAAACCTGCCCACCAAGTAAGGCTCACTGGTCAATAATTTCCCTTCTCCCTTTCTTGAACAAAGGGAACAATGTTTGCAAACTTTCAATCCTCTGGTATTTCTCCTGTCCCTATTGATGATGCAAAGATCATCGCCAGACACTCAGCAATCTCCTCCCTCACTTCCCACAGTAGTCTGGGGATATCTAATCCAGTCCCGATGACTTATCTAACTTAATTCCTTTCAAAGTCTCCAACACATCCTCTTTCTTAATATCTACAACTCAAGCATTTCGGTCCACTGTAATTCAACCCCACAATTGCCAAGGTCCTTTTTACTGGTGAATACTGAGGCGAAGTACTGATTAAGTACTTCTGCTACCTCCTCATTCTCCACATGTTCCCACTCTCACTCCTGATTGGTCCTACTCTCACATGGCTCATTCTCTTGCTCTTCACATACTTTTTGAATGCATTGGGGTTTTCCTTAATCCTGCTCACCAAGGCCTTTTCATGACCCCTTCCAGCTCTCCTAATTTCATTCTTGAGCTCGTTCCTGGCATGCTTGTAATTTTCTCGAGCTCTGCAGTACTCAGTCTCTTGAACCTTTCGTAAGCTATTCTTTTCTTCTTAACTAGATTTTCTACATACTTTGTACACCATGGTTCTTTTACCCTACCATCCTTTCCCTGCCTCAATCAAACATACTCAGGCAGAACACATGCAAATATTCCCTAAACATTTGCCACATTTCTGCCATGCAATTCCCTGAGAACATCTGCTCCCAATTTATGTTTCCAAGTTCCTGCCTAATAGCATCATATTTCCCCTTACCCCAATTAAATGTTTTCCTAAATTTTCTGCTCCTATCCCTCTCCAGCACTATGGTAAAGGAGATATAGTTGTTATTACTACCTCCATAATGCCTTCCCAGCGAGAGATCTGACACCTGACCAGGTTCATTTCCCAATACCATATTAAGTACAGCCTCTCCTCCAGTTGGCTTATCTACATATTGTGTCAGGAAACCTTTCTGAACACACCTAATAAACTCCATCCCTTTGCTCTAAGGAGATGCCAATCAATATTAGGAAAGTTAAAATCACCCATCACAACAACCCTAGTACTGACATGATAAAGAAAGAAGCTCTGAACGCCACCAGAGATAGAGGACCTTCATAGCTTCCTCCAGGTTTACACTAATGTCAGTCTGCAAGCCCCAGGTGGAGACTCAGGAATACTGTCACACTCAGATATAGAAAGATTCTTCATTGCTGTTTCTGTAACAGTTTTGTTTTACCAGTCAGGATTGCTAGCTCTGAGCTGGGCCCCTAAACCTGGAAGACTGGTGAACCACTCTTAGTCTGGCTTCTACCCTTTGACCTGTTTGGCATGGCTGGCCCTACCTCTGACCCCAGCCAACATAGCTATCTGGTCACTGAGGCACGCACACCGCCAAGGCTCAGTATGGTTCTGGTCTACTTAGAAGTTGGTGAATTTAGCCACCAAACAATTAGCTGTGGCCTGTTCTGATTACCAGCATGAGACATGAGAAGCACAGAGAAACCACCATGGAAATCCAGAAGAGTGATACTGACACACCAATTACATAATCTCATGAAGCAATGGAGCATTTAATAAAAGGACTTTACACAGCACACAAGACTTTGCTCTGTGCGGTAGATTTCTTGACTGTAGTTTGGAATAACCCCTACAGCATTGTTATGTAAGATATACAGTATTATTTCCCATTATCATAGTCAGAGAGTAAGTGCATCCTTTACAGAGGTAAGGCTTTTCAAATCCCTGCTCTCTTTTCACTAGCACTGGAGAAACACACATGCCAAACAGCAGAAGTTTCTACAATTAATTCACACTGATGTGATTTGATTTCACAGGATATATTGTTTCATTTTAAGCAGCCAGTATTTATATGAATGAATACTGAAGGGCTGTGATTCCTCTAGATCGGTCCAAAGAAGTTGGATTTTCAATCTGTTCATAGCACCTTCACTGTAAGCCATTACCTGTACTTGACAATGCCACTTTAACATCGGAGACACACGATTTGTTATGAAGAGTACCAGAAAACAAGTGTGATTAACTGCTCATGACCACTTTTGAATTATTTCACCTATAAATTAATTTGTTCTGTTTTATTTCAAATAATTTAATCTAGACAGCATGGTGTTCAGGTTAGGAGCATTATCTCTTCTCACTGTAGGTGCTTTTAAAAAATGTGTGCTAAAAACAAGCTGAAGTTTAGTACTTTGGCCAATAAAACTTCTACTGAAGTTATAAGCTGATGTATTCGTAGATGGCATGACATTCACCTGTCAGCTGTTTTAACAGAGTTATTAATCCATTGGCTTCCTGAGAGTACACGAAGCTGCTGGTGACAGTTCTGCATCACTACAGCAAGTTCTGAGCTGGTTTGCAATAGAAGAAGTTCAAATCTCATCAAGGAAGCAATTGCTGAACATTCAGAAATGGAACAAGCAAGAATTTTAAAGCAATTTTGGTCTGCATCCCCAGAAATTTACTGGTTTTATGGAATAGAACTACAGAAGGTGGGAAGCAGACTATAGCATCGTTCCCAGCTCTTTTGAAAGCACTCTCCCATAAAGCCAGGCAGCATTTGTGAAAATATGTACAGATGATGTCTTGGGCCGTCTGGGTAGCCTCTAACCTGATGGCATGAACCTCAATTTCTTGAACTTTCAGTAATGCCCCCCCCCCCATCCCCATTTCCCATTCCCTTTATCCTCTCTCACCTTATCTCCTTACCTGTCCATCACCTCCCTCTGGTGCTCCTCCCATTTTTCTTTCTTCCATGGCCTTCTGTCCTCTCCTATCAGATTCCCCTTTCTGCAGCCCTGTATCACTTTCACCAATCAACTTCCCAGCTCTTTTCTTCACCCCTCCCCCCTCTTGGTTTCACCTTTCACCTTGTGTTTCTTCCTCCCCTTCCCCCACCTTCTAACTCTGACTCCTCATCTTTTATTTTCTCCAGTCTTGATGAAGGATCTCAGTCCAAAACATCGACTGTACTCTTTTTCCATAAATGCTGTCTGGCCTCCTGTGTTCCTTCAGGATTTTGTGTGTGATCCTTGTGATTTCCAGCATTGACAGATTTTCTCTTGTCTCTATTTAGTCCCACCCTCTTTGTCTTTTTGCTCTAAAACTGTCATAATTAACTACCAGCTAACAGGCATTTCAATCTGCTCCTACTAACTTTGGGGCACAGTGTTCTGGACTGTAACAATTTAATAAATAAAAGAACTTGTGCTGAACTTATTCATTTCACTCTTCAATTACTTTAAGACTGTTTCCTTTGGTTATTACCTCCTCCAGACAATGGAGATTCTTTCTACCGGTAAACTATCAAAACCTCCCTTAATTTTGAACATCCCTGACAAACCTACTCTTAACCTACTCTGGACTGACTACAACATTTTCAGGCCTACAGACTTTTAAAATAATTCACTTTATCCCTAGTACTATTCTTCAGAATCAGAATCAGGTTTAATATCATGGGCATATGTCATGAAATCTGTTGTTTTGCAGCAGCTGAACAGTGCAATACATTATAATAAAAACTATAAATTACATGAAGAAATATATATATATATAAATAAATTAAGTCAGTAGTGCAAAACGAGAGTAAAAAATAGTGAGGTAGTGTACATGGGTTCATTGTCCATTCAGAAATCTGATGGCGGAGGGGAAGAAGCTGTTCCTAAAATGTTGACTTTGTATCTTCAGGCTCCTTACACTTCGTCCTTTGATGGTAGCATTGAGAAAAAGGCATGCCCTGGGCGATGGGGGTCATTAATGATGGATGCTGTCATTTTGAGGTAATACCTTTTAAAGATCTCAATGCCAGGGAGGCTAGTGTCCATGATAGAGCTGTCTGAATTTGTAACTTCCTGCAGCTTTTCCCAATTCTGTACATTGGCCTGTCCAAACCAAGTGGTGATGCAACCAGTTGGAATGCTCTGCATGTTATGTTTGTAGAAACTTGTGAAACTCCTTGGTATCTATTCAGGCTCTTTATGAAATATGGCCACTGCTGTGCCTTCTTTGTAATTGCATCAATATGTTCATCAGTATGTTGATAGGTCTTGTAAATCTCCACAATTTCTTGAAGGGTCTTCAGTTATTAAAATGTTCCTTAATAAATGTCAATTAATGGATTCATTTAAAGCAGCATAAGAGAGAAATAACTTGACCAAAAAACATTCAAGGGATATTTAATACATTCATCAGAAATTCTTCTCTCCTTTATGAATTTATAAATTAATTTATTTTCAGTCACTTTGTAGAGAAAAGAACATTGGATAAGCATGTTGAATACTGTATTTGTAAAGGAGAGCACAGTGGAATAATTTCAAAGTCATTGTTTTCAAAAAGCATTTGATTTTGTTCCAGTATAATTACTGAATAACTAGTAGACCAAATAGGAAACTCAAAATCGCTTATTCAGTTACATGAAAGGAAACACGATTAAATTATCATCTGTCGAATTTACCAAGTAGAAGGACATGGAAGATAGTAAAATCAGGGAGGGATATGCTGATATTCTGTACTATATTGATTTCAAGATGGAAGAAATGTTAGGTCTCTTGAAAAACATTAAGGTGGATAAGTAAGCACAAGAGATTCTGCAGCTGCTGGAAATCCAGAGTACACACATAAAATTCTGCAGGAACTCAGCAGATCAGGAAGCATGTATGGAAAGGAATAAAGAGTCAATATTTCAGGCCAAAGCCCTCTATCTGGACTCGGTCTCAGCCTGAAAAGCTAACTCTTTATTCATTTCCATAAATGCTGCCTATCTACAGAGTTCCTCCAGCACTTCAGTTATTTAGATGGTTTTGTCCCCAGGACATGATGGAACCTATCCTAGCTTATTAAGGGAGAAGGTTGCTGAGGCCTTGACAAAGATCTTTAGTTGCAGGCAAAGACCTCGATTGACTGGAGAGTATCCAGTGTTGCTGCTTTGCTTAAGAAAGGAAGTAAAGACAAACTAGGAAGCTATAGGCTAGCAAGCCTTATATTAATGCTAAAGAAATTATAGGAGAAATTCTTAGGAATAAGACCTATTCACATCTGGAAGATAATTGATTTATTAGGGATAATCAGCATGGCTTTGTGCAGAGGTCATGCCTTATGAATTTGATTGAGTTGTTCAAGGAGGTGATGTAGAAGTGAAGTATTATAAAGTCATTGTCAAGGTCCTTCATGATAGGAAGAATTAAGATACATGGGATCCATGGAGATTTGACAGACAGACATACTTTATTGATCCCGAGGGAAATTGGGTTTCGTTACAGCTGCACCAACCAAGAATAGTGTAGAAATATAGCGATATGAAACCATAAATAATTAAATAATAATAAGTTAATCATGCCAAGTGGAAATAAGTCCAGGACCAGCCTATTGGCTCAGGGTGTCTGACACTCCGAGGGAGGAGTTGTAAAGTTTGTTGGCCACAGGTAGGAATGACTTCCTGTGACGCTCAGTGTTACATCTCGGTGGAATGAGTCTCTGGCTGAATGTACTCCTGTGCCTAACCAGTACATTATGGAGTGGATGGGAGTCATTGTCCAAGATGGCATGCAACTTGGACAGCATCCTCTTTTCAGACACCACCGTCAGAGAGTCCAGTTCCACCCCCACAACGTCATTGGCCTTACGAATGAGTTTGTTGATTCTGTTGGTGTCTGCTACCCTCAGTCTGCTGCCCCAGCACACAACAGCAAACATGATAGCACTGGCCACCACAGCCTCGTAGAACATCCTCAGCATTTGATAGAATGGATTTGTAATTGGCTTGACCACAGAGGCATAGGATAGTGGTGGAGGGGTGTAATACTGACAGCAGGTCTATGACCAGTTTTAGTTCATCAGGATCAGAGTCAGAGCCTCTTTTGTTTGAGATATATGTAACTCATTTGTACAAAATATAGATGGGCTAATTAGTGACACAAAAATTAGCAGAGTTGTGGAGAGTGAGGAAGGTTGTCAAAGGAGGCAGCAGAATGTAGACCAAATGGAAATGTGGGAAAAGAAATGGCAGATAGAATTTAAGCCAGGCAAGCAGTTGCACTTTGGGTGATTAAATGAAAGAGATAGTTGGCAGGACCCATAGAAGTGTTAATGTACAGAGGGATCTTGGGTTGCAGGCATTGCTCTCTGAAAGTGGCAACACAAGATGATAAAAAAGGTGTATGACATAATGCCATTATCAGTTGGTGCAATGAGCAGAAAAGTTGAGAAGTCACGTTTCAACTGTATAAATGACTGGTCAGGCCACACTTGGAGTACTGTGTGCAGGTCTTGTTACCACGTTACAAAGAGGATGTGGAGAATTTAGAGAGGGTGTGGAAAACACCCTTTATCAGAGAGTATTATCAGCATTGGAGGATGAAGGGAGACCGAATAGAAGTATATAAAATTATGAGGCTCATAGATAGGGTAGATAGTCAGAGAGCTTTTCCCATGGTGGAATTGTTAAATACTACATGTCTTTAAGGTGAGAAGAGGAAAGATTAAAGGAGATATATCAGAGAGGTTTTTAACACAGAGAGTGGCAGGTGTCTGGAATACACTACCAGGGGAAGAGGTGGAAGTAGTTACAATAGCAACTTTGAAGAGGCATTTAGACAGGCAATTCAACAGGCAGGGAATGGAGGGATAAAACCATATGTAGTTCTGTTGACACAGACATTGTGGGCCAAAGGGCCTGTACCTGGGTTGTTCTGTTCAATGTTTATTAGCTACACCTATGCACATGCTTCAAAATTCAAAGTTCGAAGTAAATTTATTATCAAGTACATATATGTCACCATAAACAACCATGAGATTCATTTTCTTGTGGGCATACTCAATAAATACATAATAGAATAATAACCAGAATATAATCAATGAAAGACTACATCAACTTGGATGTTCATCGATGTGCAAAAGTCAACAAACTGAGCAAATATGAAAAAAATAATTAATAATATTAAATAAATAAGCATCAAATATTGAAATCATGAAATGAAGAATCCTTGAAAATGAGTCCATGATGATGAGGCAAGTGAAGTTGAGTGAAGTTATCCCCTTTGGTTCAAGAGCCTGATGGTTAACGGATAATAACTTTTCCTGAGCCTGGTAGTGTGACTAAGGTCCCTGTACCTACTTCCTGATGGCAGCAGCAAGAAGGGTGGATGTCCTAGGTTGTGGGGGTCCCTAATGATGGATGCTGATTTCCTGCAACAACACTTCATGTAGATGTGCTCAGTGGTGGGGTGGGCTTTAGCCATCATGGACTGAGTCATGTCCACTACATTATGAAGGATTTTCCATTCAAGGACATGGTGTTTCCATATCAGGTGGTGATGCAACTAATCAATATACTCTCCACTACACATCTAATAAAGCTCGTCAAAAGTTTAGATGTCATGCCAAATCTTCGCAAACTCACAAGAAGTTGGAGAGCTGCAGTGCTTCTTTGGCAATTGTACTTACGGGCTGGGCCCAGGACAGGTCCTCCAAAATAATAAAACCAGGGAATTTTCAGTTGCTGACTCTCTGCATCTCTGATCCTCTGATGAGGACTGGCTCATAGACCTCTGCTTTCCTCCTCCTGTAGCCAATAATCAGCTACTTGGTCTTGCTGACACTCAGTAGGAGGCCGTTGTTGTGGCACCACTCAGCCAGATTTTCAGTCTCCGTCCCATATGCTGATTTGTCACCATCTTTGATTCAGCCTATGACAGTGGCATCATCAGCAAACTTGAATATGACACTGGAGCTGCATTTAGCCACACAGTCATAAGTGCAAACCGAGTAGAGCAGGTCTGTGGTGCACCTGTGCTGATGAAGACTATGGAGGAGATATTGTTGTCAATCTGAACAGACTGGGGTCTGCAAGTGAGGAAATCGAGGATCCAATTTCACAAGAAGGTATTGAGTCCAAGGCCTTGAAGATTACTGTTTAGTTTTGAGGGAATGATGGCATTGAATGCTGAGCTGTAGTTGATAAGGAGCATCCTGATGTGTATACCTTTGCCGTTCAGATGTGCCAGGGTTGAGTGAAGAGCAAATGAGATGACCTGTTCCTCCGGTAGGCAAAGATGCTTCTCAGACTGGGGTTTCATCACCAGCCTCTCAAAACACCTCATCACTGTGGATGTAAGTGCTACTAGCTGACAGACATTGGAGCAGGTTACCATGTTCTTCTTTAGCACCAGTATAATTGAAGCCTGCATGAAGCAGGTACATCAGACTGCTGAAGCAGGTGGTTAAAGATCTTAGTGAACACTTCAGCCCGTTGATTAGCTCAAGTCTTTTGTACTTGGCCAGGTACCCCATCCGGGCAAGATGCTTTTTGTATATGCACCCTCCTAAAGGTTGCTTGCATGTCCGCATCAGAGACTGAACTCACAGGATCATCATGGGCTGTGGGAGGTTGTGATGATCTCTCTATGTTTTGACAATCAAAGTGGGAATAGAAGACATTGAGCTCGTCAAGAAACAAAGCCCTGTTGTCATCTATGTCGCTTGATTTAACTTGATAACAGGTGATAATATTCAAGCTCTGACACAACTGTTAAGCATCCTTTGTTGATTCAAGTTTAGTCTGGAATAGGCACATCACCTGTGATATAACTTTCTGGAGATCAACCCCTGGACTTGTTGTAACTTTCTTTGTCACCAGACCTGAATGCCCCTGATCCAGCCCTGAGCAGATTGTGGATGTGGTTCACACACAACTTCTAGCTGTGGAAAACTCTGTATGATTTTCTGGGCACACACCTTGTCTACAACTGTTTTAATGAGATCCTTGGCATCTATGGTGTATTCATTCAGATCCACAGATGAGTCATTGAACATGATCCAGTCCACCAACTGGAAGCAATCTGTTGGCCATTCCTCTGCCTCCTGCGACCACCTCCTGGTTTCCTAATCTTTGGAGCTCTGCTCTTTAGTCTCTGCCTAAGGACAGCCAACTGATCAAATAAGAACTGTAGGTATTCCTTATCTTAGTATAACAGTGGTCTAGTTTGTTGATACCTCTGGTGCTACAGGTTATATGCTGATGGTAATTGGGCAGTGTTTTCTTCAAACTAGCCTGGCTGAAGTTCTCGACAATGATTTGAAATGCATTGGGGTGAACAGTTTCTTGTTTGGAAACGGCTTTATGCAGTATCTCTAGCGCTTGAACATAATCAGTCCCCAGTGGTATGTAAGCTGCAGTCAGAATAATGGAGCAGAGCTCCCTAGGATGTCTTTTGACTGTTAGGTGCTCAAGATTGGAGGAACACGAGTTCAACAAAACCACATCGGAGTACCACTAAAACTGATTAGATATTTGCACTTATTAATCTAATCAGTCAATTATGTGGCAGTAACTTAGTTCAGAAAAGCAGGCAGACATGGTACAGAGGTTCAGTTGTTGGTTAGACCAAACATTGGAATGGGGAAGAAGTGTGATCTAAGTGACTTTGACCGTGGAATGAAGGTCATTTGATCATCTCAGTCACTGCTGGGATTTTCACACGTGACAGTCTCTGGAGATTAGAGAATGGTCCAAAAAGCAAAAAAGAAACATCTAGTGACCTGCAGTTCTGTGGGTGAAAATGCCTTGTTAATAAGAGAGATCAGAGGAAAATGCCCAAACTAGTTCAAGCTGACAGGAAGACAACAGCAACTCGAGTAATCATGCATTGCAACAGTGGCGTGCAAAGGAGCATCTCTGAATGCACCACACATCAAACCTTGACATGGTTAGGCTAGAGCAGCAGAAGATCAGGAACATAATAGTCATACATATAGGAGATACCTACAGTAATAAAGTGGTCACTGGGCTTATATCTATGTTCTGTTGTAAACTGTCCAGATTGAAAGGATCATCTGTGACTCTCACTTTTCAAAATATTTATTAATGAGTCACAAACTGATGGTGTATTGGTAATGAATAAATGCTGGTAATGTGGAAATAGGTTGCACCAGCACAGGGGTAACAGCTATGGATGAAGAATTCAAAAATAACAAGTCCTTCGATGGATAATTACCTCGTTGGCGGGATCCAGAAGAAAATGATAAAAAACAGAAACATTTATTGTTACACATGTCCATTCAGTTCTCTGCCCGCACAGAATTTTCCCTTCTTGTGCAACAAATGCAATCATATTTTATAAACAATGAACAGATAAACTGACATGCTGCAATGATTTGTTTTCAGTCATGTCTGTTCAGAAGTTGCAAGCAAAGTGCCTTCAGGACTTTGGTATATGGCTCTCTATGTGAAAAATTCTGTCACATTTGTTACGGAATGTTGCATTCTCTATTCTTGGAGCAAGTTTCACCAGCAAAACATTCTCATCTCCTTGTTATTGTCTAATGTGTATCTAACAGTTAACAATCCCCCAGAACTGTCCCTTCAGCAACGTGTCTTCTCTCAGTACTACATACACAAGATATCAAGATTAGAAATCTGTTCAATTCACAGTGTGATGTTTAAACCCTGTCCTAGAGGTAATAATGCTTACCTACACGAGAGCAACAGATACTGGTTAATGCATTAGGTATTACAACATTAATTTGCATACACCATGGAATTCTAAAGTAGATATGATGACAATCTAATGTAAGGAATCTCCTGATATTGGGATCATGATGTAATGTAATACACAAGACTTACTTCCATGTGTTGTGCCACGTTCAGTCCTCATAAGAACATTATACCATATTAGGCCACAGAGAAGCCTAAGGTCAGCTGTACTTGCTCAGCTTAATCACAGACATTTATAAGGGATGTCTCCAAAGCATTGTGTTCAGATTATTTTCTATTTCATATTACTAATTGATACATTGATGAATTAACCATTACCCATTTACTAGAGCTCCCATTTTTTATAACTTGGTACAGTATGAGATATCCATCTGGCAGCTACAGCCTTCACTGAAAGAGGACATTCAGCCCATTCAATCCATGCCTGCTGTTCTTGAGCTATCCATTCAGTCCCATTCCCCCCTTTTAAAAATAGAGGCAGGAGGAGTGGAAGGAACATAAGCATAATGTTGGTTGTAGGACAGCCCAGCATGAAGACTTAAACTACTTGCTCATTTGCCTCCGTTGGTTCCTTCCTTCCCCAAGACTTTAAAAGAATTAAATGAGGCTAGTCGGCTGAGGTTCTGATGTTGCCGAATGACCCACGGACAGATCACTTTTTCTGAAGACAAGGTGAAAATTAGGAGGGAAAAGTACTGAACAGGATACATATTGACCAGAAGAAGGGCCGTAAGGAAATGAAATGTGCAATTTCTTTCTCATAATTGGTGCTTCAATCTCCACACTATATGCTTAATCCCTATTAATTTAAATCACACTGCCAGTGACAGAGGCACCTGCACCACCAGATGCACTAAGGCTGCCTAGAATAATGTTCCTCAAGTGACTTCAACCATCAGGAGAAAACACATCGCCCCCCCCCCCCCATCAGAGCTTGTCCCCAGCTCAAAGTGGACTATGTGTGAATTCATTTCTGTTTTGCATTCAGCACATCAGTTTACCTGAATGGCCTTAAATGTTGTCTGTCCCCCAGTATCCTGGCCCAATTTGTTGTGATTCTGGTGTCCTGGTGATTACGGAGCATCTTATAGAAATAATAGAGTTATACATCATGGAAGCAGACACTTCAGTCCAACTCATCTGCATGAGTGTTGTCCAATCAGCTAGTCCCATCTACCTACATTTGGCCCACAGCCTCTAAGCCTATCCTGTCTATATATTTATCTATGTGGCTTCTAAGTTGAACACATCCAATCCAAATGTGCAACTCTGAGCTTTCGTTTTGGTTATCCATCCCAAACCACTCTGACCTGAAATCAGCATTCTACTCTGTTCCACTGAAACTCAAAAACAATGCTCCATCTTCACATTGGGCGCTTTACAAACTTCTGGTCTCAATTCTACTCTATGTCTAATGATTTCAAATTAGGCAGACTGTCCATTATTTTCCGGACAACCAGTGCCAGTAGTAAATCTCCTGTTGCCATCTACACCTTGCTCGGGCTCACTTTTGGCTTTCATAATGGGTTAGAGCAAAATGTTCAATCATTACAATAATGTGTTAAATTTATATAAATTCACACTAAAATGAGTGCAGAAAAGACTTAGCGGGGGTTTGCCTACACATGTATGCCTGATTTAAAGGGAGAGGTTGCAATGACTATGACTTTATTCCCCAAAAATATAGGAGATTGAAGAGTGACCTGATAGAGTATATAACATCATGAGGGGTATAGATGGAATGAAAGCACAAGGTCTTTTCCAGGGGAGGAGTGCTACAAACAAGAGGGTATAGGTTTCTTCTCCTTTTGCCCATTATGCTGCTGGAATTTAGGGCAGCAACGAAGGTCTTCCATCTCTGGCAACTTTCACAGCTCCCTTCATCGTGTCAGTAGCTTTCCTCAATTTTCACTACTGCCAGTTATGCAAGTTCTGGGTGGCAACTCAATGAATACCGTCGCACTCAGATGTAGCCAGATTCTCCATTGCTGTATTGTTGACCAGTGAGGGTTGTTAGCCCTGTGCTGAGCCCCTAAACCTTGAGGACAGGTGGACCACTCCAAGTCTGGCCTCTACACTTTGACCTGTTCGGCATGGGTGACCCTATAAAGCCCTGACTCCAGCCAGCATGGCTCCTCGAGTCATTGAAGAACCAAGCCTCCAACAAGATTGTGGTCCTCTTGGAGGTAAGATTAAAGGTGAGAGACTTAAAATAGACATCAAGGGTAGCTTCTTCGTGCTAACTGTGGTAAATACTTGGAATGAGCAGTCAGAATTGAGTAGGGAATTCCAGAATCCTGATTGAGGGATTAAAAAAAAAATTAGGAATTTCAGAAACTTAATGGGTTAATAGTTCTTTTAAAATCTAGCAACTGATTTAAGAAGATCTATTAGTTATTTTGAGGAGGGAATTGGAACCATCTGTAGGAATTGTTAATATCTGTGAAGAAGACAAGGTGTGCTCATGAAGGGGAAATCTCCTGTGCCTGAGGTTCGTGAATCAGCTTCAGTACATAGTCAGTGTTTATTGTACTCGATGCACATAACCTGAGCAGATATTGCACAGAGAGGATTAATACTTCAATCCTCCTTCAGCCTGCATTGTGGCTGAAATCAATCTTGGTTGGTGTCACAAGCAAAATGACAGTGAATCAATGACCTGTTCTAGGAAATATTAAGCATAATTATGTGAGTGTACGACAAGTTTGTCACTTCACTCTCACTAATACTGTGTGAGGGAGCAGGATATGCCTGAGTGAAAGCTGTTGTTGTTCTGCAAGAAAAGGAGTTAAAATAAGAGTCTGACATCTTTAATGATTCTCACACCTGGCCAGCATTTTATGCATTAAATACATAAACAATTCAATAGTTCAACATTCGAATTTCAAAGTACATTTACTATCAAACTATGTATAAATTATACAACCTTGATTATACAACCTTGATAAATTATACAACCTTACAGGCAGCCACAAAGCAAAAAACACAAAAGAACCCATTTTTAAAAAACTAACAAACACCCAATGTGCAGAGAAAAAGAAACACCAATTGTGCAAACAATAAAAGCAAGTAACAACATTCAGACAAGGAGCCCAGAGCAGCCGGAGCAGGCCCACAGCCTCATCCTCAGTTCATCACACAGCGGAGCAAATCGTCGCAAAGCTCCGGAGACACGGAGCCCAGAGCAGCCGGAGCAGGCCCACAGCCTCATCCTCAGTTCTTCACACAGCAGAGCAAATCATCGCAAAGCTCTGCAGACACAGAGCCCAGAGCAGCCCACAGCCTCATCCTCAGTTCTTCACACAGCGGAGCAAATCGTCGCAAAGCTCCGCAGACACGGAGCCCAGAGCAGCCGGAGCAGGCCCACAGCCTCATCCTCAGTTCATCACACAGCGGAGCAAATCGTCGCAAAGCTCTGCAGACACGGAGCCCAGAGCAGCCGGAGCAGGCCCACAGCCTCATCCTCAGTTCATCACACAGCGGAGCCTCATCCTCAGTTCTTCACACAGCGGAGCAAATCATCGCAAAGCTCCGCAGACACGGAGCCCAGAGCAGCCGGAGCAGGCCCACAACCTCATCCTCAGTGCCGTAGAAAGTGGAGTAAACGTTGCAGAGCAGCAAGCAGAACAGGCCCAATTCTCGCCTGTGGTCCCACACCCTGACTTTTCAATCCATCCAGCCCTGCATTTAAATCATCCAAACATCGGGCCGTTCCTCACTCTAAGACCTTGGCCCTGTTGCATTGATACACTCTGGGCCTGGATCCTGCCGCCACCTTCCTGCCCATACCTGACCTTTCCAAATCGGCCCAGCGCTTCGATCGATCAAACCTTACTCTCGATTTAGGTGGATGGGCTATAACAAAATTACAAAGTATTCATTGGTTTCCTTTTAAGAAAGAAAAAGAGAAATGAGAACTGGCTACAATCAGACTAAATAATCTGGTAGGTTATTCTCCCAGTGTGGTGTCAAACCTGTGTGAGATCGATCACGCACTGGGTCCCAAACTCAGCAACTTTTAGGCCTGAGATCATCATTATTTTCATGCTGTGAAGGTTAATAGAATCACTGTCAAGCTTCCATTGACATTTGGGATCATGGATTCATTTCAGAAAGGCGCATTCAGGAGACCATGTACCTGTTTTTATTGGGGGAATTGACCGTGGAGAGTCAGCAGCATCGAACTCCTGTGTATTAACATCTCGGAAGACCTTGCTCTGGGCCCAGCACATTGATATTATCACAATATAGGCCTAACTCTGCTTTCTCAGAAGTTAAGAAAATTTGCCTGTAACAAACTTCTACTGTTGAAATGATCATGACTGGTTGCATCATGGCCTGATACAGTAATTCCAATGCACAAGCATGCAAGAGGCTACAAAGAGATGCGGGCACATTACAGTCACAACCCTCCCCACTACTTACTGCATTAATCATCTTAACTCATATTCGGTGTATTGTCTGAGCCTGTGATGCTGCTCCAACAGGTCTTTCACTGTACCTGTACCCCACTGCACTTGTGCAAGTGACAATAAGAAGGCGGCAACTATCACCAAGGATCCCCCACTTATTCGCTTCACATCCTCTTGTCGGTGCTACTGTGAGGTGGGTGGCACAGAGGTCTGAAGTCCAACACCAGTAGCTTCTGGGACAGCTACTTTCCTACAACCATCAAGTTGTTGAAATCACCTGCACAACACGAACCTACCTTTACAATGGAATGCTAGGAACCACACCTTGCACAACCATGGACCTGCCTTCGATTGGTACTTTTGTTTTGCACAAAGACCTTGCTTTTGCACAGCCCTTTTTTCCCTGTATGGTATAATTTTATGTAGAATTCATATCCAGTGTATTGTCTGAACTGATGCACCTGTGTTGCTGCTCCAAGCAAGCTTTTCTTTGTACCTGGACCTCACTGTACTTGGGCACATGTCAATAAACACAACCTTATCCACTTCACAAATAGTCAAGTGATTTTCCATTCATACGTAGACATTCCATGCAAAATAGATCAGTCCAAACTGTGGCATTGTCAGGTCTGTGGGGTTTTTATGGACCTTTGTGTTTCTGTTGTATGAAATGGCTATTTATCCCTGAGCCAAGCATCCCATAGTTGCTGTCATCACTTTCCCATGTGAGGCTAAGTGTTGGTATCAACACAGACCATCCTGGGCTGAGGCTAATGTGTTGCCTTGTGGCTGTTGGCCTTTCTCCTGAGTGATGCTGCTTAAGTCAGATAATCCCACCATTTGCCTGAAACAACAGCAGCCAGGTACATCTGCAAAGCAAATGAAAACTCGCTCTTTGTCACAAACAAGTTACAACAATCACATCCACTTTAACATAAAGCCATTTTAAAATCAAATTCCCTTTTATTTTGGCTATCCATTCCTCTCCATTGACGGCATCCAGTGCCTTAGGGTCTAGCAGTATAGGCGGAATGGTTGGAACTGCTTCCTAAGATAATGAGTTGGAATGAATCCCTATTATAAATGAATAATTAGCTGAAAAAGTTGTGTTTCCCCCATGAGGCTTTGCCTAGTTTAACACGCTGACAGAATATAAATTACCACAGCTTTAAACTCATGCGTGACTATGAAGGAACAACCACAAACGATGGATGTCTTCTTTTAAGAAAACACAAATCTTCTCCCACCTGGACCCCACTGTATGTTTGTTTTTGCCATTTGTTTGATTCTGGGTTTAGTGGCTGAAAGGAGCCATCTACAGGTCCAGCACATCCACTACAAAGCAAGTAAGCAGCAAACTGCCTACAGTCTCCTTTGTGATATTACTCAATGGGACCTGCATAAAATCCACTAATTACCACACATTAAAGCCATCATTTGTCTCATGTAATTCAAGAAATGGGACAGCTTGGTTCAGTTACATTGTTCTCCCTTCCAAGTCCAAATGTTTAGTTTGGAATGACGTGTTTTCAGAGTGTCATATTACATTAAACTAGGAAAAATAAAGACATTATATCACACAATTTGGAAAAAAGGTAGGAAACTCCCTAATGTTATCTTTCAAAGCATTGAGACATGTGCAGTGGATCTAGAACCATCTTTAGAAATAAAGAGAGAACATTTAATTTTAACCAAGGAAACGCACGATAATCTATTAAGCTAAGCCAGTGTTTATTAACACAATGCCATTCACAAATTGACTCATCAATAAGGAATGTATTTCGGTGTACAATTACAGTGAAGAGCCTGAGAATGTAAGTAGTCAAAGCTTTTGATTTATAATAAATGATTAGTAAGTACAAAGCAGGTGACATGAACAATAACTCACAATCGTCACCATCAGGTTCAAATCTCTGACCAACAAAATAATTTGTAGGAGGAAGTGAAGACACAGAATGCTTGCCTTCAATGAAGGTGTCAGAGACTCAAAATATTAATCAGTTTGGATTATTTAGTTTATGAAGTTCTACAGTCTTGGAGATTTCTGGTGCTTTAATGGAATACTCAGAGAGTCATAGAGCAATACAGACCCATCAGCCATCGAGTCAATGCTAGACAAATGTCTACCCAGCTAGTTCAAATGTCTTCTTTTCAGCCCATATCCCTCTAAGCCATGCCTTTGTATGTACCTGTCCAAATGCTTCTTAAATGATACAATTGTTTTGGTCTCAAACACTTTCTCCATTTTGTATGCTCTCAATCTTCGACATGAAGAAGATCCCCCAAAGGTCAAATGGGCTAGAAGGAACTAACTTTCCAGACCAGCCTGAAAACGTTGTCGAAGACCTCGCAGAACTCCTAATAGACAACATTCATTGCCCTACCCTCATCTACGTTTTTGGTTAACTCTGCAAAAGACTCTAAGTGTTCATCAAGCACAACCACCACACAGAAGGCCTTGCTAACTCTTCCTAATCACACTCTGACTATACACATGCTCAGAATTCCTTCTAGTAAATTCCCCACTACTGACGTCAGGCTGACCAGCCTGTACTTCCCTAGCTCATCCTTGCTGCTCTTCTTAAACGATGGAACAATTTAGTCACCTTCTAATCTTTGGCAACTTTACCAGTGTCTAATGATGAAGTAAATATCTGAGCAAATGACTCTGTTCTTTCTCCTTGAACCTCCCAAAGATATATTCAGTGTTTCAGTAAACACTGAGGAGAAATATTCATTAAAAATCATATTCATAATCTGTGGTTCAAGACATAGGCAGCCCTGCTGATCTCTAAGAGTGCCTACTTTCTACTTAGCCCACTCTTTTACTCTTGATATAGCTATGGAATCTCTTGAGATTTTCCTTAACCTTACCTGCCAGATGCATCTTATACCCTCCCTTCGCCCTCTTGATTTTCCTCTTATGTTTTTTAGCATTTTATAAGCATCAAGGGATTCACTTGCCCTGGATCTCCTAAACCCAATGAATGGTCCCTTTATTTTCTTGACCAGAGACTCAATATTACACAACAGCTAAGGTTCTATGAACTTGCCAGGTTTACCCTTCACCCTAACAGGAACATACTGCTCCTGGACTCTTGATACCACACTGTTAAAAGCCTCCCACTTGCCACTCATTCCTTCCTTTTCAAACAGGCTCACCCAATCCACCTCTATTATACTAGATCCTATTCAATTCCCCCAAAACTAGCCCTGCTCCAACTTAGGACCCTAACATGGGGACCTGTCCAGTCCTTTTCCATCACTATCTTAAAACTAATAGAATTACTGTCATTAGAGCCAAAGTGCTCCCTGAATGATGCTTCAGTTACTTGTCTTACCTCATTCCTTAATATCCAATTTAGGTAGCCTTTGATATTTTAACTGCAGAAATTTGCTAGGACACATTTCACAACTTTCATTTTGACCAATTTATGGATAGGGTGGCCCAGTCAATACTGAGGAAATTAAAATCTCCCACTAATTCTACCTTAGCGTTCCACCACTATGGGCAATCTTTCTACACATCTGCTCCTCAAGTTCCCTCTGATTATACAGCCCCACTAGTGTGACCTTTCCCTTCTTGTTTCTAAGTTCTACCCATATGGCCTGACTGGACGATCCTTCAAGAATGCCCTTCCTGAACATTGCTGTTTATCCTCCCTTATAAAAAAGGCAACAACCCCTCCTCACTTGACGTCAGTGATGTATTTTTGTGGAGCCATTCTCTTTTACTCTGCAGTATATAGTCCAATTGCCCATGTACTGTGCTTTATTTCCTCTGCATTAGAGAATACCACTGGGACTGCTGCATTTACAGCCTTGCTGAAGATTTCAATGTCTGCCTATCGATCATTCTGACACTGAAGGAGACCATTCAGCCCTCTGAGTCTCTGTCAGCTCCTAGTGGAGGAATCAGCTCAATTCCATTCTTTTTCCATAGTCCTGCAGGTCATTTCCCCTCAAGTGAATATTCAATTCTGCTGGAAATTTCTGGCTGACAATTGCCATCATTCTAAAGTTGGTGAATTAGAGCAAGATGAACAAAATCTACCAGTGAGCCAAACTGGACAAATGTTTGCATTCGTAGTGTTGCATTCATAAACAAGGGTAAGGGAGAGTTCTCTTCTGAAAGAGCTTGTGAAGTGGATGAGGTTGAAAAGACTTGGAAGCTGAATATATCAAACTGAAAGATCAAGGTTATAATTTAATCTTAGCCTACTGCATCTCTGAGATTAACACATTAGTTTTGGGTCAAGTTTTAATTGAATTACATCTGAATTTCTAAAAGTAAGAATCTGATGTGCCCACATCCCACCAGTTCATATCTCCTCTCTTGTCCATTTACTTTATGAACCAGGATGATTTAGAAAGACTCTACCTCCAAACAGTTTAATTTTCCAAGGAAATTAATATCTTTATGCTATGTCTGTGACCACTGATTAACTCAGTGACTACAGAAATGGATACCATTGATCCTGGGAATGAAGTTGTTTCTGCTGCAGATATTTGACATGTGTGCTTCATCCTCCCCTGGGACGCTGATTCACAGTTGTAAACTCACAGACAAGTTACCTTCTGATCAGGACCCAAAAGGCCAAATCAATCACATGCTTCTAAGTCCTTCTGTGACTACTTCAAATTCTTCACCGCTCCTTCTCCAAATTTTTAAGGCAATTTAAAACCAACTTCAGCTGAGTTCACTTGCACTCTGAGGAGACGGAATTACATCTTTGCAAACAAATGCATCCAAAGGCAGATACTGAGACAAATGCAGATAGTATAACATTGCAAGTTTCCAAACCAGGACACTGAAGCTAAACTCAGTTTATTTTTATTTCACCCAGCCACTGGGGTTAGGGGAGACACAATATAAATAAGGTTCTATTTTTAGAAGTGATCAAAAAAATGTGTAGTGAAGGGAACGTGAAATTGTGTATCTGCAATCTTGCTGTTTAAAAGGAAGTGCAGTTTTATTAAATTCTGTAGAACAACAATTAAACTAGGGCTAAGAGAAAACTTGGGGAGAACCTAGAGAGAGAAGAAAACATCATCCCGAAGGTGAGCTTTTGTCAAAAGATTGTAAAATATACACTTGATAGCAAAAGTACATAGTACTGATAATAAACAACGATTACTAAAAGTGGAGACAGCAAGAGGGAAAGAGAGCGAGAGAGAAAAAGCAATTCTGATGTTTCTTGTATGTACGTACATTGACTGCTGAGCTTAGAGTATAATGGGAGCTTATTCCCAAGCAGGAGGTGTCAAATGTTGGGTGTTCATAACCCTGAAATGGCCTGTAGCCAGAATCTTCACCAACAGTGCAGTGGGAGAAAAAGTATAGCATCTGGAAAGGAAAACTTGGCAGGTGCTGGGAATCTTGTAACAAAACTGGGAACAAACAGGATGTCATGCAGCATCCTGTCAAGCAGCCAATGGCCGCTCTTTGTGGGATGTGTTACAGATGTCAGCGTCGTCCTTTGGAGGCTGCTTCCAAGAGATCATTTGTAAAGATCCAGAGAAGACAAAGGCAACATTAGGTCAGCTGAGGTGGTACTGGGTGGTCACAGAACAAATTATATGATAACAAATAAAAGAAAATGTATTCACTGGGAATTAGAGGACACTATCTATTGTTCCTATAAGTCCTTCATTTTTTGACACTATGTATACAAATAGGTATCGAGATTTAAGGTGACCACCTAAAACAATGTTACAGCCTACAATGCTGGCATGCCACATAACTCTTCTAACTAATGGGATTACAACAATTGTCAAAAAGACAGATACATGGAGAAATAATGTCTCCGCTCAAAGACAAATACCACTGTTCTCCGTTTTCAGCAAAACAGCATTTAGATACAACAAACAAAAAAAGACATTAAATGAGCATTTTCCAGAGCCTTTCTGATGCCTTTATATTGTGATGTTCTGGGTGGGGGCGTGGTTGACAGCCTGCCCCTGCTTTTCTAGTGACCAGCACTGTTTGGAAACACATGGTGCACATGGTGCGAGCAGAATCATCTGCAGCTTAATGTGAAAAAGACTAAGGAGCTGGTGATGGACCTGAGGAGGGCTAAGGCACCGGTGACCCTGCTTCCATCCAAGGGGTCAGTGTGGACATGGTGGAGGATTACAAATACCTGGGGATACGAATGGACAATAAACTGGACTGGTCAAAGAACACTGAGGCTGTCTACAAGAAGGGTCAGAGCTGTCTCTATTTCCTGAGGAGACTGAGGTCCTTTAACATCTGCCGGACGATGCTGAGGATGTTCTACGAGGCTGTGGTGGCCAGTGCTAGCATGTTTGCTGTTGTGTGCTGGGGCAGCAGGCTGAGGGTAGCAGACACAAACAGAATCAACAAACTTATTCGTAAGGCCAGTGACGTTGTGGGGGTGGAACTGGACTCTCTGACGGTGGTGTCTGAAAAGAGGATGCTGTCCAAGTTGCATGCCATCTTGGGCAATGACTCCCATCCACTCCATAATGTACTGGTTAGGCACAGGAGTACATTCAGCCAGAGACTCATTCCACCGAGATGTAACACTGAGCGTCATAGGAAGTCATTCCTACCTGTGGCCAACAAACTTTACAACTCCTCCCTAGGAGTGTCAGACACCCTGAGTCAATAGGCTGGTCCTGGATTTATTTCCACCTGGCATGATTAACTTATTATTATTTAATTATTTATGGTTTTATATTGCTATATTTCTTCACTATTCTTGGTTGGTGCGGCTGTAACGAAACCCAATTTCCCTCGGGATCAATAAAGTATGCCTGTCTGTCTGTCTGTCTGTTTATTGCTCTTGTGTTAAAATGCTTTTGTGGGATTATGGTGGGAAGTTCCAGTTTATTTATCTTTAGCTTGGGTTATACAGTTATTTGCTTGTGTATTTGTGGGTAACACTAATTGTAACCGGGGATGTGATGTTCACCTCCTCCGTTTGTGTAAGACTGGTTGGGTTCACTCTCATGATACCTGGTCTGTTTTGTGTCTATCACAATAAAATGGTTGTTGAGTTAAAGAGCTTCCTTGTCTGTCATTATGGGCCAAATGTTTACCACAATATGTTTTGGAGTTGAAACATCATTTGGATTGATTAATTCTGGAAATGAACTTGATGGAAGTTCAAACTCTTTGTATGCCTTTAGCTTCAGTCCTCACGCTGTATTTTGATCTGAAACATCTGTGATTGAACTTCCATTAAGTTTATTTCCCTCCACAGATGGTGTTCAACCCATTGAATTCTTCCAGCAGATTGTTTGCTACTCCAGATTCCAGCATCTGCAGTCTCTTGTATCTCCACTGGGTTTAGTATCTCAGTTCCAGAAGTCTGCACTGGATCCAACTCTGTTCACTATCCAGGCCTCTTTCATCTCTCACTGGGATCAGTCAATACGAACACCTCAGATTTTGTTACCAATTTCACTCACACATCTCTTGGTTCCATAAACTACCTCTATGACTCTCACCTCCCACTGAGTGAACTCGACCTGCTGAGGATATGCTGAACACTAAGAAAACAAATGCAGTTGTTTAGCCAAAAATTAGTTTATTCTGAATAATATTAAGTTAGTCCTTGTGGCAAAGATTAATCTTTAGAAATAAAGACTAAGAGCTTTATTTCAGCTCTTGAGGTCAAATTTGATCAAACCATGCTCAAGTCTGTTGTCTAACTCCTCCTCACCAAGAGCCCTGATGTTGTCCAGCCTCATGGCTATGTGCAAAGTTGTTTAATGGGAAACTGGGTAAGCAATGTTTCATGTTGAACTTTGAGTATCTCAGTAATGCTTGCTTCTTGAGGCCTTCCTTTATTCTTCTGCCTGACTTCTTATTTGCTCCTAGGGAAGACGAGTGAAGGAATAAGTGGGATAACGTTTGTGAGCAAAGTTCATCAAGGTTAAGGACAGTGTCAGGAACCAGTCCTTCAGATGTCAAAATGTCAACAGCTCAATTAATTTTGAAATCAATGAAGTCAACATGAAGTCAACCAAGGATGACATGATC
This sequence comes from Hemitrygon akajei, assembly GCF_048418815.1. Lineage (NCBI taxonomy): Eukaryota > Metazoa > Chordata > Chondrichthyes > Myliobatiformes > Dasyatidae > Hemitrygon > Hemitrygon akajei. The sequence continues at coordinate 7,531,627 of NC_133152.1, forward strand.
CCTGCAACCACCTGCTTTAAAACCTGGGATGTGGATCATCATATCCAGGAAAATTGTCAGCCTTTAGAAACATAGAAACCCTACAGCACAATGCAGGCCCTTCAGCCCACAAAGTTGTGCTGAATATGTCCCTACCTCAGAAATTGCTGGGCTTACCTATAGCCCTCTATTTTTCTAAGCTCCATGTACCTATCCAGAAGTCTCTTAAATGACCCTATCGTATCTGACTCCACCACCATTGCCGGCAGCCCATTTCATGCACTCACCACTCTCTGAGTAAAAAACTTACCCCGACATCTCTGTACCTACTCCCCAGCACCTTAAACCTGTGTCCTCTTTAGTCCTGTGAATTTTTTCTAATCTCTTGTCCCTTATGAGTGGGATTTTTACAAGCTGTATTATGCTATTTGAAATTAGCCTCTTTGCTATCTTCCATACAGCTTCCAAAGTGAAAACATTGAAAAAGAGCGATTTAGCATGTCATTTCCTGGAGGTGCCACTCTTATATTAACCACCCTCTTCACTGCCACTCTTTTTTGGTGGTGCAGTCACGATTCATTAGCAAGGGCATATAAAAATAAGGCTGGAACAATCGGAGCAGCCATTGTTGGAGCGGCCACTGTGTGACTGGACCAGTGTTAGAGTGGGGAGGCTCCACGGGGTCAGTATCTGGAAATTTTCTCCTTCTTCTTCATTCCTCATCTGTTCACACATAATTAGAGTGGTGAGAATGGCCCCAGAGGTTGTATTGTGTTATTTGTGTGAGATGTGGGAATTCTGGGAGGCCGCAGGCCTCCCAGATAATCACAACCGCAGCAGGTGCCCCAAGCAGCAGCTGCTCAGGGAAGATGTAGCTCAGTGACCTTCGGCTCATAGGGGAAACCGAAGAGACGATAGATAGGAGCTACAGGGAGGTAGTCACCCCTAAATAGGTGACTGTCAGGAGAAGAAAGGGAAATAGGTAGCTAGTACAGAGCACCCTGTATCCATTTCCTCTCAGTAATAAATATACTGTTTTGGATATTGTTGAGGGGGGCAACCCGTCAGAGGGGAACCACAGCAATTGGGTCTCTGGCACTGAGTCTAGCGCTGTGACTCAGAAGGGAAAAGGGTAAAAGAGGACTACAGGAGTGAATGGGAATTCCATAATTAGAGGAGTAGACATGAGATTCTGTGAACAGAATAGAGACAAGTGGATGGTATGTGGCCTCCCAGGTGCTAGGATCAGGGACGACTTGGATCCGGTCCATGATATTCTAAAAGGGGTTTTTGAGTGGTCAGAAGTCTTGGTGCATACTGACACCAGTGACATGGGGAGGAAAAGTAAGGAGGTCCTTAAGAGAGAATTTAGGGAGCTAGGAAGAAAGTTGAAAAGCAGGTCCTCCATCTCTGGGTTGCTGCCTGTGCCATGCACCAGTGAAGGTAAGAATAGGATGATTTAGCAGGTGAATGTGTAACTAAGAACCTGGTGCAAGGGACAGGGTTTCAGATTTCTGGATCATTGGAATCTCTTCTGGAGAAAGTATGAGCTATACAAAATGGACAGGATACCCCTGAACTGGGGGGGACCAGTATCCTTGCAGGAAGGTTTGCTGGAGCTGGAACTACTGGGAATGCTTTAAACTAATTTGACAAGGAGGATAGGAACTGGAATGATAGGGTAGTTGGTTTATAAGCAAATGCAGTATGTAGTGAGACTGTCAGAAAGAACAGTCAAATGATAGGGTAAATTGCAGTTAATGAGATGCATTACATTGTAAAAGGCAGACAAAATTGAAAAAGTGGCAGATACACATCCAAGAATCCACATTGCACTGAAGGGGCAGGCAGGCAGGTAGAGGGCTGGCATGTCTCTGTTGGTAAAAAATGAAATTAAATCCTTAGACAGAAGTGACATTGGCTTGGAAGTTGTAGAATCCTTGTGGACAGAGTTAAGAAACTGCAAGAAAAAAAAGACCCTGATGGGAATTATATACAGGCCTCCAAACAGTAGTGAAGGTGTGAACTAGAAATTACAACAGGCAATAAAAAAGGCTTATCAAAAGGGTAATGTTACGATAGTCATGGGGATTTCAATATGCAGGTAAGTTGGGAAAATAAGTTTGGTCCTGGATCCCAAGAGAGAGAATTTGTAAAATACCTACAAAATGCCTTTTTTGGATTGAGTGTTGTGTAATGAACTGGATTTGATTTTTGAGCTTAAATTAAAGGAACCCTTAAGAGACAGTGATCATAATATTATTGAATTTCACCACGCAGTTTGAGAGGGAGAAGCTAAAGTCAGATGTATAAGTATTACAGAGACATGAGAGAGGAGCCAGCCGAAGTTGATTGGAAGGGGACACTAGCAGGGATGATGGCAGAGTAACAATGGCTGGAGTTTCTGGGAGCAATTCAGATGGCACAGGATATATACATCCCATTGAAGAAGTATTCTAACAGCAGGATGACACAACTGTGTCTGACTAGGGAAGTCAAAAAAGCAACATAAGAGCAAAACAGAGGGCATATAATAGAACAAAAATTATTGGGAAATTAGAGGATTGAGAAACTTTTAAAAATCAACAGAAGGCATCTAAAAAAGCCATAGTGTGGGAGAAGATGAAATATGAACTTAAGCTAGATAGTAGTATCAAAGAGGACGCCAAAAGCTTTTTCAGATCTTTAAAGAGCAAAAGATAGGCAAGGGTAGATATTGGACTAGTGGAAAATGATGCTGGAGAGTTAGCAATGCCGGAAAAAGGAATGGTGGCTGAACTGAATAAGTATTTTGCATCAGCCTTCATTGTGGAAGGCACAAGCAAAATGCCAGAAATTTGAGAGTATCAGGGGCAGAGGAGAATTCAGTTACTATTACCAGGGAAAAGGTGCTTTGGAAGCTGAAAGGTCTGAAAGCAATTATGTCACCAGCACTAGATGGATTACACGCCAGGGTTCTGAAAGAGGTAGCTGAAAGGATTGTAGAGTCATTAGTAATCATGTATCAAGAATCACTAGATTCTGGAAAGGTTCTGAAGGACTGTAAAATTGCAAGTATCACTCCACTCTTCAAGGAGGAAGGGAAGCAGTAGAAACAAAATTATAGGCTTGTTAGCCTGACCTCAGTGGTTGAGGAGATGTTGAAGTTGATTTTTAAGGATGTGGCTTTGGGATACTTGGAGACACATGATAAAATGGGCCAAAAGTCAGCATGATTTCCTTAAGGGAAAATCTTGCCTGACACATTTGTTGGAATTATTCGAGGGAATAACAAGCAGGATAGTCAAAGGAGAATCAATGGATGTTGTGTAATTGGATTTTCTGAAGGCCTTTGACAAGATGCCATACATGAGGCTGCTTATTAAGATAAGAGCCCATGGTATTGTGAGAAAGATGCTAGCATGGATAGAGCATTGGCTGATTGGCAGGAGGCAAAGAGTGGGAATAAATGGGGCTTTTTCTGATCGGCTTCCAGTGACTGGTAGTGATCAATGCCGGGACTGTTTCTTTTACGTTGTATGTCAATGATTTGGCTGTTGGAATTGATGGCATTGTAGCCAAATTTGTGGATGTTACAAAGGTAGTTGGAGAGGCAGGTAGTCCTGAGGAAGCAGGGAGAATGCAGAAGGACTGAGACAGGCTAAGAGAATGGACAAAGCAGTGACAAATGGAATATAGTGTTGGGAAGTGTGTGCTCATGCACCTTTGTAGAAGGAATAAAAGCATAGATTATTTTCTAAATGGGAAGAAAATTCAAAAATCTGAGGTGCAAAGGGACTTGGGAATCCTCGTGCAGCAATCCCCAAATGTTCATTTGCAGGCTGAGTCGGTGGTAAGGAAGGTAAATGCAATGTTAGCATTCATTTTCAAAAGGACTAGAATATAAAAGCAAGGAAGTAATACTGAGGCTTATGAGGCATTGGTGAGGCCTCACGGGATATTGTGAGCAGTTTTGGGTCACTTATTTAAAAAAGGATGTGCTGGTGTTGAACTGGGTCCAAAGGAGGCTCAGAGAATGATTCCAGGAATGGAAGGCTTATTGTGTGAGGCTCCGCTCCTTTATTCACAAGAATTTAGAAGAATGAAGGGGAACTTCATTGGAACCTATCGCATGCTGCAAGGCCTAGATAGAGTGATTGTGAAGAGGATGTTTCCTATGGTGGGGAGGTCTAGAACCAAATGATACAGCCTTAGAATAGAGGAAAATGGAGATGAGGAGGAGTGAGTGTGTGATGAGTCTGTGGAATTCATTGCCACAGGCACCTGAGGAGGTAAGGTCTTGGGGTGTATTTAAGGCAAAGGTTGATAGGTTCTTGATTAGTCAGGGCATGAAATGGTAAGGGAAGAAGGCAGAAAAATGGAGTCAAGATGGGAATGGATCAACCAAGAGGAAATGGCAGAGCAGACACAGTGGGCCAAATGGTCTAATTCTACTCCTATGTCTTATGGTTTTATGGTCCCATGGTCACTCCCTCTTCTTCCTTACTGAGCACCTAGTATCTTTTTCTTTTTCGGCTGTCCATCGATTTCAATGTTGACTGAGGCCTGGGCAAGGTTGTATGGGAGACCAGCAGTTGCCCATGCTGCAAGTCTCCCCTCTCCACACCACCGATATTGTCTAATGGAAGGGCCCAGGCCAATACAGCTTGGCATCAGTGTCATTGCAGAGCAGTGTGTGTTTAAATGCCTTGCTCAAGGACACAACGTGCCTCCTCTGCTGAAGCTAGAACTAGCGACCTTCAGATCACTAGACCAATGCCTTAGCCACTTGGCCACACACCTTCTATGCAGAAATGTTAAGAAGCAAACTGTGCAGTATTTATAGCCATATCCCAATTCAAAGTTCAACAAGGACAAGCAGCTTGCAAAAGACAACAAACTGGACAAATACAAAAGAAAAAAATATAGTAATAACAATAAATAAATCAGCAATAAATATTGAGAACATAAGATAAAGAGTCCTTAAAAGTGTGTCCATAGGTTATGGGAACAGTTCAGTGGTGGAGCAAGTGAAGTTGAGTGACATTATTCCCTTTAATTCAAGAGTCTGATGGTTGAGAGATAATAACTGTTCCTGAACCTGGTGGTGTGAGTCCTCAAGCTTCTATGCTTTCTTTCTGATGGCAGCAGTGAGAAGAGAGCATGGCCTGGGCAGTGGGGGTCGCTGATGATGGATGCTGCTTTCCTGTGACAGTGCTCCAACATCAATATCACATGTGCTTATTGCTCCTGCAGTTCAGAATAGTAATTTGTCCATTCACATACGTACATGAACTGTAAACCTCTCTTATATCATCTTGCACTTTCATTGATCCTGATCTAAAAGCTTTCTATTTCTTGCTCCCTTGCTATTTATCTCACCTGTTTCTCTTTTGCTTTCAATACCACAAATGCTACATGCTGGGTTTCCCTCTCTCCCACACCCTCCCCCCATTCACTACCTCTTGAATTAGTATACATCTGACTCCACACCCTCAGCATCAACAAACCATCCTGCGAGGATGTTGGTCCCCTCCCTGCTGAGCTCCAACCTATCTGAATATATAGGCTCCGTTTTTCCCAAAACCAGTCCTAATATTCAAGGATCTAAAGCTGTGCTTCCTATACCTGGTCTCCATTCATATTATATTAAATTAATTTATTATCATATCCACCAGAGTGAAATAAAATACTTCGTTTTCATGAATCTCACAGAATAAATAATGTATTCTATAGTCTTCTGGCCTCTCCAATCAGATTCCCCCTTCTCCAGCCCTTTATCTCTTCCACCAATCAATTTCCCAGCCTTCACTTAACCCCCTCCTACTCTCCGAGTTTCACCTATCACCTTCCACCTTGTACTTCTTCCTCCCCTCCCCCACCTTCTTACTCTGACCTCTTCCCCCCCCCCCCTTCCTTTCTAGTCCTGAGGAAGGGCCTTGGCCCGAAACATCAATCTTTATCCTCATCCATAGATGCTGCCTGACCTGGATCCCCAGCATCTACACTACCTCTTGTGTGACTGTGGTAATAATAAATGCAACAATAAATACAGTGAAATGTGCAAAACAATGGACTGTTGCTATGCACAGCAGTGCAAAATGAAATACTGTAGTGACAATAATACAAGAGATAGAATCAAGGTTTAGAGAGGTGGCAGGCAGCCCGACTGGGAAGGAGATGTGAAAGAGGTGATTGGTTCAAAAGTCTGATAGCAGTGGGGAAGAAGCCATTTTTGAGTTTGGTCATGTGGGAGTTCAAAGCTTCTACCACACATCTTATTTCCCAAATTCATTCCTGAAAGGCCTGACACTAATCCTGATGATGCGTCCAAGATCTATAACATCAACTGCTTCTCTCTCCACAGATGCTTGCCACACCTGCCAAGTGTTCCCTTCATTTTCTACTTCCGTTGCAGATTTTCAGCATCTGCATTTTTTTTCACTGCCAATAATCTTAAGACCACCGGTCAAACATACCACACAAACAGAAATGGTTTCCTGCTACCTGTTCTAACAGTTTCCATTTAAGCCACAAAACTTTGTACAAATCACCTTATCAACCTTCGGGAATAAAATCCTAGTTTATGTAACTTCTCCTCATAATTTAACACTTTGAGTTCAAGGTTACTTGTAAGATTTCGATGCTGTACCGTCCCCAATACCACAACATCTGCCTGAAGCTACGGTTTCGAGCACTGCTCGCACTGACCAGGTGCAGACTGCAAGAGGCTACATGTGACCACATGGCAACCTCCAGCCCAACTCTTTAGATATAGCTTCCAATATTCCATTAGACATTTTGCATCTGTCTTTTAATAATTCAGGCACAGTTTATTTTATCTCTATATGCTCCCTCTGCTTCTCAGATTTCACCATTTAAAAACACCCTGTATTTTTGTTCTTAGCTCCAAAGTTGCTAACTTCATTTTTCCTGACAAAAACAATCATTTGTCACTTTCACTTAATGGATTACGACTCATTGTAATTTTATACTTCCTCCTGTTCTGCCCAGAGGTAACAGAGAATAACTGAAGAAGAGGCAGGGACAGGCTATGTTTACAGAAATAGAAATCTAAAATCCAAAAAACCAAGTTAAGAATCTAATAGGATATATTTGGTCATTTGCTATTGACCAAATAGGACTTACAGTGTTGCGAGGGAGTAGGTTGAAATCATATAACCATATATAACCATATAACAATTACAGCACGAAAACAGGCCATCTTGGCCCTTCTAGTCCGTGCCGACGCTTACACTCACCTAGTCCCACCGACCCGCACTCAGCCCATAACCCTCCATTCCTTTCCTGTCCATATACCTATCCAATTTTACTTTAAATGACAATACCGAACCTGCCTCTATCACTTCTACTGGAAGCTCATTCCACACAACTACCACTCTCTGAGTAAAGAAATTCCCCCTCATGTTACCCTTAAACTTTTGCCCCCTAACTCTCAAATCATGTCCTCAAATCAATGGTTAGGAGTTTGAGTTTTCACTGAGGATCAACTCAGTAGTGGTTGTTTGTAGTGCTCCAATGGGAAATTTGTTTACATTCTGCAGTTAGAAAAATCCATTCCTGCAGGAGAAGATGAAGACAAGAGAAAACACCTTACAGTAATTAAACAGGATCTGGTAGGAATGGAGTTGGAATATTCTGCAGTGGTGGGATCTCCTTACATAAGCAAAGAGATGCTCATGACAGAAGGAGTGCAATAGAAGCTCTATACTGTATTTCCTTGGACAGTTGATACCTGAGGTGGGGGGTGGTGGCTGTTGTCTTATGAGGAGGGGTTGAACAGATGGAACACGTATTGCCTAGAGTTTAGAAGACTGAGAGGTGATTTCACTGCAACATACAAAACCTTACAGTTCTTGACAGAAGCAGGCATAACGTTTCTCTCGTTGGGGAATCTGCACTGATGGATCACGGGCTCGACATCAGGTGTTGGACATTCAGGACACAGGTGAAAAAGGACTTCCTTCACCTTTATACTAGTGAATCTCTATAGTTCTTGACCCCAAGGACCATAGAGGATCAGTCACCAAGCAAATTCAAGAAAGATCAGTGATGTCTGTAGATTAAGGAAATTGAAGGGTATACTTTGAAAGAGGTAGCTATAGACATTGTGGATCTATTGATCTTCCTGATTTAACATCCTACAGATTCTGAAATAGGCCCTGTGGCATATAGGTAGCAGATGTGAACATGTTATTTAAGAAAAAGAGAGAGGGATAGAAATAGGTAACAACTGAATTGTCAGCCTGACATCATAAGCAGGAAAAGTGCTTGAATCCACAATGAAGCATGTAATAACTGAACACCTTGAATAAAGTAATAGTACTGAGCAGCATCAGCGTGGATTGAGGGAAGTGAAAGAGCAATTGACGAATCTACTAACGTTGCGGCTAGATGTGAATGGCAGAATGGATAAGGGGAATCCCAGTTGATACGATGCATTCAACCACGTTCCACACAGCAGACTAGCCAACAAGTTTGGAGGATATGGAATTTTTGACAGGGATTGAGAAGTAACTCACAGAGGGAAAGCCCTACATTTCTCAGATGTCCACCCTAACCTCATCTTCCCGCTGCCTTAACAGTGACAGAGTTGCTCTTGTCTTTGCCTACCACTGCATGAGCCTCCTAATCCAACACATCACTGTCCACAATTACCACCATCTCCAAAGAGATCCTACCACCAGGCTTACCTCCTCCTTCTCTCCGCTATCCCTCGCTCAATTCCCTTGTCCATTCATCCCTCCCCACTAATCTCCCTCCTGGCACCAGCTGCACCTGCCCGTTCACCACCTCCTTCACCTCCATTCAGGACCCCAAACAGTTCTTCACGGTGAGGCAACACTTCACCTGCAATCTGCTGGGGTTGTCTATTGTGTCTACTGCCCCTGAAGGGCCTTCGTTTACATTGGTAAGACCCATTGTAAATTGGGGGACCGCTTCATTGAATAGCTCCACTCCATCTGGTAAAAGCTGAACCTCCCGGAGGCCAAACATTTAATTCTAATCCCCATTCCTCTTCTGGCAAGTTGGTCGATGGCCTCCTCCTCTGCCATGATGAGACCACTCACAGGGTGGAGGACCAACACCTTAAATTCTGTCTGGGTAGCCTCCAACCTGATGGAATGAATATTGATTTTTTCTTCTGGTGAAAAAAATTCCCTCACCCTGCCTCCTTGTTCTTTTCCCCACTTTGACCTCTCCCCTCTTCTCTCCTGCCTATCACCTCCACCTGGGTCCCCTCCTCCTTCCTTTTCTCCTATGGACCACTCCCATCTCCTATCAGATTCCTTCCTCTGCAGTTATTTACCTTTCCTACTCACCTGGCTTCACCTATCACCTTCTAGCTAATGTGATAGAAAGCTAAGTGTGATTGTGAGCAGGGAGAAGAATGAACAGAGGCTTCCGGGCAAAATAGACAGGCTAATTCAGTGGGCGAGAACTTCGGAGACAGAAATTTCAGCTCGTCCTGCCACCTTTAAAGAATTCTGAGTACATGCCATAAATCGGACCTGTTCAATTTTTTTCTATTTCAGAAATAAACCTTATTCATATTAAAGTACACCTATGCAGAAAAATAAAGAGCAAAGCATTTTACATTCTTAGTGCCATTTACATTCAGTAGTGTTAAAGCTTTTGGTTGAACGATTGCCACTCATGCAACCCCCTGGGTGATACATCCCTTCATTGTCTGAGGGCCTTCCCCACCTGGCTCTGCCCTTCCGTATCTGGTAGGAGAAGGAACCCAGGCTGCATGCTAGCTGCACCGAGTTTCAGTGCATCCCTCAGCATGTATTCCAGCAGCCTGCAATGTGCCAGTCAGCCGCATTCTTTTTCAGACATCTTGCTGTGTGCTGGAAGACCAACAAGTTTTGGTTGGCGATCTTCTAACAGCACTCAATGTCTTTCTCAGTATGTGTCCCTCAGAATAGCCCTTAGTTCTGTTACACAGCTGCTGGACATGAACCAAGACACAAACTTCTCCACCTCCTTTTAGTAAATCCACAGCCACAAGGTGTTGGGCGACTAACACCTCCCCACCATCTATCCAAGTGCACTGGTGTTAATATTTTGTCTCTTCAGGAAGGACTTGACTGTGAGGGCCCTTTTACCACCAGCCAAGCAAGGTCTCGATGTTTATTGTCAATGAAGAATTCTGTCAAATGCTTTGAATAGTTGGCTTATGAAAGCAGCCTGCATATGTGTGGTAAACTATGTATACCTGTCTGACTCTGCTGACTACTCCTGTGGCTCCTCCCACAGACCCCTGTATAAAGGCGATTGGAGGCACTGCTCCTCCCTCAGTCTCCAGGATGTCGTGGTCTCTTTTGCTGCTAATAAAAGCCTATCGTTCACCTCCCATCTCCGAGAGTTATTGACGGTGCATCAATTTTATTAGCAGCAATTTTAAAACATGGAGAGCATTTTACGACCAGACAGATTGGATCTCGACCCACAATCCCAGGAAGCCGGCGACGCTTTCGAACTCTGGCTAGCATGCTTCCAATCGTACCTGGAGGAGATTCATGTGACCGACCCTGCCACGATGCACAGGGTTCTCCTCTCCAGAGTCAGTGCAAGGGTCTACTCCATGATCAGAGACCAAACGGACTACCAGGGTGTGATGGATGCCCTCAAAAGACAATACTGGTGACCGGTGAACACCGTCTACGCAAGACATCGCTTAGCGACACGGCGGCAGCGGGCCAGAGAGTCGAGTGCTGAGTTTGTCCAGGCCCTACGGACACTCGTGCAGGCTTGCGACTACAGGGGACTGACGGCGGAACAGCGTGCGGAGCTCCTGGTACGAGACGCCTTCGTTACGGGGATCAGGTCAGTGTACGTGCGCCAGCAGCTGCTGGAACACGCCGATCTTACCTTACATTCGGCAATCGAGTTGGCCGACATGCTAGAGGCCACTCTGCATGATGCTGACGCTGTCTAGGCACACGATCTCCTGCTGGCCCCATGGACCCTGCAGACCCCGCAACCTGCCGGCAAATCGACCTCGGCTGCTGCCAGTCGCGAGTCCATGAACTCCCCGCAACCTGCCGGCGAGTCGACCATGGCTGCTGCCATTTGCAAGTCTGCACAGTTTTACTTCTGCAGACTCAAAAAGCACCCCCAAAAATGCTGCCCAGCCCGAGAAGCTATCTGCTCCAGCTGCGGAAAGAAGGGGCACTTCGCCAAGGCCTGTAAGTCCAAACCACAAGCAGGGTTGAGCAGCGCCGCGTGCAAGGCATGGGGGTCGCCATCTTGGTTGCCACCATCTTGCCTGCCCGCCTCGTGGGAGGCATGGGGGCGGCCATCTTGGTTGCCACCATCTTGCCTGTCCACCGCGTGCGAGGCATGGGGGTGGCCATCTTTGTCGGCGCCACCTCGCCCCGCCTCCGACCCACGGTGCTTACCGGGCACCAAGACAGCGGTTCAACTCTGGCCTCTGTGACTCTTGACCAAAACGCTCCACACCAGCTTGCAAGGTCAATGATGGACATCCTGGTGGAGGGGCACAGGACTAGCTGCCTGTTTGACACGGGCAGCACTGAGAGTTTTATTGACCCGGACACGGTGCAACGCTGTGGACTCGTGACACGGCCGGTAAGTCAGAGGGTCACCTTGGCTTCTGGGTCGCATTCCACAGACATCCGGGTGGGTTGTGTAGCGACATTGGTGGTGCAGGGCACAGAATATCGGAACTTTGCGTTACTGGTCATGCCTCAACTGTGCACGCCTGTGCTATTGGGGCTCGACTTCCAGAGCCACCTAAAAAGTGAGACTATGGCATATGATGGGCCCCTCCCACCACTCACTGTCAGGAATCCTCAGTTTGGTGGGACTTCACCATATACCCCGTTACTGCACACACACACACACCGAACCACACGTCCCGCCCCACACCATGCCGACAGCTGCGCTACCGACACCACTTGCAGCCTCTCCACCCTCAAGATCCCTCCCCCACTGCTGTTCGCCAACCTGACCCCCGACTGTAAACTTGTGGCAACTAAAAGCAGGAGGTACAGCACGGGGGATAGGACCTTCATTCAGTCGGAGGTGCAGCGGCTGCTCAGGGAGGGGATCATTGAGCCAAGCACAAGTCCTTGGAGGGTCCAAGTGGTCATTGTGCAGACCGGGCAGAAAAATAGGATGGTCGTGGACTATAGCCAGACCATCAATAGGTTCACGCAGCTTGACACGTACTCCCTACCCTGCATCGCGGATATGGTCAATCAGATAGCTCAGTACAAGGTGTACTCGACCATAGACCTGAAATCCGCTTACCATCAGCTCCCCATCCGCCCGGAGGACCGCCCTACACCGCCTTCGAGGCCGGTGGCAGGCTCTATCACTTCCTGCGCGTCCCCTTCGGTGTCACAAATGGTGTCTCTGTCTTCCAGAGAGAAATGGACCGGATGGTGGACCAGTGCCAACTGAAGGCCACGTTCCCATATCTGGATAACATGACCATCTGCGGTCACGACTGGCAGGATCACGACACCAACCTCCAACGATTTTTCCAAGAGCGACTGAGTGTCGACTTTAAGGGCCCCCTTCCCTCCACCGACCGCAATGTCTACTTTCTCAGCATAATCGACGAGTACTCGTGGTTCCCCTTTGCCATCCCCTGCCCCAATACCACTGCCACATCCATCATAAAAGCCCTGTGCCAGCTCTTCACTCTGTTCGGATATCCCTGCTATATCCACAGTGATAGAGGGTCCTCGTTTATGAGAGACGAGCTGCGCCAATACCTGCTGGCTAGGGGTATTGCTACTAGTAGGACTACGAGCTATAATCCCCGGGGGAATGGACAGGTGGAGAGGGAGAATGCCACTGTGTGGAAGGCCACACTCTTAGCCCTTAGGTCAAAGGGATTGCTGGTCTCTCGCTGGCAGGAGGTCCTCCCTGAGGCACTCCACTCCATCTGCTCCCTGTTATGCACGTCCACCAATGCCACCCCTCATGAGCGACTCTTTTCTTTTCCCAGGAAGTCTGCCACTGGGACCACTCTACCAGCTTGGCTGACATCCCCAGGGCCAGTGCTGCTCCGGAAACATGCGAGGAGCAATAAATACTCCCCGATGGTCGAGAGGGTTCATGTGAACCCCCAGTATGCCTAAGTGGTCTTACCTGATGGGCGGGAGGACACAGTCTCCATCCGCGACCTGGTGCCCGCAGGAGCAGCAGACCCCTACCCTAAACACTCCATGGTAACTGTGAACCCTGTACCCACCGAGGTGTATACCCATGAGACACCGCGCACACCAAACCCTACACAGACTCCTCACGACACTCCCATACCAGGCACCACGCACACGCATGAGGGGTTACCGATGCCTAATGGGCTGGCACCTCAAGTCAGGCCGGAGCCAGCACAACCACCGTCACCGGTGCAATTACCACCGGTGTTACGTAGATCGCAGCGACAGACTCGACCGCCTGATAGACTTGACCTGTAAATATACTTGTAAGAAACTTCGCCCCATGGGGACTCTCTTTTAAAACAAAGGGTGGGGGGGGGGTGAATGTGGTAAACTATGTATACCTGTCTGGACACGCCCCTCTGCTGACTGCTTCTGTGGCTCCTCCCACAGACCCCTGTATAAAGGCGATTGGAGGCACTGCTCCTCCCTCAGTCTCCAGGATGTCGTGGTCTCTTTTGCTGCTAATAAAAGCCTATCGTTCACCTCCTGTCTCCGAGAGTTATTGATGGTGCATCAATATGATAGGAAGATAACTGGAGGGGCAGGTAGTGTTGAGTCAGCAGGGAGTCAGTAGGAGAAATTAAACAGATTAGAGGAATGGGCAAAGAAGTGGCAGATGGAATATAATGTAGGGAGGTGGATGGTCATGCTCTTTGGTAGAAGCAATAAAGGTATTGATTATTTTCTAAATGAGGAGAAAATTCAAAAATCAGAGGTGTAAAGAGAGTTGGGCATCCTTGTGCAGGATTCGTTAAAAGTTGTGTCAGTGGTAAGGAAGGCAAATGCAATGCTAGCATTCATTTCGGGAGGACTGGAATATACTGTAAAAGCAAGGATGTAATGTTGCGGCTTTATCAGGAACTGGTCAGGCTGCACTTGGAGTATTGTGAGCAGTTTCGGGTCCCTTCTCTGAGAAAAGATATGCTGCATTGAAGAGGGTCCAGAGGAAGTTCACGAGAATTATTCCGGGAATGAACGGTTTAATGTATAATGAACATTTGATGGCTCTGGGTCAGTACTTGTTGGTGTACAGAACAATGAGAGGAGCCGAGATGGCCTGTTTCCGTGCTGTAGTTGTTATATGTTATATAGTTATATGGATCTCACTGAAACTTATATAGATTGAATGAGAGGATGTTTCCTGAAGTGGGGGAGTCTAGTACCAGAGGGCACCATCACAAAATAGAAAAGAAAAATAAGACCAGAGACGAGGGTCATGAATCGATGGAATTCTTGCCATAGACAGCTGTGGAGGCCAAGTCACCGAGTACATTTAAAGTGAAGGTTGATAGATTCTTGATCGGCCCAGTAAATCACGGGTAAACCTCTGCCTACCATTGAGCACATCTACATGAAACATTGTCGCAGAAAAGCAGCATCCACCATCAAAGGCCATGCTCTTTTCTTGCTGCTGCCAGCAGGTAGAAGGTACAAGAGCCTCAGGATTCACACCGTCAGGTTCACAAACAGTTACTATCCCTCAACGATCAGGCTCTTGAACAAAAGAGAATAGTTACATTCATTAAGTTTCTGGTGTTCCCACAACCGATGGTCCCACTTTAAGGACTCTTTATCTTGTTATTTCATGCTCTCATTAGTTATTGCTATTTATTTATATTTGCATTTGTACAATTTGTTGTTCATTGATCCTGTTTACCGTTACTGTTCTATAGACTTGCTAAGTATGCCCGTAAGAAAAAGAATTCCAGTCAGATGGGAGCGCGTATGTGTACAACAGCCTCTCGGGAGCCAACCAAGATCCTTTTTCCTTTATCAAATGCGTTTTTATACATAAAATGCATTTCTTGACTATTCTTGACTCCAATAACTATATGCATAGCATCAGTGAGCTGCTCATTGTTTGGACTAGCCAGCTAGGGTATTGTAAGTGCCAGCCAGCCCTTCAGAGAAGGTGAGTCACCATGTCAGGTTAAAAGAATTGAGTCAGGCTGTAGGGCCAGGGAGGTCGAGTCGGGCCATCAGGCCGGGGATGACGACATGGGCCATCCGACCAGGGAAGTCAAGTAGGGCCATCGGGCAGGGGATGTCAAGACAGGTCATTGGGCCTGGGGAGTCGAGTTGGGCCTTTAGACGGAGGGATTTGAGTTGGGTCAGCAGGCCTGGGGAATTGAGTCGGGTCTTTGGATGGAGGGATTTGAGTTTGGTCGTCAGGCCTGGGGATTCGAGTCCAGCCATTGAGCCTCAGGATTTGAGTCGGGCCTTTGGATGGAGGGATTTGAGTTTGGTCGTCAGGCCTGGGGATTCAAGTCCAGCCATTGAGCCTCAGGATTCGAGTCAGGCCTTTGGACGGAGGGATTTGAGTTGGGCCAGCAGGCCTGGGGAATTGAGTCGGGTCTTTGGATGGAGGGATTTGAGTTTGGTCGTCAGGCCTGGGGATTCGAGTCCAGCCATTGAGCCTCAGGATTTGAGTCGGGTCTTTGGATGGAGGGATTTGAGTTTGGTCGTCAGGCCTGGGGATTCAAGTCCAGCCATTGAGCCTCAGGATTCGAGTCAGGCCTTTGGACGGAGGGATTTGAGTTGGGCCAGCAGACCTGGGGATTTGAGTCGGGCCATCAGGCCTCAGAATTTGAGTTGGGTCTTTGGATGGAGGGATTCAAGTTGGGCTGTCAGGCCTGGGGATTTGAGTTGGGGTGTTGGGCCACAGGAGAAGCTCTCACCGAGGCTGCCTATACAGTGGGTGGAGAGGAAAAATGTGACGTCATCCACCTCCATGCATAAAAACGGTGAGAGTATCTTTAACTGGAGACAGCTTGGGAACTGTTACTGTTCAAAACGTCCTGAGTGTCCTTGTAAACAGTTCACTGAAAGCCAACATCCCCATGCAACAAGTTATTAGGAAGGCAAATAGCATTACTGTGGGAGGATTTGAGTCCAAGGTAAGGATTCCAGCTGCATTTATATAGAGCCTTGGTGAGACCACAATTGGAGCATTGTGTAGTTTGAATGCTCTAAGCTACGTGAATACATAGAATCCATAGAGTGAATGCAATGAAGATTCCTAGAAGGTGGGTTTGCAGTATGAGGAAAGACTAAACTTGAGACATTTCCTCAAAAATCTTTGGAAGTGGCAGGACTAGTTGAGGAGTCCCTTAAAAGCATATAGGATTGTTAGATTGATGAATGGAGGAAGAGATTACAATGCGAATAAAGTTGTGCTGAACTTTTTAAAAATGTTATTTGGCCTTATCTTGATTACCAACTTTGATCACCAGACCTTAGGAAGGATACCAAATGTCAGAAATAAAGGTGTAGAAGAGATTAACTCGAAAGACATCATAATCAGGCCTTCTGGAATATGGAAACTGGTATTGTTCACTTCAGGGCAGGAGGGTTAAGAGCTGCTCAGCATGGGCTTATTGTGTAGCATGTTGTTGGCTGATACAGCCACCCAGAAAAGATGGCATCGGAAATGGTGCACGAGGAAATGGAAGCATGGAGAGTGTGTCTGTATTCGTACAAGCCTAAAGACAAAAGTCCGTAGGCCAGGTGTCCCATCAATTCTGCTGTCAAACTTTCAATCACTAGAAAATGAGCAGAACTACCTGCGTCTGTGACCGAATCAGAGTGAGGTGAAGGACTGCATGATGGAAACATGGCTCCAGGACACCATCCTGAAGCAGCCATCCAGCGCAAGGGTTTCACCTCTTTCCCAGCTGACAGAAATTTTGTGATCTCTGGTATGAGCTACGGTGGAAGACTGTGTACCTTTTTTATAAAAACTGGTGTGTGAACGCTTCAGTAGTGACAACACACTGTTCACATCGGTTGAATGTTAATGTTGATCTGCAGGCCCTTCAGTTTACCAAGGGTGTTCACTGACATCGTGTACATCCTCCCACCTGTGCTAATGTTGGAGAAGCGCTAGGAGAACTCTACGGCACCATCAGTGACCTCCAAGCCACACACCCAGATGGTTTCTTTATTCTTGCAGGAGCATTCAAACAATCTAACTCAAAAACCGTCCTGCCTAAATTCTATCAGCATATTATTTTTGCTACCAGAGGTGAGACCACTTCCCTGCATCCCTGGTGCGTACAAAGCTGCTCCCCATCACCACCTCAGATGCCCTGACCACTCGTCGGTTACGCTAACGTTGGTTACAGACCACTGACTAAACGAGTCAGACCAGTTCAAAGAGAGATAAAGACCTGGCCAGTGAGAGCAACCTCAGCATTGCAGGACTGTCTTGAAAATGTGAACTTCATGGAGGTGGCTATCTACACCATCATATTAAGATTAATGAATAAGCAGGATCTGTGAATGGCTATGTTAAGGCATGCATTGAAGATGTCACTGTTATTAAACACATCTATGTGGGGGGAAAATCAGAAGCTATGGCTGACAGCAGAAGTCCAGACACCGCTGAGAGATCGGGATGCTGATAAGACGGCTCTCGGGTCAGAAATATCTGTGTTTTCCTGTGCCATCATAAAGGCACAGAGAATAGAGAGTCACTTCTGTGACACCAGAAGCACAAGGTGCATGTGACAGGGCATTCAGACCATAACAGACTGTAAGTCCACTCTGCGTATCAATGACAGTAACATCTCTCCGCCTGACAGTCTAAATTTCTTTTACACACGGTTTGATGTTTGGAACTATGTGCTGGGGAGGAAGAGCCCCCTCCCCCGAGAAGCTGGCACTTGGTCTGGCAGTAGCAGATGTGAGGAAAATCCTAGCCAGGGTCAACCTACGTAAAGCAGTAGGGCCTGATAATGTACCTGGTTGAGTGCTAAGAAACTGTGCAGCTCAGTTAACATAAGAAATTTAACAGAAAAAATTAGAATGCAGACACTTTCAACATTTCTCTGGAGCAGTCCACTGTCCCTGCAATCTTCAAGGCTCCACCATCATCCTGGTGCCCAAGAGGAGGTAGAATGGTATGAGCAGAACATGCTGAGTCTCTGTGTGGACAAGACCAAAAAGATGACAGTGGGGCTTTGGGAAGGTGCGAGCTGACCAACCTCTCTGCACATAGATGGTTCCTCCATGGAGAGATTTAGGAGCACCAATTTCTGGGAGTGCATATAATTGACAATCTCACCTGGTCCCTCAACTCCATACCTTTAGTCGAGAAAGCACAGCAACATCTTTACCTCCTGAGGAGAATGAGGTGAGTGAGATTCATGCCTCTCCCCCCCCCCCCCCATTCTAACCAATTTTAACATCAGCACCATTGAGAATGCCTTGACTAGCTGCATCACCATCTGGTACCTGAATTGTAAGGCATCTGACTCTAAGTTCCTACAAAGGATTGTGAGGACTGCTGAGAGGATCATTTGGGTGTTTCTTCTGTCCATGGGAAATAGTTATTGGGACCCTGTGCTGCATGGTGAACGATCTCTCCTATTTATCCAACATAATCATATTCCATCTGGGTTGCCTCCAACAACATGATCTCAGCGCAAACAAAACCAAAAAGATAATTGTGGACTTCAGGAAGGTGCAGGCTGACCAACCTCCCAGCACATAAATGATTCCTCTGTGGTGAGAATTAGGAGTAAAAATTTTTGGAAGTGCACAAAATGAATGATCTCACCTGGTCCCTCAACACTGATGTTCATGATGACATGAATATCGACTTCTCCATCTTCCGGTAATTTCTCACACCCCCCCCCCCCTTTTTTCCATTCCCCATTCTGACTCCCTTCTCACCTCTTCTCTTCACTTGCCTATCACATCCCCCCATGCCCCTCCTCCTTCACTTTCTCCCATGGTCCTCTCCCCTTCGATCAGATTCCTTCTTCTTCGCCTTTTCCACCTATCAGCTCCCAGCTTCTCACTTCATCCCGCCCCTCCCCCCACGCCCACCCACTGGTCCCCTCACCTGATTTCACATTCCAGCTTGTACTCCTTCCCATTCCCCCCAACCCCCACTCACCTTCTTATTCTGGCCAGGTCTCCCTTCCTTTTCAGTTCAGACGAAGGGTCTCAGCCCGAAATGTCCTTTGTTTCTTTCTTCTCGATAGATGCTGCCTGACCTGCTGAGTTCTTTCAGCATTTTGTGTGTGTTGCTCTGGCACATTCATAATAGATCAAATGACCATCTATGGTTTGATATGAAGACAGTATTTAGCACCATGGGAAATAGCTGAGAATATCTGTAAAAAGGACTAATGGAGACAGGAATGTGGACAGTCTGAGGAGAAGAAGGGTGAAGGGACAGACATGGAGTCTAAGTTGCAACATGGATCTGCCGGATGAATGGTTGGTTTGCTTCTGTGTTCTGTAGATGGATTTCATTCAATGAGGCTTTTTAATATATGATAAATGGAGAAATGAGGGACATGATCCAGACAGCTCGCACAGGACGGGTTTCTTTCAGGATCTGCAGGCAATACATTGACCACAGAAATCAGTAAGTCTGTTCCCCCACATTTCTCACTGCAGGGTTTTTAAATGGCTCCTCCTCCACCTCTCCCTCACCTTGATACTGCTCTCCCATGGCCAACGGTAACTCCTGATCCTGAACTGCTACTAAAGTCTTCACATCACAGGCACCAACGTGTTCATTTAACTGTGGCCGGTCATTATTGTGGGGTTATGCAGAAAGAACATGGCATTCCGATCATACCAGTTCTGCAGCTGGCCTTTTCAAATGTTCTGCCACTAATGTTTTTCACTGGCCATATGGCATCCCTATAGAAAGCCAAAACATTAGTGCATAATTATCCGATCGACCTTGCAACGTTCATTATCAGCATCTAGCTACACAGAAGAGAAATTGTGCCTCATGATCTGCAGAGGGGGCTGACAATTAATAGGAGTAATGTGTTGGTGGACTGCAGTTCCAGGAGTGTTTAGGGCTAAAGAACTAGGACTGGATTCATACGTAAAATCACATCACATTAGTGAGAGCATTTTAACATGAATTGTATAGGTCGGTATTTGATTGCCTCGTGCTTTGATGATCTGAAGATATTTGTATTTGGGAAGGATTCCAAATTGAAGGATGAAATTCAGGTCCTGGAGATTTGGCAGATTAACTTGATAAATCCAAATATTTTAATTAATGATTCCAATATTCATTATTTGAATAATCAATATTGAAATCATTATTGAAATGGTTGAATCTCAAATAATGTTTATCAGAGCCAACTTTTCCCATTTTACACCTTCGCCATTTAATCTTCCTGTGAGGGATTTCTCAATCCATCCCAGCACAAGCCTCCAAATTTACTCTTTTCTCATTACCATTCTATTATTTGCTTCTTAAAGTCATAGGGTCATTGGGAACTACAGCATAGAAATACGTTCTTTGGCCCATCTAGTCAATGGTGAACTATTACTGTGTTTGGTCCCATTGACCTGCACCTGGGCCATAGCCCTTCACACTGCTTCTATCCTTGTACTTATCCAAATATCTTTTAAACATTGAAATCAAACTTGTTTCCACTACTTGTGCTGACAGCTCATTCCGCACACTTACCACCCTCTGAGTGAAGAAATTTTCCCTCAGGTTCCCTTTAAACATTTCACCTTTCAGACCCATGACCTCCAGTTCTAGTCTCACCCAACCTCAGTGGAAGGAGCCTGCTTGCATTTACCCCATCTATACCCCTCATAATTTTAAATATAGTACCTCTATCAAGCATCCCCCCACTCTCCTATGTTCGGGGAAAAAAAGTCCTAGCCTTTTCTAACTATTTCTCTACCTGATAAAAGGTTGTTCCCTTTCTCTCACCACATATGCTGCCAGACCTGCTGAATATTTCCAGGTAGAAATACTCAGCAGGTTAGGCGTCATATGTGGAAAGAGAAACTGGATTAATATTTCAGATCCTAAAGCCTGTACAAGGTCCTGACAAAGGATTTCACCTGAAATGGCAACCCTTCCTATCACTGCCCTTTCATTTCTCTCCTCCTTCCCTTTCTTCCCGGGTCACTGTCCCCTCCTATTGGTTCCTTCTTCAGCCCTTTACCACTTCCACTTATCAGCTCCTATCTTTTTAATTCATCCCCCCTGCACCTCTTCTCTGCCCACCTACCTTTCCCCTCACCTGGTCTCACCTATCATCTCTTCCCCTCCATCCCTCCTTTCCTGTTCTGCCTTCTGCCTCCTTCCTTCCCAGTCCTGATGAAGGGTTGCACCTCAAAACATCGACTGTTTATTTCCCTCTATTGATGCAGAATGGCCTGCCGAGTTCCTTCAGCATTTTGTGTGCGTTGCTCAATGCTAACCCTATTTCACTTTCCACAGATGTTGACGAACCCAACTGTTTCCAGCATTTCCTGCTTTAATGTCAGATTTCCTAGATCCAGAGTATTATTCCTTAGTATTCAGTCCCAACACACTAGACCACTGCTACACTATGATAAGGAATGCCTGTCATTCCTTCCCAAGACCGGATTTTGGCAAGTGGGATCATTTGGATATATTCCTACTACCTGCTTACAGACAGAGTCTAAACAGCAAGGCTCCAGAGATCAAGATAACTCAGAGTTGGTTGTGGGAGGCTGAAGACGGGTTTCAGAATTGCCTTCAGTCAGTAGACTGGGCGTTGTTCAAGAACTCATCTGAGAACCTGAATGACTACACCAGAGTCATTACAGACTTTATTAAAACAGCTGTGGATGAGTGTGTCCCCACAAAATTCAGGGTCAGAATCCCTGGATGTATAATGACACCAGAATCTGCTGAGAGCCAGATCAGAGGCATTCAAGTCTGGAGATCAAGAATGCAACAAGGGGTGCAGGTATGATCTCTGGAAAGCCACCTTTTGGGTGAAGTGGAGATTCCAGACTAGACTGGAATCAATGAGGGATGCTCAACAGCTGTGGCAGGGTTTGAACCCCATAACCTCCTACAAAGTTAAATCTTGCAACTTAGGGGACAGCAGAGCTTCACTTGCACACAAGCCCAATGCTTTCTATGCTCACTTTGACCACATCAAATTTATTGCAATTTATTTACTATCTGCATTTGCACAGTTAGTTTACAGTTTACAGTTCCTGATGTTTACAGTTGCCCTTCTATAGAATTGCTACGTATAGAAACATAGAAACACAGAAAACCTACGGCACAATACAGGCCATTTGGCCCACAATGTTGTGCCGAACATGTACTTACTTCAAAATTACCTAAGGTTACAGTAGCCCTCTATTTTTCTGAGCTCCATGTATCTATCCAGGAGTCTCTTAAAAGACCCTGTTGTATCCGCCTCCACCACCGTTGCCAGCAGCCCATTCCATGCACTCACCTCTCTCTACGTAAAAAACTTACCCCGACATCTCCTCTGTACCTATTTCCAAGCAACTTAAAACTGTGCCCCCTCATGTTAGCCATTTCAGCCCCGGGAAAAAGCTTCTAACTGTCGATACAATCAATGCTACTCACCATCTTATACACCTCTACCAGGTCACCTCTCATCCTCTGCCGCTCCAAGGAGAAATGGTGAGTTCATTCAAACTATTCTCATAAGGCACGCTCCCCCATCCAGGTAACATCCTTGTAAACCTCCTCTGTACCCTTTCTGTAGTTTTCACATCCTTCCTGTAGTGAGGTGACCAGAACTGTGCACAGTACTCCAAGTGGGGTCTGACCAGGGTCCTATATAGCTGTAATATTAACTCTTGGCTCTTAAACTCAATCCCATGGTTGATGAAGGTCAATGCACCATATGCCTTCTTAACCACAGAGTCAACTTGAGCAGCTGCTTTGAGTGTCCTATGGACTCAGACCCCAAGATCCCTCTGATCCTCCACACTGCCAAGAGTCTTGCCATTAATACTATATTCTTCCATCATACTTGACCTACCAAAATGAACCAATTCACACTTATCTGGGTTGAACTCCATCTGCCAATTCTCTGCCCAGTTTTGCATCCTATCGATGTCCCACTGTTACATCTGACAGCCCTCCACACAATCCACAACACCTCCAACCTTTGTGTCATCAGCAAATTTACTAACCCATCCCTCCACCTCCTCATCCAGGTCATTTATAAAAATCACAAAGAGAAGCAATCCCAGAACAATTCCCTGAGCCACACCACTGATCACCAACCTTCATGTAGAATATGGCCCATCTACAACCACTCTTTGCCTTCTGTGGGCAAGCCAGTTCTGGATCCACAATGCAATGTCTCCTTGGATGCCATGCCTCCTTACTTTCTCAATAAGCTTTGCATGGGGTACCTTATCAAATGCCTTGCTGAAATCCATATACACTACATCTACTGCTCTCAGTACCCAAAAGAAGTCCCAATGATCCAGAAATCTGAACCCCTGACCCCTGCTCCAATCCCTCAGCCATGCATTTATCTTCCACCTCACTCTATTCCTATATTCACTGTCGTGGGGCACAGGCAGTAATCTCGAGATTACTATCTTTGAGGTCCTGCTTCTCAACTTCCTTCCTAACTCCCTGTCCTTTGCTTTCAGGACCTCCTCCCTTTTCCTGTCAATGTCGTTGGTACCAATATGTACCATGACTTCTGGCTATTCTTCTTCCCATTTGAGGATATCATGGACACATTCAGAAACATCCCAGACCCTGGCACCTGGGAGGCAAACTACGATCTGCGTTTCTTTCCTGCATCCAAAGAATCACCTGTCTGACCCCCTAACTATAGAGTCCCCCATCACTACTGTCGTCCTCTTTTTTTCACTACCCCTCTGAGCCACAGGTCCAGACTCTGTGCCAGAGGCACGGCCACTGTTGCTTCCCCCAGGTAGGCCTTCGCCCCCCCCCCCCCCCAACAGTACTCAAACAGGAGTACTTGTTGTAAAGGGGGACAGCCACTGGGGTACTCTCTAGTACCTGACTCTTGCCCTTCCTTCTCCAGACTGTTACCTACATATCTGTCTCCTGAGGTCCTGGTGTGACTTCTTGCTTGCAGCTCCTCTCTATCACCTCCTCACTTATCCTGACCAGGCGAATGCCATCGAGCTGCAGCTCCAGTTCCCCAACCTGGTCCTTAAGGAGCTACAGCTCAAGTACCTGGCACAGATGTGGCCATCTGGGAGGCTGGGAGTCTCCCGGGCATCCCACATCTGACACCCAGTACAGAACACTGGCCTCACAGACACACTTCCTGTTTCTATTCTTCACAGATAACCTACCTGGCCTAAACCCATTATCGCCAAAGCCCCATTGAACCAAAGCCCTCCTTCTATGTCTGCCTCTACTCAATTACCCGCTCTGTAAAGCTGTCTCCTTTTAAACTTCATGCTGGTCCCTCGATCCCGCAGTATGCCTGCAGTAAAAGAATCTCAGGGTTGTATGTGATGACACGTACAGATTCTGATAATAAACTTCACTTTGAACATTGAACTTTAAACTTTAAACTTTGGTCTGAGCTATTATGGTGGTACAAGCCAAGATATTATGCACAAACTTTGAATATACTTTTGGTTACATAAATGTATGACCAAGTCCTACATAAAAGGTTGGTTAGCAAAACCAAGGATCAATGTCAGTATATATATATGTGCTTGCTATCTTATATGTTCTTTATGTGCTTTGTCTTGTGTGTGAGTATTGATACTGTGCATTGCACCTTGATTCTGGAGTAATGCTGGTTCATTTGGCTGTATTCATGGGTATTCATGTATGTTTGCATGAAAATTAAACTTGAACTATGAGCTTGAATAAAATGGAAGTTGTGAGTCTGGTTTTGGACACACAAGCAAGATGGCACTTTATTCTCTTCTCAGACAAAAGAAGAGATTACCCGGCAGTGAGATGAAATGATGCAGTGACATTTGCAAAGTCTCCTTGAAATGATTGCAATATCTCCACTAAGCCCTGGGAATCTCCGGCCCTGGACTGCTTAAAGTGGAGAAGGAGCATTCAGGATATGATGCAACTAGCTTCATTAAATACGGTGAAGTGTGCTTTCAATGGAAGGGTGGAGAAGAGAGAGTGAGCATGGAGGGTTGTGTCACTGATTACTTTAGTTGTGTTCTCGAGGAAGTGGGAAGTGTCACCAGAGTCAGTGGAGGGGAAGTTGGTTGAGTGGAAACAGGTCATTCTCCAGTCTTGAGAAAATGCAGAAAGAAATAACAAGTAGGCTAGGACAGAAAGCAGGGAGTCATGATAAATCAGTTCAGTATTCCTCAGGTTATATCCAGATACAGGTCATCTGAGGCAGGCTCCACAGGATTACTGGCAAAGTCCCACATAAAAGATTATTTAGCAAAGCAAGTGATTATCAGAATCAGGTTTAATATCACTGGAATATACTGTGAAGTTCATTGTTTTGCAGCAGCAGTACAGTTTTTGTACTGCTCTTGTTTTTGAATGTTTCTGAATACAGTTTTTGAATGGATTTTTAAAATCTATAAATTACAAATTGAAATATATATATATATGAAAAATTAAATGAAATAAATAGTGCAAAAGGAGAGTAAAACTAAGAAATAAAATAGTGAGGCAGTGTACATGGGTTCACTGTCCATTCAGAAATCTGATGGCAAAGGGGAAGGAGCTGGTCCTAAAATGGTGGATGTGTGTCTTCATGCTCCTATCTATAGCTCCTCCTTGATGGTAGCAATGAGATGAAGGCATGTCCTGAATGATAGATGCTGCCTTTTTGAGGTGTTGCCTTTTGAAGGTGTCCTTGATGCTGGGGAGACTAGTGCCCATGATAAAGCTGGTTGAGCTTTCAACTTCCTGTAGCTTTTTCTGGTCCTGTACAATGCCCCCACCCTCCCCCCAAAGGCAGGTTGGTGCAACCGTGGCTGACAAGGGAAGTCAAAAACAACGTAATCTCATGTGGATAGGGTGGTGAAGAAAGCTTTTGGTATGTTGGCCTTTATAAATCAGAGCATTGAGTATAGGAGTTGGGACGTAATGTTAAAATTGCACAAGGCATTGGTAAGGCCGAATTTGGAGTATTGTGTACAGTTCTGGTGACCGAGTTATAGGAAAGATGTCAACAAAATAGAGAGAGTACAGAGAAGATTTACTAGAATGTTACCTGGGTTTCAGCACCTAAGTTACAGGGAAAGATTGAACAAGTTAGGTCTTCATTCTTTGGAGCATAGAAGGTTGAGGGGGGACTTGATAGAGGTATTTAAAATTATGAGGGGGATAGATAGAGTTGACGTGGATAGGCTTTTTCCATTGAGTGTAGGGTAGATTCAAACAAGAGAACATGAGTTGAGAGTTAGGGGGCAAAAGTTTAAGGGTAACACGAGGGGAAATTTCTTTACTCAGAAAATGGTAACTGTGTGGAACGAGCTTCCAGTAGAAGTGGTAGAGGCAGGTTTGGTATTGTCATTTAAAGTAAAATTGGATAGGTATATGGACAGGAAAGGAATGGAGGGTTATGGGCTGAGTGCGGGTCAGTGGGATTAGGTGAGAGTAAGCATTCGGCACGGTCTAGAAGGGCCGAGATGGCCTGTTTCCGTGCTATAATTGTTACATGGTTATATGGTAAAAAGCAAACGACAGAGCATATAATATAGCAAAAATTAGTTGAAAGTTAGGTGATTGGGTATTTTTAAAAAATCAATAGAAGGCAAGTATAAAAGTCATAAGGAGCGAAAAGATGAAATATGAAAGTAAGCTAGCCAATAATATCAAAGAGGATACCAAACATTTTTTAGATATGTAAAGAGTAAAAGAGAGGTGAGAGTGGATATTGAACTGCTGGAAAATGACACCAGAGAGGTCGTAATTGGATGATAAGGAAAACAAGGATATACTGAATAAGTATTTCGCATTAGCCTTCACTGTGGAAGACACTAACAATATGCCAGATGTTCAAGAGCGTCAGTGTGCAAAAGTGAGCAGTTGCTATTACTAGGGAGAAGGTGCTAGGAAAGCTGAAAGATCTGAAGGTAGATTAGTTACCTGGACCAGATGGACTACACCCCAGGGTTCTGAAAGAGGTAGCTGAAGAGATTGTGGAGACATTAGTGATGATATTTCAAGAACCACTAGATTCTGGAATGGTTCCAGAAGACTGGAAAATTGCAAATGTCACTCCACTCTTCAAGAAGGGTGGGAGGCAGAAGTTAGCCTGACCTCAGTTGTTGGGAAGATGTTGGATTTGATCGTTAAGGATGAAGTTTCAAGGTACTTGGAGGCACATGCCCAAATAGGCAAAAGTCAGCATGGTTTCCTTAAGGGAAAATCTTGCCTGACAAATCTGTTGGAATTCTTTGAAGAAATAACAAGCAGGATGGACAAAACAGAATTGTTAGATGTTATGTACTTGGATTTTTAAAAGGCCTTTGACAAAGAGCCAGATGTGAGACTGCTTAGCAAGACGAGACCCCATGGTATTACAGGAAAGATATTAGTTTGGATAGAACATTGTCTGATTGGCTGCAAACAAACAGAGGAAACCTTTTCTGATTGGCTGTTGGTGACTAATGGTGTTCTGAAGGGGCCAGTGTTGGTATCACTTGCTTTTACATTATATGCCAAATATTTGGATCATAGACCATAGAACATAGAAAACCCACGACACAGTACATGGAACTGATGGCTTTGTGGCCAAGTTTTCAGATGATAGGTGAAAGGGTAGATAGTGTTGAGGAATCTGGGAGACTACAGAATGACTTAGATCAGGAGACTGGACAAAGAAGTGCTAGATGTAATATAGTGTAGAGAATTGAATGGTCATACACTTTGGTTGAAGGCATAAAAGCGTAGATGATTTTCTAACCAGAGAGAAAATTCAAAATTCGAGGCGCAAAGGGACTTGAGAATCCTCTTACAGGATTCCCTAAATGTTAACTTGCAGGTTGATTCAGTGGTGAGGAAGACAAATGCAATGTTAGCATTCATTTCAAGAGGACTAGAACATAAAAACAAGGATGTAATGTTGAGGCTTTATAAGGCTTCGGTGACTATTGTGAGCACATCTAAGAATGAATGTGCTGACATTGGAGAGGGTTCAAAGGAGGTTCACAAAAATGATCTGTGATTGAAAAACTTTTTGTATGAGGAATCTTTGATAGCTTCGGGCCTGCTCTAGCAGAAATTTTGAGGAATGAAGAGGTATCTTGCTGAACCAATAAAATGTTGAGAAACCTAGATAGCATGGACATGGAGAGGATGTTTCCTGTAACAGGGGAGTCTAGAACCAGAGGGCACAAGCTCAGAATAGTAGGGCTTCCATTTAGAATGGAGGTGAGGAGGAATTACTTTAGTAGTGAATCTGTTGCCACAGACAGCTGTGGAGGCTGTTGCGTGCATTTTAAGCAGACATTGAAAGTTGCTTGATAAATCAGGGCAGGTAGTTTATAAGGAGAAAGCAGGAGAATTGAGTTGAGAGGGAACTGAATCAGCCATAATCAAAAGGCAGAGCAGGCTTGAATGGCCAAATAGCCTAATTCTGCTCCAATGTCCTATGGTCTTATGGTCTTATAACAAAGGAATTATATTTACCACTGAAATCTCTGAATCTCTCAGGACATAACAAGGCAATCCTCATACTCTGTCAAAGTAATATAGTTCAAAGAGAAAAGCTGAAAGCCAGGCTGACGTGGACCCACAGCAAACACCCTCAACTTGTTCTGTGTGTATAAGCGAGCACATCAGGTCCCGATCAGAGCAGAGAATTCCCAGTGAAGAAATGGATGGAAGCATGACTTCACCAGGAAGGATTCATGGTGTTCCAACTCAGTCAAACTTTAATTAATTTTATTAGATTGTTTATGATAAAACCAGTGAAATCCAATTGAAATAATCATTTTTTGACATCTGGCATTTTTGATTTCCCACTGAATCTCCAGATGTCTGCATCTATGATGTCCAATGTATACTGCATTTCCTAATTTATGGGGGGGGGCTTTGTTTTTAACGTACTTTCACACTCCTGTGATGAGGTGCAGGCTTGTGTTTTAGATAGTTCTCTGCTTTTGGAGCAGATGCCTGTTGATAATGAATATATGGGATTTATATTAAGGCTAAATTTCTGAGTTAAACATGCAGAATAAGTTCTGCACAATGGCATTATTGTCATCACCAATTGGTAGAATGTTGTGATTCACAGCATTGGCTGGCTTTGAAGGAAATGAAGTTTTGTATTTAAATAGCAACTTTCACATCCCTTTACGAATGTCCTAAAGTGAGCATTTCTTAAAATGTCAGATGACATATAAATTAAACGCCATTGACTGTATGGACCAGGCCATGTGACTAAGAGTTTTGTTTAACCTGGACTGGAATACGTTTGCAAGTATTTCCGTGTCACGTTTAGCAATTCTGGAGACTGGACCAGACATAGGATAGGTTGTAAAGCTGTCAGTAATAAGATCATAAAACATAGGAGCAGAATTAGGCCATTCAGCCCATTGAGTCTGTTCCACCATTTGACTATGGCTGATCCATTTCCCTCTCAACATCATTCTCCTGCCTTCCCCTCATAACCCTTCATGTCCTGACTAATCAAAAATCTATCAACCTCTGACTTGGCCTCCATGGCCACCTGTGGCAACAAATTCTACAGATTCACCACCCTCTGGCTAAAGAAATCCCTCATCTCCTGAGGTTGAACCCTCTGGTGCCTCACCATAGGGAACATCCTCTCCACAACCACTCAATCTAGACCTTTCATTTCATTCCTTGTGTCCAGCTGTTGTTGAACATGTCCTCCTCTGACAGAAACTTCAGACTCTTTGGGGCCCGTTGTCCCTGATTGAAAATATCCAGTCAACACTGACATTTCCACTGAGACCAATTTACGATTTTCGGTGGGTACACCCGCACCAATCCTGCTGACAGTGCCTATAGAATAGGAACCTCAGGTCAAGGATATCTCCTTCCTCTCACCACATCCTCCACCCCCCACCTTCTGCCTGCATCCTCTCTGACCGCAACTTCACTTCTCTTGGGTTCTTCATGACTCCATGTCTCCCTCTCCCCCTTGTTTTCTATCAGTGTCCAAGCTGGTGCTTAGTGCTGTCAGGTACAATAATGAAGGAAGTTCTCTCACACCACAATCCTCCCTTCCTCTCCCTCTACCATCCTCCTCTCTGCTTATCATGTGCCTCCTCCTCCTCCTCCTCCTCCTCCTCCTCCTATTCCCTTCCTTTGCAGGACATCCTTTAGGGTAACAGGTTGTGATAATTATTCAGAGAAGGGGGTCAAGGGTTATGCGTCAACTGTCCAACACCCAACAGGGATGACCCTTACTCTCATCCATACAGTGCTTTGCAGGACGGCCTCCCATTTCAGCAAACCACCATCTATACAGCTCCCTCATGTTACTTTACACAAGAGTCTGATCTAAAAAGAGGCACATGTCATACATGTGTGTGTGTGTGTGTGTGTGAGAGAGAGAGAGAGAGAGAGAGAGAGCTGGAGGAATTAAACTTGAGGAAGAAGTTTAGCACTGAAGGTCTCAACTTGAAATATCTTCCTAGAGATTTATCCCATCTGACCACACTTGGCAGCATCTGAATGCCTCCATCAGGCAGTGATGCCTCCTCCAGTCAGGTATGTCCAGGACACAGACTGAAACACTTTCAAGATCTACCCCTTCTGACCATCCTTGGCAGCATTTGATTGCCTCCTCCAGGCAGGTATGTCCAGGACACAGACTGAAATGCCTCTGTGGTAACCACAGTGTGTTACTGCTGACAGATCATCATGGGCATAGCCCCTTTATGAACGAAGCATTATTCTATAAAATATGCAGCTTCAGTAACATTGGATGAATGGATTTTTCAAGCACTGGGCCAACCTGATTCAGGGTGTGAAAGGTTACGAGGAGAAGGCATGAGAATGGGGTTGAGCAGGAAATGGATGAGATGGCAGAGCAGAGTGAATGGACCAAACGGCCTAATTCTGCTCTTCCGTCTGGCCTATGGAGCTTGTTGCAGCCTGTCAATCACGTGTTGGTGAGCTACTTCCTGTCGGTCCCAGTGCTTCAGGGTGGAACAGGATTGAACCAGCCTGTCTGTCTGTGAGGCAACTGCAGCAAGGGTGGTGTTGCTCACTCCCAGCTCCCCTATTGTTAACTTTGCACGAGGCTGGCTTGAACATTCAGCTATTTTCCAGCAGTTTAGCTAGTGGCACTCAAATCTGTCACTGCTGCAGCTCTCTGAAGTTAAAGGAATGGCCATCATAACGCGTACTGCTTCCCATAAACAGATGCACTTCATGAAAAAATGTTCTTGCAGTTTTGCCCTGTGTTTGGATTTGAAGAATGTGATAATAATCCACAATCAGGTTGGTGTGTGGGCACTAGGTAATGGTTAGCTAACACTCCAAACATGGAGCTAATAGATTTCTAGACATCTTTGTGCAACACATCTGAAAATATCCGTAAATAACTCTTTCCTCAAACCTGTCGCAAGCACATTCACCTCCTGCAGTTCACTTTAATGACTACCAGTTAGAATACGAGGCTTTAATAAAACATGGGTTTCAAACAAGCAACTGGGTAAAAATCATGACCATTTGTAATCCACACATTAACAACAGCCATGTACAAATAACCTCCAGTGGGTCATGAAATGAGATGATACCTTTTGCACAGAATAATGAGAAGCACTATAAACTAAATAGAATTTATAAAAGTTTGAAGAAATAGAAATTACCTTTAAAGGCAAAAGCTAATAAATGTTTTAAGAGGGTGACAGCTTCTCAAGCTGTAGGGTTCAGAAGTACAGTTGCAAAGAAGTTATATCAAGACTTTGTAAACATTGGTTACATTTAGTGAGAGTATAGCGCTCTGATAGAAATATTGTCAAAACTTTCAGGTAGCTGAGAAGACATTACCTAATGGAGTTTAATTGTCTATAGAGACTGGAAGAGTGGAGATAATTTCCTTGGAGCAGTAAAGCTTAAGGGAAAGTTTATCAGAGATATTGAAAATCTTGAACTTCATTGACAACACAAGAAGGAAGAAACTGTCTTTTTCTTCAGAAGAAGGATCAGTAACCCCAGGATATCCCGGAAGTGAACAATGGGGCAGTGAAAATTATTTGATAAACTGCCTCTAAGAATGGTATAAGTAGATTGAATAGTGAATTTTAAATGGAAATTCAAATATGTGCTTGAAATAGAAACATTAGCAAGACGGCAGGAAAAAGATCAACACTGATTGGATCCTTCTTCAAAGAAACAATACAGAAGCGATGGCCTTTAGACAAAATGATTCCATGTGCTGTTGAATCAGCAATAACTGTCTGGCCTGCTGAGTTTTGCCAGCATTTTGTGTTTTTATTTAGACTAAAATCAGATATGGTTCACAGCATAAGACTAGTTGTGGGAATTGCATAGCCTAGCCCTGAGCTGGGAATGAGTGGGAAACTAAGGTTATCTGCAGTTAATAACATGGAAACAGGATCCTGTTCTATGTCTGTGATAGTGAAAGTGACTCCTTCCCTTCCCCCTCACTGTTAAGCCTCAAGTCATCCTCTGAAGAGTGAACAGGAGTGAATACAGAATGCTCGTCCAGGCAGCAGAGGTTTACAGTGATGTGTTATAGAGATGGAGGAGTGGAAGGAAAAAAATTTGAACCATGATCAGCAACTGCTTGGCTGAAAACATGGTTGATTCTTCCTGCTGCCTTGGTTTAAGCCATCATGTTCAAAAACACCTTCCACCCCAGACATTCTGCCTTCTCCTCCCTCCCATCAGATACAACAGCCTGAAAGCATGCACCATCAGGCTCAAGGACAGCTTCCACCTCACTGTTATAAGACTATTGAATGGCTCTCTAGTATAATAAGATGTACCCTTGGCCTCACAATCTTCCCCTTATTAACTTCCTCCAGGGTACTTTCTCCGTAAGCACAACGTTTTATTCTGCATTCTCTCACTGCCTTTCCTTTGAAATACCTTGATGTACTGATGTGTTGAATATGTTGGATAGCACGTAAAAACAAAGTTTTTCACTGTACCTCAGTACATGTGACAATAATAAACCAATTTACCAAAAGTAAATTGGATTCCAAGTGGGAGTTGGGATGGCGTAGGGAGTGAGGCAGATGGGATTCTTCTACATGGATTTGACCAGGATTCAAAGAGCTGCAGAACCTCCTGTAGTGTAATAATTCTGTGGAACAGAGGATAGAATCATTTTGGACAGTTTAGCAATTATTTTCTCATTACTTTAATGTTTTAATTTATCTCTATTGTAATTATAATCTGATCGATGCTCAAACTATTGCCAAAAAGACTGGATTGCTGGAATTATGTTTTATGTGCAATCTGTTCTGATTTTAATGCAAAGTCCTTTGCAAAGGAATGTTGTGGACTTCCTGTGAGTTGCAATGTATTAAATCCACAATTTTCCTTCTGCTACTGCAGGCACCTGAGGGACAGATGTACTGTACAAAGGAGCCCAGTCCTGTCTAGTTTAAGAGTGTGTAGCCTGTGCCTGGACCTGCTTCTCTGCTCTTGACACAGTCCCAGCACTTGGACAATATGGGCCCTTCGTCCAAAAATTGCCTCCACTCTTCAGTGGTTATCATTCAGTCCTAAGCCTTGATCAGTATGATTAAGAACATTGTCATCTGTATTCATCAAAAGAAATATTTATTTGATGAGCTATAGGAACGTTACTTAAAGTATCTGGGCCTAGAGGTTGATGGCTACCTGGTTCATTGTGTAATGTGGTGGTGTGTAAATGGGTCGTTTGCAATGGGTCAATGTGCAAATTGGTATAAATGTGTAATGGAGACATATGCAGTGGGGCAGTACATAGAGGGTCTGCATGTAACAGGGGTATGTGTAATGACTGTGTGTAATCAAGCGTTTGTAATGGGATCATGTTTTGTTGCATGAATGAAGTCACTGGAGTAAAGTACTGGCCATTATGAAGCAGCCTCTTTATTCGACAAAACAAGATATATCAGGCATCAGTGGAAAGGTCTGCCTATGCCCAGCACTACACACAATTTATCTGCTAAAGATCGAAAAAAAATTCAGGACAATTCAAATAAATCCATCTTTATGATAGTAGTTTAAAATGTCTGGATCTTCCCACCATCACACCCAAAGCAAGTATTAATCACTATCACATCCATGCAGTGGAACATGTGATTGGACTCATGCATATGCAGACAATCAGCTAAGTGCCTGTTTCCTGGCCTGACTCGTCTGTGATTAGAACCTGTTGTTCAGAGCTGCATTAAAATCAAATTCATAATCCATATTCAGATCTGAAGACAAATGGCCAAAGTTATCTGCTAAATGTGCTAAACCCAAAAGTTGCTTTAATAGTCCTTCATCTTGGCCCTCCTAGACAAAAATAAATTTGTACCTTAGGCAGCAAAAATGTCCTGCCTCGGAATTTCCGCCCAATTATTTTTTGTGCATCTACATCTATCCTATCATCCCTAATCATTTTCCTACAAAATGTTGAACAGAGAGATGGTCCAAAAATTAGAACAGCTGTCAGTGGAAATGTGGCTTTGCGCATATGCCCGTTGGCTGTTGCCCTGCTGTCCAGATGCAGCTTAATTGTCTTCCTTGTCTTCACCCCTTCAGTCTCTGATAGCTAAAACTCTCTTTCCAAAGGCACCAGCAAGGTAAACACATCAGGCTCAGAGGTCCTCTCATCAATTTACAGGAAGGGGTTGGGTGGTCTCTATTTGAACGACTACAAGGACCTGTCCCCAGTGGAACCCCCTTCCGAACTGTCCAGATGATCACTGGCCCGACTGCAGAAAGGGCCCGGCTCATTTGTATTCACTCCCCATTCAGAATGCCTTCAGATTCCACGTGCAATCTTTCTCAGTCTCCAATGCCATCAGAGTCGTGGAACCTGATGTCTCTGCTTTAACTTAAATCCCTCTCCAATATCTTTTCTGTTTTATGCTATTCCACTAATCCTCTACCTTCAGGAACCAGTCTTCATTGGAGTTCCATTACCATTACACTTTAGCATGCTATTTATGGCTTTCTATCACGCTCTTGGTGTCTTCTGCCGTCACATTTGCTGTGGGTCTGTTTCCACCAACTGTGGTCAGGTCCGGTGTGGCCGACCAGTCTTCATCTCTTAAGTTCTCTGTAATTACACGGTTACTGGGTGCGCGTGATCTCCTGCTCTGTCTGTGCAGGAGCAATAACAAAGTGAGTCATACCATTTAACCTAAGTCCAGTGTTTCCACTGGCTGCCTTGCCAAGTCTGCACACAGACACAAGTAACATTCATTAAAAGTATCATCTGTGTTTCTATCCACCTAGGACTAAACCTCGCCCTTTCTAGTTGCACCCTCACCCATGACTTGGTCACCCTGCTGTGGGAGGACTATCCCCTTTCCCTCCAGCTCTCTCTGATCAACAATGTGCTGCTGTTGTTTTGTTCGGTCCTTCAACACTTTAACTTGGTTGAAAGGTCTTTCACACACTGTGTCCTTCTACCTCATAGGCCCCAGGCTCACCACAACCTGTAATTACCCCATAAAGGAATCACATTGCTTATCCCTTCAATAACTCGTAGGGGCTGAGACCCAGTGTGCAGTTTGCAGTTACTCATAATCCCATCAGGATTCCTGGTCTACCTGATCAACCCATGTCTTTCCCGCCTCAGCTGTAGCTTTGGTTAAGGCATACTTGATTGTTTGGTTCATCCTTTTTACCATCCCTGAACTCTGAGGTTGGTAGGGTAGTTGGAGCTGTTGTTGAATCCCTAATGGTTGGTACATTTCCTTCATCACTTTCTCTGTGAAATATGCTCCTTGATCCGCGTCCACCTGGACTGGGGTTCCCCACCTGGCAGTGCCATCCCTTGCTGGGCCTCTGTACCTCCCTCTGCAATTGGATCCTCGACTTCCTAACTGGAAGACCACAATGTGTGCGGATTGGTGATAACATCTCCTCGCTGACAATCAACACTGGCACACCTCAAGAGTGTGTTCTTAGCCCACTGCTCTACACTCTATATACACAAGACTGTGTGGCTAGGCATAGCTCAAATACCATTCATAAATTTGCTGATGATACAACCATTGTTTGTAGAATCTCAGATGGTGACGAGAGGACATGCAGGACTGAGATATGCCAACTAGTGGAGTGGTACCGCAGCAACAATCTGGCACTCAACGTCAGTAAGACAAAAG
The DNA here is from genome assembly GCF_048418815.1 of Hemitrygon akajei. Lineage (NCBI taxonomy): Eukaryota > Metazoa > Chordata > Chondrichthyes > Myliobatiformes > Dasyatidae > Hemitrygon > Hemitrygon akajei. Next base: position 7,567,809 of record NC_133152.1, read on the forward strand.
AGTTGATTGTGGAATTCAGGAAGGGTAAGACAAAAGAACACATACCAATCCTCATAGATAGATCAGAAGTGGAGAGAGTGAGCAGCTTCAAGTTCCTAGTTGTCAAGATCTTTGAGGATCTAACCTGGTCCCAACATATCGATGTAGTTGAATTTCCCCATGGGGATGAATAAAGTATCTATCTATCTATCTATCTATCTATCTATTTAGTTATAAAGAAGGCAAGACATCAGATATACTTTATTAAGAGTTCAAAGAGATTTGGCATGTCAACAAATACACACAAAATATAGTTGTACCATGGAGTTGTACCATGAAGAGCATTCTGACAGGCTGCATAGTGATGGATAGTCTGGTATGGAGGGGCTACTGCACAGGACCGAAAGAAGCTGCAGAGGGTTGTAAATCTAGTCAGCTCCATCTTGGGCACTAGCCTACAAAGTACCCAGGACATCTTTAGGGAACAGTGTCTCAGAAAGGCAGAGTCCATTATTAAAGACCTCCAGCACCCAGGGCATGCCCTTTTCTCACTGTTGCCATCAGGTAGGAGATACAGAAGCCTGAAGGTACACACTCAGCGATTCAGGAACAGCTTCTTCCCCTCTGCCATCCAATTCCTAAATGGACATTGAATCTTTGGACACTATCTCACTTTTTTTTAACATACATTATCTCTGTTTTTGCACATTTTTTAACTTATTCAATATACATAATTGATTTGCTTGTTTATTTATTATTAATTTTTTTCCTCTGCTAGATTATATATTGCATTGAACTGCTGCTGCTAAGTTAACAGATTTGTCGTCACACGCCGGTGATAATAAACCTGATTCTGATTCTGATTCTGTTGGGAAAGCCTCTACCCACCGGGTGAAATAGTCTATAATTACTGGATAGTAGCGTTTCGCCCTGCTTTTCGTCAGGGGCTCCTTCACTTTACTCTGAACAGCTGTCAGTGCGGCTACACTGGTTACATTGTGTTCTCTGCTGGTTGTGTGCGTTCGTTGCCCCTGGCTTCTCCAGATTATTTCCCCCTTTCCTGAATCTATAATGGCACCTGCTTCCCTCAGGATGTCTAGTCCAAGGGTAGTACTCTCATTATCAGAACAGACCCAGAAATAGTCTGGAAGCTGCATGCTGCCGATATCAAGTATCTGTGACTCACATCTGTCTGCTTTCACCATTTTTCCACCTACAACTATAATATAAATAGCCTGTCCGGTTGTTGGCAAGAGGTGGTCAGTTATCGATACCGATGCCCCTGTGTCAACTAACATCTCGGATTGCCGGCCCCCTAAACATGCTGTTGTGTGCACCCATGGGTCACCAGTGCTGGCAATGGGGGCCACAGCCACATCTTTTTCTGACTTAGAAGCTGTCTTCACTTGCCCTGTGATCTGATCGACAGTCGGATGGGTCAGACTGGGTGCTGATGGAGTGAGAGATTTTGTGTCTGCTGTGTCTTTCATCTGTTTTTCTTTCCTATTTTTGGACAGTGCCTCCAACCATGTCCAGACAGGCCACAGCTGTAACATATCCACTCCTTTACCCTCCCATGTCTATTCCAGCAGTTCCTTGCCACATTCCCCAGCTGCAGGCACACAAAACAAACCCTCACAGCAGCTGAATCTACAATAGCCACTTTACGATTTCTCTTGCACTCTCTTTAGTCTATCTCACTGGCCCACAAAGCTATCACAAACTAGGTCAACCCCACCGCCATCCCTAAATCTAAATCTTCCTAATGGGTTGAGCTCAAGCCTTCCTTCATCATTTTCAGGAAGACTGGGTCAACCCTCCCTGGATTATCCGATCTGGAATACTCCTCATAAACTGGATATTTACATTCTGCTTAATCCTTGGCCATCTCACCAGCTCTTTGAATCACTGCCATTATCACTCACTCCCCCCAGTCGCTGCCTCACTTCCCCTTTGAAGAAACGATATCTGTCTTCATTGCTGGTGTTCCTGGAAGTTGCTGATGTACCATCCCGCACCTCCTGGGCCATCCTAATCCACATATTCCTCAGGCACTTCGCTTTTACCAACACATGCATATCATCAGGGTGCATCTGGTGAATTTCAACCATTTCCTCAAATTTGTGCCAGAATTCTGAATTGCCACATGTGACTTTAAACGAGGGCAACTCTGACAAAATGCCCTGTTTCTCCCTGATGACAAAGGGTTTATGAATGGTTATAATCAGGGTCAAGGGCTGTCACAGATCATCAAGGTTCTCGACCCGACACTGCCTGACCTCAGTAGGTGCCATCCTTACAGATATATCCTTTCCCCAAAATATCTCCACACTAATTCCCACGCCACACAAAATTTAAATGACAAGTACCAGTTAATCGAACGTACTTAAAACTGCAGAGTAAGTACTCCGCAATCTGCCAGTTTTGAGCACCTGACCTCATGATGCCCGCTGTACTCCATTGCAAAACACAAGAAAATTCAGGAGAATTCAAACAAATTCATATTTACAATAACAGTTTGAAATGTGTGGATCTTCCCACCATCACGTCCAAAACAAGTATTAATCACTGTCACATCCATGCAATGGAACGTGTGAGTGGACTCATGCATACGCAGACAATCGGCTAAGTGCCTGTTTCATGGCCTGTCTTGTCTGTGATTAGAACCTATTGTTCAGAGCTGCATTAAAATCAAATCCACAATCCATATTCAGATCTGAAGATTGGTGGCCGAAGTTATCTGCTAGATGTGCTAAACCCAAAAGTCACTCTAACGTGGGGTCATGGTCTGTACATAAAGGAATATCAAAGCAATGCAGATAAGTGGGATTTGTGTAGAGAGGCATGCTGGTCAGCATAGACATGGAGGATCTATCTGAATCCTGAGTTTGTGAGTTCAAGTGTCGTTCCACTGAATTAGTCACTCAATGCTTTATTGGTGCTAAGTTTTCAGAGTGAGATGAATTCGTCACTACTCCAGTGTTGTGCTGGGAGTGTGGCCTTGTCAGAGGTACTCACCACTGGGTGAAAAGTTAAATTGTAGTCCATCATCTGAAAATATCGTTCAATCTCTTGGATATTTAGTCAATAAAAGCAATGCAGTGCTAGCTGTGTTTTTAAATAATCCTCACCATTCTTCACAGCCATGAAAGGTTCCTTCAAAGAGCTGTAGACTACCTTTAAGATTTACCATGCTGACTAAAATCTGCTAAACCTATGCAGATTACTCCCATACTGCAAACTGTATACCAATTTTTAGGTTTTCACCCATTTTGTCCTTGTGTGATCCACTGCGAGGTAAATCTCTCAACACTTATACCAGTTCAATGGCTCAAGAGCTGTTGCAAAGTATTACAGGATTATTTTTGCAGGTGCATGGGGATTCTGCTCAATTTTTTATTACTACAGATCAAATTACATCTTCCAGATGTAATGGTTCAAATGTGAGCAGTAGTATCGCTCATTAATTCGGAGTTAACCCTGCCTCTCAATAAAAAAACCTTTCATCGCTAGATGAGCTACGATAACCTCTCATAAAACATTTTTAACTCAATATCAGTCCCCCACATAGAACCACCCATTAGTGCTAAGTTTTAGTATCCTAGTCAGGTCATGGTGGGGTGAATTCAAGACCAAAAATAAGAGGTGATTCAATAGGAGAGTGAAATGTGAGCCCACATCTGAAAAAGAGGAAGTTTCTTCATGGGTATGAATGTTTATCCAAATCCATTCAGTACCAAAGTAGCTGGAGACAAAGGAGTGACCTGAGAGGTATTTTTCCAGTCCCGTAACAATATTTCTTCTATGATATAATCAATCGGAATAAAAATTAAGGGCATTACCAAAATCAGAAGTCCCTGAATACTCCTGCCATTTGGATAGCACAGGTTTTCAGACCCCTACTAGGTACACCATCTGGGCCTGACACCTTGTTCACCCTCTTGAAAGATGTTCTGACATCGGCCTCTGGGATAGAGATTACAGGTTCACCAGATTCTGCAGGGATTCACACAGGTGTACTTTCATTCCCCCTTTCAAAACGTGCATAAAAGGCATTGAGCTCATCTGGGAGTGAGGCATCACAGTCATTCCTGATGTTAGCTTTCACTTTGTAGGAAGTAATGGCCTGCAAACCCTGCCAGAGCTGACATTCTAAGTTCAAAGTTCAAAAGTCCATGTACGTTTTATTATCAAATTATATTCTAATTATTATCAAATTATAAATTATACAACCCTGAAATTCATCTACCTACAGGCAGCCATAAAAGAGGAAACCCAATTTTATAAAAAGACCCAATGCACAGAGAGGGAAAAACAAATCAAGTCAAATCATGCAAACAATAAAGCAAGCATCAGTGTTCAGTACAGAATGGAGAAATAAACCCGAAGCTGGGAGCAGCCGAATTAGGCCTGTGGTCTCAATCCCAGTCCATCACACAGAGGCAAATTACCGCGAAGCTGGCTTACACTCAGACCAGAGCAGCGGGGTACGACACTGCCTCAGTCTCAGTGCCAAGGAGAGCGGAGTAAAACGTCGCAGAGCAGAACCGGCTCGACACCCACCTCCGGTCCCGACACCTTGCCTTTCCAGTCCATTTGGCCTGGCATTTAAATCGTCCAAGCACTAGGTCATCCCCTGAACTCGGACCCCACTGCAGCAACATGCTCTGGGCCTGGACCCTACTTTCCAGCCTGTGCTCGACCTTTCCAAACTGGCACTTAGCACGTATCAACCCTCGAATCGGCCTTGCTTCTTCATGGTTTGCAGTGATCATTTACCACATTTTCCAAATAAAAACATGTTGTCAAAAAAGAGTAGATTAATAATGTGCATCCAATTCCACCTCTGATCTCAATCAGAATTGGTTTTTTTACCCTTAAATAGCTCTCCATAGGCCACACCTGGACCTTTTGTATAGTTCTGGATCACTGTTCTTGAAAGCTGCAGATCCTAGCCCTCGGCAGACTACGAATCATTCTATCTCAATTTTCTAAATACATTATCAGAAATGATATGAGAGATGAGAAAGAAATACTGGTCACAACTTGCCTATTGATAAATTCAAATTCTTACTTTCTGGCAGTTGTTTGGGGTGCTGAACCATGAGGGTGGATGTTTGGGACTGCAATGTGGGGCAGCACCACTGGAGTTGTGTGGACATGTGAAAAATCCTGGAGACGAGAGACAGAGCAGGTCCTGGAATCTGTAGCAACAAACAATCTACTGGAGAACTCAGCAGGTCAAACAGCATCCATGGGGCGGGCAATGATTTGTCTGCGTTTTGGGTCAAGTCAGGACCTACAAAGAGGAAACAGTGAGAGAGAGTCCTGATGCAGGGTTCTGACGTGAAGTATCACCAATTCCTTCCTACCACAGATTCTGCTCAACCCGCGGAGACCATCCAGCAGATTGTTTGTTGCATGTGAGAAAACCTCACTGGAAACATCCGGCCAGGAAGGAAACAGCAGCAGAATAGCTGGAGAAATCCAGTAGGAATGAGCTGCATTGGATGCAGGTGTCTGATCTGACCAGTTTTGTGAGATTGAAATTTAGAGACAGTGACCTGTTGAGAACAAGGTTTTTCTTCAGTCTCCTCTTCCTCTTGGGATTGACTTTACCCACTTCAGCTGCTGCACACAACATGATTCCCCATCCCCACTCTGACAGAACTTCCTAAAGAAATGAGATCCATTCAGAATCTGCCCTCTCTCTGGAATTAACTGAACACAGAAAATCAGCACATCATCAACAGAAGACAGAGCTGTGGCGGGATGCAGATTCCTGGCTGAAAATTCAGGTGAAAACAATTCCAAGCCAGCTGTGAAGTGTACACACAGTAGTCCTTCAAAGATCCGCTTTGACAATGTTAAGATTCCTGGAGAAGCAGCTCTGTCATTGTCCCTGCCTTACCACAACGCCTGCATTACATACAGCCTTTCGTTTATTGTGTGGTTTCATTTATGCTGAATGTCCAAATCTGCCACAGCAGGTCTCTAGCAGAAGTTATCTCACTGGCCCTCCACTCTGCTTTAAAGCACCTAGTCAACAACAGAACATATTCAGCCTGCTGTTCATCAATTACAGCTCAGAATTCAATTCTATCTTCCTCTTAGTACTAATTGTCATGCTTCTAAACCTGAGCCTCTGTACCTGCCTCTGCAATTAGATCCTTAACATCCTCATTAGGAGACCACAGTCAGTGTGGATCAGAAATAACATCTCCTTCTCACTGACAATCAACATAAGTGCACCTCAAGGATGCATGCATAGCTCATTGCTCTAGCCAGTCGATACTCATGACTGTGCAGCTAAGCACAGCTCAAATGCCATCTATAAATTTACAGATGATATCACTGTTGTTAAAATCGCAAGTAGTGATGAGGATGTGCACAGGAGTGGGATAGATCAGCTGCTTAAGTGGGGCTAAAATAACAATTTTTCACTGGACAGCAGCAAGACCAAAGAATTGATTTGGACTTCAGGAAGAGGAAATCAGGAGTACACACACCAGCCCTCGTCAAGGGCTCAGATGTGTGAGCAGCTCTAAATTCCCAGGTATCAACATCCTGGAGGATCCGTTCTGGGCCAACACAATGATGAAATCAGAAAGAAGGCACGCCAGCAGCTCTACTTCATTAGAAGCTTGAGGAGATGGCTCTAAAAAAGGCACAAATGCCACCCCGTTGGAAGGAAGCGATAATCTCAGCTATAACGAAAGAAGGCAAGGATAAAATGGAATGCGGGTCATTTAGACCAATATCCGTTCTTAATGTAGATTATAGGTTATTTACCTCCATCATGGCCAAACGATCAGAGGAGTTTCTACCCATACTGATACGTAACGATCAGATAGGTTTTATATGACAACGCCAGACACAAGGCAATATATGAAGGACTCTTCACATTATGGATCATATACAAAAATATAAAATTGAAGCAATAGTGATAAGCATGGACACTGAAAAAGCTTTTGATTCCGTTAATTGGAATTTTCTTTACAGAGTTTTACATAGATTTGGTTTCCAAGACGCAATTATTAAAACTATACAGACACTATATGACAATCCTACTGCTAGGATTAAAATCAATGGATATTTATCAAATAGTCTTACCCTAGAAAGGGGCATGAGACAGGGTTGTGCATGGTCACCGCTACTCTTCATGTTATATCTGGAACCATTAGCTCAATACATCAGACAAAATGAAGATATCAGGGGAATTACTATTAAAGGGACAGAGCATAAATTGGCTTATTATGCAGATGACATTTTGATCTATCCACGGCAACCAACATATTCTTTACCTAAATTGATGCAATCCTTTGAACAATATGGTCAATTATCAGGATACAAGATCAACATAGATAAAACCCAATTACTTTCATATTACTATAGCCTACCAAGAGAAATTGAAATTCTCCCTGGGCATGGCACACAGAGTCTTTCAAATATTTAGGCATCGTTATGCCAAAAGATTTGGCAAAATTATCAGAATGTAATTATCAGCTTTTATATAAAAATATTAAGGAAGATGTGGCAAGATGGAACCTGATTCCTTTTTTCAGTCTCAGTTCAAGGATTGAGTCTATTAAAATGAACATACTGCCGAGACTGTTATATCTCTTTCAGACCCTACCAATAGAGATTAATCAAAATCAATTCAATAAATGGAACAAGATGTTATCAAGGTATATTTGGCAGGGTAAAAGGCCTAGAGTTCGTCTCAAACCTTTTCAATTAGCAAAGGAAAAGGGGGGATGGGACCTACCTTCTCTTAGAGATTATTATTTTGCTGCACAGTTGAGAGCTGTGATATGTTGGTGCAACCCATCATATGACGCTCAATGGAAAAACATTGAGGAGCGGGTACATCCCATCCCCATACAAGCAATTTTGGCTGATAACAACCTGCAAAGGTACATAAATACTATTGATAACCCATGGGTGAAATTGACTCTTAAAATATGGAAAACTACTATAAAAGAATATAATCTAGAGGGAGATATTGCAATTCTTAAATGGTGTGCATATGACTCGGATTTTCACCAAATAAATTGGATGCTAGATTTAAGGACTGGACAGCTAAAGGAATAACAGTTCTTTGCAACATAATGAAAGAAGGAACACTGTTCAGATTTGAAATGCTTAAAGAGAAACACTTATTAGAAAAACACGATTTTTATCGGTATTTAATAAGACCCTTCAAAATGTAACCGAAGCAAGTACATGCTTGATAGAGCTATTTAGAAAAGCATATAATTCAGATAATGGTAGTAGAATCATTTCAAGCATGTATAAGGGGTTGTCAAATCTTAAAACACATTTGACTTCATACATTAAAACAAAATGGGAGAAGGAAGGAGGGATAATTTATATCTGAGGAAGAATGGACAATAATATGGAAGTATCAATGAAAGTGTACCAGTTCACAGAAATGGAGGGAGCTTGGATGGAAAAACTTCAAAGATATTTTATTACACCCTCTCAGAAATCCCATTATGATAGTAACCTCCCTACTTGCTGGAGAAATTGTGGAAATCAAAATGCAAATCATTATCATATTTTTTGGGACTGCCCTGTTATCAAAAACTATTGGAGGGGGATACACAATGCCCTACAAGACATCTTTAAATGTGAAATACCCTTAGAGAGTAAGACCATATATTTTGGATATATACCTCAAGAATGGTTGAAAAGAGATAAATATTTAATGAATATACTGTTGGTGACTGGTAAAACGACTCTTACTAGGAAATGGTTATCACAGGAGAGCCCAACTTTAAATACATGGATGGAAATTACAATGGACATTTACAAAATGGAGAAGATAACAGCATCTGTTAACCATAAGCTGGAACAATCTGATTCATACTGGGAAAAATGGTTTAACTACATAACACTTCATAGGCCTGATTTTATTCTCACAAATCAATATGTTGTAAAAAAAAAAGATCACTTCCTACTTGTACATTGTTCTTTCCTTTTGCTTGTTTTTTCTTTCCACTCTTTTCTATAAGTGTATACCTCAGATAAATACTTTGTGGAGATTTGTGATATATATGATTATATGATATATATGTACAATGTCTGAAATATATCTTATGGAAATGTTTGTTTGATGAACTTCAATGAAAAAAAATTACAAAAAAAATGACTAGTTGCATCACAGCCCAGTAGAGAGACTCCAAAGTTCAAAGTAAAATGTACTATCAGAGTACATACAACCCTGAGATTCTTTTTCTTGCGGGCATATTTAGCAAATCTAGAGAACAGTGACTGTAAACAGGATCAATGAACAACAAATGTAAATATAAATAAATAACAATCGATAATGAATATGAAATAACATGAAATGAAAGAGCATGAAATAACAAGATAACGAGTCCTTAAAATGAGACCATCGGCTGTGGGAACACCAGAAACAGAATGCATGTAGTTGTCCCCTTTTGTTCAAGAGCCTAATGGTTGATGGGTAGTAACTGTTCTTGAACCTGGCAGTATAAGTCCTGAGGTACTTGTACCTTCTACCTGATGGCAGCAACGAGAAAAGAGCCCGGCCTGGGTGGTGAGCATCTCTGATGATGGATGCTGCTTTTCTATGGCAATGTTTCATGTAGATGTGCTCAGTGGTTGGGAGGGCTTTATCAGTGATGTACTGGGCTGAATCCATTACCCTCTGTAGGATTTTCTGCTCAGAGTCATTGGTGTTGCCATACTAGGGTATAATGTAGCCAGTCAGCACACTTTCCACCACACAACTATAGAAGTTTGCCAAGGTTTTTGATTACGTGCCAAACCTCTACAGACTCCTGAGGAAGTAGAAGTGCTGTCGGGCTTTCTTTGCAATTATATTTATATGATGGGTCCAGGACAGGTCCTCTGACATAGTGATCACAAAAGGCTGCAGAGTGTTATAGACACAGCCAGTTCCATAACATATGCAACATTTCCCACTACAAGGGATAATTTCAAGAGGCATTGTCAAGAAGACAACACCCATCACTAAAGACCCTCACCATCCTGGACATGCCTCTTCTCATTACTACATTCAGTAGGAGGTACGGGAGTCTGACAGCTGACATTCTTTGATTCAGAACCAGTTTCTTCCCTTCTGCCATCACATATCTGAACACTCCATGAATCTATAAACTACACTTCATTATTCCTTTTTTGCACTGTTTAATGTATTGATTTTGTAATTCATAGTAATTTTATGACTTTGCACTGTACTGCTGCTGTAAAACAACAAATTGCATGTTATATTAGAGAATAAGTCCTAATTCTGATTCATTACTCTCGGTTTCCTACATATAGAAGACTAACATTCTTAGAAGACAGAATGTTATTGCTTTTCCCTTGAACTACTTCAATGCACTGACGTGCTGAGTGATCTGTGTGGATGGCATGGAAACCAATGTTTTCACTGTATCTCAGTACATGTGGCAATAATAAACCAATTTACCAGTGTTTATTTGTAAGTTTCTGGCCTCATGCTACTTGAATCTGTAAAACTAAGCATACAGTAAACTCCTACATGTTAAGAACAGTTAAAGTTCAAGTCAAAAAATATTTCACTGGGGAACAATACTTCCCATCACTGAGAACAGGTAGTATAACACTATTCCCTGTGCTCTACAGGTCCAAACTTAAATCTGAAGACCATCTCTAATTCTATGCCAGCTGCTTCTTAAGAAGAACCATGTCAAACCTCTAGAACTTAAATAGATGATAACATCTGTAGACAAATACTAATCATATCTTTTTAATCCTTCAAAACATTCAGTTGGGAATGCATCTAACAAAGTTGTCTGAGTTTTCAATCCTATTATATTATTCCTATTAACAATTCGAACAGTTTAGCCAAAACACATAACATGATACATTGGTAATTGTTTTCCTTCTGGTCTTATTTAAATACCAATGACATTACCAAAGCTTAGTTTAATACTGCAGACTCCAAAGATACTTGAAAGATTATAGTGAAAACTTTTACCATTTTTTCATCCACTCCTCCTTAATATCCTGATGTAAAAAAAAGCATTAAGGTTTCAAAATTTCTCTATAATAAGCTGCATTCATTTCGCCATTCCCAAGTCTGCTTTTATATTTAAAAATCTATCCAAATGATTCATTTTTGATATTTCATTTATGAGATTCCCATTGATGGTTTCTCTTTCCCTATAGAGTAATCCTCTTTTGAAATTCCTCATCCCTGTTCCAAATGGATGTTTCTGCTTTCTGAGGCTGTGCTCTCTGGTCCTAGATTCACCAGCTATAGGAAACATCCTCCTTACATCCGCTTTATCCAGACCAGTCAATAATCTATAAATTTCAATGAGAACCCTTTTCATTCTTCTAATCTTCAGCTAGTACAGGCCAGAGCTTTCAAATGCTTCTCATAAGTTAACCTTTTCATTATTGTGAACCTCATCTGGCTCCTCTCCAATGTCAGCACATCTTTCCTCAGTTAAGGGGACCAAAACTGCTCACGAGTATGGGCAAGTATATTCTGATCAATGCCTTATAAAGCCTCAGCATTACATCCTTGCACTTATATTCCAGTCCTCTGGAAATGAATACTAACATTACATTTGCCTTCCTTTCCACTGACTCAACCTACAAGTTAACCTTTAGGGAATCCTGCACAAGGACTCCCAAGTCCCTTTGCACCTCTACTTTGGTTGCAAGAACAGGAAAACAGATTATTATCTGAACGGAGTCCGATTAGGAAAAGGGTAGGTGCAACGAGACCTGGGTGTCATTGTACACCAGTCATTGAAGGTGGGCATGCAGGTACAGCAGGCGGTGAAAAAGGCAAATGGTATGTTGGCATTCATAGCAAAAGGATTTGAGTACAGGAGCAGGGACGTTCTACTGCAGTTGTACAAGGCCTTGGTGAGACCGCACCTAGAATATTGTGTGCAGTTTTGGTCCCCTAATCTGAGGAAAGACATTCTTGCCATAGAGGGAGTACAGAGAAGATTCACCAGATTGATTCCTGGGATGGCAGGACTTTCATATGAAGAAAGACTGGATCGACTAGGCTTATACTCACTGGAATTTAGAAGATTGAGGGGGGATCTTTTTGAAACGTATAAAATTCTAAAGGGATTGGACAGGCTAGATGCAGGAAGATTGTTTCCGATGTTGGGGAAGTCCAGAACAATGGGTCACAGTTTAAGGATAATGGGGAAGCCTTTTAGGACCGAGATGAGGAAAAACTTCTTCACACAGAGAGTGGTGAATCTGTGGAATTCTCTGCCACAGGAAACAGTTGAGGTCAGTTCACTGGCTATATTTAAGAGGAAGTTAGATATGGCCCTTGTGGCTAAAGGGATCAGGGGGTATGGAGAGAAAGCAGGTACGGGGTTCTGAGTTGGATAATCAGCCATGATCATATTGAATGGTGGTGCAGGCTAGAAGGGCCAAATGGCCTACTCCTGCACCTATTTTCTATGTTTCTATGTTTCTATGTTTACTTCCCTACACTATATTCTGTTGCGCATTCTCCCAATCTGTCTAAGTCCATCTGCAGACACCCTGCTTCCTCAAAACTACTTGTCCCTCTGCCTATCTTTGTATTGTCCGCAAACTTGGTCACAAAACGTAAGAAGAATTGGACACAGAAACGACCCCTGCAAAAGGCCACTGATCACTGGCAGCCAACCAGAAAAGGCCTCCTTTATTCCCACTCTTTGTCTTCTGACAGTCAGCCAATTTTTCTCTCCATGCTAGCTTCTTTCCTGTCATACCATGGGCAAAAAATCTTGTTAAGCAGCCTCATGTGCAGCACCTTGTCAAAAGCCTTCTGAAAATCTAAGTAAACAATATTGATTGATTCTCCTGCGTCTATTTTGTCTGTTATTTCCCGGAAGTCTTACAAAGAAGTATTGCAAGACTTTCATTTAAGGAAACCATTCTGACTTTGGCCTATTTTATCATCTGCACCAAAACCACATCCTTAAATATAGATTCCAACTCTCAACTCTGACCCTAACACTCTTGAATTTCTGGTATACTGCTGGTATCTTAAACTGTGAAGACTAATGCAAAATACTTATCAAGTTTGTGTGCCATTTCTTTGTCCCCCAACCCATTACTACCTCTTCAGCGTCATTGTCCAGCAATCCATATAATCATATAACAATTACAGCATGGAAACAGGCCATCTCGGCCCTTCTAGTCCGTGCCGATATCCAATATTGACTCTTGCCTCACTTTTACTCCTTATATATTTGAAATATCTTTTGGTTCCATCTTTTATATTATTGGCTAGCTTACCTTCATATCTCATCATTTCTTTCCTTATGGCTATTTTAGCTGCCTTCTGTTTGTTTTTAAAAGTTACCAAATCCTCTAACTTCCCACTGATTCTTGCGATATTATATGCCCTGTCTTTTGCTTTTATGTTGTCTTTGACTTCCCTTGTCAACCACGGTTACATCATCCTCCCTTTAGAGTACTTCTTCATTTTGGGGATGTATCTTTCTCGTGCCTTCTGAATTACGCCAGAAACTCTAGACATTGTTGTTTTGCCATCATCCATACTTGTGTCTCCTTCCAATCAAGCTCCTCTCTCATGCCTCTGTAATTCCCATTACTCCACTGCACTACCAATGCATCTGACTTTATCTTCTCCTTCTCAAACTGCAGGGTGAATTCTTTCATATAATGAACACTGCCTCCTAATGGTTTATTTACCTTGTGCTCCCTAATCAAATCTGGTTCAGTACACAACACCCAGTCCAGAATTGTCTTCCCCCTAGTGGGCAACAACCACAAGCTGCTCTAAAAAACATCTCATTGGCATTCAATAAATTCCCACAGTTGGATGTTAAGCTCGAACTATGATCTTCTTTCAGTGCTAACTCAGCAATGCCCACAAAGTTGTATCTGCCATCTCTAATTGCACTCCAAGGTCATCTACCTTATTCCATATACTGTGCGCATTCAAATACAAAACCTTCACTCTCTGGTACACTTTGAACACCAATAGTGTTCAAAGTGTATACTTATCATTGAGGGAAATGGCCACAGGAGTACTCTGCACTGGCTACCTATTCCTGGTCCCTCTCCAGAAACTTATGGGTGACCACCTCCCTGTAGCTCCTATCTATCACCTTCTCATTCTCCCATATGAGCTGAATGTGATCAAGATGCAGCTTCAGTTCCTTAACATGGTCTCTAAGGAGCTGCAGCTCAATGCTTTTCATTCAGATGCAGTTATCAAGGAGATTGAATGTCTCCCAAAGTTTCCACATCTCACACAGATGTTACTTTCCACTCATCAGCCCAATCTGGAACTTTCTCTTAATCTTGTTAGATGATGCTGTGGACAATGTTAATATCTGGAGATTTCCAAATGAACAGAACATCATGCATTCTTCAGCAATCATGCCCATTTCTCAATGAATGGGTGGGCATTGATGAAGATCTGCAAATGAATCAGTTTCAGATATAAACAGCTCTGGAGCTTAGAGGTTTGGTGCCAAGCAGCATCCAACCACAACGACTATGTTGGGTGGAGGACCAGCTAGGGCTGAGTGTTCTCCTCCGTTTATATTGACTCAAACTTCATGAAGGACCAGGTGCTGCAAGGCTGTCCAGGGACTCGGTGTTACCTGTGTAACCCTCTCACAGGGGCTCATATACATACCTGGCTCGTTAGCTAACTCTGCTAACAGCCACATGACTCCGCAGTGAGAAGTATCACAAGTTGAGGGTCAGTATGATTTGGGTTCAACCAAACAAGAAAGTTGGGATGTTCAGATTAAGGAACATTTATTGTAGCAAACACTGTGTAAATACTGCCCCATACAAAGCTAACATTCGCCAGAAAGATAGCGAATTGTACACCACCATAAAATTGCAAAGAAAATATATTTACCAATATTTCAACCTTAACAAAGAGTTAAGAGGAAAAGAAAAGAACAATGAAAGGGCCCATTACAGATAAACCAGCTCAAATGCGCACATAAACAGGGAGAAGATCCAAAAATCTGAGATACAAAGGGACTTGGAAGTCCATGTACAGGACACCCTAAAGGTTAACTTGCAGATTGAGTTAGTGGTGAGGAAGGCAAATATAATGTTCGCATTCATTTCAAGAGGTCTTGAATACAAGAGCAGGGATGTGATGCTGGGCCTTTATAAAGCACTGGTGAGACATCACCTTGAGTATTGTGAACAGTTTTGGGCTCCTCAGCTATGAAGAGAAAAGAAAAGAAGGTCCAGAGGAGGTTCACCAGGATTATTCATTGAATGTAAGGGTTATCATACGAGGAACATTTGATGGCTCTGGGCCTGTACTCGCTGGAACTTAGAAGGTTTAGAGGAGGATTTCATTTAAACCTTTCACATGTTAAAAGGTCTAGATAGAGGAGATGTGGAAAGGCTGTTTCCATTGATGGTGAATCTAAGACAAGGGGGCACAGCGTCAAGATAGAGGGGCATCCATTTAAAACAGAAAAGCAGAGAGATTTCTTTAGCCAGAGAGTGGTGAATTTGTGGAACTTGTAGCCACAGGCAGCTGTGGAGGCCAGGTTGTTGGGTGTATTTACGGCGAAGGTTGATAGGTTCTTGATTGGACATGGCACCAAAGGTTACAGGGAGAAGGTTGGGGTTGAGGAGGGGAAAAAAGGACCAGTCATGATTGAAGGGCAGAGCAGACGCAATGGGCCAAATGGCCTAATTCTGCTCCTATGCCCTATGGTTGTATGGTCTTATATCAACAAAAACACACCATCCCTACTGTGAAGCATGGTGGTGGTTACATCATGCTGTGCATTACTTCACTGCATGGTAAAATGAATGCAGCAAAATACAGGGAAATCGTGGAGGAAAACCTAATGCAGTCTGCAAAAGAACTGTGACTTGGGAGAAGATTTGTTTTCCAGCAAGACAATGACCCCAAACATAAAGTCAAAGCTACACAACAATGGCTTAAAAACAATAAAGTTAATGTCCTGGAGTGGCCAAATCAGAGTCCAGACCACAATCCAACTGAGAATTTGTGGCTGAACCTGAATAGGGCTGTTCACTCACAATCCCCATGCAATCTGACAGAGCTTGAGCAGTTTTGTAAAGAAGAATGGGAAAAAATTCCAGTACCTTGAAGTGCAAAGCTGATAGAGATGTATCCACACAGACTCAAGGCTGTAACTGCTGCCAAAGGTGCATCTACTAAACACTGACTTGAAGGGGTGAGTAGTTACACAATCAATTATTTTGTGTTTTATAATTGTAATAAATTTAGACCAATTTGCAAAAATGTGTATTCACTTTGACACATAAGAATCTTTTCTGGTGACCAGTATCAAAACAGCCAAATTAAATCCACTGTGATTCAATGTTGTAAAACAATAAAAACAGAAAACTTACGAGGGGCTGGGGTAAATAATTTTTATCTGCACTGTATATATATGCCCATGACTTTTACACGCTATTTGATTTATTGTGTTTGTTATTGTGTTGTTTGTCTTACTTTGCTTTTTGGACTGTATCAGAGCCAAAGTAACAATTATTTTGTTCTCCTTTAAACTTGTGTACTGCAAATGATGCTGAACAATTTTGAATCTTGAATGCCAATAGTAACCAAAAATGTGCATGAAGTCGGTTGATTATTGTAAGTGTCCCCTCAGAGTGTCTATCGTAATAATAACAGGGAAGTCAGTAGGCCAATGCAAGAGTATGTTGCAGGGGTGGAAGGGACTGAGGAGAGAGGGAAAGGGAACCATAAGGTTGTTTAGAATTTGTCGGGATTAGAAAGACAATCCTCTGTCTTAAGAAGTAAGATCATCGAAATGTCTGTTGACTCTAATTTTCTCTGGTCACTGAGTTTACCTGCTCTGCTGAATGATCCAAGTATCTCTTTTATTTCAGATACCAACAGCTGCATCGTACCAATCAATGAAGCATTTTAATCTCTCCTGCAATAACTCACAAAGTGCCGGAGGAACTGGACAAACCAGGCAACATCAATGGAGGGAAATGGACAAAGGATGAAGACCTGCACTTTGTTTTATAAACCAGTCTTCATTTACACCTCATGCAGTGAGATCCACTGTGATTCACAAGCCTTCCCATGCAGCACCATCTGTGTTATTCAGATCCACTATGATTCACAAGGCTTCCCATGCAGCACCATCTGTGTTAGATCCACTGTGATTCACAAGCCTTCCCATGCAGCACCATCTGTGTTATTCAGATCCACTGTGATTCACAAGCCTTCCCATGCAGCACCATCTGTGTTAGATCCACTGTGATTCACAAGCCTTCCCATGCAGCACCATCTGTGTTATTCAGATCCACTGTGATTCACAATCCTTCCCATGCAGCACCATCTGTGTTATTCAGATCCACTGTGATTCACAAGCCTTCCCATGCAGCACCATCTGTGTTATTCAGATCCACTGTGATTCACAAGCCTTCCCATGCAGCACCATCTGTGTTAGATCCACTGTGATTCACAAGCCTTCCCATGCAGCACCATCTGTGTTAGATCCACTGTGATTCACAAGCCTTCCCATGCAGCACCATCTGTGTTATTCAGATCCACTGTGATTCACAAGCCTTCCCATGCAGCACCATCTGTGTTAGATCCACTGTGATTCACAATCCTTCCCATGCAGCACCATCTGTGTTATTCAGATCCACTGTGATTCACAAGCCTTCCCATGCAGCACCATCTGTGTTATTCAGATCCACTGTGATTCACAATCCTTCCCATGCAGCACCATCTGTGTTATTCAGATCCACTGTGATTCACAAGCCTTCCCATGCAGCACCATCTGTGTTATTCAGATCCACTGTGAATCACAAGCATTCCCATGCAGCACCATCTGTGTTAGATCCACTGTGATTCACAAGCCTTCCCATGCAGCACCATCTGTGTTAGATCCACTGTGATTCACAAGCCTTCCCATGCAGCACCATCTGTGTTATTCAGATCCACTGTGATTCACAAGCCTTCCCATGCAGCACCATCTGTGTAATTCAGATCCACTGTGATTCACAAGCCTTCCCATGCAGCACCATCTGTGTTAGATCCACTGTGATTCACAAGCCTTCCCATGCAGCACATCTGTGTTATTCAGATCCACTGTGATTCACAAGCCTTCCCATGCAGCACCATCTGTGTTATTCAGATCCACTGTGAATCACAAGCCTTCCCATGCAGCACCATCTGTGTTATTCAGATCCACGGTGATTCACAAGCCTTCCCATGCAGCACCATCTGTGTTATTCAGATCCACTGTGATTCACAAGCCTTCCCATGCAGCACCATCTGTGTTAGATCCACTGTGATTCACAAGCCTTCCCATGCAGCACTATCTGTGTTATTCAGATCCACTGTGATTCTCAATCCTTCCCATGCAGCACCATCTGTGTTATTCAGATCCACTGTGATTCACAAGCCTTCCCATGCAGCACCATCTGTGTTATTCAGATCCACTGTGATTCACAAGCCTTCCCATGCAGCACCATCTGTGTTAGATCCACTGTGATTCACAAGCCTTCCCATGCAGCACATCTGTGTTAGATCCACTGTGATTCACAAGCCTTCCCATGCAGCACCATCTGTGTTAGATCCACTGTGATTCACAAGCCTTCCCATGCAGCACTATCTGTGTTATTCAGATCCACTGTGATTCACAAGCCTTCCCATGCAGCACATCTGTGTTAGATCCACTGTGATTCACAAGCCTTCCCATGCAGCACCATCTGTGTTATTCAGATCCACTGTGATTCACAAGCCTTCCCATGCAGCACCATCTGTGTTAGATCCACTGTGATTCACAAGCCTTCCCATGCAGCACTATCTGTGTTATTCAGATCCACTGTGATTCACAAGCCTTCCCATGCAGCACATCTGTGTTAGATCCACTGTGATTCACAATCCTTCCCATGCAGCACCATCTGTGTTATTCAGATCCACTGTGATTCACAAGCCTTCCCATGCAGCACCATCTGTGTTAGATCCACTGTGATTCACAAGCCTTCCCATGCAGCACCATCTGTGTTAGATCCACTGTGATTCACAAGCCTTCCCATGCAGCACCATCTGTGTTATTCAGATCCACTGTGATTCACAAGCCTTCCCATGCAGCACCATCTGTGTTAGATCCACTGTGATTCACAAGCCTTCCCATGCAGCACCATCTGTGTTATTCAGATCCACTGTGATTCACAAGCCTTCCCATGCAGCACCATCTGTGTTAGATCCACTGTGATTCACAAGCCTTCCCATGCAGCACCATCTGTGTTATTCAGATCCACTGTGATTCACAAGCCTTCCCATGCAGCACCATCTGTGTTATTCAGATCCACTGTGATTCACAAGCCTTCCCATGCAGCACCATCTGTGTTAGATCCACTGTGATTCACAAGCCTTCCCATGCAGCACCATCTGTGTTAGATCCACTGTGATTCACAAGCCTTCCCATGCAGCACCATCTGTGTTATTCAGATCCACTGTGATTCACAAGCCTTCCCATGCAGCACCATCTGTGTTATTCAGATCCACTGTGAATCACCAGCCTTCCCATGCAGCACCATCTGTGTTAGATCCACTGTGATTCACAAGCCTTCCCATGCAGCACCATCTGTGTTATTCAGATCCACTGTGATTCACAAGCCTTCCCATGCAGCACCATCTGTGTTATTCAGATCCACTGTGATTCACAAGCCTTCCCATGCAGCACCATCTGTGTTATTCAGATCCACTGTGATTCACAACCCTTCCCATGCAGCACCATCTGTGTTATTCAGATCCACTGTGATTCACAAGCCTTCCCATGCAGCACCATCTGTGTTATTCAGATCCACTGTGAATCACAAGCCTTCCCATGCAGCACCATCTGTGTTATTCAGATCCACGGTGATTCACAAGCCTTCCCATGCAGCACCATCTGTGTTATTCAGATCCACTGTGATTCACAAGCCTTCCCATGCAGCACCATCTGTGTTAGATCCACTGTGATTCACAAGCCTTCCCATGCAGCACATCTGTGTTATTCAGATCCACTGTGATTCACAAGCCTTCCCATGCAGCACCATCTGTGTTATTCAGATCCACTGTGATTCTCAATCCTTCCCATGCAGCACCATCTGTGTTATTCAGATCCACTGTGATTCACAATACTTCCCATGCAGCACCATCTGTGTTATTCAGATCCACTGTGATTCACAAGCCTTCCCATGCAGCACCATCTGTGTTATTCAGATCCACTGTGATTCACAATCCTTCCCATGCAGCACCATCTGTGTTATTCAGATCCACTGTGATTCACAAGCCTTCCCATGCAGCACCATCTGTGTTATTCAGATCCACTGTGATTCACAAGCCTTCCCATGCAGCACCATCTGTGTTAGATCCACTGTGATTCACAAGCCTTCCCATGCAGCACCATCTGTGTTAGATCCACTGTGATTCACAAGCCTTCCCATGCAGCACCATCTGTGTTAGATCCACTGTGATTCACAAGCCTTCCCATGCAGCACCATCTGTGTTAGATCCACTGTGATTCACAAGCCTTCCCATGCAGCACCATCTGTGTTAGATCCACTGTGATTCACAAGCCTTCCCATGCAGCACCATCTGTGTTATTCAGATCCACTGTGAATCACCAGCCTTCCCATGCAGCACCATCTGTGTTAGATCCACTGTGATTCACAAGCCTTCCCATGCAGCACCATCTGTGTTAGATCCACTGTGATTCACAAGCCTTCCCATGCAGCACCATCTGTGTTATTCAGATCCACTGTGATTCACAAGCCTTCCCATGCAGCACCATCTGTGTTATTCAGATCCACTGTGATTCACAAGCCTTCCCATGCAGCACCATCTGTGTTATTCAGATCCACTGTGATTCACAAGCCTTCCCATGCAGCACCATCTGTGTTATTCAGATCCACTGTGATTCACAAGCCTTCCCATGCAGCACCATCTGTGTTATTCAGATCCACTGTGATTCACAAGCCTTCCCATGCAGCACCATCTGTGTTATTCAGATCCACTGTGATTCACAAGCCTTCCCATGCAGCACCATCTGTGTTATTCAGATCCACTGTGATTCACAAGCCTTCCCATGCAGCACCATCTGTGTTATTCAGATCCACTGTGATTCACAAGCCTTCCCATGCAGCACCATCTGTGTTAGATCCACTGTGATTCACAAGCCTTCCCATGCAGCACCATCTGTGTTATTCAGATCCACTGTGATTCACAAGCCTTCCCATGCAGCACCATCTGTGTTATTCAGATCCACTGTGATTCACAAGCCTTCCCATGCAGCACATCTGTGTTATTCAGATCCACTGTGATTCACAAGCCTTCCCATGCAGCACCATCTGTGTTATTCAGATCCACTGTGATTCACAAGCCTTCCCATGCAGCACCATCTGTGTTATTCAGATCCACTGTGATTCACAAGCCTTCCCATTCAGCACCATCTGTGTTAGATCCACTGTGATTCACAAGCCTTCCCATGCAGCACCATCTGTGTTATTCAGATCCACTATGATTCACAATCCTTCCCATGCAGCACCATCTGTGTTATTCAGATCCACTGTGATTCACAAGCCTTCCCATGCAGCACCATCTGTGTTATTCAGATCCACTGTGATTCGCAAGCCTGCCCATGCAGCAACATCTGTGTTAGATCCACTGTGATTCACAAGCCTTCCCATGCAGCACCATCTGTGTTATTCAGATCCACTATGATTCACAATCCTTCCCATGCAGCACCATCTGTGTTATTCAGATCCACTGTGATTCACAAGCCTTCCCATGCAGCACCATCTGTGTTATTCAGATCCACTGTGAATCACAAGCCTTCCCATGCAGCACCATCTGTGTTATTCAGATCCACTGTGATTCACAAGCCTTCCCATGCAGCACCATCTGTGTTATTCAGATCCACGGTGATTCACAAGCCTTCCCATGCAGCACCATCTGTGTTATTCAGATCCACTGTGATTCACAAGCCTTCCCATGCAGCACCATCTGTGTTATTCAGATCCACTATGATTCACAATCCTTCCCATGCAGCACCATCTGTGTTATTCAGATCCACTGTGATTCACAAGCCTTCCCATGCAGCACCATCTGTGTTATTCAGATCCACTGTGATTCACAAGCCTTCCCATGCAGCACCATCTGTGTTATTCAGATCCACTGTGATTCACAAGCCTTCCCATGCAGCACCATCTGTTAGATCCACTGTGATTCACAAGCCTTCCCATGCAGCACCATCTGTGTTAGATCCACTGTGATTCACAAGCCTTCCCATGCAGCACCATCTGTGTTATTCAGATCCACTGTGATTCACAAGCCTTCCCATGCAGCACCATCTGTGTTATTCAGATCCACTGTGATTCACAAGCCTTCCCATGCAGCACCATCTGTGTTATTCAGATCCACTGTGATTCACAAGCCTTCCCATGCAGCACCATCTGTGTTATTCAGATCCACTGTGATTCACAAGCCTTCCCATGCAGCACCATCTGTGTTAGATCCACTGTGATTCACAAGCCTTCCCATGCAGCACCATCTGTGTTATTCAGATCCACTGTGATTCACAAGCCTTCCCATGCAGCACCATCTGTGTTATTCAGATCCACTGTGAATCACCAGCCTTCCCATGCAGCACCATCTGTGTTAGATCCACTGTGATTCACAAGCCTTCCCATGCAGCACCATCTGTGTTATTCAGATCCACTGTGATTCACAAGCCTTCCCATGCAGCACCATCTGTGTTATTCAGATCCACTGTGATTCACAAGCCTTCCCATGCAGCACCATCTGTGTTATTCAGATCCACTGTGATTCACAAGCCTTCCCATGCAGCACCATCTGTGTTAGATCCACTGTGATTCACAATCCTTCCCATGCAGCACCATCTGTGTTATTCAGATCCACTGTGATTCACAAGCCTTCCCATGCAGCACCATCTGTGTTAGATCCACTGTGATTCACAAGCCTTCCCATGCAGCACCATCTGTGTTATTCAGATCCACTGTGATTCACAAGCCTTCCCATGCAGCACCATCTGTGTTAGATCCACTGTGATTCACAAGCCTTCCCATGCAGCACCATCTGTGTTAGATCCACTGTGATTCACAAGCCTTCCCATGCAGCACCATCTGTGTTAGATCCACTGTGATTCACAAGCCTTCCCATGCAGCACCTTCTGTGTTAGATCCACTGTGATTCACAAGCCTTCCCATGCAGCACTATCTGTGTTATTCAGATCCACTGTGATTCTCAATCCTTCCCATGCAGCACCATCTGTGTTATTCAGATCCACTGTGATTCACAAGCCTTCCCATGCAGCACCATCTGTGTTAGATCCACTGTGATTCACAAGCCTTCCCATGCAGCACCATCTGTGTTATTCAGATCCACTGTGATTCTCAATCCTTCCCATGCAGCACCATCTGTGTTATTCAGATCCACTGTGATTCACAATCCTTCCCATGCAGCACCATCTGTGTTATTCAGATCCACTGTGATTCACAAGCCTTCCCATGCAGCACCATCTGTGTTATTCAGATCCACTGTGATTCACAATCCTTCCCATGCAGCACCATCTGTGTTATTCAGATCCACTGTGATTCACAAGCCTTCCCATGCAGCACCATCTGTGTTATTCAGATCCACTGTGATTCACAAGCCTTCCCATGCAGCACCATCTGTGTTAGATCCACTGTGATTCACAAGCCTTCCCATGCAGCACCATCTGTGTTATTCAGATCCACTGTGATTCACAAGCCTTCCCATGCAGCACCATCTGTGTTAGATCCACTGTGATTCACAAGCCTTCCCATGCAGCACCATCTGTGTTATTCAGATCCACTGTGATTCACAAGCCTTCCCATGCAGCACCATCTGTGTTATTCAGATCCACTGTGAATCACCAGCCTTCCCATGCAGCACCATCTGTGTTAGATCCACTGTGATTCACAAGCCTTCCCATGCAGCACCATCTGTGTTAGATCCACTGTGATTCACAAGCCTTCCCATGCAGCACCATCTGTGTTATTCAGATCCACTATGATTCACAAGGCTTCCCATGCAGCACCATCTGTGTTATTCAGATCCACTGTGATTCACAATCCTTCCCATGCAGCACCATCTGTGTTATTCAGATCCACTGTGATTCACAAGCCTTCCCATGCAGCACCATCTGTGTTATTCAGAGCCACTGTGATTCACAAGCGTTCCCGTGCAGCAACATCTGTGTTAGATCCACTGTGATTCACAAGCCTTCCCACGAAGCAGCATCTGTGTTTTCTTCAACGCCACCCTACAATCCTATCTTTCATCTTCCCTCCCCATTCTTTGTCGCTTGAAATTACTATGTTTAGTCTGGTTCCCATGAAATGTCACCAGCCTGAAAAGTTAACCTTACCTCTCTCTCAACAGATACTGGCTGACCTGTGGAGTATTTGAAATACTTCCCGTCTTTTGTTTGAATTGCTTAGATAGAGTTAGTGTCATAGAGCACTACAGCCCAGCAACAAGCCCTTCAGCCCATCTGTCTGTTATACTGTTATTCTGGCTGTACTCAACATGCTCCTGGACCATATTTCTCCATACCCATCCCATCTGTCTCCTTAACCAATTGTCACTTTATTGTTGAAACATAACCCTCATGCACCACTTCCACTAGGTACTCAATCCACACTCTCATTGCCCTCTGAATTCCACCTCGTGTTTCCCCTTAAACATTTCACCTTTCACCCTTAACCCATAACCTCTAGTTCTAGTCTCACCGAATCTCAGTGGGAAATGACTGCTTTGCCCTATCTATACTCCTCATCATTTTGCATACCTCTATCAAATCTCCTCTCAGTCTCCGACACTTCAGGGAATAATGTCCTGAACTATTTAAACTTTCCTATCAATATCGTCCAAAAATTCCAACAACATAGGTCAATATGAAGAACATGCTAACAGCAACAGTGGGGTCAAAAAAACAGGTGTTGTTTCTAAGTTCTTGTTGGATGCAATCGAAGGGAGATGAGGAAGAGTGTTTTCACCAAGGTAGTGTTAAAGTTTTAGAACTCACTGCCTGAGAAAGTGATCGAGGCTGAAATTGCCATCATAGTGCTTGAACATGCACCTGAAAAACCTTGATTTACCAAGCAGCAGACGTGATGCTAGAAGATAATTTCATGGAGAGATGCAACATAGAAACAGGCCCTTCAGCCCATTATTTCCACGCCAATCTTCAAACACACATTTACACTAATCCTATCATAATTCCACTTTTATTCCCCCTCATTCACATCAACATCTTCCACTCATCTACACATTGAGGGCAATATAGATAGATAGATAGATAGATACTTTATTCATCCCCATGGGGAAATTCAACATTTTTTCCAATGTCCCATACACTTGTTGTAGCAAAACTAATTACATACAATACTTAACTCAGTAAAAATATGATATGCATCTAAATCACTCTCTCAAAAAGCATTAATAATAGCTTTTAAAAAGTTCTTAAGTAGTTTACTTAAATACATTAAATACAATCAACCCCGGCACTTTAACATATCTTACTCCTGGCGGTTGAATTGTAAAGCCTAATGGCATTGGGGAGTATTGACCTCTTCATCCTGTCTGAGGAGCATTGCATCGATAGCAGTGTTCAATTAACTTACCAAACAACACGTCTTTGTGATGTGTGCCAATAGACAATAGACAGTAGGTGCAGGAGTAGGCCATTTGGCCCTTCTAGCCAGCACCGCCATTCACTGTGATCATGGCTGATCATACACAATCAGTACCCTGTTCCTGCCCTCTCCCCATATCCCTTGACCCCGCTATCTATAAGAGCTCTATCTAACTCTCTCTTGAATGCATCCAGAGACTTGGCCTCCACTGCCTTCTGGGGCAGAGCATTCCACATATCCACCACTTTCTGGGTGAAAAAGTTTTCCGCAACTCTGTTCTAAATGGCCTACCCCTTATTCTTAAACTGTGGCCTCTAGTTCTGGACTCACCCATCAGCGGGAACATGCTTCCTGCCTCCAGCGTGTCTAATCCCTTAATAATCTTATATGTTTCAATCAGATCCCCTCTCATCCTTCTAAATTCCAGTGTATACAAGCCCAGTCACTCCAATCTTTCAACATATGACAGTCCTGCCATTCCGGGAATTAACCTTGTGAACCTACGCTGCACTCCCTCAATAGCAAGAATGTCCTTCCTCAAATTTGGAGACCAAAACTGCACACAATACTCCAGGTGGGGTCTCACCAGGGCCCTGTACAGCTGCAGAAGGACCTCTTTACTCCTATACTCAATTCCTATTATTATAAAGGCCAGCATGCCATTAGCTTTCTTCACTGCCTGCTGTACCTGCATGCTTGCTTTCATTGACTGATGTACAAGAACACATAGATCTCATTGTACTTCCCCTTTTCCTAACTTGACTCCATTTAGATAGTAATCTGCCTTCCTGCTCTTGCCACCAAAGTGGATAACCTCACATATATCCACATTAAACTGCATCTGCCATACATTTGCCCACTCACCCAACCTGTCCAAGTCACCCTGCATTCTCATAACATCCTCCTGACATTTCACACTGCCACCCAGCTTTGTGTCATCAGCAAATTTGCTAATGTTACTTTTAATCCCTTCATCTAAATCATTAATGTATATTGTAAACAGCTGCGGTCCCAGCACCGAACCTTGCGGTACCCCACTGGTCACAGCCTGCCATTCCGAAAGGGACCCGTTAATCGCTACTCTTTGTTTCCTGTCAGCCAGCCAATTTTCAATCCATGTCAGTACTTTGCCCCCAATACCATGTGCCCTAATTTTGCCCACTAATCTCCTATGTGGGACTTTATCAAAAGTTTTCTGAAAGTCCAGGTACACTACATCCACTGGATCTCCCTTGTCCATTTTCATAGTTACATCCTCAAAAAACCCCAGAAGATTAGTCAAGCATGATTTTCCCTTCATAAATCCATGCTGACTCGGACTGATCCTTCTACTGCTATCCAAATGTGTCGTAATTTCCTCTTTTATAATTGACTCCAGCATCTTTCCCACCACTGACGTCAGGCTAACCAGTCTATAATTCCCTGTTTTCTCTCTCCCTCCTTTCTTGAAAAGTGGGACAACATTAGCCACCCTCCAATCTGCAGGAACTGTTCCTGAATCTATGAAACATTGGAAAATGATTACCAATGCGACCACGATTTCTAGAGCCACCTCTTTAAGTACCCTGGGATGCAGACCATCAGGTCCCGGGGACTTATCAGCCTTCAGACTCAACAGTCTATCCAACACCGTTTCTTGCCTAATATAAATTTCCTTCAGTTCATCCTTTACCCTAGTTCCTTTGGCCACTATTACATCTGGGAGATTGTTTGTGTCTTCCCTAGTGAAGACACATCCAAAGTATCTGTTCAACTTGTCTGCCATTTCCTTGTTCCCCATAATAAATTCACCTGTTTCTGTCTTCAATGGCCCAATTTTGGTCTTAACTATTTTTTTGCTATTCACATACCTAAAGAAACTTTTACTATCCTCCTTTATATTCTTGGCTAGTTTACCTTCGTACCTCATTTTTTCTTGGTGTATTGCCTTTTTTTGTTATCTTCTGTTACTCTTTAAAAGCTTCCCAGTCCTCCGGTTTCCTGCTCATCTTTGCTATATTATACTTCTCTTTTATTTTTATACTGTCCTTTACTTCCCTCGTCAGTCAAGGCCGCCCCTTACTCCCCTTAGGATCTTTCTTCCTCTTTGGAATGAACCGATCCTGCACCTTCTGCATTATTCCCAAAAATACCTGCCATTGTTGTCCCACTGTCTTCCCTGCTAGGGTATTGTTCCATTGAACTTTGGCCAGCTCCTCCCTCATAGCTCCATAGTTCCCTTTGACAAAGCAGGAGCATACAGAGCAGGAACGATACCATTAAGCAAGGCATCCGTAGACCCATTTTGGAAACCCCTGATAGAGGAAACCCACATGGTCGCAGGAAGAATGTCCAAACTTCACACAGACTGCACCCAAAGTTAGAAATGAACCCAAGTCACTAGAGTTGTGGGACTGTGATTCCACTAGCTCCACCACTATACTGCACATCACCACACTGGACAATTCTTTGTTGATTGGTATAAACTCTAAACAGCTTTTTATTTTGCATGATGAGCTTTGTTCCATTCAAAGACAAAAACATTTGGACTTGTTCAAAAGAACAAAATTGAAGATCGATGACTGTGGTTGAAAACATCAATAACATCTTCCACAGATGCTCTGTTTTCCTGCATTGTTCTTTAAGATTTCTGTTGGACATTGCTTGCTGAACCAATCATTACTGTCCACTGTTGTTTGCAAACTCATTTATCTTGACTTACTAAAACCTAGACAATAGTTTTTATTTATATATTTAAAGTAGCTTTGCAGAATCTGCTTTAGCTCTGGAACTTCTTTAGTTCCTGCTGCTGTCTGTAAGGAGTTTGTACGTCCTCCCTGCAAACTCCCACAGTTCAAAGACATACCGAGTTGGTAGCTTAATTGGTCATTGTAAACTGTCCCAGAATTATGCTTAAATTAGTGGTTGCTGGGCGACACAGTTCAAAGGGCCAGGAGGACCTATTCTGCACTATATCTCGAATGCTCCAGGTGCAACCTTCTGCTACTGTCCCCAGCAACTGACCAATGGAGAGTGGGTTGTAGTTCTGATCCACTACAAATCCCTCAGCTGGCCTGAGAAGGAGCAGTGAGATGCAGCCCTTAGGACAGGGTCAAGGCTGGCTCTATCAAATGTCTTTGGAATTAATGCAACACGCACAAAATTGCAGAGGAACTTTGGAATTAGTGTTGGGTGCAGGACTCAATGTATGAGAAGCATATGATGTTTCTGGACCTCTTCAGAAGGAGTAGGAGGGGGACCTTATTGAAACCTATTGACTACTGAAATCAATGGACGTGGAAAGAATGGTGGGATCCAAGTGCATAGCCTCAGGATAAAGGAAAATCTCTTTAGAACTGAGTTTAGGAGGAATTTTTTTCAGCCAGATGGTGATGAATATGTGGAATTTATTACCTTGGAGGGCCAAAGAGGCCAAGTCACTGGTTGTATTTAAAGCAGAGATTGATAGGTTCTTGATTGGTAAGGATGTTGGACATTAAGGCGGGACAATAGAGTTCAGGAAAGATAAATCAGCCATGACTGAATGATGGAGCAAACTTGATGGGCTGAATGTCCTAATTATGCACCCATATTTTGTGGTCTTAGGGTATTCACCTCCCTACTTACAGTTGATCTATTCTTCTCTTAATCTTCTTGGTGTGCTCCCTATTTACATGAACATGGGCAATGTCTCCTTGGACCAGAACAACCACAGCACCAGGAGTTTATATGAAAGGTCAATTCTGGGAAGACTGCCTCAACCAGAAATTAAGCCCTGTATTGCCCACAGCAGGGCCCTTACTCCAGGGCATCAGGCGATACCAATAGCTTAATGTTGGACACAAAGATATAAAATGGGTAGAATCTCAGTCAATTATTAGCTCAATCATTTCAGTTTCCAATATTAGTAAGTTAGGCATTGGGGAGATATCCCATGTTCTATGACCCTTCTCTGGATTTCCCTGATTTTCTGCAACCTATTCTTGCTCACACATGCCCATAGCCTCCCCTTTGATTCTCCTTGGTATTAACTTGCATTGAGAAGTAATTTTGCAGTCACCAATTAACCCAGCTGCATGTCTTAGGGATGTGGGAGAAACCCCATGCACTGAAAGTTCGATCCTGAGGCCAGGATCAAACCTGGGTAGGTGGAGCAGTGAGGGAACTGCATTAACACTACATGACGTGCTGACCATAATTGCTGTACATTCTCTGCGTTTCTGATCATTTCTAGGCAATCAGTTCTGAGATTTGGCTGACAGATATTGACCACTGGCCTCACAAACTCACAGAACAGAAGATACACTCAGTGGCCACTTTATTAGGTATGGCTGTACACCTGCTCATTAATGCAAATATCTAATCAGCCAATCATGTGGCAGCAACTTAATGCATAAAAGCGTGCAGATATGGTTAAAACGTTCAGTTGTTGTTCAGACCAAGCATCAGCATGGGGATGAAATGTGATCTAAGTGATTTTGACAGTGGAATGACCTGGTGCCAGACAAGGTGTACTAAGTATCTGCAGATCTTAAGAAACGGCAGATCTCCTGGGATTTTCTCAGACAGCAGTCTCTGGAGTTTGCAATGATGCAAAAACAAAAAAAAAACATCTAGTGAGGTGCAGTTCTGTGGGCAAAAACCTTGTTAATGAGAGAAGTCAGAGAAGGCCAGACTGGTTCAAGCAAACAGGAAGGTGACAGTAACTCAGCTAACCATGCATCACAACAGCTGTGTGCAGAAGAGCATCTCTGAACACACAACATGTCGAACTTTGAAGTGGATGGGCTACAGCAGCAGAAGGCCACAAACTTTCAGGATGTACCTAATAAAGTGGTCACTGAGTGTAGATGAGAATCGAATTGACTTTATTACTTACATCTTTCACATACATAAGGAGTAAAAATATTTACATTACATCTCCGTCTAAATGTGCAATGTGCAATTTATAGTAATTTGTGATAAATAGTATGTACAATGGGATAGTCAATATAGCATAGAAATACAGTTCTATCAGCGTGAATTAATCAGTCTGGTGGCCTGGTGGGAAAAGCTGTCCTGGAGCCTGTTGGTCCTGGCTTTTATGCTGCAGTATCATTTCCCGGATGGCAGCAGCTGGAACAGTTTGTGGTTGGGGTGACACAGGTCTCCAATGACCTTTCAGGCCCTTTTTACACACCTCTCTTTGTAAATGTCCTGAATAGTGTAAAGTTTGCATCTACAGATGCACTGGGCTGACCACGTCACACTGCAGAGTCCTGCAATTGAAGGAAGTACAGTTCCCATACCAGTCAGTGATGCAGCCAGTCAGGATGCTCTCAATTGTGCCCCTGTAGAAAGTCCTTAGGATTTGGGGACTCATGCCAAACTTCTTCAACTGTTTGAGGTGAAAGAGGCACTGTAGTGCTTTTTTCACCACACAGCCAGAATGTACAGACCATGTGAGATCCGCAGTGATGGGTATGCTGAGGAACTTAAAGCTGTTCACCCTCGCAACCCCAGATCCATTGTCGTCAATAGGGGTTAGCCTGCCTCCATTCCTCCTGTAATCCACAACCAGCTCCTTTGTTTT
This sequence comes from Hemitrygon akajei, assembly GCF_048418815.1. Taxonomy (NCBI): domain Eukaryota; kingdom Metazoa; phylum Chordata; class Chondrichthyes; order Myliobatiformes; family Dasyatidae; genus Hemitrygon; species Hemitrygon akajei. The sequence continues at coordinate 7,599,022 of NC_133152.1, forward strand.
TGCAACATTGAGGGAAAGATTCTCTCTTGACACCACTGTGTCAGGGTGATGACTTCTTCTCTGTAGGCTGCCTTGTTGTTATTTGAGATTAGGCCAATCAACGTAGTATCATCAGCAAATTTAATTAGCAGATTGAAGCTGTGGGTGCCGACATAGTCATGGGTATACAGAGAGTAAAGGAGAGGGCTTAGGGCACAGCGCTGGGGGGGTCCTGTATTGAGAGTCAGAGGGGTGGAGATTAGGGAGCCCACTCTTACCACCTGCAGGTGAACTGACAGGAAGTCCAGGATCCAGCTGCACAAGGCAGGGTGAAGGCCGAGGTCTCTGAGCTTCTTGTCGAGCCTGGAGAGAATTATGGTGTTGAATGCTGAACTGTAATCCAGGAACAGCATTCTCACATAAGCATCCTTCTTCTCCAGATGTGTAGAGCTGTGGCTATTGTGTCATCTGTCAATTGGTTGTGTCAGTAGGCGAATTGTAGGAGGTCCAGTGTGGGTGGTATCAAGCTGCAGATGTAATCTTTGACCAGCCTCTCAAAGCATTTGCTTATTATTGAGGTGAGTGCGACAGGACGTCAGTCGTTCAGAAATGCTACCTTGGTCTTTTTAGGTAGAGGAACAATGGTAGATGGTTTGAAACAGGAGGACACATTACTCTGGGAGTGGGAGAGATTAAAAATGTCTGTAAACACACCTGGGATGCTGTCTGGTCCTGCAGCCTCGTGACTGTCCACTTGTTGGAAACACCGGTGTACTTCGGCCTCAGAGATGACCAAGCTGCAAAACTGTAGAAAGTATGTGTAAAGTATGATCGCATACGAAAGTGATGCTTTTTGTAATGTGGAGTATTTAACACAACAACTGAGTTAGTTATTCCTCAGGAGTTTGGAGGGGAAAAATAGAGGATGATGATGAAGTTGTTGGGAGAAGCAAGAGCAAAACCAGAAGAGAGGACACTTCCAAGTCTCAGAAGTTACTAAAAGAGGGAGATTGTCCATAAAAACCGTGCCTGAAGCATTTATTGATGTTATTGACACAATTGGTCAACAGCTTCTTGTAACCTTATCTACGGCCCATTTATATAGGATACTCTTTACCATCCATTTAAATTCCTTTGTCTTCATGTTACAACCATTAGCTTTATTGGGAACTCCTCAAGATTGTTAAAGTTAATGAAGTGCAGCTTTTCTGTCTGAAATCTGGGCAATTCATGCTGAAGGGCTGTTTTCTCTTTTCTTTTCGTCATTGCTCATCATCTGTCCAAGCTGCCACAAGAACCAGTCAACGGGTGATGTGGCTAAACAGCAGAAAACACTTTTATTGCTGAAGCTGAAGACAAGCTAAAAATATCTGACAATCTGCTAGCTCCCAGCAGACTCTGCCGTCTGTAGTGTAGGGTGCATCACTCAGCTGTCCTGACAATGAATGGGATAATATGTAAGGAAACTTTCACTGAAATTAGAACTTACTCACTCAAAAAGGCCACTCGACCAGTCCATTGAGTCCACGCTGCTGTTCGAAGAGCAGTCCCATCATCCATCCATTCCATCTGCCTTTTTATTTCAGAATCAGAATCAGGTTTAACGTCACCAGCATATGTCATGAAATTTGTCGTTATGCAGCAGCAGTACATTGCAATGCATAACAATCAAAACTGTTTGAATTACAGTAAATGTATATACAGTATATTAAAAAGTTAAATTAAATAAGTGCTGCACAAAAAGTAGAGAGGTAGTGTTCATGGGTTCAATGTCCATTCAGAAATCTGATGGCAGAGGAAAAGAAGCTGTTCCTGAATTGTTGAGTGTGTACCTTCAGGCTCCTATACCTCCTCTCTGATGATAGCAATGAGAAAGGGGCATGTCCTGGGTGATTGGATCTCTTAATGACAGATGCTGCCTTTTTGAGGCATCACTCCTTGAAGATGCCCTGGATGCTGGGGAGGCTAGTGCTCATGATGGAGCTGATTGAGTTTCTGCAGCTCCTTTATCCTCCTCTATTCTCCTTTAACTTATTATCTCTCATTTGCCAATTAATTCCTCTTTGATTCTTTTGCCTCTTCCCTGCATTAAGGAGTAACTAACAGCAGCCAATATTGCCCGGACTCACTGAGTTGTCAAGGGAGGTTGAGGAGGCTGGGACTTCATTCCTTAGAGTGGGGAAAATTGAGGGAGTGACCTTATAAAATCATGAAAGGCATCGATAAGGTGAATGCAGTCTTTGTTTCCCAGGGAAGGGGAATCAAAGCTTAGAGGACATAGATTTACAGTAAGATGGGAAAGATTTAAAAGGGAGCTGATGGGCAATTTCTTCATGCGCGGGGTGGTGTGCATTTGGAACAAGCTGCCAGAGGAAGTGGCTCAGGCAGGTGCAATAACAACATTTCAAGACAATTGGACAGCTGCTTGAACAGGAATGGTTGAGAAGGTTATGGCCTAGATACTGGCAAATGTGAATAGCAGACCTGCTAGTACAGGGTGGGCCAAAGGGCCTGTTTCCATGGCTCTATGACTTTGATTCCAATTAATCTGTCAGGAAGCTTTTGGGATGTGGGAGGAGACCAGAATATCTGTGCAGTCACAGGGAGAACTCCAGACCAACTGTACTAGATGCCAGGATTAAGCCCAAGTCACTGCAGCTGCAAAGCAGTGCCATTAACTGCTGTGCCAACTTGACAGCTTGAGTCCTCCGCCCCCAGACACCACTCCACATTTCACAGTGAGACATTTTGAATAAACCACAAAGAGAAATATCTGCAAATAATCAAATATATATTTATTTGAGGGGATTTATTATAGGACGGATAATTCAGCCTTATTATTGACTGGGTGCACCAACTCCTCGCAACCATCGTTCTCACATATTTATTCTTCTCTCACTTAAGTATGCCTGTGCCTCCTTGTGATGGGCAGTTCCACATCCCTTCCTTCGGAAAACTTTGGAGACACAAGAGGCAGCAACAACTGTTCTTTCAGTTTGTGGATGCTGGGTGAGGGGTAGGAATGGACAGTGCCGGGTTGGAAACCGTGGAGGCGATGGGATCTGTAGTGCTCTGGGAGATAGTATGCTGGCACTCATTTGAATGTTTATGCTCCAGCAGAAGTTGTGAAGAAGTGTCCAAGAGCTACTGCCTGGCTCTGCAAGGTAGAAATCAACGTGCTGGACCACCCATTGTGCTCGGCTCTACCTTGGTCATCTTTTCCATCCTCTCCCCCTCCCATCCTCTTAGAATCATTGCCCTCCCCCACCTGGTTCTATACGCTCACACACACACTCACCCACACACATCCATCTGGGTTTCTTTTCACTTTGCTTACCCTTCCTATCCCCCTTCCCAATAAGGTTCCATCTCCCTTATCTGTTTCCAACTATCACCTACCAATCTCTCTCTCTAAACTCCCCCGTCTTGTTCCCCTATGTGGCTCCAACATCCCTCACCTCAAAGCAACTTCCACAGATCTCCTACCTGTCCTACCCCTCCCTCTCACCTCTTCATAGCTGCTATCTTGCCTCCAAAACTCAGTCCTGACCCAGGGTTTCAAACCAAAATATCAACTATTCCTCCCCCCTTCCCCATCCCCACCAATATATGCTGCTCAATCCCCTGAGTCCCTGCAGCAACTTCTTTGTTGCTTAGGGTACAGAGGAGGTGTGGAGTCTATATATCTTTTCTGCCCCCACAGGTAGCTGATCTATTGCTCACTGGCACACCTCCTCAGAGTTACTGGCAGCTGAAGGCAGCGTACTGAGGAGGCTCCAACATCACCATGCTGGGAGTATCCAGCACCCTCTCATTGCTGCTTCCTCTCTCCCTGGCCGGCCAAACCTTGAAGATGTCTGTTGTTCCTGTTCCAGTGATGAGTACAGGTTTCCCCCGCCATCCGAAGGTAGAGCATTCCTACGAAACGGTTTGTAAGCCGGAGTGTTGTAAAGTGAAGAAGCAATTACCATTTATTTATATGGGAAAAATCTGGGTGCATTCGCAGACCCAAAATGTAACCTACCAAATAACACATAAAACCTAAATTAACAGTAACATATAGTAAAAGCAGGAATGATGTGATAAATACACAGCCTATATAAAGTAGGAATACTTTTCTGCAATCATTGCAGCACTGTCCACCGTAGTGAAAATCTCACGCCAGCGCTCTTGGCAGAAACACTCTCTCCAGTAACCTTTAAGCTATGAAGCTGCCAAATCATACCAAATAACACATAAAAACACACAGCCTATATAAAGTAGAAACAATGTATGTACAGTGTAGAATCGGGAAAACACTGAGCACAGTGATGATAGTGTGTTAGGCTGAGTCGTCGGAGGTTGGTGTGGTGGTAGGTGGAGGAGACTGGGGTGTCACCTCATCGTCGTCTGTTTCCATCAGGGCAGGCAGGTCACCTTCTTCTCTGTCTGCCTGCCTCGATGTCAAAGGTCAAGGTTCATCATCTGCTGTGGCTGATGTGGAAGGCTTGAAAAACGACAGTATGCTTGACTGCTTAGCCTCGTACATTTTTCTATCATACAGTTCTTTGTAAGCACTCAAACCATCCTGCAAATATGCCCTAAACCTACGTACCCTTTCAAAATAAAAGTCATACTTCTCTGCAATCATTGCAACGTTGTCAATCGCAACGAAAATCTCACACAGTTGCTTCATGTTCAGTTCCTGGACGACTTCACTTTCGGGCCGTTCGCTACTGCGTTCGGTTTCGATTGTTATCCTTTCCTCTTCATCAGCTCTTCATCTGTCAGTTCTTGGTCATGGGATGCCAAAGCCTCTTCAACATCATCTTCGTCAACTTCCACAAACCCAGCCTCCTTAGCCAAACTCATTTTGTCCTTACTTCGTTCACCATGATCAAAACGCTTAATTATGTCTAGTTTTACGCTAAGTGTAACACCCTTATGAGCTCTTTTAGGCTTTTCCGATACCTTACAACTCATCTTGCTAATGGATGCACAAAATAAGTCGAGATAAAGCACAGATGCTCACAGGCACGTGTTTAAGCAATGGCAGCTAGAATGCAGTTCCGGGGGAGGAGCTTGGCTGCTCGGCGCGCGCTGCCTTTTTCGTAACAGTGAAAACACCTTCTGTTAGCGAAAACAGGTAACTAATGTAGGTTTCGGCCCGAAACGTCGACAGCGCTTCTCCCTATAGATGCTGCCTGGCCTGCTGTGTTCCACCAGCATTTTGTGTGTGTTGTTGTTTGAATTTCCAGCATCTGCAGATTTCCTCGTGTTTGCTAACTAATGTAGGTCTTTTGTAACAGCGAGGTGTTATAAAGTGAATGTTTGAAAAATGGGGGACACCTGTAGAGCTGTTGTCACCAGTTGCCTTCAGGCAGCCAACAATGGTTCCTCAGCTGCAGGTCGGCCATGGGTATTGGATCGGATTTATTAATGCCACTCAGATGTTTAAAATTCCCTACAAGTTGACATATTGGAGGTGACAGTAAATGATCTAAAACCCTTCTCTGGGAACAGAACTTCCACTGGAAGCACACAGAGCTGCCAGCACTGCTCTTTTTGAAGCATAATTCTCTAGCCAATGCCTCTTCATGAGCACACAATACTGGGGCTGCTTTTGAAGTGGGACATCATTAAAACAGTGTATGAAATATTTATTGATGCTGATATTGACACCACTGGTCAACAGTGTCCTATAACACTATCTTGTATCGTCAATTTTATCTTCCATTTAAATTCCTCTGTCTCATGTTACACCTGGTTTTATTTAAAAGGATCATCAACTGTGTACACATCAGTTAGCAGGTTTAGAAAATGTTAAAACTGTTGAATGTATTGATCAAATGCATACACGCACACACACACACACACATACACACACACACATATACACACACACACACACACACATATACACACACACACATATACACACACACACATATACACACACACACATACACATATACACACACACACACATACACACACACACCCGCACACACACACGCACACACACACATATACACACACACCCACACACACACACACACACATACACCCACACCCACACACACACATACACACACACACACACATACACACACACCCGCACACACACACGCACACACACACACACACACACACACACACACACACACATATGCAGGTGTATATAAATACGAATATATCATTCGTTGTTATGTGCCACGTTGTATGATGTGGGAGATCATGGTCTTTCCATGACCATGATTGTTCTTGGCACATTTTTCTACAGAAGTATTTTGCCATTGCCTTCTTCTGGGCAGTGCCTTTACATGACGGGTGACCCCAGCCATTCTCAATACTCTTCAGAATTGGTCTGCCTGGTGCCAGTGGTCGCATATTCAGGCCCAGGACTTGTGAAATGCATCAGCTGCTCATATGACCATCCACCACCTGTTACCATGGCTTTACAAGACCCTGACTCGGGGTGGGGTGAGGGTGCTGAGCAGGTGTTACACTTTGCCCAAGGGTGGCCTGCAGGCTAGTGGGGGGAAGGGGCGCCTTACACCTCCTTTGGTAGAAATGTATCTCCACCCTGCCACCTAATTGTATATATACTTTAGAGACAGATAAATTTTCAAAATAAAGCTTATTTTGAAATTCAAGGTTCCCAACACAGCGAGGTGTCTGCAAGGCAAAATCCATGCTGCAGGAATACACCAAAGCTGGGTGAATCTAATGCAAAGGCTCTGTGTGCTAGGACCACAGCCTGGGCTCGTTCCACTACCACACATGGAGGGGCTGAGTCGGGACAGTCCTTCAAGCACTGGAAGCAAACTGGCAATGGTGCTATGGTTAAAAAAGTGCTTACACTGCTGAATGTAGTATTGACCAAGTAACACCAAGAATTTAGCAAGTTTGGCACCATGCTTCCTTTTGCATCTATGTATTATTATAAAGTTTATTTGCAAAATAAAAAGAAATTGGCAAGTTTTTTTATTTATTTAAGAGTATTCAGTACTCTTTAGAGTTCAATTATTAGGATTTTGAGGAGACTGGTTATGTCCCCTAGGACTCGAGCTAATTTCTACAGGTGTACCATGGAGAGCATTCTAACTGGCTGCATCACTGCCTGGTATAGAGGCTCGAATTGACAAGATCAAAAGAGGCTGCAGAAGGTGGTAGGTAGACTCGGCAGCTCCATCGTGGGCACCAGCCTTCCCACTATTGAGGACATCTTCAAAAGGTGGTGCCTCAAGAATGTGGCATCCATCATTAAGAACCCCATCACCCAGAGCATTCCCTCTTCTCATTCCTACCATCAGGAAGGAGACACAGGAGCTTGAAGATGTACACTCAACATTTTTGGAACAGCTTCTTCCCCTCTGTTGTCAGATTTCTGAATGGTCCATGAATACTACCTCACTATTCCTCTTTTGTCCTACTTATTTGATTTTTTATTATAACATAGTATTTTTTCCATATCTTGCAATGTGGTGCTGCCTAAAAAACAACAAATCTGATGGCAGATGCCAGTGATAATAGACCTGATTCTCATCATAATTCTGAGAAGTCAACAAGAGTAAAATGCCAGGCACTGAAAGCCTTTCCGCCGACTAGGCTCCTAATACAATAAACCAGGGCTCCATGGTAGTGTAGCTCAAAGTGTTCCAGAGTACAGAGTTCAACTCCAGCGTCCTTCTGTAAGGAATTTGTGTGTTCTCCCTATGGAATGCATATGTTTTCCCCTAGTACGCCGGTTTCTTCCCACCATCCAATGACGTACCGTCAATTGTCCTGAGATTAGCTTACGGTTAATTGGGTTCGTTGGAAGTTGCTGGGTGGCTCACTAAATAAGAGTAAAATTAATTACTAAAATTAATTAAAATTCCAAGACAGAAATTCCGGTGGAGGAACTCAGCAGGTTGAGCGGTATTTTTGGCGGAAAGGGATTGTTGAGGGTCAAATCCTGTATCAGGACTGAGACTGGTGAGGAGAGATGCCAGTATAAAGAGGAGAGGGAGAGTCTTTACTTCACCCCCAGAGATCTGCTTGACCCTCTCAGTTCCTCCAGTAGATTGCTTGTTGCTCATTTGAGCACATTCTCATCAGGACTAAAGATTATCTTCTCTGCCTGATAAATGCGCAACATTGCAGCAAGAAAGATTAAGAGAAGGTTGAAGTATCTTTGTTTCACACCAGACTTCACATAGATTGGTTTTCTGGCAGATTCATTGGTTAGTATCATGGTAAGACACTGACCAACTTAAGCAGCCAAGTTTGAGAAGGATTTTCCACAAGCCTCTTGATTGACAAAATAGAAAACTACTATTGGTCACAAAGAGTCAAGAGAATTGGTTGATGTTATATGCCTGGAAATTACTTAATTTAAGATCTTGCTTTTTTTAATTCCCCACCTCTGAAAGTTTGACTTGACACCCCCAATATCTGGAGTCCTGGACACCCCCAATATCTGGAGTCCTGGACACCCCCAATATCTGGACACCCCCAATATCATACAGTACAGAACAGGCCCTTCGGCCCATCTGGCCTTTGCCTACCAAGATGCCCCGACCAAGCTAGTCTCATTTGCCATCTTTTGGCCCTTAATCTTCTAAATCTCTCCTATTCATGCGACTGTCCAATTGTCTTTAAAAGTTGCTATTGTACCTGCCTCAGCCATTTTCACATCCCACATACCACCATTTTAAAAAATAGTTGGTCCTCAAATTCCAATTAAATCATTGCCCTCTCACCATTAACCCATGCCCTGTCCATGTCACCTTAAACATACTGAGGGTGAAATACGAAATATAGTAGATGCGGGTTCAATTGTAACATTTAAAAGAAGTTTGAACAGGTACGTGGATAGGAGAGGGTTGGAAGGATACGGCCCAGGTTTAGGTAGATGTGACTAAGCAAAAGATCAGGTTGGATTGGACCAGATGAGCCAAGAAGCCTGTTTCTGTGCTGTAGTTATAAAACAACTAGAATATTAATACACTGACTGAACAGTTTACTAGATTTTTTAAAAACTCAATTCAGTAAGGGATTTTCCCTGTATGCATTTAGCTCCCTGATCCAACTGTTAAAGATTTAAAGATCAGTTTTATTTGTCACATCTACACCAAAACATTGAAACATACAGTGAAATGCATCATCTGCACCAATGACCAAACCAGTCCAAAGATGCGCTCAGCAGATGTTAGGCTAAAAGAACAGGAGCTGCAGTTTGTCTTTCTCTCAACTTTTATTCTTAAATGTTGGAAGGGAATTGAAAATATTCAAGCCAAGGATCTGAGAGAACTTCAGATGGTCATGGTGTTGTTCTCTAAGAGCAGAGCTTTTGGACCTTCGGAAACAAAAATTAAAATATGTAAATCAGCAATAGCCAGATAATTTGGAAACAGCTTGAAGGCCTAAAGAGAGAACAGAGCAGGGTTTCCCCTCTCTCTCCGCTCTCACAGTATCCGTGCTTGTACGCTTTGCCCCGGGAACAATCTCCAAACGTTTCAGAGTTTTCCTTCTTTCAGCTGGAGACCACCTCACTTCCTCTCAGACATCTGGATCCAGGCACCCAGGAGGCCATTTCCATCTGCCAACACAAAGCAGGGCTGAACAGAACATAATGAGAGCTTCCTTCCTGAGGTGGCGGAACCGAGAGAGAACTCAATTAGTAACCTCAGCAGACTAGCAGTTTAACAGAGAGGAAGCCCTGGGATGTTCAGAAGATGCTGCAGAGAGGATTAATCTCCAACTCACTCTCCCATCAACATTCCTGGGTAACACCATCCACCCGAGGGTCCTCTCAGATATTTCTCAGCTTTGCAGAGGGAGCGCAGTTGGAACTGGAAGTATTTTAATTTAGTGCAAAATACTTTCCACACCCTGTCTCCAGCAGAGTCACACCAAACAAAATAACACAGAGATCAGAGTTTCAAAGGCTGCCGGTGGATGTGGAATAACACTGGTGTAAGAAAGGAAGGGCCATTTTCTGGTTCTCATCCTCCAGCTGCCATCACTATGGTAACACTTCTTGGTAGGTAGCTAATGCACTTTCCTTTTAAGGTGGGAGGTTATTTTTGTTATGCAAGTCAAAAAATTCTGATAACATAGGGCTCAGCTGTAAATGATTTCTGGCATCAAAAGTGGATAGAGACTGGTCTGTAACTCTGCCATTCCAAAGCATTTCAGCTTTATCAAACTCTGGTTAGGCCTTATCAGGAGCATTGCATTCAGTTCTGGTCACTCCATTTTAGGAAGCATGGGCAGGCTTTGGGAAGAGCGCAGAAGAGGTTTGCACAGATGTTGCCCAGATTAGACGGTATGTGCCATGAGGAGAATTTAGATAAACTTGAGTTGAGTTGTCTTCTCTGGAGCCGCAGATACTGAGGGAAAGGCTGTTCAAAGTTTATAAAATGATGAGAGGTGTAGATATTGAACAACCAGTATCTTTTTTCTCAAGGTTGTAATGTCTAATACTAGAGGGAAAGGGAATGCATTTAAGGTGAAAGGGTTTAAGGCAAGTTTTTTTAATACAGAGTGGTGGTGCCTGGAAAGTGGTGGAGGCAGATATGATAGCGGCATTTAACAGGCTCGTAGATTAAGTAGCAACTGTGCAGAGATAGAGGTATGGGCAATGTGGAGGCAGAGGTACTAGTGAAGTCAGATATCACTAGCTTATTTACTTTGGTATAATTGTGGGCTGAAGGACCCGTTTCAGTGCCACACTGTCCTAATGCATCAGTTGGCATGATCTAGGGTTCATGGCAGCACTGCAGGGCATCTAGTGGGCACTGATTTCACATCAAGTGGCCATAAGAATCTTAACAAAAGGGACCAGCTTGAGAACAAAGAGGAATCCTCAAAACCCAGGCTGAAATAGATCCCAAAGTATGGCATCAGACTTCGGAAGATGTTTAGGATGCAGCTGTTCTCAAACTCCCTCCACGTCTTGTGAACATAAAGGCATGACTGGAACAGGCCAGCGCCATGCAGGGAGCTGGGACATGGATACTGGCCAAAACTCACTCTGCCACACCATTGTCTCCTAGATTTAGTGCTTCAAGGACATAGATAGCAACTAGAAAACACAAGCTTAGTGCAGGATGAGTATCCTGAGCACTCATCCACACAATGACAGACAATGGATACCCAGTGATGAAAGCAGACCTTGAATGGCAAAGGTCTCCCTATCCTGAAGCTCTCTCAGCATTCTCTGGTTGTGTTTGTACTGTTTCCAGCAAGGATAGCTTTACAGAATGCAAATGATCATAATAAACCAAATAATTCAGTCATGCTCCCTAGTAATTGAGTTTCTAACACATCTAATCCTCCTGGATGCCGATAGAGCTCTGAACATTAACCAAAGCCACAGAAGGTGGTACAGGCTATCAACCTGAATGTGAATTCAGAGTGGTGCTTGCCCCCAATTAGTTTGGATGTCCCTGTTCACAGAGATGCCTCATCCAGAGTTCTATGTGACAGCTGCAAAGTCTCAGCTGATCCTGGTGTTTCTATTGACCTCCCTTCTACACTGATGATAGGCATTTAGGATATATGTTCAACTTTCTGGAGGCTTTTCCAATTTATATTGGCTATAAGCTTTCTGCACCTTCACCTCCCAACAAGACTGAGTAATCTGTATTGCGAACAGTATCAATAGGTGATTCATCCGTAGGTGGTTTCTTTCCCCATCCTGAGACTATGAATAAACATTTCTTCATCAAAAGGAACAGCTGCATCTAGCCCTTCTCAGACTAAGTCCTGTTCTTATTATCTTGGCAGCTGATTCTCTTTACAAGTCATCCAGCATTTTAAGCAATCCATAAAGCACTGAAGGAACTCGTTAGGTCAGACACCATCTGTGGAGGGAACTGGACTGTCAGCATTTCAGATCAAGACCCTTCATCTGGAAGGGTCTCATCCTGAAATGTTGATTGTCCTGCAGTTCAGAGCTAAAACATCGACGGTCTAATTCCTTCCATAAATGCTGTCTGACCTGTTGAGTTCAATTTGCATGCTGCTCCAGATTCCAGCACTCTACAGCCTTTTGTGTATCCAGTATTTAAATTTCTCTGAAAGCCATAAAATTGCTAAATAAGAATTATTTTTCTACTTGCACTCACCTGAATACAATGCTTTCCTATGAAGTATGGATGTGCATGGTGCATAAACTTTTTGAAGTGGAAAGGAGAGATGAACGTGTAAGTCTCTCCATAACAGTGCATTCCCTCTCCAACAGCAAGCCTCATGTAGTACTGGCCGATGACACATGGAAACTGAGCTCCTTTCGGACTCAGGCTGAACGACAGAGATGGGCAGGAGGCCTGGCTCCTGCACATGTAGCATGCAGGCCCATTGTGAGGACACACCCCGCTGCTCGTGAACCAGATCCACAGCTATGGGTAAATAGCCCAGCCCCACTGCCTTATGGGCAGCCTCGGGAGAGGCGAAGGCTACAGGAATAAACCCAGATGGCAAATTCAGAGTGGAGCCCCTAAGGCGGCTGGACGTCACTGAACATCTTTCCGGCAGTTCCTGCAGCCAGACATATTTCTTCATAATCTTTCCTTTGGACTACACCGGTGAGGCCGAGCGGGGGATCCTGACATCTGAGCTTCTCAGGCCCTCCTTACTTTCCATCCAGGCTTGTGAAGATGATCATCGTCACCCATTGTCCTTCGAAACAAGCAGATGCCAACACAGTGCAGGTATGTCAAATTACAATAAGTTACCAATAAGTAAATAGATAGACAAGTAAATCATGCCAAAGCTAAATAGCAAGGTAGTGTTCATGGGTTCACGGACTGTTCAGAAATCTGATGACAAAAGGAAGAAGCTGTTCCTATGCAATGATTGTAGGTCTACAAGCCCCTGATGGTAGTAACAAAAAGAGGATATGTCCCAGATGATGAGAGTCCTTAATTAAGGATTTTGCCCTCTTGAGGCACCACCTTTTGAAGATTGCCTCAATGATGGGGAGGTGTGTGCCCATGATGAGATTACAAATCTCTGCAGCCTCTTTCGATCCTGGGCATTGAAGCCTCCATAACAAGCAGTGCAACCAGTCAGACTGATTTCCACGATAAATCTAGGGAAATTTGATAGCAAACTAAACAGTCTCTCAGTATACCATAAAGCCCATTACCGAACAACAATCAGACAATCGTTTCAACTTAGCCGCATATGCTGAAATGGACTCTCTCTCTTTTTGATTCCACTTTTGAAACCTAAGGCATTCTGCAATGAACAATGGCTTTGATTCTAAATGTTCCTGCATCACATTTATAATAACAGCAAAGCTCATTGTGGATAGTTTGGTTGGAGCAGATATACTTCAAAGCAAATGGAATGTCTTTAAACCTAATTAACTCAGCAAAATTGGTACTCATTTCTCATTGGCTATTTCATTTACTTCAAAATATTAGTCAATTAGCTCAATATACATGAGCCATTTACCTGTTGTGTAATCAAATTCGGCAATCTTTCTGGTGCAGCAGCCATTTCTGCTTTTATTTATGATTATTATCACCCAGTACTCACTCTTTATGAAGCCATGAATTCTTTCATTTTCTATTTTGTTTAACTCAACAGTCTCTGCCCGTGCTGGGCTGATTTTACACCTGCCGTTCCTCACTGAGCTTCAACAGGTAATTAGTCGTCTCTGGTTTGTTTTAAAAAATACCTTGAGGCCAATATCATGTTTTCTCACCAAAACATTAAACTAATTCTGCATTCCAAAATATGAGTCTAACTTTGTGTTTACGCACATCTGAGGCATGCACTTATCATGTGGTAGAGTGATGATGTATGCAATTCACATATTTATGCATATAACATAATTAATTATTTAAATGAACAGGAATGCTTAATCAACAACATATTTACAAGATTACTCAAATATTACTGACATATTAAATACTCAACACTTTCCACCATGGACCCTTCAAGGACGACTCCCAACTTCCTCTTCCTGAAGTCCATAATCAGTTCCTTGGTCTTGCTGGTGTTGACTGCGCAATTATTGTAACACTACTCAACCTGCTGATCTATTTAGTAGGGAACCCTGTACTCTGGGAGCCTAGAAAGACACCCGTAATTAACCAAATATGACCTACCAAACACGTGAAAATCTGCAGATGCTGCAAATCATATACAAAATGCTGGAGGAACTCAGCAGGCCAGGTAGCATCTACAGAAAGAGAAAACAGTTGATGTTTTGGGCCGAGACCCTTCATCAGGACTGGAAAAATAGATCAGAAGTTAGAGCAAGAAGGTAGGGGAAGGACAAAGTACAAGGTGGCAGGTGACAGGTAAAACCAGGATAGAAGAGGGTAGAAGACCATGGAAGAAAGGGAAGGGGGAGGAGCACCAGAGGGAGGTATGGGCATGAAAGGAGATGAGGTGAGAGAAGGAAACAGGAATGGGAATGTTTGGGGGTTGGGGGCAATTACCAGAAGTTCGAGAAATCCATGTTCATGCCATCAGGTTGGAGGCTACCCAGACGAAATGTAAGGTGTTGCTCCTCCAACCTGAGTGCGGCTTCATCGCAGCAGTAGAGGAAGCCGTGGACTGACATGTTGGAATGGGAAGTGGAATTGAAGTGGGTGGCTTCTGGGAGATCCCATTTTTTCTGGCAGAAGGAACGTAGGTGCTTGGCGAAGCAATCTCCCAATCCACATCAAGTCGCGCCAATACACAGGAGGCCACGCAGGGAGCACCGGATACAGTAGATGACCCAAAAACTCCTTCCAGGTGAAGTGTCACCTCACCTGGAAGGACTGTTTGGTGCCCTGAATGGTAGTGAGGGAGGAGGTGTGGGGGTAGGTGTAGCACTTGTTCCGCTTGTAAGGATAACTACCAGGAGGGACATCAATGAGGAGGGATGAATGAACAAGGGAATCACATAGGGAGCGATTCCTACAGAAAGCAGAAAGTGGGGGGAGGAGGGAAAGAGGTGCTTGGTGGTGGGATCCTGTTGTTGATGGCAGAAATAATGGATCCTGTGCTCCCAGTGGGGCCTCCTGTATATCAGTGAGACACGACATAGATTGGGAGACTGCTTCACTACCAGAAAAAGCAGGATCTCCCAATGGCCACCCATTTTACTTCTACTTCCCATTCCCATTCTGACATGTTAGTTCATGGCCTCCTCTACTGTCACGATGAAGCCACAATCAGGTTGGAGGAGAAACACTTTATATTCCGTCTAAGTAGCCTCCAATCTGGTGGCATGAACATCGATTTCTCGACCTTCCAGTAATGGCCAACCCTTCATCGTTCCCATTCCTATTTCCCTCTTTCACCTCATCTCCTTACCTACCCATCACCTTCCTCTGGTGCTCCTCCCCCTTCCCTTTCTTCCATGGTCTTCTACCCTCTCCTATCAGATTCCTCCTTTCTCTAGCCCCTCATCTCTTTCACCTATCAGCTTCCCAGCTCTTTACTTCACCCCTCCTCCTCTCCCAGTTTCACCTTCTTGCTCTAACTTCTCATCTTTTTTTCCACTCCAGATGAAGGGTTTCAGCCCAGAACATTGACCATTTACTCTTTTCCACAGATGCTGTCAGGCCTGTATTTTCTACGTGTTGACTTACCAAACAATATGTTTCATACTTGGACTTCAGCAGCTTATTATTTTATAAACTTTTTGTATTCTTCACTTCATTTCTGTGCATGAAAGTGAGCTCTTGAAGAAGTAAACTAACTTAGATGAAGTACAACCACGACTGGGGCACCAGGTGCAGTTCTACCTGGGCACCTTGGGGTAGATCTTCCTTCCAGCAGTGCTGGTAGATTTACCAGACTGATTTGGATGATGAGAAGGAATTCCCATGAGAAAAATAAATGCAGTATTGCCTGAACTCATTGGACAGAGAATGAGATATGATTTCACTGTAACATGAGCTTTTAACTGGAAACAGGGAGTGCAGGAAATCCTCAAAAGAGAAACAGAGTTAATGGTTCAGTCTGAAGGGAGGGTTGATGCTGATGTACTGTTTTATCAAACAGGAGAATCTGCCGTCAGGAGTGTCATTTTCTGCCTTTCTTGTTATCAAAGAGAAAAGCCCATTTCCCCAAGCAATCCTTTAGTCTTCTGCCCTCAACTCTCTCTGTGGCATTTTCACAGTTTGATATAGCAACTGCTCTGTCCAGAAATTGCAGAGAGTTGTGAATGAACCCACCTGTCATTCAAACCAGACTCACCCCCAGTGATTCTATCTACACGTAGCACTGCCTAGCATAATCATGGTGCTTCCATCCCCAGTCACTCTTCCCCACACTCTCATTGGACAGAAGGTATAAAAGCTTGAGAACATGTAAGACTTCTGGAAGAACCTCTTCATCTTTATATATAAGAGATTCTTTCCTCTTGATCTCTCAATCAACCTCATCATGGTTATAGCACCTTATTGTCTACCTGCACGGCACTTTTCCTGTAACTGCAACAGTGTATTCTGCATTCAGTTTACTTTTCCCTTTTGTACTACTTCAGTGTATTTATGTAACGAAGGATCTGTCAGGATGGTATACAGACAATAGATTTAATCTGTTTCACAGTACATGCAACAATAATAAAAAAAATTACCTATTACCAATTGTCAATTTTTTTGCTTGTAGTAATACTCCTGTGAAATATCTTGAGATCTTTTTGCTAGGTTAAGGATACTATAGGAGCGAGTTTGTTGTCGTTCTGCTAAAAGCCCCAATACAGCCTGAAATCAATGATATCGCCAAACTTCCCGCTAATGCTGGTCAGGAGATATAAAGGTTCATAGGTTCAGACGTTCATTTTATTGTCGAAGTATTCTGGAATAATACAACTCTGATATTTGTCTACTCCATTAAATACAGAAAGACTATGGGTGTTGATGGAAGGAAAGACACGAAATCCCCCACCTCGTCATAAAAAAATAACAAAACTCAGAGGCCCCAAAATCGACCCTCCCCCCACGGCAAAAAGAGCAATCACCAACACCCACACGTATCAACCCCTGACCCCCGCACTCTTGGAAAAGAACAGCAACAGTAGCACCAAACACCCAGCCCGCCCTTCACACACAGAAATATTAACAGATCACCCACCCACCACTTGTCCACAAGAAATAAACACTGAAAAACTGAAGGAAACCAATATACAGTCCAGTATCACGAACGTCTCCGAATATGGGAAGCATCTTGTTGTCTGAATATGAGGAGAGCAGCTGCACAAACTCAGTCCTTCCGTAAAGAGTGCCCACCTACCCAGGTCCTAATGCCACTGATCTGGGGCCGAACACGCCGACCCAGGTCAAGAGCATTGATCCAGCTGCTGGCTGTCTGTGCTGGAAGCCATCGCTGAACCCCTCCACATTCATCTCAATGCTTCAGTTTTCCTTGCTGCTTCAAGATGGAGTCGTTCCTGGCCCTGCACCTCCTCTCTGGTCTTTTCCACGATTCATCTTATGTTCTCAGACCTTTTTGGCCCCCCCATCTCTGATCTCCACCAGTCAGCTCTCCGGACACAGCACAACACTGGATCCTTTGACTGAGTTCCAAACTGTACATCACAGACTCCAGCAGTCTCCATAACACAAGCACGACAAAAAGAACAAACCGAAGGTGTAGATAAAGTGAAATAATTGGATAGATTTGCTACCTGAAAGATGTCGTCCGAGGAATCGTTATTCGCTGGCGTCATCTTGACTGGAAATGGATCGTATACTCCATATATCAGAATGACTCCCTCACTTACTGATGACACCATTGTTGTTGGCACAATCTCAGACATCAGTGAGGAGGTGTACAGGAGTGAGATAGATCAGCTGGATGAGTAGTGCCAAGACAATAACCTTGCACTCAATTTTAGCAATACCAAATAATTGACTGTGGACTTCAGGAAGGAGAAGTCAGGAGAACACACTCCAGTTCTTGAAAGGTCAGTGGTGGAAAGGGTGATCAGCTTCAAATTCCTGGGCATCAACACCTCAGAGAAACTATCCTGTGCCAAATGTATTGATGCAATCATGAGGAAGGCATGGAAATGGCTATACTTCATGAGGAATTTGAGGAGGTTTGGTATGTCAAAAAAGACCAGAGAAGTACTATAGCTAAACCGTGGAGAGCAGTCTGACTTGCTGTGTCACACCTTGGTATGGAAGCTCCAATGCACAAGATCAGAAAAAGGCTGTAGAGGGTTAAATTCAGCCTGCTCCATTATGGGCACAACCTGTGCTCCCCACTTCCTCCCCCACCATCACCACCACTGAGGACACCTTCAAAAGGAGGTGCTTCAAGAAGACAGCGTCCATCATCAAGGATGCTTACTCTCCAGAGTATACACTCTTCTCATTGCTACCATACAGGAGCTTGAAGGTGTACAGTCAGTGTTTTAGGAACAGTTTCTTCCCTTCCATTATCAGACTTCTGAACAGTCCATGAAATCATGAACACTAAATCACTAATCTCCTTCTCCATGGATTTATTTTATTTTTAATTACCACGTAGTCATTTTTATGTCTTGCATTGCCCTGCTGCCACAAAGAACAGGTTTCACAACGTATGTCAGTGATAATAAATCTGATTCTGATTTTGATTCTGGTTCTGGTTCTCATATTCGTCACTCTGTGTGGGGGATCTCTCACCTGTTTAGTGCAAGCCTTTGGCAAACAGGATAGAATCAGGATGATATAGGCTCAAATCCCACTCCAAAGCATTGCGCAAGTTTCGGGTAGATACCCTACTCTAATGCAATATTTTTGGGGTCTTGAAGTGATAGGCAGATGTACTAAAAAGAAGGACCATCTCCTCTCACAGGAGGATACAAAATATCCTGTGGCAGTTTGCACAAGGACAGGGCACCTCAGTCCGGTGTTCGACACAATATTTAGCCTGCCCTGAAATTATTCAGGAAATGATTTGGCCTTTTAGCGTATTGCTGGTGGTGAGACGTTCCTGTTGGCAGCTCATTTCCTGACTTCGTAACATGGACTACATTTTGTAATGTCCCGAGATGCATCCAACTTATCATTAAATGCTTAAACAGAGACAAGGTACATGTGTCATTGTTTGACAATCAAGATCTGATTATACCATCTGACAAATGAGGAACATCATGCAGACAGAGGCTTTCTTTGAGCCCTGCCATGTTGTGAATTTCCATGAGCTGCCCTGGAAATACATGAATGGTTGACAAGAGGTCACAAATGACTACCAGTAGCATTTGGTGTTCACCTATGCAGGGACTTTCCGACTGAATCCTGATGCCGTTGCAGGCATTCTGTCAGTGAAGGATGTTAGTGCACACCTCTGATTAGAGGGGTGCCATGGAGCAACGTTATATGAGTGTTTGTCTGGTAACTGATTCCCCAGAGGGAACTATTGTAACCTAGATCTACAAACCACAAAGAGGAATGAGATGAGTTAAATATTTTTTTTTGATGTGAGCCACACTAATTCAGCAAGGCAAAAAGAAAGGCTGACAGTTTTCTTGCACATCCAGTGATATATATATATAAAAAAATGAACAAACATTTTTAATTCTCACTGTGAAGGGCCAGTCTATTTTTAGTTTCCATTGCCAACTTTCACTTTATTGCAACACAGACATCATTTGCCATCTGCTTATGTCATGGGAATAAAATGTATCAAATAACATCCTGAATAATGAATGAACAAATCCTTCCCAGAGATTTATTTCCAAAACTGCAATGACTTTTCTGTCAAGCCGCCTGGCTCTGCAATATGGTGCTGCAACTTCAATAAACTGTGCTTCAGAATGAGAGGTCGTGGGTCAGAATTTGTGATTGCTGACTTTGTGAAGCTCTAGTCTGAGCAGTCCCGTTGTGGGTGGTTGCTCAACCCAGAGTAGAGGCTACAAACAAAGAAGAAAGAGCAAAGAGCCGGTTGAGTCTCTTCCTGCCCTGCACTCACACAATTTCAACACCCCTCTTCCGTCTCATGGCCCCACTCATCCCCAGTCAAGCAGCCACGGCCGGATTGATACCCTTGCTAGCTGGAGAATAAAAATAAAGCAATATCTAACCAGGATTACATTTTATAGATCAAGGAAGCAAGTGCAAACATATCTGCGGTTCTTCTCAACAGTGTCTAGGGGTATGCAATGTGGGATGAGAAGACAAGGAGCACATTTTTCCAGGTGGGTTTGAAAGGTTCTGTGGGACTAATGAAAGATGAACCAGGAAGATTTCTATTAATTGCTACCTTTTACTCTATAGTAACTACACAGTAAGCATAGTTCATTGATTGTGAAGTACCTCCAATTGTTAGTTAGCAGGCAGTATATAATGATAATGGTCTAGGAGGGAAGACAAGTAGATTAGTATATTAGGTATTGAAAATATACACAGATTAAGATAGCTATAGATGAGTGCTGTATAGATTGATACGATGACTGGCATAGACTTGGTGGCTGAGGGGTCTGTTTCCATTCTGTGACTCCGACACTAAATTGATCCCAGATCAACTGAGCAAGGTCTGCTACATTTTAGTCCAAGAACACTATTCACTAAGGTCGAGGAGATAAACTTTGGAGGCAGAGTAGCACATACTGCCACTCCTGTAACTCTACTGTTGGGGGGATCAGTCACTGAGCCAGTTCTTTTCTTATCAGAGACACAAGAGTCCGACGATGCTGGAATTGAGAGCGACAAACAAACAGCTGGAGGAACCCAGTAGTTCAGGCAGCATTTGTGGGGGGAAGAATGTTTCATGTTGAGACAAAGGGTAAAGGATCCAGGTGAAAATTCCTGTGGCTGATCCTCAACTCACCAAAACCCTCCTCCACTATCACTCATTCCCTTGCTACCTTTAATATCCAAAATCAACCTGGCCAGATATTTTCTAATCTCTCAAACAATGTAGCCATTGATACCTGCTTTGGCATTTATTTTGAAATATAGCCCTACCAACCTTCATTCTGATTGCTCTACCAACTTCAGCTCTGACGGCACTGTGGCCCTTAAATTTCAAATTCATTTGGATCATGTGAGGAGGGCAGACAATTCATTTTCACAGAGTTTTTTTTTAAATGAAGCGCGTTTACACAATCCTGTCTTGTGGCGCACACGCAAGTGTCAGGGACCAAGCCAAACACCTGAGCCAGCAGTCTGAGTCTGCCCGCTACACAACAAAGGACCCACAATCTTTTGGAAATAGGCAGCAATCAGCACGCTGTGGCCAATGGTCATCCATAAGTAAGTTGTTTACGGCAAAGCTCAGAAATACATACGTTACACAACTCTTACTTACCCTTCCAGTGCCAGACAAGGAATTCCCCTACTGTTAAAACAGAAGAGACAATGCCAAGGTTTGACAGTAATGATACACATCAATAGACAAGGTTTAATATGCCTCAGTGCAAAAGTACATAGTTTACCAGTAGGCTGCCCAGTCTTCAGTCAGGATGAATATTGCAATGTATCTGGCATGCAAGGAGCTTGTGAGCACCAGCCTACCACACTTTGATGATCATCAGAAAGTTGTAGAGCATGGAAGTCATCTTTTGTTAATGCAATCAAAGACCTGGGTCTTACTGCTGGTGAGGAATTGGACTTGCTGTCAAAAATGGCTTGGTAAAGAATCCCCTGACTGTGTTAGACACTTCAGAGCAGATCATATAAACAACTCAGCTGCTTATGACCTGGGACAGACTGGATGAGTGTTACAGTGCACCGGAGGTAGTAGAAAGTGCACTTCTCAGAAGCTGAACAGCTTTCCAAAGATTTCAAGTAAGTTAGGAGACCTTGGGGATCTGTTAATGGAGCTGCTTTCAGCAAAAGAAGATGGTTATCTGCCTGGCTTAGCCTATTTAGACACTGCCCATGGCAGTAGTCCTATTGTTGAAAAGCTGCAACATACTTTGCAAGAGAAATTGATTTTTCAAGGTTCAAGGTATAAAGAGGAGAAAGGGGTCAGTTTTCCCCTTCTCTGTCTTTATTGATTTCATCTACCAGTTCATCTCGGAGAATGAACCATCCTCTAAAACACACTAACATCTGTACTTTGTACCAATGTCTCCCAACCTACAGCTCAGAATGAATCTGTGTTTAAAGATGACCCAGATAGATGTTGCCCTATCCATAATAAACCTCAGCTGTTGAAAAATCCCTGTTGCTCTGGGTTAAAAACCATTGAGGAACAAAAGGGATTTTCATCATCACATCTTGCACGTAACTGCAAGGCCACAATAACGTGTGATGAATGTAATAATAATAGTCATGTTACAGCCCTACACCCTGGTCCTCCCCTGAGGGCATTTGAGGTTTCAGATTGCACTTCAGAGCATGGCAGGGAGGAAGAGGAAGAAACTTTGCCATCTGCGAAGTCTTTATGAACCGAGTTTTGTAACAGCAGTCTCATCACTGAATCCCATTCCAAGGTAAGCTTAGTCAACGTGTATCCTAATGGTCAATGAGGGAATGTTTTCAAGAGGTACTTTGCTCAATGACCAGAGCAACAGATCCTTAGGCTGGTCAGAATTCTCTGATCTGTTTGCCATCCATAGTGATTCTTGAAGACGTGTGCTGGTATAATGGAGTGATCAGGTAGAAGAGCGACAGGTTAGTGTAATGACATTCCAGACAATCACGAAGAAGTAGTGGCTCCTGAGGCTGCTGCCTGTCACACCCACCTCAAGTGTCTTACTGAACAGATCCCACCTCTAGATGATAAAGCACAATAACACTTCTGCTTGGGAGAGATATCCTCACAGCCCACAAGGTCAGGAAGCATATCAACAGTCCTGGTAATGGAGCCTTTGCGCAGAAGCTGGACTTAGGATGGGTACTTGATGGTGATTTGCGTTTAGGGAACATCCACAAACCTACTGTTCACAGCTTTCAGACAAACATTCTGGTAAACGGGAGGCCTTCCCTGTTTGGCTCTTACACAAGCCATATTAACCTTAAAGAACAGGCAAACTCCAGACGACAGCCTGAACGTGGTCTCTTGCAAAGTGACAGCATCTGCAGAACAGATGAAGACCACCATCTTCTGAAGAACTAAGGAAGATCATAGTCTTGCACTCTTTTTTGAAGATGAACTCTTTCTTGGGACTATAGACTAACAGTTTTTCCCAGATGAGTCCAAGAGCTGGGTGGTAATTCTCTGCTTTAAGTCTCCCAGACTATTTCCACCCAAATACAGAGAACAGGCTTTGACTCGCCTCTCTTCTCTATGACGCTAGCTTGATTGAAAGAGCAGTTTGTTGATTTCATGGAGAAGGTCTTTGACAATGACCATCCACAACTTGCCTCTCCACTGACTCAGAAAAAGGAAGGCACACTTGGAGTCTGTCACCCCAGAAAGATAAACCAGATCAGGGTAGGCTTTGAGTCTAGTGCTCAATACAAAGGCATCTATCTGAACTATATCAGTTCACCAGGCTAGACTTGAATAACAGTCCTGATCTGCTTTAGGAAAATGCATGTTTCAGTTACTGGTTATTTTCAGAAGATGTTTCATCATTTCACTGTGAGAGAAGACCATCGTGATGTCTTATACTTCCTCTGGTATTGAGACAATGACCTTAAAAAGGATGTGGTCGACTACAAGATGAGTGAGTGAGAGAAGCCTCTGTCGGTCAGGGTCAACCATGACGTGCAAGCCTGAGTAGTATGAAATGGAGAGTGAGCTGTTGCCCATGTAGCAAGCTCCACATCTGATGAATCCAAGGGAACAGCAGAGACCAATACAGTTCGGTACGAGCAGCATTCCAGCAGTTGCCAGTCAGTGTTGAACTCAACAGAGGATGACCTAGGAATCCAGTACTGGATTTTTCAATCAGGGCTTACTCCCAAAGCCTTCCCCATGTGTGGATATAGCCTCAAGGCAGCAGTGCTTCGAGATCAGAGTGTTCCTTCTCCTAGATGAGCTGCCAACCACGGCTGAGAAGCCACATCTGCTTAAATGCGACTGGTTTTAATGCACCAATAACCCGCCTTTGCCCCTTCCCCTGTCAGTGGAAACAGTTCCGCCAGGCTTAGCCACTTGAAGGCCAGGAGCTAGACGTGGTCGTCAGAGGCAATTTGAGGCTATCTTAATAGGTAGTGGGAGCTTGTCTCCACTACCACCCCCAGCTACAACAATCTTAAGGAACCAACAACAGGATGAAGGTTCATACATCTGGCAACAGTCCTTCACCAGCAGTGGCCACCTACATCTCAGAAGGGCTGCGAGGAAAAGGGAACAACAATACAGCTCAGATACCAAATGCTTTGTTGAACATGAATTCTACGTGGATGATGGGCTCACATCTCTGCCATCTGAGGAAGAAGCAATTAACCTGCTGACGAGAACACACGCTTCTCTTCCTGAGAATACCCTGAGGCTTCGCAAGATCATGTCAACAGCATTGATATTTTGAGAGCATTTACACAAGAAGACAACACAAAAGATATCAATGACCTTGATTAGGGTAGAGAAGCTAAACTCACTCAGCACAGCTTCTGCTTAAGCTAGGGAGCTGAAAATGACACACTTAGATTCCAGTGACAAGTCATTCACACAATGCCAAGTTCTGTCAACATGGAAGAGCAGATTATTATTTAAATGGTAAAAAACTGCAGCATGCTGCTGTGCAGAGGGACTTGGGAGTGCTCGTGCATGAATCACAAAAGGTTGGTTTGGAGGTGTAGCAGGCTATCAAGAAGGAAAATGTGATGTTAGCCTTCATTGCTAGAGGGATTGAATTTAAAAGCAGAGAGGTTAGGCTGTAAATGCACAGGGTACTGGGGAGGCCACACCTGGAGTACTATGTGCAGTTCTGGCCTCCTTACTTAAGGATGGATATACTGGCTTTGGAGACGGTGCAGAGGATGTTTGCTAGGTTGATTCCAGAGATGTGGGCGTTAGACTATGAGGAGAGATTGAGTTGCCTGGGACTGTACTCACTGGAATTCAGAACAATGAGAGGAGATCTTATAGAAACATATAAAATTATGAAAGGGATAGATAAGATAAAGGCAGGAAAGTTGTTTCCACTGATAGGTGAGATTAGAACTAGGGGACATAACCTCAAGATTTGGGGGAATAGATTTGGGATGGAGATGAGGGGGAACTGCTTTTCCCAGAGAGTAGTGGATCTGTGGAATTCTCTGCCCAATGAAGCAGTGGAGGCTACCTCAGTAAATAAGATAAAGTTGGATAGATTTTTGCATTGTAGGGGAGTTAAAGGTTATGGGGAAAAGGCAGGTAGTTGGTGATGAGTCCATGGCCAGATTGAATGGATGATCAGGCTCGACTCCTGCACCTATTTCTTATGTTCTTATGTTAACAATACACATCTTCTTCAACCCTCTCATTGCTCCTGTCTCGGTACCAGGAAGACTCCTACTCAGTGAACTACTTTATCAATGGAAACAAGCAGCTGCGAAGACCCTCTCCCACAAGAGAAAAGTTGGATGTGGGAGGACTGGAGAGAATCACTACAACATCTGCAGAATCTTCATATCCCACGTGCTTACACAATCGACTCTCTCTCAACCGCCAAACAAAAGGAGGTCTCCATCTTTTCAGATGCTTTAACGGAGGCTGTTTCTGCTGTTGCACATCTGACAAGGATGGCCAGATTTCTGTTGGCTTCATCTTGGGAAGGGCCAAAGTAGCATCACAAAC
The DNA here is from genome assembly GCF_048418815.1 of Hemitrygon akajei. Lineage (NCBI taxonomy): Eukaryota > Metazoa > Chordata > Chondrichthyes > Myliobatiformes > Dasyatidae > Hemitrygon > Hemitrygon akajei. The sequence goes on from NC_133152.1 coordinate 7,624,588, forward strand.
TGAGCCTACCATACCCCAGCTAGAGCTTGTGTGCAACGGTGTTAACAGTAGAAATGGCAGAACTTTTATTGTTCGAGAGATGGACTTTGAACCTGGTGCTGTAACTTTCTACTATGACAGTAAGGTTGTGCTTGGATACATATATAATAAATCCAAAAGATTTTGTATGTATGTCCATAACAGAGTCCAAAGAATTTGACAGTCTATGGAGCCATAGCATTGGAAATATTTGCCCACAGAGCATAGTCCTACAGATTACACTCCCAGATCTGTCCAAGCATCCCAGCTCAACAACACCAATTGGTTCAGAGGACCAGTGCTTCTGTCCAACTCTCTCTGGACTTGCTGCACACAACCGGATGTAGAGTAATTGATCCTAATGCTGATATGGGATTCAACCATGAGTGACAAGCTGTGCCACTGGCACTTTTAGCAGGTCACTTATCTCAGGGAGCTTTGAAAAAAATCTCTTCCTGGAGCTTCCTGGAAAGCAACTCTGATCCATACTGTGCACTCTTTCAGGCCAACCACACAGCCCTCTACCGAGTACAGAGGCTGGCGTAGATGGTTGAGACCTCACAGCACTAGTGTACTGTCCAAGCCAATAAACATAATAATCCACTCTGTGCAAATGACCACCTTCTCTGAAAGGTATTCTTCCTAAGGGCGGAAAGCTCCCAAGAATAACTCGCACTAAATTGAATCCAGTCTATTCAGGGTGGAGGAAGATTAAGGCTTGCAGATTTGAGCAGCTCGGAGAGCAACCCCATTATTTTGCCTAGCAAGTATCACATGACGACAGTGTTCATATGTCGTGAACAGGCATCAAGGACGCACATTCATGAAAGGAGCCATTAGAGCTGCTGGCATGTGGCTTATTGGGAGCAAGAGATGCATAAGTAGCATCTTACATGGCTGAATCACTTGTAAAATGGAAAAGCAGATGACGTCAGACTTGCCAGAGGAGTGACTAAGCACCTCTCCACCCTTCACATACACTGGTCTGGATGTCTTTGGTCTTTGGACTGTGATTAATAGACATAAAAAAGAAATCTAGCTCATAGCAAGCCATGGGCAACACTCTACTTGTCTGAGTACTCGAGCTCTTCACATTGAAGTGATTGAGTCTCTAAAGTGATTGAGTCTCTAAAGCTCTTCACATAGAAGTGATTGAGTCTCTAAAGCTCTTCACATAGAAGTGATTGAGTCTCTAAAGCTCTTCACATAGAAGTGATTGAGTCTCTAAAGTGATTGAGTCTCTAAAGCTCATCACATAGAAGTGATTGAGTCTCTAAAGCTCATCACATAGAAGTGATTGAGTCTCTAAAGCTCTTCACATAGAAGTGATTGAGTCTCTAAAGCTCATCACATAGAAGTGATTGAGTTTCTAAAGTGATTGAGTCTCTAAAGCTCATCACATAGAAGTGATTGAGTCTCTAAAGCTCATCACATAGAAGTGATTGAGTCTCTAAAGCTCTTCACATAGAAGTGATTGAGTCTCTAAAGCTCATCACATAGAAGTGATTGAGTCTCTAAAGTGATTGAGTCTCTAAAGCTCATCACATAGAAGTGATTGAGACTCTAAAGCTCATCACATAGAAGTGATTGAGTCTCTAAAGTGATTGAGTCTCTAAAGCTCATCACATAGAAGTGATTGAGTCTCTAAAGTGATTGAGTCTCTAAAGCTCTTCACATAGAAGTGATTGAGTCTCTAAAGTGATTGAGTCTCTAAAGCTCTTCACATAGAAGTGATTGAGTCTCTAAAGCTCTTCACATAGAAGTGATTGAGTCTCTAAAGTGATTGAGTCTCTAAAGCTCATCACATAGAAGTGATTGAGTCTCTAAAGCTCTTCACATAGAAGTGATTGAGTCTCTAAAGCTCATCACATAGAAGTGATTGAGTCTCTAAAGTGATTGAGTCTCTAAAGCTCATCACATAGAAGTGATTGAGTCTCTAAAGCTCATCACATAGAAGTGATTGAGTCTCTAAAGTGATTGAGTATCTAAAGCTCATCACATAGAAGTGATTGAGTCTCTAAAGTGATTGAGTCTCTAAAGCTCTTCACATAGAAGTGATTGAGTCTCTAAAGCTCTTCACATAGAAGTGATTGAGTCTCTAAAGCTCATCACATAGAAGTGATTGAGTCTCTAAAGTGATTGAGTCTCTAAAGTTCATCACATAGAAGTGATTGAGTCTCTAAAGTGATTGAGTCTCTAAAGCTCTTCACATAGAAGTGATTGAGTCTCTAAAGCTCTTCACATAGAAGTGATTGAATCTCTAAAGTGATTGAGTCTCTAAAGCTCATCACATAGAAGTGATTGAGTCTCTAAGGCTCTTCACATAGAAGTGATTGAGTCTCTAAAGTGATTGAGTCTCTAAGGCTCTTCACATAGAAGTGATTGAATCTCTAAAGTGATTGAGTCTCTAAAGCTCATCACATAGAAGTGATTGAGTCTCTAAGGCTCTTCACATAGAAGTGATTGAGTCTCTAAAGCTCATCACATAGAAGTGATTGAGTCTCTAAAGTGATTGAGTCTCTAAGGCTCTTCACATAGAAGTGATTGAATCTCTAAAGATTTTCTCTTGAGGAATCCAGGCGGACTATGGCCTACTTTATCATGAGCCTCCACGTACTCTGAGACCTCATCCTTAATAAACGTAGGCATTCTTGAAATCTCCCTCCTTGGAATCTGGCACCAACCTGACTTTCCCAATCTACCTGCATGTTGAAATCTTCCATTACTGTTGTAACATTGCCTTTCTGGCATGCATTTTCTATGTCCAGTTGCAATTTGAAAACAACATCCTTAGGGGGATTGTGTACAACCCCCATCTGGGTCTTTTCACTCTTACAGTTCCTTATCTCTATCCACAATGATTCAATTCCTTCTGACCCCCATGCCAGCTCTTTCGGAAGATTCGATTTCATTTTTACCAACAGAGCAACACCGCCCCCTCTGCCTTCCTGCCTGTCCTTTCGATGCAATGGACGTTTTCTATCAGCTATGAATCAATGATGCCTACAATATCATACCTGCTAATCTGTAACTGTGCTACAAGTTCATTTACCTTATTCTGTATAGTGCGCACATCCAAATATAACACCTTCGGTCCTGTGTTCACCCTTTTTGATTTAGTCTGCCTTTCACATTGCAACTCATCCTGTTGACTGCATTTTTGTCCTATTAATGGCCTCTCCTCACTACACATTGCTTCTGTTTGTAAACCTGCTATCTCATGTTCAACACTATCATCTGACTTTCCAACGATACTTCTTGGAAGCAGTGGCACAGGCGGATACACACCCAGACCAGAGACACAAGGCAAGGTCATTTGATTCCAAACAATGTGTTTATTGATCATTACAGAATGTCTTTCTGGTGCTTCCCATTTCCTCCCCTCTCCCTTATCCTTTACCCAACCATGATTCCCCTTTCCCTGCCCTTTCCCACTCTCTGCCCACAATAGACACCGTAGCTAGGCACCTTAGCTATATATATTTGTGCCAAAGACTTTTGCACAGTACTGTAATTAAAGTAAAAAAGAATTCCTCATCAATTTTAGAGTGTACACTAGAAGTCCAACTACTCACTATTCCATTGCTTTTTCACCTTTCAATGAGGTTTGGGGCAACGATATCAGCTTCTCAACATCAGGCCAATTTGATTCACTCTGTGTAATATCAGGAAATAAATGAGAACACTGGGTACACAAAATGGCAGACAACAGCCCAGTTGTGGCACTGAAAACTAGCCACACCTCTAACCAAGCCATTCTGGTTCAGTTATAACAATGGCATCTACTCAGCACTGTAGAAACATGTCCAGATACAGTGCCTGTAAAAACTATTTACCTGCCTTGGAATTTTTCATGTTTTATTATTTTACAAAATTGACTCACAGTGGATTTAATTTTTGGCCTTCTTTGACACTGATCAACAGAGAAAGACTCTTTAATGTCAAAGTGAAAACTGATCTCTGCAAAGTGATCTAAATTAATTACAAATATAAAACACAAAACAATGATGGCATAAGTGTTCAGCCCCTTCAGGTCAGTATTTAGTAGATGTACCTTTGGCAGCAATTACAGCTTGAGTCTGTGTGGATAGGCTTCTATCAGTTTTGCACATCTGGACACTGCAATTTTTCCCCATTCTTCTCAAGCACACTGCTCAAGCTCTGTCAGATTGCAAGGGGATCATGAGTAAACAGCCCTTTTCAAGTCTAGCCACAAATTCTCAAATGGATTGAGGTCTGGACTCTAATTTAGCCACTCCAGGACATTAACTTTGTTGTTTTTAAGCCTTTCCTGTGTAGCTTTGGCATTATGCTTGTGTCATTGTCTTGCTGGAAAACAATCTTCTCCCAAGTCACTGTTCTCTTGCAGACTGCACCAGGTTTTCCTTCAGGATTTCCCTGCATTTTGCTGCATTCATTTTACCCTCTACCTTCACAAGCCTTCCAGGGCCTGTCTGCTGCAGTGAAGCATCTCCACAGCATGATGCAGCCACCACTGTATTTCATTGTAGGGATGCTGTGTTTTTGGTGATGTGCTATGCTGGGTTTATGCCAAACATAGTGTTTAGTCTGATGGGAAAAAAGCTCAATTTTGGCTTCATCAGACCATAGGATCTTCTTCCAGCTGACTTCAGAGTCTCTCACATGCCTTCTGCAAACTCTAGCTAAGATTTCATGTGAGGTTTTTTCGAACAATGGCTTTCTCTTTGCCACTCTCCCATAAAACTGCAACTGGTGAAGCACCCAGGTAACAGTTGTTGTATGTACATCTCGCCCATCTTAGCCACTGAAACTCCTCCAGAGTTGTCATAGGTCTCTTGGTGGCCTCTCTCACTAGTCCCCTTCTTGTACGGTCACTCAGTTTTTGAAGACAGCCTGCTCTAAGGAGATATACAGCTGTGCCATATTCTTTCATTTCTTGGTGATTAACTTAACTGTACTCCAAGGGATAAGCAGTGACTTAGAAATTTTCTTGTAGCCATCTCCTGACTTGTGCTTTTCAATAACATTTTTGCAGAGTTGCTTGGAGTGTTCTTTTGTCTTCATGGTGTAGTTTTTGCCAGGATACTGACTCACCAGCAGTTGGACCTTCCAGATACAGGTGTATTTTTACTACAATCAATTAAAGCACATTGACTGCACACGGTGATCTCCGTTTAACCAATTATGTGACTTCTAAAACCAACTGGCTACACAAGTGATGATTTGGTGTGTCATATTAAAGGGGGGTGAATACTTATGCAATCATATTTTGTGTTTTATATTTAGATTTAATTTAGATCTCTTTGTAGAGATCTGTTTTCACTTTGACACAAAATAGTCTTTTTTTCTGTTGATCAGTGTCAAAAAAGCCAAATTAATTCCACTGTAATTCAACGTTGTAAAGCAATAAAACATGAAAAACTCCAGTTGGAGGGGGGTGGTGAATACTTTTTATAGACACTGCATGCCCTGTCCACATGAAAAGCAGAATCTGGCCTCTTGTTTCCTCTCAGTTTCATTCTCAATCATCAGATAATTATGGAAATTTTACCAAGGAGAACTCACTGTCCTGTACGTACTCTAGTGATGCATTCTGAAGGACTGTATTCTGGATGTTAGATGAAAATGACTGTCTTTGAAGTAAAGGCAGCATTTGATCAAGTGTGTACCATCAAGAAGCATTTGGAAAACTGCAGTCAACTGGAGAAAACTGAAATCACCCTGGTGTCCGTGTTAGTCCTCACTCTAAGGAAGGTGGTGTGATTATTGGAGGTCATCACTTCAAGCGTAGAACATCACTGCAGCAGTTGTCCAGGGCAGATCTATGTTCAGCCGCATCATCAATGATCTTCTTTCCACCATAAGGTCAGAAATGGGGCTGGTTTATTAATATAACACAATATTCAACACGATTTTCATCTCTTACGCAAGTAAAACAGTTCAAGCCTGCACACAAGAAGACCTGGACAATATTATAGTGCATAGGCTGAGATATGGTAAGTAATAAAATCACCTTGCGAGTGCCAGGTTCTCAACAACCTTGATACTCAATGGCTTTGACAACACCAACAACATCCTAGAGGGTCACTAGTGGCCAACCATGAAAATACTGTGAGTACAGGAGCCGATCATCCTCTGGCAAGGGACTCACTTTCTCATTTCTCTCATGCTTTTCACCATCTACAAGGCCAAAGCCAGGGGCTAGATTTTTGGCTGCATTTGCCAAATCAATACAACTTCCAAGAACACTCAAACACAACACTATCTAGGACCGAGAGACCCATTAACTGATAGTTATCAGTTAACTAATAACTGGTAGCATCAACACTAAACATTTACTCCGACTACCTAGAGCGCACAGTGGCTACAGTGTACACATAATGCACTGCACTTACTTGCTTGCAATATCTGACAGCACTTCCCAAACCTATGGCTTCCACCATCAAATACAAGATCAACAGTACCTTTTGCAGGTTCTGCCTCTGCCCCAAGTCAATCACCATCCTACTCTGGAAATACCCCATATTTATCATTTTGGGATCTATACCCTGGAATGCCTTGCCTAACGGCACTGAAGGAGCACTTTACTAGGAGGAATAGCTCACTGCCACATTTTCCAGTGCAGTTATGGATAGTGAAGTGACAAGTACAGTTCTAGCTAGTCATATCCGCATCTTGAAAAGTAAATAAAAAATTTATCTGGCGCCAATAAGATGGAATCAGCGATTGAAAGGGAGAGCTATAATTGAACAATGGGCAACATTTAAGGAAGAGATGGTTCAGGTCAAGTTGAAGTAAACACTTACAAGGAAGAAAAGTAGAACAATTACAGCCAGGAAGAACTAGAACAGAAATCAGAATGGAAAAGAACAAACGTCAGACTTTCTTTCTGACGACAGTCTGCTGGGATTGACAATTATTTACCTCCACTCCATCGTTAAGGCTTCTGACATGACTACTATGAGAACCACAGACTCTTGTACAGTTGGAATAGGAGGTTTCTCAAGGATGGGTCCCAGTATTAGTTTGAGATGATGCTCTCCTGACGATCACCCTGGGTTTCCCAGTGCTCACCTCCAGCTGTCAACACCATCCTGGAGCTGATGTGGAACTGGTCAGTCGACAGCTTTACATTCCCAGATATCCATATCAGCAGCCTCTCCTGGTCTCTCCACATAGATACAGTGACCAAGAAGGACCATCAAAATTTGCACATTTTTGGAATCAGAGAAAATCCCGTTTGTCCACAAGAATTCCCTTGAGCTTCTATGGAGGGGGCTTGCAGAGAGTGGTAAGCACACTCCATCACAGGCTTGTCACTTCCAGTCCAGCTTCACCATACATTACAAGCAACCACTACAAGCAAAGGGGATTAGATGTCATCATTGTAATTAATTCAGCGTAACACCGTGGCTGAAGGACCTGACCTTGTGCTGTTCTTTTCTATGTTCCAACACTCTGTGGGTTTCTTCCGAAAATTGGTAGCATAAGTTATCATTTTAAATTGCCTCTTCTGAGGGTGGAGTTGATGAGAATGTGAGGATAGTGAATAATGGGATTAATGCAGGATTAGTGTATGTGTTCAGAATTAACTGGGTGGGCCGAAGGAACTGTTTCTGTGCTATATCTCTTTATTATTCTTCATTCCTCTGCTGACTATCGGCCATCCTGATAAGAAACTAATCTCACAGGATCTTATCCACTTTGAGCAGTCAGGGATTCTGAGAAGCCAAAGAGAATGCTTCCATTCCTCAAGAAAACTATGAGCACACTTTTAAATCTTTTCTTTTGTTTATTTAATGGTATTTTGCCATGATAAGATCCACAGTAAATGTCTCCTTTGGGACACTGGTGTTGTGGATGTAAATGTCAGCTGTGGAAAGCATGAGCAGATTCCAGTTCCAGGGTGTCAGCATCTCAGAGGATCTATCCATTGTTGAAATCACCAAAAAGGCATGCCAGTGGCTATAAATCCTGAGGAATCTGAGGAGATTTGGATGTCACAAAAGATTCTAGCAAATTTCTACAGCTATAAGTTGGACAGTTTTCTGACTGGTTGCATCCCTGCCTGATACGGAGGTTCAAAACCAAAAGTAGCTGCAGAGGGCTGTAGACACAGCCAGCGCCAACACAAGCACGTCCCTCCCACCATCAGGACATCTTCAAAAGGCAGTGCCTCGAGAATGCAGCATTCATCGTTAAGGGCCATTGCTCCTGAGACCTTCCCGTTTCTCACTACCACCAAAAGAGAGGAGGCACGGGAGCCTGAAGACCCACACTCAGCATTTTCAGAAGAGATTCTTCCTCTTGCCGTCAGATTTCTGAACAGTCATGAACACCGCCTCACTCTTTTGCACTATTCATTTACTTATTTTTATTGTAACATAATGACTTTTGTGTGTGGCACCGTAGTGCTGCCAAAAAACAAACTTCATGACATTTGTCAGTGATAGTAAATCTGATTCTGATTCTGGAGTTGCTTAGCTCTATTTAAAGCTTCAATACTAAGGATGTCAGCCTGGGAGAGGACACTGACTGTAGTTTGCTTATTCTTCGAGGGAGGGAATTACTGGGAGTATTTCTCCAGTGAACCGAGGTAGCTGCAGCAACAGTGCCAGCCTCAGAGAGTATGGGATCAGAGAGTACAGGGATCACAGCTATCTAGTTTTGTAGACAGAGGTCAATCTGCTCTTTATAAAAGGTGGCACCCAGAATATGAGAAGTGGTTCATATTTTCCAAAGTGTCATAATGAACATTAATTCTTGGAGTGTAAGATCAGAAGACATAGGAGCAGAGTTAGGCCATTCAGCCCAATGGGTTTGCTCTGCCATTCAAGGATAGCTGATGGCACAGTGCAATCAGGGCAGGTTGGAAGAGGACTTTGTGAGATTCCTCTGCTAAGCCATACCTGCTGCACCTCATTCATCCTCGAAAATGCCCCACCAACCCATCCTATCAGACAAAGACCAAGTTAATCAGCAAGATGTTAGGACATACTTTGAGGAAGTAAAAAAGCCAAAATAGAAGCAAAGAACAAGCATGAGACAAGACCAGCACCACACAAAAATAGGAACCAAGTATCTTTGGTAGGCATGTAAATAACCAAAAGTTCATAGGAAGGGAGGTAAGGTGATCAGGAACCAAATAAGAGACCTGCTCATAAAACAAAGGATACTTATTAGATCACACTTGGGCATTGGGCATGGTTCTGATCACAGCACTAGTGGAAAGAAGTTGTAACAAAGAAGGAGCGCAGAAGAAATTCACTAAGACATGGTCTAGAATGGAGTGTGGTAGTTTTAAGGAGAGCTTATATCATCTGTGTTTATTCTCCTTGAAATGTAGGATGCTGAGAGGTGACCTTATAGAGATTTATAAAATTATGAGGGGCACAGATAGGATGAATAGTCAAGGTAGGGGAATCTTCAACTAGAGGAAACCAGAAGGTTAAAAGGAATGTCAAGATATCACAACCACGATTCGGCAGCACAGTAGATATGGCAATTGTGCTTGTGAATTTGCACGTGTCAGCTAATTATTATTTAATTGTGATAGTGTTCAACTCCATACTTGTCATCATAGTGCTTGTCGAGACTTGGACAGCAACACTTCGCTGACTGTTTGCATTCGGACTTCCCTGAGACATCGGATTTTCGAGTCAACTGATGTTCTTTTCAGCCGCAGTGTAGGCTTCGTTTTCCATTTGAGAGTTTTAGTTAACATCCCTGTTTGACCTAGCATGTATTGTTTTATTTTCCCTTTAACACTGTTCGCATTAAAGTCTGTGAACTATCGACCTGCTTCAGTGTCTCTCACTCCGCACTTGGGCCATGTCCGAACCTGGTAACACAAGAGAGTGAACATCATTGAGTCGTTCCAGTGCAGTGCTAACATGGACTCAATGGGCCGAATGCCCCTCTTCTGTGTTGTACACATTCGTTCTGTGTGACCATGTGAGCAAAGGAGGAAACTTGTACCAGCCTGTGTTCCAATGGTGGTGCTGAAAACCTGAGAATTCATCCGAACGTGGGAGAAAGGAGGACGTGTCAGAAATAAAGTGCTAACAAAGACAGCATTTTACTTCTTTTATTCTCAAGATGTGTTTTGGCCTGTGATTTATTATGTTCTATAAATATTACCCTCACAATGGCAGCCCTCCAGCTAACACTCTGTTAATAGTAATTGTCAGTGAATACCATATATCAAAAGGACACTTTCTTATACCATTATCACTGCATGATTTGTGATATTGTACTGTTGCTCATGCAGAAAATAAAGATTAACTTTACAGACGATTTAAAAGCATTTAACTAGATTCCATAATGAAATTGGATCAGCCACAATCTTATTGAAACCAGAACAAGCCTGAGGGTCATCAACCTGAAACACTAACAGTTTCTCTCTTCACAGGTGCTGCCTGACCTATGATGCAGTAAATCAGTGAGTCTGCAGAAATAGATGCAGGGGGCGGGGGGAAGGCACGAGGTTGAAGGGAGTGCCAGGTCAAGTACTTACCCGAATGGGAAGGTATCTGAATGAGATTCCCAGTGTTAAAGCCAAGGTCAAGTCAAATGTATTGTCATATGCATGAAAATCTTATTTGCAGCGGCATCACGGGTACATCACATTCACAAGAAAAACATAAATTATGGAAAATAATACAAGAAAGAACACAATTAGAACAAAAAAGAAAATGCATTGCAATAGAAGGAGTCCTTAGTGGTTGTCGTGGTGCTGTACTTTGGTAGAGGTGTAAAACCAAGCAACATACTGTAGGTGACAAGAAGATTTTGCTCACAGATAAGCACAGTTCACTTTAACCATCAAAACACTGAGGCACCTTCACAAACTCCTACAGCCCCTGATGACTCTGTGATTTCAGCCTCTGAGGCTGACGTGAGAGCATCCTTCAAGAGGGTGAACCCATGAAAGCATCCGGCCCCAATGGGGAACCTGGCCAAGTACTCATCAACTGGCTGGAGTGTTCACTGAGATCTTTAACCGCTTGCTTTGGCAGTCTGAGATACCCACCTGCTTCAAGCAGGCTTCACCTATACCGGTGCCTATGAAAACATGGGAACTATCATCCTGTACCACTTTCATCCACTGTGGTGAAGAGCTTTGAGAGGTTGGTGATGAAACATACCAGCTTCTGCCTGAGAAGAGAACTGGATTCACTCTAATTTGTCTACCATCACAACAGGTCAACAGCCATGGAAATGCAAACATCAGGATGCTCTTCATTGACTGCAGCTCAGCATTCAATACTATCATTCCTTCAAAACTAATCAATAAGCTTCAAGACCAAGGTTCCAATACCTCCTTGTGCAACTGGATCTTTGATTTCCTCACTTGCAGGCCCCAGTCATTTCAGATTGGCAACAACATCTCCATCAGCACTGACACACCACAAGGCTGTGTGCTGAGCCCCCTGCTCTACTCGCTTTACACTCATGACTGTGAGGCAGCTTTAAAGTCACATTTAAGTTTGCTGATGACACTACTGTTGTTGGCTGAATTGAAGGGTGTGACAAATCAGCATATAGGAGGGAGATTGAAAATCTGGTTGGGTAGTGCCACAACAACTTCTCACTCAACAAATATCTCAGCAAAACCAAGAAGCTGGTTATTAACTTCAGGAGGAGGAAACTGGAGGTCCATGAGTCAGGACTCATTGAAGGATGAATCAGAGGTAGAGAAGGTCAGCAACTTTAAATTCCTCGCTGTTATCTTTTCAGAGGATCTGTCCTGGGTCCAGTGCAATGATGAAGAAAGCATGGCAGCGCCTCTACTTTCTTAGAAGTTTGTAAAGGTTCAGCACGTCATCTAAAACTCTGAGAAACTTCTATAGATGTGTCATGGAGAGTATATTGACTGGTTGCATCACAGCCTGGTATGGAAGCACCAATGCCCTTGAACAGAAATGCCTACATAAAGTAGTGGATACCACCCAGTCCATCACAGGTAAAGCTTTCCTCACCATTGAGCACATCTACATGGAGTGCTGTTGTAGGAAGGCAGCGTCCATCATCAAGGACCCCAACATCAGGCCATGCATTCTTCTCACTGCTGACATCAGGAAGAAGGTACAGGAGCCTCAGGACCCACACCACTAAGTTAAGGAACAGTTATTACTCCTCCACCGTCAGGCTCTTGAACCAGGTGGGATAATTTTATTCAACCTCACTCATCTCATCACTACACTGTTAGCACAACCAATGGTTTCACTTTCAAGGACTCTTCCTCCCCTGTTCTCAATATTTATTGTTTATTTATTTATTATTATTATTATTTCTTTTTTATAGTTGCACATTGGTTGTTTGTATGTCCTATTGGATGCAGTCTTTCACTGATTTTATTGTGTTTTATGTATTTTACAGTGAATGCCTGCAAGAAAATGAATCACATGGTTGTATGTAGTGACATATATGTACTTTGATAATAAATGTACTTTTAACTTTGAACTTTTGTATCCCTCTATGTCTGTGCTGAGCTTGATGTCAAACTAACTAACTCTATCTGCCTACATATGGTCTATATCCCTGCATTCCCTGCCTGGTCATGTGCCTGCCTAAATATCTGTTAAATATTGCTGTTGTATCTGCTTTCACCACCTGGCAGTAAGTTCCAGGCACTTGGCACACACCGTGTAAAATAAGTGTTCCACAATTCTTCTTTTAAACTTTCTCTCTCTCTCCGTAAACTTATGCCCTCTAGTGTCTGAGATTTCCATGCTGAGAAGGAGACGCTTACTATTAACCCTACCTATGCCTCTGGTAATGTATGTGCTTCTATCAGGTCACCCCTCAGCCTCCAATCAAATGATTTAGCTCAGTCATTTCCACGGTCCTGCGTGTAGCACCTTCGCTTGCATAAATTAGCTCCCAGATTTCCTTCTATACTGCAATCAGTGCTTACATTTCAGATGTCCAGGTTGTGAATGGTTTGGAATGATTTCAGATCCAAAAGTAATCTTCACAAATGTTGTTTATGATGCCTTTACTGAGTAAGATGATGAATATGAAATAGAATAGTCAGAATGCTCTGAATTCCTATCAAGATTAAAAATACAGTGATAGAAGCAATGTTTAGGCCAGTGGTTACAAGTTTCTCAGTTTACCATTTGTGCATCATGAGGACTCCTTTTTCCTGTGATTTGTATTCATGATTGTGTTATTCATTCTGCATGACCACTTGGAGAAGGCTGAGGAGACGAGTTATAACAACAGTTCTCTTTTGATGAGATGAGTTGCACCCAGACCAGACAGCTGGTAGGGCTGCTGTCTCACAGCACCAGAGGCCCAGGTTCAGTGATGGCCTCCCGTGTATCTGTGTGGAGTTCCTTTGACTGTCTGAGATCCCTCTCAGGGCTTTGGTTTTCCTCCACGTTCTAAAGAAATGGTTGCTGATCAGTGAAATAGCCCCTAGAGTGTAGGTGAGCGGTAGAATCTGGGAGGAGAATGTGGGGAGAATAAGAAAAAGGACTAATGTAGGATTGGTGCAGAATGGTGGCTGATGGGCAGCATGGATTCGATGGGCCAAAGGGTCTGATCCATATCCCTACCAGGGTCCACCATGAACAGGATAGGGCATTTGCTGGAGCTGAGTTTATTGTACAGAGATGGTGATGACATGACGGATTGCCCACACTGAAGCTTAAGTACTTGCCTGAGGTAACACCAGCTCCATGCTAATGTCAGGCATGATGGTATCCCCACATCCTGCTACCCCATATCCATTCTACCATCTGTAAAGCATCTATAAGAAGGAATTCCCTCCACTTACCTGAATGAGATCAGCTCCATTAGTGCTCAGGAAACTCAAAAATATCTGAACATGGCAATTGATTTGGTTGTCCTCGGCAACGACCTCAAACTCTCATTCTCCCCATTACTAGAGAACAGTTGCTACAATGTGAACCATCTACAAAATGTCCTACAGTTACTCACTCAGGCCACTCCGACAGCAACTCTCAAACCCACACCGAAGGACGAGCAGCAGGCAGACAGTTCCCCATCAAGTTACACAGGATCCTAACGAATGCCAGCCCTTCGTCATTGCTGGTCTAAGTTTCCAGACCTCCTCAAACAATGCCACGTTATCTTCTCCAGAAGCACCACAGTGGTTCAAAAAGGCAGATTGTCACCACCTTCTCAAGGGCAGTTAGGGATAGGTAATAAATATTGCCTCGCCAGTACCACTCACACCCTAAATTGTAAAGAAACAAATATGTTCCTATTTTACTTAATTGCACACAATCTACATTGCATGTTCATCATTGTAGTTACCATAATAAAATATCATTGACCTGAAGCATTTCTCTTTAATGGGTGAATTTTCATGGAAAATATTTCAACAGTATGGAATTTTAAACTAAAACATTAGAAAGATAAGAATAAATTAATTCTTATCCATATTCAAGATAAGGATTGACATCGACTTTACTGCAAGTAACCAAAATAAGCAATCTTGTTTGAAAACATCCTGACCTCAATATAAGCCCTGAAACTGGAGCAGGGAAGTTGTGGGATAGGCTGCCACCTAGCAGTCTGAGTACAGATTCAGCTGATCTACTCAAGATGCTGAAAACAATATGTGGAGTGGTGTGAGCTTTTGTCCTGCTCAGACTGAAGTGAACATGTTTAGCTTTCTCCCGTATGGGAGACAATGAGCAGGAAGAAATCAACTGCCGACACAATTTTATGACTTTTTTCCCTTTTCCCTGTACTGAGCTTGCTTGGGAAATAATCTCTTAACCTGATTTTAAAGTCTGAAGTCTCCATACCTGTACTAACTTATCAACACTTTCCAACAGAAGGTTCCAGTTCTGTGACACTTTCCACATTGCAAAGAACCTTAGGAATAATACAGTTGTAATGAAGTTAAAGTTACCTAGGTTCTCACAAAGAAAAAAAGTGTAAGTCAAAGCTATTTCCACTTTAAAATATTCAGTAAAAGAGCCCCATGCCACTTCTCTGCAGGAGGAGTGATTTCCCTACACACATTTCTTGGGAAATGAGAACTCCTCGTCGTCCACTCTGGACCAGGCATTTGCATAAGGTGTTCTCATTCTACAGTGTGATCTCCCTCTTGGACACAAGCTCTTAAAGGATAAGGACTTCACACAGTGTTCAGCAACAGACATAACTGTCCATGACTAGAGTGATGGAAGTAGCCACAGTCAAAGGTAACATCCAGGCCAATGACTATTGCAGGCATGGGTCCACATGGAAGGTTGAGGTCACCTTTAAGAGAGAAGGCATTGGGGGGTACCTGTGCTAATTCCAGACCTGGCTCCAGTGGGGGATTCTCTGAAAACACCTCAGGAAGTTCTCACCCCATGACCCTAGTTGGATAAAGTCTTCATCCTCTGCTCAAGCCGTCCAATGGATTCTGAGGGTCTCATGGGCTACTATCTATTCACAGTCCAGTATTGTAAGAGCAACTATTCAGTAGTTTATGTGGATAACTAGCACATCTTTCACTCTGTACACAAGCTCACGTACCAGAGCATAACCTGCTTGCACAGAATCAGCATTTGTTCTCAATGCCTAATTTTCCGGTTATAAAGAAAACCTTATATTGTATAAACGGTGCACCCCCGATCGAGTTCCAGGCTAACTGTTGGTTGCAAGTAAGGATGCTAGTGATAGCTGTCTTGCTCCTTTTTGGTTAGCAGTATAGCGTCTAAAAAGGTTAGGTGGGCATTGACTGGAGATGTCAGCTGAAAGACAACACCTCTGATACTGCAGCATCTGGGTGTATCATGAAACAGAAAGCACTGGAAATGCTCACACAGAGCCCAGGAAGAGTGAAACACAATTAACTTCCATCAGATCAGATCCTGAGTTGAAAGGTTAACCTGTTTTTCTCTCTTGGGATAGCTGCCTTACAATACTGGACTGGGAGTAGGTGCTTAGTAGCCCAGCAGACCCTCAGAATCCATGAGCAGGGGACGAAGACCTTCTCTCACTGGGGTAATGGGATGTGTACTTCCTGTACCTGCAGTTTTTGTTGCACTTTGCTTTTGTTCTCAGCAGTTTCTGACCTTGTTTCCTGAATCTCTTCAGAGAGGATGTGAAACCCCTCCTTCAGACCCAGAGCATAGCAATCAGTTTGCCACCTTGAGACGATCTCGTTGCCCTAAATGCTGCCTGAAATCAGTGTGGATCCACTGCCTACAAATAGGATAATTATACAGCTTATTAAACCTACACATTTAAACTGCTTTAATATTCAAATTGCATTATAATGTCCTCTTGGATATGGAATGGAAAGCAGATTAATGAACATATTTAACTATCAGTGGCCATTATGAATGGACCAGATACACGTAAGTTGTTGTGGGACTGCACTACACTCACTGTGAAATTACTGAAATCATTTTCTCAATGGCATGTCTGTGTTTGGAATCTATGTGGTCTGTGCAGGTGCTTGTGTGTGTGGTATATCAAACAGAGGGCAGGTTAGCACAGAAACAGACATGGGCCCTCCCCCCACCTTCTTACTCGGACTTCTCATCACTTTTTCCATCGTGACGAAGGTTCTTGGCCCAAAACATCAACTGTTTATTCCTTCATGGATGTTGCCTGGAGCTGCTGCACTCCTCTAGCATTTTGTGTCCCACTATTGTCTGCACTGACGTGATGCCAGTCAACCAATCCATCTGTCTGCACATGATCTAATCCCTCCATTCCCTGCCTATTCATGCTCCTGTCTAAATACTTCTTAAATGTCGCTATTATATCTGTTTCTATCAACTCTCTTGGCAGGCACCCCCGTCCTCTGTGTAAAACAACTTGCCTCACCAACTTTTAAACTTTACCCTTCTCACCTTAAACCATTGCATATGAAATTTCCTCCCTGGAAAATGTTCTCTCTACACTATCATAATAACCATATAACCATATAACAATCACAGCACGGAAACAGGCCATTCCGGCCCTCCTAGTCCGTGCCGAACTCTTAATCTCACCTAGTCCCACCTACCCGCACTCAGCCCATAACCCTCCACTCCTTTCCTGTCCATATACCTATCCAATTTTACCTTAAATGACACAACTGAACTGGCCTCTACTACTTCTACAGGAAGCTCATTCCACACAGCTATCACTCTCTGAGTAAAGAAATACCCCCTCGTGTTTCCCTTAAACTTTTGCCCCCTAACTCTCAAATCATGTCCTCTCGTTTGAATCTCCCCTACTCTCAATGGAAACAGCCTATTCACGTCAACTCTATCTATCCCTCTCAACATTTTAAATACCTCGATCAAATCCCCCCTCAACCTTCTACGCTCCAATGAATAGAGACCTAACTTGTTCAATCTTTCTCTGTAACTTAAGTGCTGAAACCCAGGTAACATCCTAGTAAATCGAAAGTCTATAATCTTATAGACTTTAATCAGGTCAACCCCCTCAGTCTTTGATGCTCCAAAGAAAACAAACCAATTTTGTCCATCTGCTCCTTAAAGTCAATAATCTCCAATCCAGACAGTACAACATCTGATTCTACGATCCAATGCATTCACCACAGGTCAATCTCTTCTGGATCGTCTCCAAGGCCTCCCGATCCTTCCTATAGTGTGAAGATCAGAACTGCACTCAGCACTCCAAATGTAACCTATCTGATTTTTATTCTCAGTACCCCAACTGATGAAAGCAAGTACGTGATGTTTTCTTGACCACCCTTTCTATTTGTGTCACCACTTACACGGAACTATGGACTTGCTGTCTGGCCTTCCTCTCTACATCAGCGCTGCTAAGGGTCCACCCATTTACTGAGTATTTTCCTCTTGCAATTGACCTTCTAATATGCAACACCTTGCCTTGTCCAAGTTAAACTCCATCAGCCACTTTGCCACCAAATTCCCAACCAGTCTATATCCAGTTGTATCCTTTGACACAGGAGACAAGGGTTGCTGGAATCTCAAGCAGCACTCAAAGTGTTTTAGGAACTCTGCAGATCCGTCAGCGCCTAAGAACATAGAAATCTACAACACATTGCAGGCCTATTGGCACTCAGTGTCGTGTCAACCATGTAACCTACTCTAGAAACTGCCCAGAATTACCCTACCACATAGCTCTCTGTTTTTCTAAACTCCATGTACCTATCTAAAAATCCCTTAAAAGACCCTATTGTTTCTGCCTCCACCACCTTCGCTGGCAGTGCATTCCACACACCCACTATCTCCATGTGAAGGGAAATTGACCAACAATGTTTTGTGTCATGACCCTTCTCTGTCTGAAAAATAGAGGAGAGATAGCCGGTATAGAGATGGTGCAGGAAAAGTTAGAACTAAAACCGACAGGAGCTAGGAGGACCATGGTGAGGGGGGTGATGATTGGTAGATGTGGAAGGGGAGAGTGGGAATAGCAACAGAATCTGAGAGGTGAGAGATGGAAGTGACTTTGTCCCCTGTGACTTCAGACACCATTCCCACTCCCCTCTCAACAATCTATCTTTCACTCCCACCTCTCACCTGGATCCACCTATTACCTGCCAGCTCTTGCTCCATCCTGTCCCCCAACCTCTTTATACTGGCTATCTACCCTCTATTTTTCAGTTCAGATGAAGAGTTTCAACCCAAAACGTCACCTGTTCTCTTCTCTTCATAGATACTACCTGACCTGTTGAGTTCCTTCAGCATGTCCTGTGGTGTATCCTCTGACAATTCACAACTCTACTAATTCTCATGCTGTCTGCAAACTGACCAACCAGACCACTGCATAGTTTATCCAAAGTGCTTGTGTGTGACACATTTACACACTTGGAAATGAGTTATTAGTCTTTCAACTCTGACACCAGTTTTGGCAACTCCCTACCTTAACAGAGCTCAGGGAGTAATTTCACACAATGGATCAGACAGGATGTTCACCTCTTATTACTTACCGGGTACTTAGTGACTCTTACACACCTCTGCTTCCTAGGAAGCTAAAGAATTTTGCACATCCCTATCAACCCTCAATTTTTATTCCTGCACCAAAGAAACCATTCTTGCTAGATGCTTTATGGCATGGTATGGCAAATGCTCTGTGCAAGACTGTTAGAAACTGCAGGGAGTTGAAGACACAGTTCAGCACATCAACGAACCAGTCTCACCTCTATAGACTCTGTCTATACTTCTTATGGCCTCAGTAAAGCAGCCGGTATAATCAAAGACCTCACCGACCCCAACATTTACTCTTCTCCCCTCTTCCATTGGGCAGAAGATACAAAAGCCTGAAAGCACATAACACCAAGCTCAAGGACAGCTTCTGTTCCTCTCAATTCACTTCTTGTATGATAAAATGGACTCCTGATCCCAGAATCAACTTCATTGTGATCTCATACTTCATCATTTACCTGCCCTGCATGTTCTCAGTAGCTTTTACACCTTATACTGCATTGCTATTGTTTTACCTTATTTTACCTCAGTGCAATGTTTTATGTACAGCCTGGAAGACAAGTTTAGTACATGTGACAATAATAAACCAATATCAGTCCTTGGCAGATACACTCACTGTCCAAGAGCAAATAAAGTGGAAATAAAATCCACAATACATTTCCTATTTCACCTTCTCTCTGGATGTTGACTAGAATAAGATTCCCAAGCATGACAAACTATATTTCTACATCCAATCAAAAGCAAAAGCATTTCAGCACCAGCCATCGCCTCTTCTACATATTCTTAGCATCCGCCTTCCATGTTCTGCTGCCAGTCTTGTTGTTGTGTGAAGTGTAGGACTGCTATTTTAGGATATTGCTGCCCTGTAACTCCAGGGACAAGGTTCAATCCTGAAATCGGGCACTGTCTGTGAGGAGTTTGCATGTTCTTCCTGTGACAGTGTGGATTTCCTCCCCTGTCCCAAAGGTGTTAATCACATGATGTAAATTACCCCTCAGTGCGGTTAAATGACAGGAAGAGTCAAAGGGGATTTAGTGAGCGTACGAGATAATAAGTTATGGACTACAGGGAAGTGAGAGGGAATTTTTCCCCAAAAAGTGATAGCTTTTTTGGGAGCCAGCATGGACCCACTAAACTCCTTTTTAAGTAACTCCTACCATCAGGCTGTTAGGAAGCCCTCGGAATAGAAGTGACTGCAGATGACTGTCGAGAGCTCTCAGCATCTTATTCCCCTTTAGTCGCGTCCCCTTTCCACTTCTAAATACCATCAGATATAAAAACAGAAACCAAGGAACCACTCAGAAAGTCAGGAAGCATTTGTGTGAAGAGAAGTAGAACTAATATTTCAGGTTGAAGACTCTTCATTAGAACTCAACTCTAACAATCAGTTCTGGTGAAGATCTCAGAACCAAAACAATAACTTTGTTTATGTCCACACATTTGCTGCCTGATCTACTGAGTGGTTACAGTAAAACACACAAAATGCTCTCACGGATCCCTTTCCTACCCTGTTATTTATAAAAATGCCATTCCTTTCTCTCAATTCTTCCTTCTGCACCACATCTGCTCTCAGGATGAGGCCTTTCATTACAGAACTAAGGAGATGTTCACCTTCTTAAAAGAAAGGGCCTTCCCTTCCTCCACCATCAATGCTGTCCTCACCCCATCCTCTCACCACCCCACCAGGATAGGGTTCCTCTTGTCCTCACCTACCATCCCACTAGTCTCTGCATCCAGGACATAATTCTCCATACCTTCTGCCATCTCCAACAGGATCCCACCATTACCTTTCCCACCCCACCCCTACTTTCTCCTTTCCTTTGGGATTGCTCCCTACTCAACTCCCTTGTCCATTCATCCTCCCCCACTTACCCTTGTAAGCAGAACAAGTGCTACACCAGCCACTACCCCTCCTCACTCACTACCATTTAGGGCTCCAAACAGTCTTTCCAGATGAGGCAACACTTCACCTGTGAGTCTGTTAGGGTTATCTACTGTATCTGTTTCTCCTGGTATGGCCTCCTGTGTACTGGTGAGACCCAACATAGATTGGGAGACCACTTTGCCGAGCACCTACACTTCGTCCGCCAGAGAAAGTGGCATCTCGCAGTGGCCACCCATTTTAATTCCACTTTCCATTCCCATTCCAATATGTCAGTCCACGGCCTCCTCTACTGTCGCAATGAGGCCACACTCATGTTGGAGCAGCAACACCCTATATTCCATCTGGATAGCCTCCAACTGATGGCATGAACATTGATTTCATGAACTTCTAGTATTACCCCCTCTCCCTCACCATTCCCCATCCCCATTTCCCTTGCTCACATTATCTCTCTCTGGTGTTCCTCCCCCTTCCCTTTCTTCCATGGCCTTCTGTCCTCTTCTATCAGATTCCCCCTTCTCCAACCCTTTATCTCTTTCACCAATCGACTTCCCAGCTCTTTACTTCATCTCCCCCCAACCCACCCCAGTTCCACCTATCACTTACTACCTTGTATTTCAACGTTTTGGGCCGAAGCCCTTCATCAGGACCCTGAGGTTTCCACGGATGCTGCCCGACCTGCTGAGTTCCTCCAGCGTGTTGTGTGTGTTACCTTGTATTTCTTCCTCCCATCCCACCACCTTCTTACTCAGACTTCTCATTTTTTTTTCTCCAGTTCTGACTCTATCCCATAGATGCTGCCCGGCCTGCTGAGTTCCTCCAGCATTTTGTGTGTGTTGCTTGGATTTCTATCATCTGCATATTTTCTCTTGTGGGTGTTTACAGTATTCTTTTCACATATTTACAGCATCAGCACAGTTATGAATTTCCTGCAGATACAGATCTGTTGGTGTGGGAGACGTGAAAATGGCTATGTACAGAAACACGCACAGAGGCACCATTCAATCTATGAGTCAATTACATAATACCCCAGGAAAGCTTATTACATAATGCTTGGCATGAACACTTCATCGCCTTGTCATTCACTACCTATGATTGCAGACAAACAATGCAATTACCCTTTATCCTTAATGAAATTATCAGCTGCATTTCCATACATGTGATATGCCAGCTCAGGAAATAAAGTCCAATGCCCATGAACACTCAGTGAGAGGTTCCTATGGGATAATGCTTAAAGGACAGTAATTAACACTCAGTGACGATCCTATGGCAGGTATCAGACCAGGGACGGACTCTATACATGTTGTACTTACACATATCATCACTCATGGGTCATATTAGAGAACACCTCAGTCAACAGAGTCAAAAAAGATTTATATCACAATTGGAGACCATTCAGCCCATCATGTCTGTACCAGTCAATAAAAGATAAACTCACCCTAATCCCACCTCCCAGCACCAGACATGTAGTCCATTACACATTCAGGGAAAAGTGACAAGGGTCTCTGATTCTCCCATCCTTTCAAGCAGTGACTTCTAAACCCCAACCACCTTCTAGGTGAAAAATACTTTCTCTGATCTCCACTTTAATCCTTCCACAGATTACTTTAAACTTACACCCTCTGGCTTTTGAATAACTAAGAGAAACAAATCCTTCTTATTTATTCTATCTAGATCCTTCATCACCTTGCACATAGTCTCCTCTCTCAGACTCTTCAGTTCCAAAGAAAATAATCCCAGTCTATCAAGTTTTTCCTCCCACTAATTTTTTCCAATATCTTCATAAATGGCTTGAGTACTCTTTCTAGTACAATCATATATTTTCTTGTAAGGCAAAGACCAGAACTGCACAAAGACCTCAAGTTGTGGTCTAACTAATTTTGCATGCAGTTCTAACATAACCTCCCTATGATTATATTCTTATTCTTGGCTAATAAGGAAAGTATCCTGTATTCCTTTTCCAATCTTTGAAGCTCTGTAGACATACAATATGAGTTCCCTCTGTTCTCCCAAAGTTCCGACTATCTTCCAATTTTATTACATATTCCCTTGAATTGTTGTGCCTATTGCAGGTAACTTTGCCCCACTCCAACCCTCTAAGAATATGAATTCCTTTAGCTGGTGTGAAAACTAGACAAGACATATAGAATGGCATAAGTGAGATATTTTATAAGTGTCTATTAGAACTGCCACGAGCAAAATAATATAATATAAATACAAATATGTAAAATAAGATACCATAAAACATTATATCAAATTATCCAAAGTTACATTGAATAAAATTCTACAAGCTAATATGCCTTCTATGCTGAATACCTCATACAAATTCGAGTTTTATCTGTAATCCCTACTCGGATCTCTGTAAAGGTGATCAGCATTGTTCTTTACAAATTGCTAAAACATGACTGAACACTTTCACCGTTATAATCCAAGAAAGACATTCATGGCAATTGAGTGAACCCTCCCCACCCCCATTTAACCAGCTGCACGTTGTTTCCCTGCCTTAAGACCAAACTGAACTATTCAATACGGAAAATCATAAGCACAAGAAAGTCCGCAGATGCAGGAAATCCAAAGCAACACACACAAAATGTTGGAGGAACTCAGCAGATCATGCAGTATCTATGGAAATGAATAAGCAGCTGACATTTCAGGCCAAGACCTTTCTATAGAAAACACAGGAAATATTACACCTCGGCATTAGCACAGCTAAGATACTTTGGTAAGAAAAAGTCCAAGCTTATCTGTATTCTAAAGAGCTAATGACTATATATTATTGATAATTGATTTATTAGTGTCACATGTACTGAGATCCTCCAAGAGAAACCACAACCTTGTCGTGGTTTGAAGGCTTCCGTGCTTTATGCTTTGGCTCTTGGTCACGTCACCTGTGTCAAGCAGGTCAAAGGATAGAGGACAGACTAAGAGTGGTCCTCCATTTCTCCAGGTTCAGGGGTCCAGCTCAGGGCTAACAACCCCGACTGGAAAAATAAGATTGTTACAGAAGCAGCAATGAAGAATCCTACATCTGAGTGTGACGGTATTCCTGAGTCTCCACCCAGGACTTGCATGACTGACAGCAGTGAAAACCAAGAGGAAGCTACTGACATGATGAAGGAAGCCCTGAACACTGCCAGAGATGGAGGACTTTCATTGCTGCCCTAAACACTAATGCGTAAAGGCAATAAGTATGTACTGAGGTACAGTGAAAAACTTTTGCCTGACACCACACCAGTACATTGAGGCAATACAAGAGAAAAGAAATAGCAGAATGTAAAATATAGTGTTATAGCCACTGAGAAAGTGCAGCATACTTAGGCAGTGAGATGGAAGGCCATAACATTCTATATTATGAGGTCAAGAGTGCATCTTATCATACAAGAGTCAATAGTCATTCAAAAGCTCTATAATAGCAGGATAGAGGCTTTCCTTCATCCTGGTGTTATGTGTTTTCAGTCTTTTGAATGCTTTGCCCAATTGGAGAGGGGAAAGAGAGAATGTCTGGGGTCAGAGGGCTCCTTGGCTGCTTTACTGAAGCATTGAGACAATGTCCATTGGTGAGGGGCAGGTGTCCATGATGTGCTGATGTGTCCACAACTAGCTGTATTGCAGTGACAATTCAGGTGTTTGCCACTGATGAAGAAGGATTAGCCATCTTAGCAACACACTCCATTTATTAGTAATCAGTCTTTGGTGTTGATCACATGATGGTATTCTTAGAGTTTCAGTATTCATAAAAACCGTCTCGAGCAGCCTTCCTCTCAGCTTGTTGCCAGTTAATGAAGTTGAGCACACTTCCTTCTCTTCCCCCAACATCCATGGAAGGAAATTAACAGTTGACATTTTGGGTATTATAGGTGATACACCTATAGGTGATATTACATGGTGTTAAATGATCCTCAGTTGGAGGGTAAAATGCACTACCTTGGTCCACAAAGTCTTTTTTTAAATATTTTGCTTATCAAACCACTGAAGAATAAAATAAGTGACCCAATTGTATTATTAATTAATAAGTATCCTGTTATTACTCCCTTAATAATAGACTGTACCCTACTACTGATATCAGGCTAGTTGGTCTGTAGATCCCTATTTCTTGCTCCCAACTTTTTTAAAATGTGGGGTTGCATTTGCTGCCCTGCAATCTGTGGGAGGCATTTGGAAATCTGTAGAAGGAGGAAGGTGACTGTCAGTGCATCTCCATGGTAATTTCTTTCAAACCTTTGGCAATGCAAGTTATTGATTTGTTCTCTTTCAATCCCATTACTTCTATTATTTAAACTGATTCCTTTAAGATCCTGATTCTCTCTTGGTTCAAGATTCAAGGTACATTTATTATCAAAGTATGGATGTAGTATACCTGGTGTTTTACATTACAGGTGTCCCCCACTTTACAAAAGTTCGCTTTACGCTGCTGCACCTTTACGAAAGACATACATTAGTACCTGTTTTCACTAACCAAAAGAAATCCGAAGAGGATTTTTGCTTTTATGAAAAAAGGTGCTCGCTTTAAACTTGTATTTACCCTTAGAAAGGCTACCATGACCGTGAAGCCTTGCGAGGGCAGGCGTGTGCACGTGCGTGTACGTGCCGATTTTTGCTACAAATCGGTTTTGGCTAAATCTTCCCGATTCTGGTAAGTGAAACTACACTGTATATACATTATTTCTACTTTATATAGGCTGTGTATTTATTATATCATTCCTGCTTTTACTATCTGTTTGTGTTATTTTAGGTTTTATGTGCTATTTGGTATGATTTGGTAGGTTATTTTTGGGGTCTGAGAACACTCGAAAATGTTTCCCATATAAATTAATGGTAATTGCTTCTTCGCTTTACACCATTTCGGCTTATGATAGGTTTCATAGGAACACTCTACTTTCAGATAGCGGGGAAAACCTGTATTTTCAGGTTTTCAGTCATAGTCCATGAAGACGTGCAAAATATTTGTCTAATTTCTTTATTTCCCAAAATAATTATTTCCCATCTCAATCTAAATGTCTTATATAAACATTTGGTAAACTTTCCCTTATTACACACCTGCAGATGTTTTTGCTGTCTGTTTTCATGGTTTCTCTAGTATTCTACTTTTCTAATCAAAGCCCCATTCTTACTGCACTACATTCTGAACTGTTCCTAATCCCCAGATTTTGTTCCTTTTTTTGGCAGTGTTATAAGCATTTTCCTTTGATCTAATACTGTC
Source organism: Hemitrygon akajei (assembly GCF_048418815.1). Lineage (NCBI taxonomy): Eukaryota > Metazoa > Chordata > Chondrichthyes > Myliobatiformes > Dasyatidae > Hemitrygon > Hemitrygon akajei. The sequence goes on from NC_133152.1 coordinate 7,650,554, forward strand.
TTGAATTTGTTAACCGCCACCAGAACACTTTTCCTGTCGGGCTTTAGTTCATTAAAGGGATATGTAACATATGGATATATATTTGCTCCAGATTTTACAAGGAATCTTTAAAAGGTGACCATTGTTTGTTCATTATCATACTTGTTAAAAAGTGCTTCAGTCTATTATAGCCAGCTCATGCTTCACACCATTGTAGCTTGGACTGTGTAGATTTAAGAAGTCTGTTTCAAATGAAATTGAATCATGTTCAGTTATTATATAAAACTCACTCATATTCAGATCATTCTTCCACAGTGTCCCCTTCACTATGAGATAAGTAGTTATGCTTCTTCACCTCACAATGTAAAATTTGGCATGTCAACAAATACACTCAAAAACTTCTATAGATGTACCGTGGAGAGCATTTTGACAGGCTGCATCACTGTCTGGTATGGAGGGGCTACTACACAGGGCTGAAACAAACTGCAGAGTGTTGTAAATTTAGTCAGCTCCATCTTGGGTACTAGCCTACAAAGTACCCAGGACGTCTTCAGGGAGCGGTGTCTCAGAAAGGCAGCGTTCAGGGACAATTCCTCGCCTTCTCAACGTAATGCCCTCTTCTTATTACTACCGTCATGGAGAAGATACAGGAGCCTGAAGACATAGAGTCAACAATCAGCTTCACCATCATAATTCTGAACAGTCCATGAAACCAAGAACACCACCTCTTTGCTTTTTTTTGCACTATTTAGTTATATTTTATCATAATTTTAGGTCTTTGTACTATGATACTGCTGTAAACCATCAAATTTGAGTCAGTGAAAATAAATCTAATCCTGACACCCACACACAGCACAACCTTCCACACTCATGCCTCAGAACCTGCCCCACTAACTACACCTGGCCTGTAGCTACCACATCTATGTTCATTCCATCTTAAATCCTCCTGCAGCACAGAGCTGTGGTCAATTCACTCATCCTCCTCCAGTCCCTGTGCTCATCTGCAAGAACCTGGTACCTGTTGGACCAGTGCAAGGACTGAGGGTCCTGCAGCACTAACTACTCACAACTAATTGGTCCCCAAGTCCTTAAATCTAAGGGATGCAAATTTCCCAAGCTAACTCTTAATTTCAGTAACTGATGGTGAGGCTTCCAAATGAAATCTAAACCGGATGAAACTTCCCTGAAGTTCCCTGATGGCCAACTCATGCCTCTGAAGTTTTTGAGGATGAGATTGTTCTTGAAGGTTTTGAAGTCTTCTCCTGTTAGCTGCTTAATTCTTTTGTCATGGGGTCACAAGTCGTAAAGCATAGAAATACACTTCTCCATCCATCAAATCCATGCTGGCCCCCTTGTTCCCATCCAGTTTGTTCAGATTAGATCAATATCCTTTTCTGACTCACTTATTTAATGTGCTATCTGTGATGGTTCATGACTAGATCTGGCTGGACTCTGGAGCTTTAATCTGATTGGCTGGCTCTGGGCGTATTTAGCCTTGCTTCTTATATAGGACCTTCACTTCTTAATGCATTGCAACAGTTGGCTAAATAGTCTCCAGTGCTTCTTGTGTTCAGCGTTGTACCTCCTCAATAACAACAATAATGGCCAAGTATCAAAATAAAAGGCTGCAGATAGTAATGAAATTATTGTTGATATAGTACATATTTGCATGCCTAGAGTGGAGTTTTTCCAAACCTTTCCCTGTTAGCACAATGGTTATGACCGTCCCTCCAATCATATGTTGTCGACCCAACCTGATAATGACGCTCTTCGCCATGATGAAGCAAGGCCACCCCTTTTTTTGTGGCTGGGAAAAATCTTCAAAGTAGACACTCATCCCATTGTTTATAAGGAAGACTATGGATGGTGGGTGTAATGTACACAAAACACTGCAGGAAATCAGGTCCTGATGAAGAGTCTCAGCCCAAAATTGTTTATTCCCTTCCATAGTTGCTGCCTGGTATCCTGACTTCCTCAGGTATTTTGTGTGTGCTACTCAAAATTTCCAGCATCTGCAGAATCTCTTGTGTTGCTGAATGGTTAGCAGTGCCTTTGTCCTTTCCCATCTCCAGGAATCACACATTTTTGCCTTTCTCACTCCATTATAAAAGTCTGGTTAGACCACGGTACTGCATTTAGTTCTGGCTGCACCACTCAGGGAAGGATGTTGAGGCCGTGGAGAGAATGCAGAAGAGGTTTACCAGGATGCTGCCTGGTTTAGAGGACATGTGCTATCATGAAGGGCTGGACAAACTTGGGTTGATTTCCTCAGAGCAGCGGAGGCTGAAGGGAGAACCACTAGAAGTCTGTAAGATTATGAGAGCATAGGTGGAGTAGACAGGGAGCATCTTTTTCCCGGGGTACACATGAGAGGGGGTAGGTTCAGAGGGGATGTGAGGGGTAAGTTTTCTACTCAGAGAGTGGTGGATGTTTGGAATGCGCTGCCTGGTATGGTGGTAGAGGCAAATACATTACAGGCTCTTAAGAAATGTTTAGATAGGCACGTGAGTGTGAGGAAGATGGAGGAATATGGACGTTGTGTAGGTCGGAACGATTAGTTTTTGGGTCTTTTTGATTTGATTTTTAGCTGGTTTGGCACAACATTGTGGGAAGAAGGGCCTGTTCCTGTGCTGTACTGTTCTGTGTCCGATATCAGAGCCTTGCATTAACACCATTTAAAGTGAGGTACGTGGAACAAAATGTCAGAATTAGTTTAGATAGAAAAAGGTTTTGATTCACTAGTAGCCCATGCATTCCACATATGAAACTGAACTTTACCTTCATTCTGATATACAAAACAAGGTTGGCTTCAAGCAAGGGCTTTCTGTACTGGCAGCTCTGTCTGTGGCTTAGCTCACGAATTTTAGCAAATACTGTCTACAGACCATCCCTACCACCCACCTCGGTGAGCAATGCAGAGCACTTCTGTGCAGTATTTTCAGGAAAAATTATCTAAAAATTCAAGGAGAACAGCTTGAATTTCACACCGCCTGTTAGTTTTGGTATACTCCCCAGAATTTGGAAACTCAGCACCCTTTTATTAATGCAAACAAGAACTAAAGCTAAAGGGCTAGATTACATCCAGATGGGATATCTGTGGCAGGAAAATCAGTGGAATACTGGGTCAGAGTTGCTATTGAACCAGAATGTCACATACCAACATTAACTGTTTCAGAACGATTTCTCATCTTTATTGTGCCACTTGGCAACAGATCCATGAGCTCATGATGATATCACTGAGAACTACAGAAATAATAGCCTCAGGCACATGATTCAGACAGGTTATAAGTAATGAAGAGGGAGGGATGGATAGAAACATAGAAAATAGGGGCAAGAGTAGGCCATTCATCCCTTCGAGCCTGCACCGCCATTCAGTATGATCATGGCTGATCATCCAACTCAGAACCCTGTACCTGCTTTCTCTCCATACCCCCTGATCCCTTTATCCACAAGGGCCATATCTAATTCCCTCTTAAATATAGCCAATGAACTGGCCTCAACTGTTTCCTGTGGCAGAGAATTCCTGGGATGGAGGGTGAGGGGTGGAGGGTGAGGAGTGGAGAGTCAGTGGTGGCAGGTGAAGGGTGGAGGGTTAGGGGTGGAGGGTGAGGAATGGAGATTGAAGGACGGAGGGTGAAGGATAAAGGGTGAGGAATGATGAGAAAGGGATGGAGGGTAAGACGTGGAGGTGGATCTATCTACGAGTGAGGGATAGAGAGTGAGGAATGGAGTGTGAGGAATGGTGAGTGAGGGGTGGTGGGTGAGAGATGAAGAGTGAGGAGAGGAGGTTGAGGGGTGGAAACTGAGAAAAAGGCCCACCATCTTGTGCTTGATGGGGGATGAAGGATGAAGAGTCAGAATCAAATTTAATTATCATTGGCATATGTTGTGAAATTCATTGTTTTGCAGCAGCAGTACATTGGAATTCACAATAATAAAAATGTATAAATTACTACAAGACATATAGATAAAAAATAAATTAAATATCTAATGCAAGAAGCAAATAAAGGTAAAAAACAAAAGAATTAGTGAGATAGTATACCTGGGTTCATTGTCCATTCAGAAATCTGATGGTGGAGGGGAAGACTCTGTTCCTAGAGTATTGATTGTGTATTCAGGCTCCTGTACCTCGTCTTTGAAGGTAGCAATGAAAAGAGGACATGCACTGGACTATGGGGGGGGGGGGGGGTGTCTTTAATGATAGATGCTGCCTTTTAGAGGCATCATCTTCTGAAGCTTGGGAGTCTAGTGCCCATGGGGAGCTGGTGACTTCACAACTTTCTGCAGACTTTTCCAATCCTGTGCAGTGGCTCCTCCATACAAAGACCGTCATGCAACGAGTTAGAATGCTCTGCACCATACATCTGTAGAAATTTGTGAGAGTCTTTGATGACATACCAAATCTCCACAAACTACAAATGTAATGCCATCGTGCCTTCTTTGTAATTGCATCAGTATGTTGGGCCCAGGATAGATCTTGAGAGATGTTGACACCCAGGAACTTGAAACTGCTCACCCTTTCCACTGCTGATCTCTCAATGAGGACTGGTGTGTTTTCCCTCGACTTCCGCTTCGCGAAGTCCACAATCATTTCCTTGGTCTTACTGACCTTGAGTTCAAGGTTGTTGTGACACCACTCAACCAGCTGATTTACCTCGCTCCTGTACGCCTTCTCGTCACCATCTGAAATTCTGTGACAATGGTTGTGTCATCAGCCGATTCATAGATGGTGTTTGAACTGTGCCTTCCCACAAAGTCATGGGAGTAGAGAGAGCAGAGCAGTGGGCTAATTACTCATCTTTGAAGTGTCCCCGTGCTGATTGCCAGCAAGCAGGAGATGTGTCCAGTTACAGATGCACAGGTTTTGGAGCATATGGATTAGAATTGAGAGCATGATTGTGTCGAATGCTATAATCAATACACAACAGCCTGACGAAAGCATTACTATTCTCCAGGTGATCCAAGGCCGAGGGGAGAAGCAGTGAGATCACATCTGCTGTAGACGTATTATGGCAATAAGCGACTTGCAGCAGGTCCAGGTCCCCGTTTAGGCAACAGTTGATTCCAGCTATGACCACCCTCTCAAAGTACTTCATCACAGTAGACACGAGTGCAACTGGGCAATAGTCATTGAGACAGCTCACCCCACTAGTATAGCCCTTGGGCACTAGTATGATTGTCACATATTTGAAGCCGGTGGGAACCTCCAACTGCAGCAATGAGAGAAGAAAATGTCTTTCAAAACTCCTGCTAGGTGGTTGGCACAGATTTTCATTGTCCTACCAGGTACATAATCAAGGTCTGATGCCCTGCAAGATGTTCTGACTTTGGCCTCCGAGACAGAGATCTCAGGGTCACCAGATGCTGCAGGAATTCACACAGGTGTTGTTTTATTTTACCTTTCAATGTGTGCAAAAAAGGTGATGAGCTCAACTGGGAGTGAAGCATCACAGCCATTCATGATGTTAGGGTTCACCTTGAGGAAGTAATGACCTGCAGTCCTTGGAAGAGCTGATATGCATCCAATTCTGTCTCTAACTTCAAATGGAATTGCTTTTGCGATCTTGTAATAGCTTTCTGTAGCTCATAACTGGACTTGATGCAAAGGTCTGGATCACCACTCTTGAATGCCACAGATTTAGCCCTCAACAGAGTATGATTCTCCAGTTCGTCCATGGCTTATGGTTTGGGTAAGATCAATAGACCATAAGACAGGGGAGCAGAATTAGGCTATTCAACCCATCGAGTCTGTTCTGCAAAACCAAGTTGATTTATTATTCCTCTCAACCCCATTCTTTTGTCTTCTTTCCATAACCTTTGATGCCCTGACTAATCAAGAACCTATCAAACTCTGCTTCAAATATACTCAATGATTTGGTGTCCTTTGCCATCCATGACAATGAATTCCACAGATTCACTACCCCCTGGCTAAAGTGATTCGTCCTCATCTCTGTTCTAAATGGAGGTCCCCCTATTCTGAGGCTGTGCCCTCTGGTCCTAGACTCCACCACTAAAAGAAATATCCACTCCACATCTACTCTATCTAGGCCTTTCAACATACAATACGTTTCAATGAGGTCCCCCACATTCTTCTAAACTCTAGTGAGTACAGGAGTACAGCCATCAAATGTTCCTCATAAATTAATCTTTTCATTTATAGAATCATTTTCGTGGACCTCCTCTGGAGCCTCTCCAATGCCAGCACATCTCTTCTTGGACAAGGTGCAGAAGACTGCTCGCAATACTCCAAATACAGTCTGACCAATGCCTTATAAATCTTCGGCAATACATCTTTGCTCTTATATTCTAGTCCTTGCGAAATGAAGATTGACATTGCATTTGCCTTCTTTAATCAACAAATTAACCTGTAGGGAATCCTGCACAATGATTCCAAAGTCCCTTTCAACCTCTGAATTTTGAATATTCTCCTCATTTAGAAAATAATTTATGCATGACCATACACTGCCCAACACTATATTCTATCTGCCACTTTTTTGCCCATTCTTCCAATCTGGCTAAGTCCTTCTGCAGAATCTCTGCTTCCTCAACACTACCCACCCCTCTACTTATCTTTGTATCATCCTCAAACTTGGCTACAAAGCCATCAGTTCTATCATCCAAACCATTGACATATAGTGTGAAAAGTAGTCCCAATAATGATGCCTATGGAACACCACAGGTCATCAGCAGTCTTTGCCTCCTGACAGTCAGCTATTACGTCCATGTAAGTATCTTCCTTGTAATACCATGGGCTTTTATCTTGTTAAGCAGCCTTATGTTTGGCACTTTGTCAAAGGTCTTTTGAAAATCCAAGTGAACAACTTTCTTTTGTCAATCCTACCTATTACTTTCTCAAAGGAATTCCAACAGGCTTACCAAGCAAAATTTCCCCTTAAGAAAACCATGCCAACTTTAGCCTATTTAATCATGAGCCTCCAAGTACCCTGAAACCTTATCATTAATAATGGCCTCCAACATCTTCCCAACCGTTGAAGTCAGACTAACTGGACTATAATTTCCTTTCTTCTTGAAGAGCAGAGTGATGTTTGTAACTTTCCAGTCCTTTGCAACCATTTCAGCATCTAGTGATTCTTGAAAGATCATTACTAATGCCTCCACAATATTTTCAGCTACCTCTTTCAGATCGCGAGGTGTGGTCCATCTGGGTGACTTATCTACCTTCAGACCTTTCAGCTTCCCAAGCATTTTTTTCCTTTGTAATAGCTACTACACTCACTTCTGCCCACTGACAATCTCAAATTTCTGATATACTGCTAGTGTCTTCCAGAGTGACATCTCATGTAAAACATTTATAAAATTCATCCGTCATTTCTCTGTCCCCCATTACTAGCTCTCCAGTGCCATTGTCCAAAGGTCTGATATCCATTCTTACCTCTCTTTGGTTCTTTGTGTATCTTTTGTATTACTAGCTGGCTTACCTTCATAATTCATCTTTTCTCTCCTTATAGCTTTTCAATTGACATCTGATGCTTTTGAAAAGTTTCATAATCCTCTAACTTCCCACTAATTTTAGGCATATTGTATGCTCTCGTTTTTGCTTTTATGCTGTCATTGACTTTCCTTGTCAGCAGTGTTGCTTCCTCCTCCCTTCATATTCTTCTCCATCTTTGAGATGCATCTATTCTGCCGCTTCCGAATTGTTCCCAGAAACTCAGCCATTGCTGTTCTGTCATCATTCCTGACAGTGTCCCCTTCCAATCAACTATGGCCCACTCCTCACTCATGCCTCTGTAATTCCCTTTATTCCATTGTAATACTGATACATCTAACTTTATCTTCTCACTCTCAAATTGCAGAGTGAATTCTATTATATTATGATCATTATCTTCTTAGGGTTCTTTTACTTTATGTTCCCAAATCAAATCTGGTTCATTACATAACACCAAATCCAGAATTGTCTTTCCCCTATTGGACTCATCCACAAACTGCTCAAAAAAAGCCTGTTTTAGGCATTCTACAAGTTCCCTCTCTTAGGATCCATCACCAACTAGATTCTTCCTGCATATTGAAATCCCCTGATAGCCCTTATTACATGCCTTTTCTATTACCTTTTGTAATTTATGCCCCACATTGTGGCTACTGTTCGGAGGCCTGTATCTAATCACCCATCAGTGTCTTTTTACCTTTGCAGTTTCTTAACTCTCCAGTCATGGATTCTGCATCTTCCAATCCTATGTCATTTCTTTCTAAGGATTTGATTTCATTTTTTTCACCAACAGAGCCACCCCACCCCTCTGCCTATCACCTTTCAATATAATGTGTATCCTTGGATGTTAAGCTCCCAACTATAATCTTTCAGCCACGTCATACCTGCCAATCGCTATTTGCGCAACAAGATCATCTACCTTATTCCCTATACTGATTACATTCAAATATAACACCTTCAGTCCTATATTCGTCAGCCTTTCTGATTTTACCCTTATGTTACACTTCAACTCATTTCACTGACTGCAAATTTCCCCTTTCACCTGCCTGTCATTCTTTGCAGTCTCACTACATACTGCATCTACTTGTAAATCAACTTCCCAATACTCAGCTCTATCACTCCCCTCCTACCAAATTAGTTTAAATCCTCCCTAACAGCTCTAGCAAACCTGCCCACCAGCAGATTGATCTCTCTCGGTTTCAGATGTGACCAGTGCTTTTTGTTCAGGTTATACCTTCCCCCTGAAGAGATCCCAATGATCCAGAAATCTGAAGCCCTACCCCTTGTACCAGGTTCTCAGCCACTCCTTCATCTGTAGTATCATTCTACCCCTGCCCTGACTTACACATGGTACTGGGAGTAATCCAGAGATTACCACCTTCGGCCTCTTGCTCACCCTCTCGATACTCACTGCACAGGACGTCTTCCCGTTTTGTTTATTCATTTATTGAGAGACAGCATGGAATAGGCCCTTCCGGCCCTTTGAGCTGTGCCGACCAACAATCCTATGATTTAACCCTCGCCTAATCACAGGACAGTTTAGAATAACCAATTAACCTACCAACCGGTGCATCTCTGGAGTGTGGGAGGAAACCAGAGCATTGGGAGAAAACCCATGCAGTCACGGGGAGAACATACAAACTCCTTTTCTACTTATGCCATTGGTGCCAACGTGCCTCATGACCGCTGTCCGCTCACCCTCCCTCTTGAAAATATTCTGCAGCCTCTCTGAAACATCCTTAACCCTAGCACATGGGACACAACACAACATCCTGCTGTCTCCTTCGTGGCCACAGAATCTGCTGTCCACCAGCCCCCAACTACTGAATGTTCATACCATATGAATGCTACTCTGACAGAATATGAGGGTGTTGCTCCTCCAAATATGACCATCTAGCAATACAATGGAATTCCTCTTTTTTGTTCTATTTGTATAATTTCTTGTATAATGTTTGCATTATAATTTATATTTTTCTTGTGAATATTGGATATTTACTGACTGGGTGTGAAGGTGAGACTAATAAAAATTTCTAATACTGCCTGTTTAGAAGGTCTCACCAATTCTCTGCCAAACCTCTGTGTCTGAGATGGTAGGGAAAGAAGGAGTCAGGAACGATAGTTGTCATCCATAGGCGATGAGTAAGTAAATTAGTTTCTGTCATGGGTTGTGGAGTTTGAAGTCAAAGAATGTGCGTTAGTTGTGGCTGACTAAAGAAATGCTGTGAATAGATATCCTGAATACTCCACACTCCTATCAACACTGACGACTCCCAGTGATGAAAGCTTTATCTTCTGAAAACTAGACTGCAGCTAAAATCTGGCTGCATTTCCAACATGCATCCTGTTTCCAAAGTGACCTATTGCAGGTCGTTCTTGTGTCTGATGCTGTTGAATTCAATCTCACCCAGCTGCCGCAGAGTTAGAGAACTTATACCGGATGACAGAACACCCACCAGCCCCCTTCCTCCCCCACCACCCATCTCTGAGGAGATCAGTGACAAAAACACAGTGGATGCACAATATCACTGGTCTGTCTGTTTTCAGAATCTCATTGAACAATCAAATTCATTTATTTGCCTTAGGACCAGAGGGCTCAGTTTCAGAATAAAAGGGCGTCCCTTTAGAATTTCTTTAACTAGATGGTGGTAAATCTGTGGAATTTGTTGACGCATTTGGCTGTGGAGGCCAAGTCATTGGGTATATTTAACAGGTTCTTGAATAGTAAGGGTGTCAAAAGGTTACGGATAGAAGACAGGAGAATGGGGTTGAGATCAGTCATGATCGAATGGCAGAGCAGGCACAATGGGCTAAATGGCCTAATTCTGCTTATAAAAACTTCTGTGGTTTGTTTTCATTAGATAACATTCCTGCAAAGTAGCCAGAGAAATATTTGCCATGTTAAGGATGCTATAAGCAGGGAAGCAAAATGTTTCCTGTTATGTGGTAGATGCAGGGTTATCTGGGACAGCAAAAATGACTACATTCCAGAAGTCTGGAACAAAAGGGACACCCAGTTTCTGCTGACAAGCTATTTGTGCCGTTTTCAGAGTTGAAGTGTGATTTGTAATCTATGCAAAATTAAAGTCCAGTCCCATTGATCTACCCAGGCCCATTCAGACCCTGCTTATCTGACAAGGCAGCAATGTATTTTCTGTTATCTGATCCCGAGTAGCGCTTCTCCCTGGGTTGTTCTCTAATCAGCTGGCAAAGCAGACCACACCTATCCTGTCAACACTTTCTAAAATCACACAACCCATGCATTAAAATCAGTACTGGAAGATTACAGTAACAACTAAAGTACAGAATATTTTTAAGCATTCTCTTATCCTTTCTTTTGGACCCAGTGACTAAAGGTCTAAAGACGCTGGTTGATTGATATGAGGACCTTTGCTGAGTGAGCAGTAACATCAGCACACGGGGTTAGGGGATGACTTTGCTGAAGTTTGTTGAATATGTTTCCTTGCAGCTGGTTATAAGCCAAGTATTGTTTCTGTTTTCTTACTAGAAGTAATTCACACTGGCAGCAACCGGTTCTGCCTTGGAAAATAGTTTTCCATCGCCGGCTTAGGCTGGAATAGTGAGCACTATTCTCCTGTTAGAACTAATGCCACAGAGTAATAGACTCATAGAATCCTACAGCATTGAAAGAGGCCATTCAGCTGAACCCATCCACAATAATCAGTGGCACTTTAATCAACCTCCCAGCACGTGGTCCTTATATCTAAGCAGTTCAAGTACTCGTCTCTTAAATGCTGCTGGCAAACCTGTTCCCACCACTTTCTCAGGCAGTGCATTCATGTTATATTCTCAGTTCTCAGTTTTTGAATGGTGCGAGCCGAGTCTTTGAATATTTTCAAGATAAAGTCGTTCATTGTCATTTAACTATACACATGTACATTATACCATCAAATGAGACAACATTTCTCCACACAGTAGTACACATAACACACATATAATACACAAAAACACAAAGTAGATACATCCTTGATGTATGAAAGGTTACCATGGATAGATGGAAGTGTGGAATTGAGGGAATAATCTGATCAGCCATGGTCGTATTAAAAGGCAGAGCAGGCTCAGAGGATCAAGTGAGGAATATCAGTATGTTCATGAAATCAATTTCTTTGCTAAAGGAGCTTTATAATCACATGTTGCTGTAATTCAGTGGGCTAATCTTAGCAATGATGTAATACAGACTCCCGATTTTTTCCCCAGGCAGTGGGAAATCTGAAGGACAACTTAGTCTTGCTCGCGAAGTATACATGTAATAACTGTGAGAGAATGTGATCACTCCTGCTCTTGCTGAAGTAGCCCAACAAACCTTGTCATCAAACTGTCCCAGTAATGAGTAATTACTTCTGCAGGAGTCAACCAGTGCCTTGAGAATGTAACAAGGATCAAGGCATAGGACAGGAAATGGGCAAGAAATTGGCATTGTTAATAGTCACAATTCTGGTTTATAAACACTGCTTTATCACACAGCTGGATCTGAGTTCTTGCAAGTGGAATTTATATAGTTACCAATGTACCAATTAAGACAACTGAGGCAATTTACAGACTGAATTGCATTTATCTATATTCCACGTTTGAGCCAGCATTATACACAGAATAAAGCTAGTACAGATTAAAATCAATACGTATTTATTTTCACATAGAAATAAAACCTCTACCTTTAGGACCAGACAAATACTCAGATATTACATTAAGCCAGCACAACACTACATAGGAAGGCCTTTAAAGTAAGAATCTGATTAGCACCCACCCACATACTGTACCTTTGAGGATCCAAAACTAATTTCTCCAACTCCCAGATCAATGAGAGTCTTGTTGAACTGTTTAATATTCAGAATCAGAATCGTGTTTAATATCACCGGCATGTGTCATGAATTCTGTTGTTTTGCAGCAGCAGAACATTGTAATACATTATAATAAAAACTATAACAAATCAAATTCATTTATTTGTCTTAGGACCAGATCCACTATAGACCAATTACAGTGATAAGCAAATTGCAGTGGATCCAGGTCCTTGCTTAGGCAGGTGTTTATCCTAGCCATGACCAACGTCTCAAAGCACTTCATCACTGTAGATGTGAGTGCAACTGAGCAATGGTCATCGAGGCAACTCACCCTGCTCTTCCTGGGCACTGGCATGATTTTCACCCTTTTGAAACAGGTGGAAACATCTGACTCCAGCAGTGAGAAATTAAAGATGTCATTGAACACTCCTTCTGGTTGGTTGGCAAAGGTTTTGAGAGTCCCAAAAAGTACACCATCAGAGCCTGATGACTTGCGAGGAAGGGTCTGAGACAGAGATCACAGGGTCACCAGATGCTGTAGGGATTCACACAAGTATAGTTTAATTCTTCCTTTCAAAGCCTGCATAAAAGGCATTGAGCTCATCTGGGAGTGAAACATCACAGCCATTCATGAAGGTAGGTTTTGTTTTGTAGGAAGTAATGGCCTGCAAACCCTGACAGAGCCAATGTGCATCTGATTCTGTTTCTAACCTCTATCAGAATTGATTTTTTAGCTCTTAAAACAGCCTTCCGTAGGTTGTACCTGGACCTCTTATAGTTCTGAATCACTGGTCTTGGATGCCACAGATCTAGCCTTCAGCAGACGACAAATCTCCTGGTTCATCTATCGCTTTTGGTTAGGGTATGTCCGGTATGTTCTAAAAGGAATACACTCTTGATGAAGTCAATGAGAACTATGGCATACAGGTATCCATTCAGACTCGAAGATGAATCCCTGAGTTTTATCCAGTCCACTGACTCAAAACAGTCCTGCAAGTGCTCCTCTGCCTCTCTTGACCATTCCTTCTTGGTCCTCACAACTGATGCTGCAGTCTTTAGTTAATATTCATCAAAGTCAACATTTAAGTTCCAATTTTCTTTGATCATACTGCTGCACATTAAGGCAGCTAGTTATTTTGCAATGTAAGAGTCATGTAATATCCATCTAATTTACTTTGGCATTGAATAAAATGGAGCAGATTTAACTTTGGAATATTGAGTTACATGCTCTTCTGGCAAAGGGGTCAGAGCAATGTTGAACATCTACTTGGGAAATAAACTGAACTAACTGCCTGAGGCAAATGAGAGCCATGGAGTGCACTTCCAGGCATCTATAGAAATCCTAGCAACCCCATTAAGTCATCTTATTCTTGCTGACCCACCTACTCAAAAGAGAATGCATTGTAACGATGATGGAATTCGAGCCATGGCGGAATTAAAACTGATTAGGTTAATTAAGGTTAGATTTAAAGAGGGATGTGTTGGCAAAAACCATCCAATATATTGAAATAACATGAACTCTTTAGTGTGAAATCCCCCTCAGCAACTGACATTTTGCTTTCTTCTCTTTAACTGCTAAACTTTAAGAAAGCGCTCTCCTCACTCTATTAGACAAAAACAACATTGATAGAGAGGAAGAAAGCAGGGTGCAGGGGTCATTGTGCATGTTGCATGTGTCTCTTGAATATTACTATTGTTAATGTTATTATTATTGGAAAGGTTTAGTTAGAGTTGGCAATGTGTGGATTTACTGCTGTGTGGGCTGGTGCATGATTATGGGTGTGTATAGGAACATAAGGGCATGATGATACTAAGGTAGGTGGTGTTGTGGATAATGAAGTAGGTTTTCAAAGTTTGCAGACAGATTTAGGCCAGTTAGAAGAGTGGGCTGAACGATGGCAGATGGAGTTTAATGCTGATAAGTGTGAGGTGCTACATTTTGGTAGGAATAATCCAAATAGGACATACATGGTAAATGGTAGGGCATTGAGGAATGCAGTGGAACAGAGTGATCTAGGAATATGGTGCATAGTTCCCTGAAGGTGGAATCTCATGTGGATAGGGTGGTGAAGAAAGCTTTTGGTATGTTGGCCTTTCTAAATCAGAGCATTGAGTATAGGAGTTGGGATGTAATGTTAAAATTGTACAAGGCATTGGTAAGGCCAAATTTGGAGTATTGTGTACAGTTCTGGTCACCGAATTATAGGAAAGATGTCAACAAAATAGAGAGAGTACAGAGGAGATTTACTAGAATGTTATCTGGGTTTCAGCACCTAAGTTACAGAGAAAGGTTGAACAAGTTAGGTCTTTATTCTTTGGAGTGTAGAAAGTTGATGGGGGGACTTGATAGAGGTATTTAAAATTATGATGGGGATAGATAGAGTTGACATTGTTAGGCTTTTTCCATTGAAAGTGGGGGAGATTCAAACAAGAGGACATGAGTTGAGAGTTAAGGGGCAAAAGTTTAAGGGTAACACGAGGGAGAATTCCTTTACTCAGAGAATGGTAGCTGTGTGGAACAAGCTTCCAGTAGAAGTGGTAGAGGCAGGTTCGGTATTGTCATTTAAAGTAAAATTGGATAGGTATATGGACAGGAAAGGAATGGAGGGTTATGGGCTGAGTGCGGGTCAGTGGGATTAGGTGAGAGTAAGCATTCAGCACGGACTAGAAGGGCCAAGATGGCCTGTTTCTGTGCTGTAATTGTTATATGGTTATATGATTATAGGTGTGTATAGGAACATAGGGGCATGATTATGGGTGTGTATAGGAATATAGGAACATGATTATAGGAATAAGGTGTGTATAGGAATATAGGGGCATGATAATGGGTGTGTATAGGAATATAGGGGCATGATTATGGGTGTGTATAGAAATATAGGGGCATGATTATGGGTGTGTATAGGAATATAGGAACATGATTATAGGAATAGAGGGGCATGATAATGGGTGTGTATGGGAATATAGGGACAGGATTATGGGTGTGTATAGGAATATAGGGGCAGATTATGGGTGTGTATAGGAATATAAGGGCAGATTATGGGTGTGTATAGGAATATAGGGGCAGATTATGGGTGTGTATAGGAATATAGGGGCAGATTATGGGTGTGTATAGGAATATAGGGGCATGATTATGGGTGTGTATAGGAATATAGGGGCAGATTATGGGTGTGTATAGGAATATAGGGGCATGATTATGGGTGTGTATAGGAATATAGGGGCATGATTATGGGTGTGTATAGGAATATAGGGGCAGATTATGGGTGTGTATAGGAATATAGGGGCAGATTATGGGTGTGTATAGGAATATAGGGGCATGATTATGGGTGTGTATAGGAATATAGGGGCAGATTATGGGTGTGTATAGGAATATAGGGCAGATTATGGGTGTGTATAGGAATATAGGGGCATGATTATGGGTGCATTGTGAATGTGAGCAACTGAATTGCCCATATGCATAGAATTGAGCACATGCTTAGATGTATGGAGATGTGCTGAATGTGGAGTCTTTATGACTGACATTTTGCGTAGGGTTGTCGGTCTCAGACTGTGTGTTAGACTATGGTTGTGTGTAGGACCATGGACGTGCATACGTCAATGGGCTTTTGAACTTATGTGGCCTGATTAGTATTATGTGGTGTGTGTGGGGGCCCCATACCGTAGAACAGTAGGTATATGCAGGGAGTGTAGGAAGTCTGCTCTTGGCTATTTAGTGTCTGGGTGATTTAGAGATTGTCAGCATATGTAAGATATTGGGTACCGTTAGTAAATTTTGGATTTGGTGAGACTCTGTTTTTGTGTGGACACACGTGTTTGTATATGTATGTAGGTGTGCATGTTCTGTGTGTGTTTGTCTATGGAGTTATCCTTACTGGAATTATTTCATAAGTATGCAGTCAATATGGTGTTAGGGAACGATTTCTCAAGCGACATCTTTCAGATAGCCAATCTCTTCAATTATTCCACTTTCTCTATGTCTCCTACTTGTTCTCTTTGTCTTGATTGGGTTACAGCTGTGATGCGCAGTTCGGAATTTGATCGAATGATCTAGCTCTCTGCTGTGTGTGGAGAGGACCGAGAGCAGGAACTGCCTCGTGGAAAAGACCGGAGACTGGGCTCGGGATTATGAGCGGCTCCATTTTGAAGCACCGAGGTAGATTGAAGCATCGAGGTGAATGCGGAGGAGGTCAGCGGTCGCTCTCAACAGAGCCCACGGGGGTGACAGCAGTCGGTGGCTGGGTTGGCAGCATTCGGATCCTCTCCAAAAGACCGAGCTTGTGCTGCCGCTCGTCTCCAGTGCTGACAGGAGGATGTTTTCGATATCCTAAGACTTATGTGATTCTTGGACTGTACTTTATATTGGCCTCCTTCAGTTTCCAGTGTTTTATTTCTCATGGACGGCTGGCGAGAGGGTGATCTTGCATTTTGTGAGAGGAAAGAGTTGAGGATTCTTGATGCTGCTTTTCTCTGTGGGTGATAGGTGATGCACCATCAATAACTCACTCTGAGACGTAAAAACGAGGTATCGGCTTTTATTGACTGGAAGAAGGAACAAGCAGTGAGTGACCACTATACTACATCCTGGAGACAGAGAGGCCGGGCTCAAACCTCCATCACCTTTATACAGGGGTCTGTGGGAGGAGCCACAGGAGCAGTCATCAGGGGGCATGTCCAGACAGGTATATGTAGTTCACCACATTCACCCCCACTTTGTTTTAAAAAGAGTCCCCATGTGGCGAAGTTTCTTACAGGTATATTTACAGGTTAAGTCTATCAGGTGGTCGAATCTGTCGCTGCAATCTACGTAGCACCGGCTGTGATTGCACAGATGCCGGTGGTGGTGATTGCACAGGTGCCGGTGGTGATTGCACAGATGCTGGCAGTGGTGATTGCACAGGTGCCGGTGGTGATTGCACAGGTGCCGGAGGTGGTGATTGCACAGGTGCCGGTGGTGGTGATTGCACAGGTGCCGGTGGTGGTGATCGCACAGGTGCCGGTGGTGGTGATTGCACAGGTGCCGGAGGTGGTGATTGCACAGGTGCCGGTGGTGGTGATCGCACAGGTGCCGGTGGTGATGATCGCACAGATGCCGGTGGTGGTGATTGCACAGATGCTGGTGGTGGTGATTGCACAGGTGCCAGTGGTGGTGATTGCACAGATGCTGGCAGTGGTGATTGCACAGGTGCCGGTGGTGATGATTGCACAGGTGCCGGTGGTGGTGATTGCACAGGTGCCGGTGGTGGTGATTGCACAGGTGCCGGTGGTGGTGATTGCACAGATGCCGGTGGTGATGATTGCACAGATGCCGGTGGTGGTGATTGCACAGATGCCGGTGGTGGTGATCGCACAGATGCTGGTGGTGGTGATTGCACAGGTGCTGGCGGTGGTGATTGCACAGATGCCGGTGGTGGTGATTGCACAGATGCCGGTGGTGGTGATTGCACAGGTGCCGGTGGTGGTGGTTGCACAGATGCTGGCAGTGGTGATTGCACAGGTGCCGGTGGTGATGATTGCACAGATGCCGGTGGAGGTGATCGCACAGATGCCGGTGGTGGTGATTGCACAGGTGCTGGCGGTGGTGATTGCACAGGTGCTGGCGGTGATGATTGCACAGATGCCGGTGGAGGTGATTGCACAGATGCCGGTGGTGGTGATTGCACAGATGCCGGTGGAGGTGATTGCACAGATGCCGGTGGTGGTGATTGCACAGGTGCTGGCGGTGGTGATTGCACAGATGCTGGCAGTGGTGATTGCACAGGTGCCGGTGGTGGTGATTGCACAGGTGCCGGTGGTGATGATTGCACAGATGCCGGTGGAGGTGATCGCACAGATGCCGGTGGTGGTGATTGCACAGATGCTGGTGGTGGTGATTGCACAGATGCCGGTGGTGGTGATTGCACAGATGCTGGCAATGGTGATTGCACAGATGCCGGTGGTGGTGATTGCACAGGTGCTGGCGGTGGTGATTGCACAGATGCCGGTGGTGGTGATTGCACAGGTGCTGGTGGTGGTGATTGCACAGGTGCCGGTGGTGATGATTGCACAGATGCCGGTGGAGGTGATCGCACAGATGCTGGTGGTGGTGATTGCACAGATGCCGGTGGTGGTGATTGCACAGGTGCTGGCGGTGGTGATTGCACAGATGCCGGTGGTGGTGATTGCACAGGTGCTGGTGGTGGTGATTGCACAGGTGCCGGTGGTGATGATTGCACAGATGCCGGTGGAGGTGATCGCACAGATGCTGGTGGTGGTGATTGCACAGGTGCCGGTGGTGATGATTGCACAGATGCCGGTGGAGGTGATCGCACAGATGCTGGTGGTGGTGATTGCACAGGTGCTGGCGGTGGTGATTGCACAGATGCCGGTGGTGGTGATTGCACAGATGCCGGTGGTGGTGATTGCACAGGTGCCGGTGGTGGTGGTTGCACAGGTGCTGGAGGTGGTGTTTGCACAGGTGCTGGCGGTGGTGATTGCACAGATGCCGGTGGTGGTGATTGCACAGATGCTGGCAGTGGTGATTGCACAGGTGTCGGTGGTGGTGATTGCACAGGTGCTGGCGGTGGTGATTGCACAGATGTTGGTGGTGGTGATTGCACAGATGCCGGTGGTGGTGATTGCACAGGTGCCGGTGGTGGTGATTGCACAGGTGCCGGTGGTGGTGATTGCACAGATGCTGGTGGTGATTGCACAGGTGCCGGTGGTGGTGATTGCACAGATGCTGGTGGTGATTGCACAGATGCCGGTGGTGGTGATTGCACAGATGCCGGTGGTGGTGATTGCACAGGTGCCGGTGGTGGTGATTGCACAGATGCCAGTGGTGGTGATTGCACAGGTGCCGGTGGTGGTGATTGCACAGGTGCCGGTGGTGATGATTGCACAGGTGCCGGGGGTGGTGATTGCACAGGTGCCGGTGGTGATGATTGCACAGGTGTCGGTGGTGGTGATTGCACAGATGCCGGTGGTGGTGATTGCACAGATGCTGGTGGTGATTGCACAGGTGCCGGTGGTGGTGATTGCACAGGTGCCGGTGGTGATGATTGCACAGGTGTCGGTGGTGGTGATTGCACAGATGCCGGTGGTGGTGATTGCACAGATGCTGGTGGTGATTGCACAGGTGCCGGTGGTGATGATTGCACAGATGCCGGTGGTGGTGATTGCACAGGTGCTGGCGGTGGTGATTGCACAGATGCTGGTGGTGGTGATTGCACAGGTGCTGGTGGTGGTGATTGCACAGGTGCCGGTGGTGATGATTGCACAGATGCCGGTGGAGGTGATCGCACAGATGCTGGTGGTGGTGATTGCACAGATGCCGGTGGTGGTGATTGCACAGGTGCTGGCGGTGGTGATTGCACAGATGCCGGTGGTGGTGATTGCACAGGTGCTGGTGGTGGTGATTGCACAGGTGCCGGTGGTGATGATTGCACAGATGCCGGTGGAGGTGATCGCACAGATGCTGGTGGTGGTGATTGCACAGGTGCTGGCGGTGGTGATTGCACAGATGCCGGTGGTGGTGATTGCACAGATGCCGGTGGTGGTGATTGCACAGGTGCCGGTGGTGGTGGTTGCACAGGTGCTGGAGGTGGTGTTTGCACAGGTGCTGGCGGTGGTGATTGCACAGATGCCGGTGGTGGTGATTGCACAGATGCTGGCAGTGGTGATTGCACAGGTGTCGGTGGTGGTGATTGCACAGGTGCTGGCGGTGGTGATTGCACAGATGTTGGTGGTGGTGATTGCACAGATGCCGGTGGTGGTGATTGCACAGGTGCCGGTGGTGGTGATTGCACAGGTGCCGGTGGTGGTGATTGCACAGATGCTGGTGGTGATTGCACAGGTGCCGGTGGTGGTGATTGCACAGATGCTGGTGGTGATTGCACAGATGCCGGTGGTGGTGATTGCACAGATGCCGGTGGTGGTGATTGCACAGGTGCCGGTGGTGGTGATTGCACAGATGCCAGTGGTGGTGATTGCACAGGTGCCGGTGGTGGTGATTGCACAGATGCCGGTGGTAGTGATCGCACAGGTGCCGGTGGTGATGATTGCACAGGTGCCGGTGGTGATGATTGCACAGGTGCCGGGGGTGGTGATTGCACAGGTGCCGGTGGTGATGATTGCACAGGTGTCGGTGGTGGTGATTGCACAGATGCCGGTGGTGGTGATTGCACAGATGCTGGTGGTGATTGCACAGGTGCCGGTGGTGGTGATTGCACAGGTGCCGGTGGTGATGATTGCACAGGTGTCGGTGGTGGTGATTGCACAGATGCCGGTGGTGGTGATTGCACAGATGCTGGTGGTGATTGCACAGGTGCCGGTGGTGATGATTGCACAGATGCCGGTGGTGGTGATTGCACAGGTGTCGGTGGTGGTGATTGCACAGGTGCTGGCGGTGGTGATTGCACAGGTGCCGGTGGTGGTGATTGCACCGGAGACGGAGGTTGTACTGGTTCCGGCCTAACTGGAGGTGTCAGCCCACTAGGCGTCAGTGATCCCACACGTGTGTGCGAGGCGCCTGGAATATACGCGTACGAGACTCCCGGTATATGAGTGTCGTGAGGAGTCTGTGTAGGGCTTGGTGTGCGCGGTGTCACCTCGGGTACAGGGTTCATAGTTACCGTGGAGTGTTCGGGGTAGTGGTCTGCTGCTCCTGCGGGCGCCAGGTCGCGGACGGAGACCGTGTCCTCTCGCCCATCAGGTAAGACCACGTAGGCATACTGGGGGTTCGCATGTAGAAGGTGAACCCTCTCGACCAGCGGGGAGTATTTATTACTCCTCACATGTTTTCGTAGCAGCACTGGCCCTGGGGACGTCAGCCAAACTGGTAGGGTGGTCCCAGTGACAGACTTCCTGGGAAAAGAGAATAGGCGTTTGTGAGGGGTGGCATTGGTGGACGTACACAACAGGGAGCGGATAGAGTGGAGTGCCTCAGGGAGGACCTCCTGCCATCGAGAGACCGGCAACCCTTTTGACTTAAGGGCTAAAAGTGTGGCCTTACACACTGTGGCATTCTCCCTCTCCACCTGTCCATTTCCCCGGGGATTATAACTCGTGGTCCGACTAGTAGCAATGCCCCTAGCTAGCAGGTACCGGCGCAGCTCGTCACTCATAAAGGAGGACCCTCGAGAGGAGAATTCGATGCATAACAGCGGGTTCAGTTGCACTGACCTCCTCCAAGTACGATTGGAAGCATGCAAGCCAGAGTTCAAAGGCAAGAGCTGCTTCAGGGTCTTGGGGGTCCAAATCCAATCTTTCCGGACGTAAAACGCTTTCCATGTTTTAAAACTTCCAGTCAATAAAATTGACACACCATCAATATCTCACTCTGAGATGTAAAAGTGAGGTATCGGCTTTTATTGACTGGAAGAAGGAACAAGCAGTGAGTGACCACTATACTACATCCTGGAGACAGAGAGGCCGGGCTCAGACCTCCGTCACCTTTATACAGGGGTCTGTGGGAGGAGCCACAGGAGCAGTCATCAGGGGGGGTGTCCAGACAGGTATATGTAGTTCACCACAATAGGTTAGTTTTTGTATCGGGGGTGGGCATTTTGATGATATTGTCGCTGTGCTTTTCTGTGATGGAGGGGGTTGGGAGTTTCAATGGTTAAAAAGACATTCAAAGGTTCATTTTATTATCAAAGTATACATGTATAATGCAACGCCGATATTTGTCTATTCCAGATAGCCATACAGGAAGGCCATGTCTGTTGATGAAAAAAAAGGCATCAATTCTCCCCCAACCGGCATGAAAAAGAAAAGAAACAGAACTCACAGGCCCCAATCCCCCCCTCACCCGCAACAAAACCAGCCACATGAACACTCAACAACCCCTAGTCCCTGGCCCCTCACTTGCAGAAAAGAACAGTAACCCCCAACACAAAAAAATTAACAGATCACCCGCCTGCCAATCGTCCACAAGAATGAAAACACGGAAAAACTGAAGGAAACCAATATAAAGAACAGTCCAATTTTCACATAAACCTCAGAATATCGGAAAAGGTCTTATGAGGAGCACAGCCGCATGAACTCAGTCCTTCCATAAAGAGTGACTACCGAGCCGGCTGTGAACGCACAGATCAGCACCTGGGTTTGATGTTATTGTCACTGTTTTTTGTGAGGGGATTGAGGGTTTGATGTTATTGTCACTGTTTTTGTGAGGGGATTGAGGGTTTGATGTTATTGTCACTGTTTTTGTGAGGGAGAGGATTGAGGGTTTGATGTTATTGTCACTGTTTTTTGTGAGGGGGTTGAGGGTTTGATGTTATTGTCACTGTTTTTGTGAGGAAGGGGATTGAGGGTTTGATGTTATTGTCACTGTTTTTTGTGAGGGGGTTGAGGGTTTGATGTTATTGTCACTGTTTTTTTGTGAGGGGGGTTAGGGGGTTTGATGTTATTGTCGCTGTTGTTTTGTGAGGGGATTGAGGGTTTGATGTTATTGTCACTGTTTTTTGTGAGGGGGTTGAGGGTTTGATGTTATTGTCACTGTTTTTTGTGAGGGGGTTGAGGGTTTGATGTTATTGTCACTGTTTTTGTGAGGAAGGGGATTGAGGGTTTGATGTTATTGTCACTGTTTTTTGTGAGGGGGTTGAGGGTTTGATGTTATTGTCACTGTTTTTTGCGAGGGGATTGAGGGTTTGATGTTATTGTCACTGTTTTTGTGAGGGGATTGAGGGTTTGATGTTATTGTCACGGTTTTTGTGAGGGAGAGGATTGAGGGTTTGATGTTATTGTCACTGTTTTTTGTGAGGGGGTTGAGGGTTTGATGTTATTGTCACTGTTTTTGTGAGGAAGGGGATTGAGGGTTTGATGTTATTGTCACTGTTTTTGTGAGGAAGGGGATTGAGGGTTTGATGTTATTGTCACTGTTTTTTGTGAGGGGGTTGAGGGTTTGATGTTATTGTCACTGTTTTTTGCGAGGGAGGGGGTTGAGGGTTTGATGTTATTGTCACTGTTTTTTGTGAGGGGGTTGAGGGTTTGATGTTATTGTCACTGTTTTTGTGAGGAAGGGGATTGAGGGTTTGATGTTATTGTCACTGTTTTTTGTGAGGGGGTTGAGGGTTTGATGTTATTGTCACTGTTTTTTGTGAGGGAGGGGGTTGAGGGTTTGATGTTATTGTCACTGTTTTTTGTGAGGGGGTTGAGGGTTTGATGTTATTGTCACTGTTTTTGTGAGGAAGGGGATTGAGGGTTTGATGTTATTGTCACTGTTTTTTGTGAGGGGGTTGAGGGTTTGATGTTATTGTCACTGTTTTTTGTGAGGGAGGGGGTTGAGGGTTTGATGTTATTGTCACTGTTTTTTGCGAGGGAGGGAGTTGAGGGTTTGATGTTATTGTCACTGTTTTTGTGAGGGAGGGGGTTGAGGGTTTTATGTTATTATCACTGTTTTTTTTGCGAGGGAGGAAGTTGGAGGTTTGATGTTGTTGTTGCTGTTTCTTTTTGCGAGGGATTTGATGTTCCAGCTGCTGTTTCCTTGTGGGCGATCTGTTATTCTTTTGTGTTAGGGAGGGGTGGGGAGGGTTTGGGGTTTGTGAGTTTTGTTTCTTTTTCTTTTCTGTGCCAGGAGGACGATTGATGTCTTTCGACAACTCCATGGTTTTCCTGAATTTCACGGCAATCTGAAGAAGACGAATATCGGATTGCACTGTACATGCATACTTTGACAATAAAATAAACCTTCAAGACTTTTTAAACATTTAACCTTTCTTAACAATATTTTTTAATTATCCAGGTGATAAATTAGTGTACATGTGGCTGTAAGAGAGGAGAGTAGACACAGTTAAAGCAATGTAATAGAACCTAGTGCACCATTTGTGCAAATATTTAGTATGAGCACTGAGTGCCCAGACTTCCATCTTCTTTGTACTCATTCAGGAGGGGTGTGTTTCCCAAGGTGAGCCAGCCCTTGAGAAGGTGGTGGAGAGCTGCACTTCTTGAACTCCTTGCTGCAGTTCTTGAGCTTTGGGAGAGAGCCAAACAATATTATCATGCCCCTATATTCCTATACACACCCTATTCCTATAATCATGTTCCTATATTCCTATACACACCCATAATCTGCCCCTATATTCCTATACACATCTATAATCATGTCCCTATATTCCTATACACACCCATAATCATGCCCCTATATTCCTATACACACCCATAATCATGTCCCTATATTCCCATACACACCCATAATTTGCCCCTATATTCCTATACACATCTATAATCATGTTCCTATATTCCTATACACACCCATAATCATGCCCCTATATTCCTATACACACCCATAATCATGTCCCTATATTCCCATGCACACCCATAATCTGCCCCTATATTCCTATACACACCCATAATCATGCCCCTATATTCCTATACACACCCATAATCATGCCCCTATATTCCTATACACACCCATAATCTGCCCCTATATTCCTATACACACCCATAATCATGTCCCTATATTCCCATACACTCCCATAATCATGCCCCTATATTCCTATACACACCCATAATCTGCCCCTATATTCCTATACACACCCATAATCTGCCCCTATATTCCTATACACACCCATAATCATGCCCCTATATTCCTATACACACCCATAATCTGCCCCTATATTCCTATACACACCCATAATCATGTCCCTATATTCCCATACACTCCCATAATCATGCCCCTATATTCCTATACACACCCATAATCTGCCCCTATATTCCTATACACACCCATAATCTGCCCCTATATTCCTATACACACCCATAATCATGCCCCTATATTCCTATACACACCCATAATCTGCCCCTATATTCCTATACACACCCATAATCATGCCCCTATATTCCCATACACACCCATAATCATGCCCCTATATTCCTATACACACCCATAATCTGCCCCTATATTCCCATACACACCCATTATCATACAATATTGTTAGGGAGAGGTTTCCATGATTTTGACCCAATGACAATGGAGGAACAGCAAGTTGGGATGCCGTGCCTCCAGGTCAGGGGATTCCCCTCTCTTCTGCTGCTTCTGTCCTTCTAGCTGGTCAATGGTTATCCTTGCCTCCACCTCTGCCCCAGGACTCTCCTACCAAAGTGGGGCTTGCCGCAAGGAAATGATAGGGCAATGTTAAAGCAGATGGCCCACCCATTTCCCTCCCTCCCCTCTCACATTACACAGACTGTCTGGTTGTGCAGAATCAGTACAAGCAGTTCCGGGTGCATGCACTTGTGCTTATGTTGTGCATTGTGAAGTAATAGAGAAGGGCAAAGATGGAGTGAGGGTGAATTTGTGATGCGTGTCTCCTATGCAAGCTCCAGCTGTGAGAAACAGTCTGTGCCTTGGTGTAGTCTACGTACCTTCCCTCATCCCATTAAAAATAAAGGCAGCTGTTAACACTAGCCTGGTCTCCTAGCTCCACTTTAGCCCAGATCTGAAACTAGCCTTTAAATTATTTATCCAAAAATCTACAATTAAAGTTGCTTTTCACTCGGACTGTATCTCTGAGGTCCATGCAGACAGCTCAGCAAGAACAACAGATAGTAGTCCGGGGTTCTCATAGTTATAATTTTACTGTCTGAAAATGTTGTTTTTCAAAGGCAAAATGAAGAGTCAAAACCTTGTCAATATTCCTCTAGCCCACATTAGAACAAATGACAAGCCGCAGAACAAAGCAACACTTTTCAGATGTCTGCTCATTTCCATCAGGAGAGGAAAAGCAGATTCTGAATTCCCAGCACGATTGAGGCAAGCTGGTTAAAGCTGATAGTTTAAGACCAGATATATGTGTGAATAATGAATACCGTCACATACACACACGGGGCCCGAGCTTAATGAAGACATCTAGTGGATGCGATTAGTTCAAAGCGCAGAATCCCTGCCCATCATCTGTCAGTTCAGCTTTGAAGTGCGTGTATTAGATGTTCTGCGAGATCTAGCTACGAGCAGCAGTCAGGAAAAGCACAAAGCCAATCCGGTTATGTATTCAAAAAGCAATGTGCGCCACTGCAGATCTCTTTTAGCTCAGCTGGTCTCATTTTATTTCAGCTGATATAAGTCTGCACATGAAAGAGCAGAAATTCAACACAAATTATTTGAACATGGCTTCAAGCCCCTCAAATAAAGCAACATGATGAAAGAAAGTTCTCCATGGGCTCTTCCCCCTCTGCCCTCCCCTCCTCTGATGGGGTCTGCCCTCCCATTTAAATCATGAGGTGCGGAAATTCGGCAATGTCTCAATATGACCTGGTGCTCTCATACAGGTATAATTACAATATTTCTCAGTGCGTCTTCTCCCCTGACAGTTATGATCTACGAGTATTTGCTTTATATAGTTGTATTCTACAAGCTAACCTTTAAAAACAGGAAAACACAATTGCACATTCAGGGAGAGGAATCCTTATCCCACAGCCAAGCAGAAAAGGTGCCGACATAAATGCTTACATTAAGGTCGTGGATTTATTAACTCCTATAATTCATCACTGCTGAATTTTTTTCCATTTTCCGTGAAGAGTAAGTGTTTGTCTCCAGCAAGATCATTTGTGCAGATTCAGTGGGAGATGATACTAATTGTGCAAGAGTATCAAAAAATATGATGCTTCATATGATAAAAAAAGGAAATTATGGAGAATGGATAATTGTGAATATTCAGAGTTATTAACCAAAACTATGGTCAATGACATCTAGTCTGCATCTTCTCCATTCCCTTTGTTAATTTCTTGAAATAAAACCTAGCCTAAGTTTTGAAGTTATATGGGACAGATACAGCCCCTTCAGTCCATGCATAGCTGTTTTCCCATTTGCGCTAACCTGGTTCTTGTTCAATCTATTTCACTTCAAGCAATTAGCTCAATTAGCTGTCTATAAAGTGTAGAATTGCACCAAATCTTCTGGTGGGTTTCTCCTGTTCTTGCCAGCTCAGGCTCACACAGACTCCAGTCAGCTCCCAAGTTCTGCCACACTATCCTCCCAACCTAGTTCCTATCCCTGAGAGGGGCCACTCAAACCCCATCAGCCCATTACCAATGGAGAGTGGGGTAAAGTATTATAAATATACATTGGAGCCCAGTGTACACTGATGCCTTGCACACCACTTCTACTGGGGACACTAACACTGTTGGGGAGCAAGAAGGTCATCAAACTGAACTGTAAACAACAAAAAATTGGCTGAAGGAACTCAGCAGGCTGAGCTGTATCTGGGAAGGGAGAGGACTTGTTGACAACTGCTTTCCTCAACCCCGTGAGTTCCTCCTGCGGATTGGTTGTTGCTCCAAATTCCCTTTTGTCTCCACTGAAATAAACTGCTAATTCTGTTCCTCTTCTCCACTGATGTCACCTCGCCTGCTGAGAGGTTCCAGAATCTTCCAAAACACTTCTGAGGCCTTACTTGCTTTAACCAAGTGTACTACATCACTGAATCACAACTCATACAGTGATTCCAATTGACCCCAACTGTCAGAGATCCACGTGCTATAATGCTTAGGCATTCACTTATAGTACTGAACCTCATCGGCACTGGGTAGTGAACTTCTTTACCTCTTTCTCTTACTGTTTTGCTACCTGCTCAGCCACACATACAATATTCTCAGCAGTCAATCTCAAATATGAGACTGCATTGTCCATATCAATAGGTTTCTATAGGTCTCAGTAGGTACATTTAATGTCAGAGAAATGTACACAATATACATCCTGAAATTCTTTTTCTTCACAAATATCCACAAAAACAGAGTGCCCCAGAGAATGAATGACAGTTAAAACATTAGAACCCCAAAGCCACCCGCCCCCCAACATATTCCTGTTTCCTTACAATATCTGATCTTCTCTCCTGAGCCTTAATCCTGTTCAGAATGAGAGATTTAACCCTTCCTTTGCTTTTACTATATCCAACTGAGTATTCATGGTTTTCATGAAAAAGACTTCAAAGCCGCCGGTCGTTTCTGTCCTGAGAGTCCAGTGATGTTTACTTGTTCAATCTGGTAAAGGAACAATCCCCTGGTATTAATACATAGGCACCTTGAATGAGATAATCAACTGATAAGTGAATTCTTGTCACTTGCGTCCAAACAAGAACTTCCAAGAGCTGAAGTTTTGGAAATCCCCCCCACCCCCCACCGCTGAAGATCTGACTCCACAAAGCATCCACAATGGCAATATCAGCCTTCCCATCCTCTGCAGGCAGACTCGTCAACTTGGATCCCTGCCTAATCCTTGAACTTCCTGTCAGATTCCAATAGGGATTCAGGGACGATGTACCAAAGGGCAACATTTGTACTGGTTCACGTGAATGCTGTAGCCTGGAGAACTTCCTCAGAGGCTAAGTAATTTTGTATGTTCCCAGTGATCCTCACTGATTTTTAACAGATGCGTCCATCCTGATGCATCACAGGTCTTCCCAAGTCTGCAAGAAATTGCACTTCTGGACACAGGCCAGTCTGTTGCACAAACCGCTCCATTGTCTGGCTACTCTTCCTACTGCCCTGGCAAAGCAGCCAGCATTATCACGGACTCCTCCCACCTGCTCATGTTCTCTTCTCCGCCTCGCATCCGGCAGACAACGCAAAAACTTATGGATAAGTATCACTGGGCTCAGTCTCACTATTATAAGACTCTCGAGTGGGACGCTTACACAATAAAGATAAACTCTTGATCTCTCAATCTACATTGGCCTGGCCCTTCTCTACCTGCACTGCACTTGTTCTGTCACTATGTTCTGCATTCTTTGGTTTCTTTTGTACCACCTCACTGTACCTACATATGGACTGATCCCTCTAGCTAGCATGCAATACAAAGCTTTTCACTGCATGTGACAATAATAAACCAAATCATTACAAATGGGAAATATACACAATCAGAAAGAGTCTAGTTCATCTTCATAGTGCTAATTCAGTGGAATTATCCTTGTGACTTGCCAGAACAACCTGATCTTTCCACTGATTACCCTGAGCTACCCACTGCCCACCTGAGACAGCATTTAATTCACAGTTCCTACCTTTTGTTTCCTTTTAGAAGCTGCAGAATGTAATTCTTTATATCCCAATTTGGTTACAACGTATGAAGGAATGGGACTGCAAGACTTGTCCTCAAACTTCCTTTCAATACTTGCACCCTCTCTGTCTTGCTACAATCCAAATGGAGATGCTCCCTCCATCATTCAAACATTGAAGAGGTCTTTAGGGAAGTGGAGAAAGGGAAGGGATGAGCCAAGATTCAATAGCAGCCACCATGACAGTCAATAAGAGAATGAATAAAAAGCTTCCTTTTTGAGTGAGTTTCATTTTAGGCCACATCCTGTGTTTGCTCCATCAAAGACAGTTCTTTGCAGGAACGGTCCCCCAGTGACCAAACACAGTTCATGGGACATCAAACCTGAAAAAAGTCACGTAATCTCATATGAAGTGGGATGTCATAAATATCTTTCATAAATGTGACATAACCCATTCATTTCCACTATGGATTTGTACAGGGCCAATACCTCACCGAGACACTGTCAGGGCTTTTAAAGATTCAAAGTACAGCTATTATCAAAGTATTATGCAGTATACAAACCTGAGATTCGTCTCCTCACAGACAGCCACGAAACAAAGAAACACCATGGAACCCGTTCAAAGAAAAACATCGAACACCCAATGCACACAAAAAAGATGTCGTATAAACAGCAGATAACAAGCTAGAAACACAGAGTATAAAACCTCAAGCCACAAAGTCAATGAACAGTGGAGGAATAATCAGTTTATTAACCTATGCATTCAGAAACTAGAGACTGAGTCTATGTATTGTGAAGCAGTTGGAGATATATATTTCCATTATATTAATGGATTAAACAGCAGTTGAAACAGGAGTGCTTTTCCAGAAGTGTGGTGTCGAGAATCACAGCACTCAAGCCAACAATATTTTGTGTTTTTCTACCAAAGAAGGAAATGCTGAAAGCACTCAGCAGATCTGGCTACATCTGTGGAGAGAAAAACGCAGTTAAGATTTCAGGTTGATGACCTTTTATTGAGTTTTTGATTACTAGCAATTTATAAACTATGTTTCTTTATCAACGTTAAGTATAGAGAGAATGGTAAAAAAAATAGACATACAGTATTTCCAGATGGAGCAGATCAGTAACTGGAAACTTAATGATAATAAACTTCACTTTCTAGGGAAATATTTTTACTTCCGTGTTGATTTTCCTTAGGAGTCACCTAGTGATGATAATGGTTGGTAACATTTGTGTTTTAATGTCGGCATTTAAATTATTAAAATCCCTTCTTGCCTTAAAATCACTTAAGTGTGTTAATAATAATTGCCAGATTGATGCAGAAAACATCTTTATGTGTTTTAATGAATAATGAATAAGAACATAAAAATAAGAGCTTGGGTAAGCCATGTGGCCATATGGCTATTCTGACATCCTGGCTGGTTGTCTGGTGCGCAGGATCAAAAGAGGCTGCAGTGTTTTGTAGACCCAGTCAGCTCCATTATGGGAATAGCCCTGTCCACCATTGAGGACAACTTCAAAAGGTGGTACCTTAAAAAAGCAGCATGTCCCTTACCATCTGAGCTACAAATCCTTCTCATTACTACCTGTACCATCAACGTAAATGTATAGGAGCCTGAAGACCCACACTCAACATTTTAGGAATGGCTTCTGCCCCTCTGCCAGCAGTTTTCTGTATGGTCCATGAACCCACGAACACTACCTTGCTAATCCTCTTTTGTGTTATTGTCCTCAGTGATTCCCTTAGCACACAGAAATCGAATGGTCACTACAATGACTAAACTCCACACCTCTCAGATATAGAAAATACCAAAAATTTACCATCCTCTATACAAAGAAATTTCCCCTCATCTCAACCCAAAAATTTCTACCCTGTGTCTTGAGAGGGTGCCCTCCAGTTCTTGACACTAGCCAGCAGAAACCTCTTCCTGACAACTGGATTTGTGTTTCAATGAGATCATATTCTCCTAATCTTTAGAGAATATATTCCCAGCCCAGTCATTCATTCCTTAAATGGCAAATCCACCATCCCTGGAACTAGTCTAGAGAACTTTCATTGCATTCCCTCTATCACAAGCATAACTTTTTTTAGATAAGGAAGACTAAATTGTACACAATATACCAGGTACAGCCTCACTGAAGCCTTGTACAATTGCAGTCGGATATCCTGTATTCAAATCCTCTCATAATTGAAGCCAACGTATAACTTCTTCACCTTTGGCTTGCTGAAGCTGCAGATGGGATTTCAGTGACTTGCATACAAAGTTCAAAAAGTTCAAAGTTCAAATTAAAATTTGTTATCAGCACATACAACCCTGAGATTCTTTTTTCCTGCAGGATGTATATTGTTCATTTCTCTGACATTAAATGTACCTATTGAAATATGTATATGTCACCATATACAACCATATACAACAGATTCATTTTCTTGCTGGCATACTCGATAAATCCATAATATAATCAATGAAAAACCATACCAACTTGGGAGTTCAGCCAGTGTGCAATATACAACAAACTGTGCAAATACAAAAAGAAAGAAATATAATATATAAGTAAGCAAAAAATATCAAGAACATGGTATAGAGTGTCCTTGAAAGTGATTCCAAAGGTTGTGGGAACATTTTAATGATGGTGTATGTGAAGCCGAGTGAGGTTATCCGCTTTGATTCAAGAGCCTAATGGCTGACAGGTAATAACTGTTCCTGAAGTTGATGGTGTGAGTCCTGAGGCTCCTGTACCTTCTTCCTGATGTCAGCAGTGAGAATACAGCGTGACCTGGGTGGTGGGCTTCCTGATGACCGATGCTGTTTTCCTGCAACAATGCTTCATGTAGATGCTCAAGGTGGAGAGGGTTTTACCTGTGATGGACTGGGCCATAGATAGATAGATAGATAGATACTTTATTCATCCCCATGGGGAAATTCAACTTTTTTCCAATGTCCCATACACTTGTTGTAGCAAAACTAATTACATACAATACTTAACTCAGTAAAAAATATGATATGCATCTAAATCACTATCTCAAAAAGCATTAATAATAGCTTTTAAAAAGTTCTTAAGTCCTGGCGGTAGAATTGTAAAGCCTAATGGCATTGGGGAGTATTGACCTCTTCATCCTGTCTGAGGAGCATTGCATCGATAGTAACCTGTCGCTGAAACTGCTTCTCTGTCTCTGGAATATGCACCATATTTTGCAGGATGTTCCATTCGAGGGGATTGGTGTTTCCATACCAAGCTGTGATGCAGCCAGTCAATATTCTCTCCACCATACACCAATGAATTGTGTCAAAATTTTAAATCTTGTGCTGAATCGTCACAAACTCCTAAGGAAGTAGATCTTAGTTGCTGGCCCTCTCCACCTTTGATTCCTTCCTGAGGTCGATAATCAGCTCCTTGGTCTTGTTGACATGAGTAAGAGGCTGTTGTGGCCCCACTCGGCCGGATTCTCCGTCGCCACCTTTGCTGATCTTGTCGCCACCTTTGATTTGGCCTACGACAATTGCAAATCTTTCAGAAGCCCCTGAAATAACTCATTGAAAGCGGCCAGACAAGTAGGTAGCAAAGACATGTTTGCCTTTATCCCTGGGATCATAGGTTATAAGTCAGGAAATAATATTGCAGTAGTAAAAGACTATGGTTTGGCCGCACTTGGTGGTGCTGGTGAAACACAGTGACATTTGTGGATAGCTAACCTAGCTGCTAACAATATTACTAAATCTACTTTTTCTGGATCACTGCAACCCACAGCCTGTAATTTCTCTTTGTGCTTTTCAATCACCTGAACGACCTGGGGGTTTGGCAAACCTCAAGAATGCAGGTAAGGCCTCGGCAGCCATTGCTCTGGCAGACATGGGGGCGGATTGAGCTGGACTGAGCCAGTGGGGCCTGGGCCAAAGAGGGGGAAAAACTGCTATTTAGCTGATTTAATAACTGAACGGGATTAAAAAGATGACGACGCAAGGCTGAGGGTGAAGAACTCGCCTCGGTGCGGAACTGACTCTGCAGCCATTGGCTCTCCATGGCTGTGGACTCCCTTCTGGAGATCTGCAGCTCATGGCCCGTTTATCCTTTTTATTATCTGAATGATTTGTTCTTTCTTTTTTTCACAGATTGGATGTTTGACTGTCTTTGCGGTGTGTGTTTTCCCTGAATTCCATGATGTTTCTTCATTTTGTGGCTACTTGCCAGAAGGTGAATCTCAAGGTACACATACTTTAATAATTAATGTACTTTGAATTTGAAGAGAATGTGTTGGGAAGTATTTTTCACAGAAAGTGGTGGATGCCTGGAATGCACTGTCCAGGGCGGTCATGGAAATAAATACTTCCGTGGTTTTTAACAGGCTTTCAGATGGTCACATTGGAAATGAAAGGATCTGGAATCATCTGCAGGCAGAAGGGATTAGTTTGGGCATCATGGTTGATGCAGACATCTAGAGACAAAGAGCCTGTTAGTGTTCTGTTCTGTGTTCTCGGTATGTCCATACTCCCATAATAAGTGAAGGTGGAAGCACTCTGCTTTCCCATCTCCATCAAGGGAACAGATGTGGAAGTCATCCGGAACCTGGGAACTCACCTCGGCAATAAACTGAACTGGACTGACAGTACAGGGGCTCTGTACAAGAAGGGGCAGAGCCAACCGTGCTTCCAGAGGAGGCTCCAATCATTCAACGTCTGCAGATGTTCTACGATTCAGTGGTGGCCAGCATTCTATTCTGCGCTGAGTCTGCTGGAGCAGCAGGATGAGAGCAGCTGATGCCAAGAAGATGGATAAGCTCGTCGGGAAGGCTGGTTCTGTCCTGGGGGTGGAACTGGATTCCCCGGTGGTTGTGTCTGAGAGGAGGCTGCTGCACAAGCTACGGTGCATTATGGGTAATCCCGCTCACCCCCTCCAGGACTTACTGGACAAACAGAGGAGCACATTTAGTAATAGACTGATTCTACAAGGTGCACCACTGAATGCTACAGGAGATCCTTTCTCACTGTGGCTGTAAGACTCTATAACTCCTCCTCCTTAAGTGTACAACTATATGGTTTCTCTGCACATCTATATTTTGTACTCTCTTTCTAACCTCAATGCTTACATTTTGTATTGTAAAATACATATTTCTGACTGAGCAACCTTGCAACAATAATTTCCTTCGGGATAAATAAAGTTTTATCTTATCGTAGTCACAACACTAGCTGATCACCTTTGTCAGCCTCTCTGACAACAAAATCAACCTCATCACACATGAGTTGCCAGAGCTACCATGGTTTCTTTGATTAAACCATGCTGTTAATTTTCTCATGGGGTATTTGAGAGAGCTCTTGCAGGTTCTGATGGAGGGCATCCACACAAGGAAGGCCCAGGTTACGTGGGCCTGAGGCTGAGAGATAGGTAACAATGCATTACATCAGAAAGCAGCACAGAGAATGGGAATGTTAATTACAGTTAATTATGTTTAAAGTTTTAATTTAATATTAAGTTTTACAATCGGTTTATGATTAACTATTTTATACATATTTTTTAGTATTGACTTTTTAATTATTTGCACCTTTAATAGTCCTCAAACATCACTGAGTATCAGACACAACAAAAACTTCTCGCAAGCTCTGAGGGAACTGGATTTGGAATTGGTTTATTATTGTCACAGGTACTGAGATACAGTGAGAAGTTTGTCTTGCATACTGTTCAGACAGATCAATTCATTACACAGTGCACTGAGGTACGAGATAAAACAGTAACAATGCAGGGTAAAATGTAACTGAGAAAGTGCAGTGCAAGTGAACAATAAGGCACAAGATCACAAAGTAGATCGTGAGGTCGAGAGTTGATCCTATCACACTAGGGAACGATTTGTAAGTGGGAGCGAGCCTGGTGGTACCTGCTTTCAGGCTTCTACATCTTCTGCCCCATCAAAGAAGGGAGAAGTGGGTGGTGGATCTTTGAATATTACTGGCTATTTTGCTGATGCAGCAAAAAGTAAATAAATAGTCCATAGAGGAGAGTTTTTTATTTCTCAAACTTACAGTAATTGCAACCCGAACCCCCTCTCCTTCAGTGTTTCCCATTCTCAGCTTACCTTACCTTCCCATCAGCTCCCTCTGCTGCTCCTCCCCTTTCTTCCATGGTCTTCTGTCCTCTCCTATCAGATTCCCCTTCTCCGGCCCTTTATCTCTTTCACCAATCAACTTCCCAGCTCTTTACTTTACTCCCTCCTCTCCCTGTTTTACCTATCACCTGCCACCTTCCTCCACCCTTCAGCCCATCTTGTCCATGCTGATCTGATCTGCCTAATTCCACCTACCTGTATCCAGGCCATACACCTCCACAACCCTCTCATCCAAGTACTCATCCAAATTTCTCTTGCATGTTACAATTGGCTCTGCATCTACCAGAGAGAAAACTCTCTCTCTGCATTGTGTGGACCTTGGGCGGTACCTGAGCAGTCCATCATCAGTTGTGAGTCTGCCCATTCAGGTCTCTTGGTGCCCCTCTAAAGAGGGAGAAATGCTACGGACCATCGTTAGCGGAGAATGTGCCACAGCGGTTGTAATGTGGCTCTCTGTACTGAAACTCGAGTCAGCACAAATCTATAAATTTGACAAGCCTGGTTCTTAATGCTCACTCCCCTTTAACTGGAGTCAAACTCCTCCCTTTTATCAAGGGAACTGTGGCAAACTACATATACCTGTCTGGACACGCCCCCAGATGACTGCTCCTGTGGCTCCTCCCACAGACCCCTGTATAAAGGTGATGGAGGTCTGAGCCGGCCTCTCAGTCTCCAGGATGTAGTATGGTGGTCACTCACTGCTCGTTCCTTCTTCCAGTCAATAAAAGCCGATATCTCGCTTTTACGTCTCAGAGTGAGTTATTGATGGTGCATCAGGAACATAAACATAAAGCCTCCCCTTTAACCAGGAATTTAAAAAATGTGGCTAATTCGTATCCTTTAACAAGGATTTGAAGACAATCTCTCCCCATTAGAAAGTGATATAATCCCTCCCCTTGAACCAGGAGATAATACCTGCCCATTAATTCTTACAAAATTTGCTTGTCCAGTAAGGGGTCTTGAAAAACAAATTACTTTAAAAAATAATTCATAAATAGAGTAGTCATTAACTGTGGTCAACTTAAAATGATGTTTAACTAATATGGCATTACTTATTTAATTAGAAATATGATAGTTTCAGTCCAGCTTTTTGTCACTTTGATAACCTGCCCTCCAGCAAGCAAGAACCAGCATTTTATGTCTGCATGTAACCCAGCCAAGGTGAAAGTGACTGCAATCTCTCCATTGTCTCCTCTGTAAAGTTTGGTACTTGTGTCCAATATTTCACTTAAACTGCTCAGACCTTGCATAAATACTTCCCTATTCACTGGTGGTTATTCTTTGTTGAAATATAATTATTTCACTGGCAATTTTTACTAAAGCATCCTCTATGAATCTCAGAAACTCACTGAAGATCAAGACATTACTGTTACTATTGTTTGTCACTTTCATGAAAGGATAAGATTAATCCAAAGGCAGGAAGTAAGTGAGCCCTTTAGAAAACCTTGGAATCTATCACAACCTTGTGAATTCGCAAGGTCACCGTTGACCTCTCACCTTTGTGTGCCTGGGTTAAAGTCAAGCTGCATTCTTGCTTTTGGTTGTTGCAACAGCTGCATCTGTGCAATCTCTGCTGAACATCGACGGCTCCTCGGTAGAGATTGTTAAGAGCACCAAATTGCTTGGTGTTCACCCGGCGAAGAATCTTACCTGGTCCCTCAACACCAGCTCCATAGCAAAGAAAGCCCAGCAGCGTCTCTGGTTTCTGCGAAGGCTGAGGAAAGTCCATCTCCCACCTCCCCCATCCTCATCACATTCTACAGGGGTTGTATTGAGAGCATCCTGAGCAGCTGCATTACTGCCTGGTTCAGAAATTGCACCATCTCGGATCGCAAGACCCTGCAGCGGATAGTGAGGTCAGCTGAGAAGATCATCAGCGTCTCCCTTCCCGCCATCACGGACATTTACACTACACGCTGCATCCGCAAAGCAAACAGCATTGTAAAGAACACCACGCACCCTTCATACAAACTCTTCTCCCTCCTGCCGTCTGAGAAAAGGCTCCGAAGCGTTTGGGCTTTCAATACCAGACTGTGTAATAGTTTCTTCCCCTAAGCTATCAAACTCTTCTCCCTCCTGCCATCTGGGAAAAGGCACCGAAGCATTCAGGCTCTCACGACCAGACTATGTAACAGTTTCTTCCCCCAAGCCATCAGACTCCTCAATACCCAGAGACTGGACTGACACCAACCTACTGCCCTCTACTGTGCCTATTGTCTTGTTTATTATTTATTGTAATGCCTGCACTGTTTTGTGCACTTTATGCAGTCCTGGGTAGGTCTGTAGTCTAGTGTAGTTTCTTTTTTCTGTGTTGTTTTCACGTAGCTCAGTGTAGTTTTTGTACTGTTTCTTGTAGCACCATGGTCCTGAAAAACGTTGTCCAGTTTTTACTGTGTACTGTCCCAGCAGTTATGGTCGAAATGACAATAAAAAGTGACTTGACTTGAATCCCTGGGGTCAGATGGTATTAAGTTTGGTTGTGACACTTCCCCATCATTAGATCTTTCTGCTCTCACACAGCCCCTCAGAACTGAGGGTAATTTGCTTCCACCTCAGTTCTGTGGCTTCTGAGGCTAATATGAGGGCCATTGTCTCTGCTACAGGTGAGGCGGGGGGTACCTGAAGGACAAGGCGTGGATTAGTCTGGATGCCAGAGCTGATATTGGATTTGCTGTGCAGCCCCTAGTTAAGACCATGGCTTACATACTGTCACATTTCAGAAGTAGAATGGAGACAAATGCAGGCACCTCAACTTGAGAAGGATTCTCCACAGGCCTTCTTAACTGACAGAGTCGAAGGCTTTTGTAAGCTAAGGAGGGTCAGATATAATGGTGAATACTGTTCCCAAATTTCCATTGGAGCTGACACACACAGTGCAGTGAAAACCATACCCATTTTGTGAATAAATTGACAGAAACAGTCCTTCTGCCGCTGGAAGAGGTTAGTGTGATGTCCCCACAACAATTTCCCTGTGTCAGAGAGCCGGATTGCATCTCTGTAGCTACTGCAATGGAATTTGACTCTTTTCTTAAAGGAACTGCATGAAACTTTGGCTAGGCTGCGCTTGTTGTGGAACTCAGCTCAGCACATTACAGAAACCAGCCTCCCCTCCCCTCCATGGACTCTGCCATTGAACTGAAGAAGCCAGCCACACCAGACATTCTCCCCTCTCCCCTCTCCCACTGGGCAGAGGATACAGAAGCCTGAAAGCACGAACCACCAGGCTCAGGAAAAGCCTCTCTCCTGCTGTTACTAGACTCCTGAATGGACCCTTGACGGGCTCTTGACCTCAAAATCTACCTCATTATGATCTTGTGCTTTATTGTGTACCTGCACCACACTTTCTCTATTGCTTTTATTCTGCACGGTTATTGTTTTACCTCAATACACTGTGTAATGATTTGATCTATACGAACAGTATGCAAGGTGAACTTTTCACTATGCCTTTGGACATGGGACAAGAACAAACCAGTACCAGTACCAATAATACTTCATGTATTTTGTGTATTTCTGTTTCTGTATCACAAGAAAAATGTGTAAGTTTTGGAAAGAGGACAGAAGAGAATTACTACGAAGCTGCCTGAATTAAATGATAAGGAAAGATTGAACAAAGAGGACCATGTTTTCCAACGTACCTCTGCTGGGCCGTACAAGACCTGTATCTTGTCAATACATTCTATTCAGTGAATGAGGCATGAGGACTTGGAACTCCCCTTCTGGAGGTACACAAAGATCACTTTCCCACTATCCCTGTAGCCCAGCCATGGGGAGGTTGGTTCTCGCAGGGGCATAGCTTCAACTCCTTTCCATTGGTCCTGTGGATTGGTCACTTCCCAAAAGGAATCTGATTGGAAGCAAAGTACTGGCCTGCAAGGAGAAAGAATGAGGGAAATGCTGGGGTGATGGTGTAGACCCGCCTTCACTGAGACTGAAAGATAAACTCCAGGAGAAGCCATCAGGTCAGGCTGCATTGGCGAAAGTGAAGGGATGGTTAACGTTTCAGATTGGGTCCCTGCATCAGAGGGTAGTGCAGCTGCTGGAGATGGCCTGAGACTGAATGATTTAGTCTGAAGGGAGTTAGTCACCAAAACCTCAAAGGGAGTGGACACAAATGACCTTCCAGTAAGATGGAGATGCAAGGGCCTCTCCGGGTACAACCAAGGGTGTTATTGTCTTTTTAAAATATCTTTTTTACAATTGCAAGGCACTGCTAGGTACTAAGAACTTCAAGTACTGCAGGTCTGCCTGACCAGCAGAGGAGCTGGACCACATTGCTGCTTGCTACAGAAAGATGTCGGAGTTGGTGCATCAAGGTGGCGTGCAGTCTAACAAGAAATGATTGTCTTAGGCATTTTCCTTTTGATCGCAAGACCCTGCTGGATATTGATAATGCAGAATACTGCAAGTCCAGTTCACTGGTTTATTATCAAGATTGACGGCCAGGGAGCTGCACGGCCTCGGACTAGGACTCATGCCACAGTGGTCACATGTGGCAGCCATCCAGGAGAGGAGATACCATGGAACAGAGTCCATGCTGCATTGGGGGCCGGCCCCTCCTGCTGGTACTGCCCTCCAGTGAACACTCAATGGAAAGCAAACTGGACTGCATTCATCTACAGGCTGCTGCGGGCTTATTCTTGCCAACAACATCCATACACCAACAACTTAACCTGCAGGAGATGCGCTCAGGGACTTGGGCTATATTATAATATTCTGTGTGACTGTATGTTTAATGATATCACATATGGCTATAATTAGCTTGTGCTTTCTCTGACTGTTGGTACTCCTTGATCCCAGAAGAACTCTGTTTCATTTAGCTGTATTCATGGGTATTAATTAATCTGTTTATTTATTGAGTTACAGCTCGGAGTCGGCCCTTCCAGCCCTTTGAACCTTGTCATCCAGCAATCCTCCGATTTTAATCCTTACCCAATCACGGGACAATTTACAACAGCCAATTAACCTACCAACCAGTACGTCTTTGGACTGTGGGAGGAAACCCGAGCAATCACAGGAAGAGCATACAAACTCCTTACAGGTAATGGCAGGGAAAGAACGCAGGTTGCTGGTACTGTAAAGTGTTGTGCTAACCACTACACTACCATGCCATGTGGCCCCATCAATGTTTCGATAAAAATTAAACTTAAACTTTAACTTGAACTTGATATCTGTGGAGGTCTGCCAGCCCAAAACTGTGGGTATTCTTGTGAAGTGGGACCAGTGTCATCTCTCTCCCTCTCCCTTTCTCCCCCTCTCTCTACCCTCTCTCTCTCCTTCTCCCTCTCCTTTTCTCCCCCTCTCACTCCCTCTCTTTCTCTCCCTCTCCCTCTCTCTCTCTTATCTACCTCTCTCTAATTTCCCCTTCCCAGCTGTTGCTCAGCTCAATGCTGACCCCTGGTGGATGATTCTGGAACTGAAGGGACGAGAATGATGGTCATAGATGACGTTC